>NC_137735.1:151737800-152349675 GCF_963264785.1 Psittacula echo | reverse complement strand
AATATTTACAAAGAAAGATCACTAATAATTGCTTAGACTAAATATATATTTAAAGTCTCTGATAATTTAGCTAGTTATTGAAGGTAGGAGACTGTAACTGTTCTATGGCATAGTGCTTATTTCCATTTTTCCCTTAAGTAAAATCTGTTCAATCTCTGAAATCAGATTTGATTCACAAGCCAGTAGTTACTTGAGCATCCAACACTTTTCAGCAAGCAAATTCAGTGTTTTTGAAAGCAGTGGGAAACTTGCCATTGCCTCCCGAGGTAGTCAGTTTTTAAAACCAAGGTCTGGATAAAAACTTCAGTATTTAAAACATGAGCTTATCAACACATGGATAAACATCAGCAGAAATGGGACTGAATCATTGTTTTTGGATCGATTGTTCCATATCTTCTTCTGTCATAGCTCTTTGAAGTCTGTTTAGACAAATTCCTGTTGACTTCAGTGGAAGCCTTACATAAAAAAGAACTTCCCTGCTTATGTCCTTATTATTCATTTCAAATGCTGCTGCTCAATTTTGAGAATTAGAATTATTCAGGAAAATAAATCCAGCAGTTAGTAAAGTGATTGACTGAATGGTACGAATGTTCTTTTGATGATTAAACCACTTTTCCCCCTGCTCCCTAGATTCTGAAAACACTGCAACTACCGTGACGGCCCTGTTAGCCAGCCTGAACAGTTGCTGTAACCCATGGATCTACATGTTCTTCAGCGGGCATCTCCTGCAAGACTGCATCCAGAGCTTCCCTTGCTGCCAAAAAATAAAGCAAAAGCTGAGTAAAGAAGATTCAAACAGCAACAGTAGGCGACAGACCTCCTTTACCAACAACAGAAGCCCGACCCACAGCCTGAACACCTGGAGAGAGTCACCCTATTCCAAATCCACCAGCTTCATCCCCATCCCTACATGAGACAGGCCGCAGGGGAGGCAGGGCTTGCAGTCCCCTGGCAGTGCTTGGGAAGGCTACTGCATAGCACTTGACACTGGTCAGGGTCACCAGTCATGGTAACAAGGAATGACTGAGATGGCCGTAAGACAAAATGTGCCGTATTGCTCAATAAGCAGTTCTGCAGCATATAATTATTTTCTGTAAGGTGTTTAGGACTTGGGCAACTGGTAAGAAGGTGTTGCAACAATAAAGCAATTATTTTTCTAAATAGAATTTATTACTTTTTTGTTGTTGTTTCTAAAATATTAAGTGCATTGTTTGCTGCTTGTTCAAAGCAGTAAAAATAGTGGAGTTGGCATGTGTTGGGGTAACTCCACTCGCTAGTGTTAATGCTTAAAATGCTCCTCATGATTGATGAAGACACAGGGGAAGAAGATGATATAAGCAAGGTCACAATTTAGTCTAAAACACAAAAAGTAAAGAATTGGAAAAAAGTCCTGACTCTCCAGATGAGCATGGTTAGACAGGAGCTGAGTTACTGGGAATTTAATTGATCATAGTGCTCTTGGAAAGGTCTAGTAATTCTCAGTTAGTAAAATTTAATAGCTCTTGTGAAGGCAAGTCCTTCACTGCATCGATGTGTGGATGTGTATTGTGGAGTTTCATTTTTAGGGTGACATTTCATCTCCCCTTCATGTTGGTAGCAGTCATACAGCATATTTGGGGGTGGGGGGGTGGGGGGTGTTGTACCTACCTTGATTTTTTAAAACTAATTTTAAAAGAAATTAGTGATAAAGAAGTATGATAATCTGTGACTATCTCAACATCGCTACAAACAGCTATGCCAAGACTGTGTCTACCAGAACCACTGGCTTTTTGGGTAGGAATCACATGTACTCTTTGTCACTAAGACAGGTAGGATCAAGCCGCATTTGGTTGTCAAGCAAATGAATTCAGGAGAATGTGGCCACTTGGTAAGAACTGAAGAATCAGGATATTCCAGAACACAAATCTGAGAATCAAACTTTGCAGTCTTCTGGAAATATGCAAAAATTGTCAATGTTGTTGGTTTGTTGTGGGGTGTTTTTTTTTTGCAGATCATGACAATATAGTCCTCAAAATTGTCAGTAAACTGCAATAAAAAGTCATCACAACACATTTGCTAGTTCTAAAGCGTTCAAGGTGTGCTTGTTTTCACTACAGTGCATGACAAGTCAAATGTAGTTTCTACAGCTTGTAAATATTCCTGTTATGTCTTTCCATGGAGTCTGTCTTTTACCTGGAGATTGGGTTTTGGAGATCCATGACTAAGCTTTGCAGTGGCTTTAGAGCCCTAAGGGTTGTTTGGGAAGTACAGCCGCATGTCTGCTCCATTCTCCTGAGCTCTCTGGGTCCTGAAATCCAGGTATCCCCTGGCACAGCACAGGACCTCTGATGCAAACCCATCAGGCTCACTTGAGCAGTTGTGCACTTGCATGGCTGTGCAACATGTATGCTTATGTTTGCAAGGAGGAACCTCAGCAGCAGGTTCCTCTCTTTCCCACCAAAACCAGACAAACAAGATCGCTTTTCTCATTGCTTTAGGAGAGAAAAAACCTGGGCTGCAACTGTGGCTTTCACTGAGGATGGTGCTGTTACCATGCCTGTTGCATAACAGTAGCAGAAATAGAGCTGGATTCAGGGTAAGAGCATATTCAACCTGTTGTCCACTCCAGAAGCTTCCAGACATATCACTGACTGTTCCAGGGAAAGAATAAGGAAGATTATAACTAGCCCTCCCTTACCCATACATTTAGATGTTGTTGTCACTAAAGAAAATCTTAGCTCTTCTCTCTACATATCCTGTTATCATATTCTGCTTTTTAAGAGGGAAGTTTGGTCTAATGCTTTGTTGTTCTTCAAAATACTAGAACCCAAAAGACAGCATGGTGGAATGGCTTGTATTCAATAGACTACCTTTTTGACCACCTTTAGCACACAGATATGACTACAGCTCTCATCAGTTCTGGGTGAAGGTTTGTGAACCTAATTTTTTAATCCCAAAACATGCATGCAGTGTAGTTGCTTGTGTGTGTGTGTGTATATTTGTGCACATTATATGTACTGCATATATTTTGCAAGTAGGTAATTCACAGTTACTGAAACTGCAAATGTTTCAAGTTAAATACACTACCCTTTGCCTAGTGTTCTATCTGTGTTACTACTTTCTTTGTGCATAAAATATATATTAAGAGGCAATTTGAATTGGCTGTACTAACAGAATTTTCATGTTTGTGAAACTGAGTTATTTTTCTATTATACTTTATATTCAAACAGAGAAGATGATGAGAAAACATATGTAGAATAATGTTGATAATAAAACTAAGCTGGGTAATGAGCAATCTATAGAAAAACAAACTCAAAATTAGAATTTTCTGTTTCTTCCAAATATGTTGCAAAATCCAGGCTTACACTTGGGGCTTGTCAGTGTAAACGTACCCTGTGAGTGCTCTACAGTTTCTGTAATTAAACTGACAACACCATTTAGCAGTATTTGGATTCCAGGATTTTTTGTAAATGCAAGTTTTGTTTTTTCCCATAATTGTGAAATTGGAAGATACACCCATAGTTTTTAATTGTGCATCTGTGAAAATGTGTTTTGTTCCTTTTTTTAAAGCTCCTTTTTGGTTATCATGAAGACACACCAATGAAAACAGAATGAAACAAGAAATTGTGAAACCATTGCATATTTAAAACCTGGAAACATGCTCTAATAAACCGGTATATTTGTTTGATGAGATGCATTTTTTTCCTTTCACCTGACTAGATTTTGCAGGGCCAGAAACATATTTGGTGACACTCCTTATGTTTCACAAAACGTAAAATTTCTTCCTTAATTTTAATGAGTTGTTTCCATGAGAAGCTTTAAGGAGTGAAGAAAACTAAAATGTTTTTCTATTACACATAGTGCATGAAGGACACATGCAAAGAAGAAATATGCAGTCAGCTTTCCACTATAGGGTGCTAGTATTGTTAAAACGTGTAACATACCGCTTATTTATGTTCTAGAGGAGTTAATTTGATATTTTTGTTTTAATTTTGGGAACAAAATATTTAGCTTCTAATGTAAAACATGACTGAATGGATGAACCCGCACTCTGTTGTTAGTGCTGGTGTTACTAGAATTGCAGGATTCTAAAGACAATTTGATGGCTGAAGTGGAGCACATGAGATGATACAGATGATAAAAGGATTTTGCTCATTTAAATAAGAAACATAAGTTGCCAAAAAAGAGCTTCTTCATTCAATTCTCTAAATTTGTAGGTAAACATATTGTTGGCTCAGAAAAAAGTAGGGGTTTTTCTGTATTACCACATCAAGAGCAAAGTTTACCAGAAGACACGAGCCCATTTGTGCCCAGTCCTGCAAAGACAAAGGTTTTGTGTGCAGCAAATCTTATGGCCAGTTCCAAATTGTCCAGATTGAATGACTTAATGAAAGTGCACACATGCTCCTTTCCAATCTGTGCATATGGAAACCAGGACAGAAGAAGGAAAGGAGCTACAGAGCTGGATGTTGTCCCAGGGAATGTACCAGTGACCTAGCTTTGGGAAGTGAACCCAGATCTTTCAGTAGAGCTAATGCTGAAATACAGTTACTTGCTGCATAGGAGAAGCTCTTACAGAGTTGTCCTAGACTGAGTTCCCAATCTACAGTAAGGACTAATTAAACACAATATCCTCTTCTAACAAGTGTTCGCATGAGTTTCAGTTATACAGTCCCTCATGTACAGGATGTGAAGAAGTCCCTTCTGTACATGGAAGTCTGGAGAGGCAGAAAGGAGCTAGCGTGTTTAAACACTAGTTTGGAGCTTTATTTACTGTTACAAGACAGTTTTCTGTGTTTCTCATTAGGAGCAGGTTTTACTGGAAATTGTAGCACTTGATACTTGGGTAAAGGAATTACAGGGTGTATAAATGAACAGGTTTCAAGGTCCAGGAATAGATTACAGCTGCTGAACAAGGAGCAGTCCCAGCTGGTTCAGGTAACAGTCCCTCACACAAGAGCAGGTCCAGCTAGTCTTGAGAAAGGCAGGGAACTGTCGAAGGTAATGTAAGTCACGCAGCATGAATTGTGCAGGTATGTAAAAAGCAAGCAAACAGCAATCACGACTAGTCCCAGCTGAGCTTCGTTAGAGCCAGCCAGCATGCGTCTGCCTCTCCCAGGACTAGTCCTGCAGAAAGTCCTGGCCCAGTGCTGTGTAAATGGATTAATACTGTATTGGTGTTTTGGTACAATTGCTCACTAATTTGCCATGTCTTAGTATAAACTTGCTTGGAGTAACAGTTTGTATGCAAATTAGCCTTAGGTCTCCATAAGGACATTTTTAGCTGAATTCCTGACACAGTCAGTTGGGTTACTCCATTTCTGGAAAGTAAAGCTGTAAGGCAGCACTCAGAGCACAAAGCGCTGTTCCCAGCTGTGAGGAGACCAGCAAGTCTCACTACTTCCAGATACACCAACATGTTGTTTGGTACAGGTGGACTTTCCTCCAATCAGAGGAAAATCATTTTTCCCATGGAATGGGTGGGAGAGAGCAGGAGGTTGCACTTGTTCAGTGCTTTGCAAGCAAAGGATGATGTTCAGAAAAAAATGTTGGGATCAATGGAAGGACATGTACAGACTTGCCACTTCTTCATTGGCTTAGATTTTCTCCTTTTACTGATGAAGTAAATGCAAGAGTGCCTTCCCTTCCATTTTCTGCCAAATTAGGGCATTCCCAAGAACAGTTTTGAACCACTGTGATTCACCACAGGTTTCTGTAAAGTGTTAACACTATTAGCAATTGCATAAGCAGAAATTAAAATGTAATGCTCTCTGATTACAGACTATTTCATGACTGTCTATTGTTAAATTGATTGTGCTCCTACTCTGCAATAAGACAAAATGCAATTGAAATCACAGTCCTCCTTCCATGGCAGCATTCTGTATGATTAGGACTTTATTTTTGGTGCTCAAATGTGGCAGGCCTGTGAGACCTGCTTAACTAGACTTCTGAGCTAAAGCTCATAACTGGCCAAAATATACAGCCTTACCAGAACTGAAGAAGCCCCATCATTTAGATCCCACTTTGACTTATTAATGACTTGTTAGGATATGTTTCTTCTGTGTTGTCCCATTTGATATGAATCTTTCCAGGCTGTGCTGTGGCCCTTTATCCAAGGAGTTTTCAGTCTAACTCAGAAGAAACCCAAACCAGACATTAGCCTTGGAACAAGGCTAGGAAAGATTATTCCTTCAGGGCATGAATATCCTGGGCAATTACATCATATGGACAAACAAAAGTTTGCCACAGAAGCCATCCTGCCATTGCTGTTGATCTGTCTCATTTGTCTCTAGCCCAGCTGGCAAGCACAGGTAGTGAGCCACTGCTGCCATGTGTTCACTGTAGTCTAATCCCTCTTGCAAAGGCTCAGGCACTGGCAGAACACTGGGAGGTCTGTACCGTACCTCCAAGTGACAGTGGCTGCATATCCAGTTAATTTAATGGTCAAGTTAATTTACTGGTGCCTGAGTTATCCATCTCAGGATAATGATGTTTATTTTCCTCCATAAGTTCTTATAGGACATATTGATAAGAAGTGCTACAGACAAATTCAATATTACTTTTCAAGCAAAGCACTGGAGATGCAGGATGTAGGTGGCCCATCAGTTTTTACACCTTTGACAAAACTGGCATTACAAACGACTTGGTTCTCCATGGCATGAAGCCCATTCTGGAAGATAAGGAATAGGTAAACAGAGACTGACACAGTGGCTGCCCCAACTTCTTCCGCCATTACTGTTGTGATTGCTCCTGCCATAGTTTCTCCTGTCTCTAGTAATGACAGCTGCAGCACAAATGGGGACAGGGAACATGGGAGCAGCAGCAGACAGGGTTGTCATTAAAACATATCAATTTTAAACTACCTTTGGAAAGAGGAATGTGGATCTTATTGAATAAGTGAATACTGGGAGAGAGATGAACTGATGACTCAGAGAGCAAATAAAACATGTTTTATCCCAAAGATGATTTGAAAATATCAAGATGCTTTCCATTTTGCAATTGCAAGATATGTTTTCTACATTTAGAAAAGGAGTGTGAATGTCTCCTTGAGTTAGCCAAAACAGCATGGGGTGAGTGGATATATGGCTCAGCCCAACACAGAGTATAAAAACTAGACAAGCAGCAGAAGTATTCTGAAGTGAACAATGGGCTGGAACTGGCTTCAACCCATGTATTTCTCTCCGGTGACTGGGGATGCCCAGCAACATGACAGTGAGCTTATAGAGACTGATATGCTGGAGGGAAGGGATGCCATCCAGAGGGACCTTGACACGCTTGTGAGGTGGGCTGATGCCAACCTGATGAAGTTTAACCATGACAAGTGCAAGGTCCTACACCTGAGTTGGAGCAATCCCAGGCACAGCTACAGGTTGGGCAGAGAAGAGATTCAGAGCAGCCCTGCGGAGAAGGACTTGGGGGTGTTGGTCGATGAGAAAATGAACATGAGCCGGCTTCAGTGTGCGCTCGCAGCCCAGAAAGCCAACCGTATCCTGGGCTGCATCAAGAGGAGCGTGACCAGCAGGTCGAAGGAGGTGATCCTGCCCCTCTACTCTGCTCTCATGAGACCTCACTTGGAGTATTGTGTGCAGTTCTGGTGTCCTCAACATAAAAAGGACATGGAACTGTTGGAACAAGTCCAGAGGATGGCCATGAGAATGGTCAGAGGGCTGGAGCACCTCCTATATGAAGACAGGCTGAGAAAGTTGGGGCTGTTCAGCCTGGAGAAGAGAAGGCTGTGTAGAGACCTCAGAGCAGCCTTCCATTATCTGAAGGGGGCCTACAAGAATGCTGGGGATGGACTATTCATCAGGAACTGTAGTGATAGGACAAGGGGTAAATGGTTCAAACTTAAAGAGGGAAAGTTTAGATTGGATCTAAGGAAGAAATTCTTTACTGTGAGGGTGGTGAGGCACTGGAATGGGTTGCCCAGGGAAGTTGTGAATGCTCCATCCATGGTGGTGTCCAAGGCCAGGTTGGAGAGAGCCTTGGGTGACATGGTTTAGTGTGAAGTGTCCCTGCCCATGGCAGGGGGGCTGGAACTAGATGCTCTTCAGGTCCTTTCGAACCCCAACTATTCTATGATTCTGTGATTCTATAGTGGGAATCACTTTGGTCCGGCAATTGATTTGTTTATTACAATTGTTATATATATTTTGCTAAGTGTAACTTTCACTGATATTGTGATTTTTGTATATTTTGTATCACTCTGCTGAATCATAAATCCCATGTAACATCAACTAGCTTTAAGTAAGTAAATTGATATTAAGCATTACACCCTCCACATGTGGAATATCTAAAGGCATCTGTTCAGGAAGTGTTGGACCCTGACAGGCCGTTGTTGCCTCCTCTCACTACTGGGTTGCACTGCGGACGCTGCTGATCTCCAAGAAAGTGATACGGAACAGTATTATCTTGCCAAAGCTGCAGTAACTTTGCTGTGAATGTAGCCCTGCACTCTTCTCTGCCTCAATAACCCTTGTGCATGTGGCAAGTCACAGAAATCATTGTGTGCTTCCTAATGCATATGATGTGAGTTTTAAAGGGATTTTTTTTTCATCATTTGAATATTTCTTTGCAGCACAATAATAATAACAACAACATTAATAATAATACAAAAAATATTTACTGCTTCTCTTTTCAAACTGATGACATTTAATGTTTGGGTTCCTAGGAGATCCTGGGACAGTGTATTTGGAGGTGCCTACTTCAAAATTTTCTTGGTTGCTTTGAAAATTCCCTCTCATGAGTACACTAAAAGCAAGTTTTCTATTAAAAGCTTGCTGGAATACAATCAAATCCCTACTCCCAGCTATTTCTCCAAATCCAGAGGTTAGTGCCTCTCTTAGATTGACGACAGAGATGAAACGCTGAATAACTTTGATACCTGCCATAGCACAGCTCATTGCATGCCACGAGATGGTCGAATTCGAGATCCTAAGGACAGTGAGAAGAGCATGCAGCAAGCTCACTGCCCTGGACTTCAAGAGAGCAGACTTTGGCCTCTTCAGGAACCTGCTTAGAAAGGTTCCATGGGATATAGCCCTAGAGGGCAGGGGGGCCCAAGACTCTTGGTTGTTATTCAAGGATCACCTGATACAAGCTCAGGAGTGTTGTGTCCCAACTAGAAGGAAGTGCAGCAGGAGGGCCAGGAGACCTCCATGGATGGATAAGGAGCTGCTCAGGAAACTTCAAAGGAAAAAAGAGGCTTATAGAAGGTGGAAGCAGGGACAGGCGGCCTGGGAAGAATACAGGGATGTTGGCCGGGAAGCTAGGGACCAGGTGAGGAAGGCTAAGGCCCAGCTAGAATTGAACTTGGCTAGGGATGTTAAGGATAACAGGAAGGGATTCTATAGGTACGTAGTGAGTAAAAGACAGACTAGGGACAACGTAGGCCCCCTTCGGACGCTATCAGGAGAACTGGCTACCCAGGATTTGCAGAAGGCTGAGGTTCTTAATGACTTCTTTGCCTCGGTCTTCACTGGCAAAGTCTCTGACCGCACCACCCAAGTCTTGGAAGGCGGACGCAGGGACTGTGAGAATGAAGACCCCAGGCCCACTGTGGGAGAGGATCTGGTTCGAGACCATCTTAAAAACCTGAATGTACACAAGTCCATGGGACCTAGTGAAATCCATCTGCGGGTCCTGAAGGAGCTGGTGAATGAAGTTGCTAAGCCACTGTCCATCATATTTGAAAAATCATGGCAGTCAGGTGAAGTTCCCGACGACTGGAAAAAGGGAAATATAACCCCCATTTTCAAGAAGGGGAAAATGGATGACCCGGGGAATTACAGGCCAGTCAGTCTCACCTCTGTGCCTGGTGGAATCTTGGAGCAGATTCTCCTGGAAGGCATGCTAAGGCACGTGAAAAACAAGGAGGTGGTTGGTGACAGCCAGCATGGCTTCACTAAGGGGAAATCCTGCCTGACCAATTTGGTGGCCTTCTATGATGGGGCTACGAAACTGATGGACAGGGGCAGAGCAGTTGGTCATCTACCTGGATTTGTGCAAAGCATTCGACACTGTCCCACATGACATCCTTGTCTCTAAATTGGAGAGACATCAATTTGATGGGTGGACCACTCGGTGGATAAAGAACTGGCTGGATGGCCGCACGCAAAGAGTTGTGGTCAATGGCTTGATATCCGGCTGGAGACCGGTAACGAGTGGTGTCCCTCAGGGATCGGTGTTGGGACCGGTCTTGTTCAACATCTTTGTTGGTGACGTGGACAGTGGGATTGAGTGCGCCCTCAGCAAGTTTGCCGATGACACCAAGCTGTGTGGTTCGGTTGATACGCTGGAGGGAAGGGATGCCATCCAGAGGGACCTCGACACGCTTGTGAGGTGGGCTGATGCCAACCTGATGAAGTTTAACCATGCCAAGTGCAAGGTCCTACACCTGGGTCAGAGCAATCCCAGGCACAGCTACAGGTTGGGCAGAGAAGAGATTCAGAGCAGCCCTGCAGAGAAGGACTTGGGGGTGTTGGTCGATGAGAAAATGAACATGAGCCGGCTGCAGTGTGCGCTCGCAGCCCAGAAAGCAACCGTATCCTGGGCTGCATCAAGAGGAGCGTGACCAGCAGGTCGAAGGAGGTGATCCTGCCCCTCTACTCTGCTCTCGTGAGACCTCACTTGGAGTATTGTGTGCAGTTCTGGTGTCCTCAACATAAAAAGGACATGGAACTGTTGGAACAAGTCCAGAGGAGGCCATGAGGATGATCAGGGGACTGGAGCACCTCCCATATGGAGACAGGCTGAGAAAGTTGGGGCTGTTCAGCCTGGAGAAGAGAAGGCTGCATGGAGACCTCATAGCAGCCTTCCAGTATCTGAAGGGGGCCTACAAGAATGCTGGGGATGGACTATTCATCAGGAACTGTAGTGACAGGACAAGGGGTAACGGGTTCAAACTTAAACAGGGGAAGTTTAGATTGTATATAAGGAAGAAATTCTTTACTGAGAGGGTGGTGAGGCACTGGAATGGGTTGCCCAGGGAGGTTGTGAATGCTCCATCCTTGGCAGTGTTCAAGGCCAGGTTGGACAGAGCCTTGGGTGACATTGTTTAGTGTGAGGTGTCCCTGCCCTTGTCAGGGGGGTTGGAGCTGGATGATCTTAAGGTCCTTTCCAACCCTAACTATTCTATGATTCTATGCTGTTCACTGCAGTATTCGTTAGGTGAAGAGACAGTTTTGACAATGCATGTTTCAGAATTTCAGAACAAGAGAGATTCAAACAACATGCTTGTTTCTTCAAAGACTGTAGGAGAGGCCTGTGTTCCTTTCAGACTATATGGCATTCTTTTATTTGTAGCATTCACTGCAATAAACATCATGCACCACCGTGATGGGAGTTTTTCAGTTCCTGTGGTGAAGAGTGTGACTCCCATAATGTCATGGAGTATTAAAAGGATCTGCCAGCGGAAGGCAAAGGGGCTGTTTTCCTCTGACTGTGGCTCCTTTATAACCAATTCTCTTAAATTAGAGAGAAAAGTCTATTTTGAATACAGTATTCATAAAACCTCTCATTCCTACCTCTGGCCAAATTATGACTCCCAGTTACACTAAATCTTTACAATATCAATAAAGTCAGTGGTCTCTTCCCCTCAAGTCTTTTCTTTATTTTGAGATGTAAAAACTGGGATAAATATTGCTGAATTTAATCAGGGTTTTGTATGCATATATCTAAGGGTAGATTTTCTTTCCTTACATTTTTAAAGAAGTGAGTTTCCTTTACAAATAGGAACCCAGTAGTCCCAGTTGAACCAGCTCTCTTTGACAAATTACAAATGCCATTAAAGCAAGTCATAATCCACTTGGGAACTCCACTCTCCTCCCTGCTGTAAGGATATTTATAGCTAGAAATAAAAAATGCATGCAAAAAAGGAAGATATAAATGGCAAATGATAAACAAGTGCTCAAGGATTGAAAGTCAATAGAAATTTTTAGATGACCCCAAATGATTTCCTGTTTTTTAAAGGAACTTTCTGTCCTCTTCATGTCTTCACCAAGGTAAGACAAATTAAAGAATGAGTCAAGCATTCTTACGGCACGTCAAAAACTGGGACAGGAATGTGTGTGAACTTTTAGGGAGTTTTACTATTAAGAATTAAAATCTCTTAGTTAAAATATATCAGTCATGGGGGTGAGGGGTAGAAATTTTTGTCCTACAGATATCTGCCTGGGAGGGATACAAGTGGGAAATGAGCTGCAATTCACTTAACTGCTGGTACAGAAAACACTGTGAAACATTGACACTGGTGACATTTGTGCTCTCATGCTGTTTTTGTTAACAAGGATAAATAGATACTCCCTGTGCTGTTTGTAGTATCTAGTGGCAATATGAACCAGGGACCCATCTGTCTTGCAATATCTGACAAGTTTTAGACACCTTGGCAAGGCTCAAATGTAGGCATTTGTGTGCGTGGGAAAACTGCAGTCCTCAGTGTAAAACCTTTAGACTTACAAAGATTTAAATATTTAAGAGCTAAGTGCTTGATTCAGGGATCAATCCCTTGCTGTGAGATAGGTAGTGTGGGAGGAAAGAAAAGCTCAATGCTCAGGTTGCCTCCTCCTGTATTTGGCAGTTAGTGAAAAGGAAATTGAGAGCAGAAGGAAGGGAAGGAGGAACATTTGTTACTGCAGCAGTACAAAGGGAAGGACAGCAGTAAAGGGTGCAGTACTGAAAGGACACCAATTCCCCGTCAGGTTTGACAGATATCAGGGTGAAGAGAGCTTGTATCCAGCAAGTGCAGCACTACGCAGGGCACAGGGTCAGCATGACAGCAAATGTTTTTACTCTGTTCTTGGAAATGAATAGTCTGTTACATGTGTTTTAAGGGCATGTTACGGAAATCAGTGCAACTTCTTGGGGCTGTACAGCACTGAGCTGAGGACTACATGGTGGGCAGTGCTTCACAACCTAGGCTACATACTGCTGTCAGGACTAGGGTGGTAGGTACTGCCCCGCTGCCCCTGGAGGATCTCAGGCTCTGGAGATGCCCCGCCAGCCCTAGTCCTAGTATGAGACTTCATTTCTCCAATAGCTTCTGCCTCCTACTGCCTCCTGTGATTCTGGATCCTGGTGCAGCATCAAGGCAAGGGCTAGCTGGAGAGAGATGGTTATGTCCTCTTTGGGTTTTCCTCAGTAAAAATGGGTCTTCTCTGAAAGACAGGGATGGCATTCACCAACAAATGACTTGGGATACAGGTGTCTTGGAGCAAGTCAGTGGAAAGCAGTGAAGATCTGAGAATTACCTGTTCACTATTGGCACACCACCTGTGTCCGTGTCAGATGGTTAAGGGCTGGAGATACATACAGGTGTGAAAGAGGGGAAAAATCCCTCATGCTCATGCTTTGCAACAGCAGGTAGTGTGGTTGCTGGCTTGCTGCAGAGCTTAGTGAGGCTTACATGGTCCCTAGTTAATAGAAGCAACCTCTGAGCTATGAGGTAATAATTCTTTTCAGGGTCCTTACATGAGTGAAGAGCCTTGAGGGAATAAAACCATCCAAATCAGTGTGCGACTTGAAGAGGAATTCATCCACTTTTGAAGCTGGAGATCTAAGCAAACCTAAAAGCCCCACTCTTTTTAGCTCACGGCTGTATTTATTATTATTTTTCAGTTGGGTTTGCCTTTTAATGTAAGTATTAAATTAACTGACTGTCCCTAATTTCTTGGGTCATGACTGGTAATGAGAAGAAGACTACAGAACAAACATGAACCTTTCTGAACCTCTACTCTTCACCCTAGGGACAATTCATCTCTGACTTATGAATACTGTTCTCAGCAGATAACTAATCTGTTCTGTAAACAAACTGATTTCTATTCCCTTGGGAAAAAAACAACAAATAAATGTACAATCTATGAAATCAATGTTCCAATCCAAAGGAGAAGCAAACAGCCAACATTTGGCATCTGCTTTGGTTTTCTTTACTTTTATGCCCTCTTGATGATATCTCTGCAAATCATCAGCTGTTTCAATGAAAGGCCATGCACTGGTTTCTTTTTTTTCTCCCATGAAGGAGAATGAAACAGTTACATTTGCTGTTTGAGAATCCAGGAGAGTTACAGCTTATCTAAAGGGTGCCTTTATATCTACTCCAGTCAGTGGGAATGTTAGAAAGCAGCAAGGAAAAGTGCATGAGTGATACTTTTCACATAAATAAAAGCCATGGTTTAGTTGTACTGTATACTGGTACAATAATTATTTTATCCATGACTACAGCAACCAAAGTCTCCAGCCCTGAAGTCTTCCCTAGCTACAAGGACTTTTAAATCCTATTTTGTTCTGGGACCTGGAATTCCTCCTTACATTCTGCCACCTGTCCAAGGACTACAAACTGGAATTCAGTGGAGCGCTATAGAGGTGGGATACATCAGATAATCCCCATCAGTCATCCTTGTCGCTCCACCAGCTGTTTGGCTATCATGGCTGTAGACACCCCACAGTTTCCAGGAAGGCTTAGAGGTGCTGGCATGTGAGTTGTACACTCTCAGAACTGTTTCCACCTCTTTCGCTAACTACAGTCATTTTCAGGAGCATGGATATTCCCCTGAACAGTATTGCTAATCCATCATATGATCACACTGTTAAAATATTGATGTAATATTTGATATCAGATTGAGTCTGATGAGCTAGATGAGCTGATTTTCTCCTGCAGAGAACTTTTTTGGATGCTTTAGGCTCACTACTGTGCTGTGCTCTTGACATTGAGGTGTAATCCTAAGCAGGCTTTTGTTTAATTCATAGATGTCCTGGGTTCAGCTGTAGCAGGTGTTTATCTCCTTCTTAGTAGATGGTGCAGTGCTGTATTTTTGACATTGATCTGAGAACAATGCTGATGAAAGAAAAGGCTATGGAAAAAACATTTTGCCAGATTTGTAATTATGTTTCAGCAAAGATCAGCTAAATGTAGAAAGAATACTCCATCGAAGGCTGTCAATCATCACACACTTGTGATCACCTCTATGGTAACCTAAGGGGTTTAACCCAATTCTTTGATTCACAGGTCCTGCCAGTACTCCAACAGCTCCACCTGCACTGAGATCCTGGTCTTTGACCCAAAACTACACTGTACAATTCAGTGGGAGTGACATGACGAGATTTGTCCTGTGTAACATCAGTGAAATCCAGACTTTCTGTCTTGTCTCAAATCTTTCCACTACTGGGTAAGTCCTCTGCAGGTACTTTTAAAAGACTCTGGCTATAAATCATAGAATCATAGAACAGTTAGGGTTGGAAAGGACCTTAAGATCATCTAGTTCCAACCCCCCTGACAAGGGCAGGGACACCTCACACTAAATCATGTCACCCAAGGCTCTCTCCAACCTGGCCTTGGACACCGCCAAGGATGGAGCATTCACAACCTCCCTGGGCAACCCATTCCAGTGCCTCACCACCCTCACAGTAAAGAATTTCTTCCTTATATCCAATCTAAACTTCCCCTGTTTAAGTTTGAACCCGTTACCCCTTGTCCTGTCACTACAGTCCCTGATGAAGAGTCCATCCCCAGCATCCTTGCAGGCCCCCTTCAGATACTGGAAGGCTGCTATGAGGTCTCCACGCAGCCTTCTCTTCTCCAGGCTGAACAGCCCCAACTTTCTCAGCCTGTCTCCATACAGGAGGTGCTCCAGGCCCCTGATCATCCTCGTGGCCCTCCTCTGGGCTTGTTCCAACAGTTCCATGTCCTTTTTATGTTGAGGACACCAGAACTGCACACAATACTCCAAGTGAGGTCTCACGAGAGCAGAGTAGAGGGGCAGGATCACCTCCTTCGACCTGCTGGTCATGTTCCTTTTGATGCAGCCCAGGATACGGTTGGCTTTCTGGGCTGCGAGCGCACACTGAAGCCGGCTCATGTTCATTTTTCCATCGACCAACATCCCCCAAGTCCTTCTCTGCAGGGCTGCTCTGAATCTCTTCTCTGCCCAACCTGTAGCTGTGCCTGGGATTGTTCCGACCCAGGTGTAGGACCTTGCACTTGGCATGGTTAAACTTCATCAGGTTGGCATCAGCCCACCTCACAAGCATGTCAAGGTCCCTCTGGATGACATACCTTCCCTCCAGCGTATCAGTCTCTATAAGCTCACTGCCATTCAGTTACAACTTAGCCAAAACCCAGTGACCACAGTAGTCCCTAACTGGTCCAGTAATTCTCCTCAGACTCTTGTACCAACTGCTTCTGTTTTTTAAAAGCATTGATGTTCTACTCTGACTTTTTGTGAGTTATGCTACTTCTTCAGAACCCCAATTTGCCATTAGTCAAAGAGATTTTTCCTTTTAAGGTATTGAGGCTATTTTTGAAATGTCTGCAGCTAGATCATTTGAAGCAGAACACAGTACAACTTTCTTCAGGGGCAGGGAGGACTGGATGGGGCACTTTACAAGGTCATTTTCCTCTTCACTTTAGCTTCTTTTAGTTTGGGCTTTTTAAAGTCTTTTAAAAGGGTCTGCTGCTACATCCTCTCTCTTTACAATTGTCATTTGCTTTTTTTCTGAATATATACTGCAGCCCTATATACAGAAAAAAAGCCCTGTGCTTAATCAAAAAGCATCCACTGGAACATTTCAGTCCTGCACTCAGGATCCAGAATACATCATGGTAACACTCACGGAGAAAGCAAGATGTTACCTGCATATTATATCAGGTTTGTAAACTACATCTTATTCCAAGTGTTTTAAAGCAGAACCATACATTCTGAATTTCATGTGCTGGCCTTTTCATCCCAATAGGATACACATGATATTCCTGTCCTTGTGGTGCATGGACTTGGCAAAGCTTTTTTCAATATAATTCCTTTCAAAAGCAGAGTCCATCAACTGAGCTATAATAGCAGAATCTATCCAATTGCTTAAAATCAATTCTTAATCAATATGAGCAGCAGGTAAATTTTATACAAAACTGGGATTTACCAAGACATTCTTTATGCAGAGGTTGTCAACAACTACATTACTGCATAATGATCGTGGTCGCAATTGTTCAATAGTACAAAATATTCCTTTTCTTTTTAAACTAAAGTAGCTTCTATTGCTGTTGCTGGACCCTGTGAGAATTAGAGAAAAGTACAGTTCCTGCCTCTATTGATTTTCCAGAGTTTTGGGGACAATGACTGAATGTTTCTGTGACACTGTTCTTGTAATAAAGAAATCCTGACAAAACAGCCGATGTTGTCCCTACCGATGAAGGAAGACATACATGTGACTTTGCGGGGTACTCCTAGGGTACAAGTTCAGGCTTGCCTAGGAGTGTTGCCATGCAGTGGGACGTGGCTGTCTACGCTGGAAAACTGTGGGAAGGTTCCGGGCTCTGTTGCAGCTAGTGTGTTCTCACACGGCTTTCGAGCACACTTTGGCAGGCATCATGCCCAGTAGGCCTTGTGAGCAGCTGCCCTCTTTGCTGGTACAGGCAGACTGCCAACATTGCTGCAGCTTCGAAGATGGTCCAACACTGAGCAGAGGCTTGGGTGAAACGACTCCAGGAGTCCCTCCCAACTCCTCTTTTTTCACAGTTGTAGGACCTGAGTCTTTTCATGTTCCTGGAATCAGTGCTTAGCAAACTGAATTATTAGTGTGAGCATACCTATAGGGCTTATGCACTAGTCTAGAAACTGAGTGGGTTTTTTCGTGACAGTTGGCTGTTTTCAGCATATTCCCCTTGAATTTGTGGAGGCCATTCCTCCTGAGGGCGCGCATCCATCTGTTTTCAGACCTGATGACACAAAATCTGGGATGTATTTGGCCTGTTGATATCTTGCTTAAGAGTTCTTCCAAGTATCTGTAGAGAAGGATCTGCTTCCTCCCATGTCACATGGGAAGCATGGAGGCAGTGGCAAGGTCCAGGCAAGTGTATCATGACCTGCGCAGCAGACTGTTTTGCCAACTGAAATTTTTCACCAGGCAATGGTGAAAAAGACTATTAAAGCTTTTGTAATGCCAGAGTATATGTAATAGTCTTTGGCAGACTTTCTAAATATGCAGGCTGTTACCGTCCGTAAAGTTGTATACTGGAACCTCACAACCTGTGGAAATCAAGTCTTGAAAGAGTTGCTCAAGGTCCCCCTCGTACTCATATTGATAAAGCTTGTAATTTGGTCTAATTTACTTCACAAACAATATTTTAGCAGCTCAACACTTTGTGGATGTACCCTGCTCTCATAGCCGTGGGAATGCACTTTCTTACTGGCAGAAGGTCCTAACGTTCCCCTTCTTTTTCTTTGGGAAACAAAACAAGTGTCTTCAAGCTCCATGCATCTGGTAGAGATGTAAGTTTTTGTACTCTGAAAAGTGTATTTTTGTATTTTCTCTTAAAAATGCCAGTGGTTGTAGATTTTAAACAATCTGGGTCCTTTTCACTATAAACTGTGCTAATCTGGGTTCCCAGACTGCTTTTCTGTAGCTATATAATTACGTGTTTCCTTCTGCCTTGTTTTCCCACACTGTGGTGAAGTGGGAACATAGGTTTCCATTCAAAATGCCAATAATGTGAAAAAAGGGACCCCATTAAGAGCATGGTTTTGCTCAGACAGTCCCAAAGTTGACTGGGAGGGAAGCAAATTTCAGAGTGTCCAGTAGCGTATTTCTTGGCTTTGTTTACAAAATGTATGGTGTGTAAAGCCGTGATAACAGTTTCTTTATGAGGTTTAAGTTTTTAATATAAGGCAGATGGCATTAACCAAGGGAGCACTGCAAAGTGTTGCAAAAAAAAATCATCACTCTTACGTTTTTTCATCTTTCCAAGAAATACTGAATTCTACACCTTCTTTTTTCCTTAAGAGACAGCCAACACAAAAGAGCCAGCAGTATCTACAGTTGCACACTGAGGGTTTTACACCAGAACTCTGCCCCTAAACATCTTAAAACTGAACAGATACTCTTTGCTCTTAAATTTGCAAGATTTTCTCTGCTTCTGGTTTTGTTGGGTTTTAGGCTCACAGCAAAACAAATAAATAAGATGGACACATTCTTTTTGTTTCTCATAACAGTAAAGATCATACTTTAACACTTTATGATCTTTAGTTTAGAGCCAAAGGTGGCAGTACACAGTGAAAAGCTGAATGCAGTTTACAGAAGTTTCATTCATATTTGTCATTTTTGATCATGCAGGAGTTTTTTAACTCAAGTCCAACCTGTTTATCAGCTGCCTGAGCTGCAATTATGTACCTGTGGATCAACAATACAGTCTGAGAGTAGGACATTCCTGCAGCAGTTCAAGCTAGTCCACTTGCGCTCAAACAGAAATGGGATTTGAATTTGTAAACAGGCGACGATTCTGACATGTCTGGATAAATTCAAACCTCTCCATGATAATGCTCACTGTGCAGAGAATTGAAAAGGTTTGGGATACAGGAAGATGAGATATTCAGGCCTACCTGAGCACTAACCTCTGAACACTGGTACAACAAATTGACAGCACCTTCTTTAGGTCTGACCATCCTAATTTCTGATGCAACCAGATTTTCTTCTTCCTCCATTTCTAAAGGAAATGAGAGTGAGTGAGGAAGGATGATGTGCATTTCCCCAAGGAATCATCAGGACACAGCTTGTCGAGTACCCAAACCTTGGGAGCTGGGAGATATTCCCACATCACACAGTATAATCATTACCACAGGTAGCCAATTCTGTACTTTTGCCTTTTTAACCTACAAATCATTTGCTTTCCAAGACTCTCATTCAATAGGTTTTACTTAGAGTTTTCAGAAAACTTTTAATTTCTTTATCAAAAGTTATCCTCTCTATCCTTCTTCCTCTGGAGAAGACAAATGTTTCCCAATTTCATGTGCATTTCTTTTGACCAGCATAAAAAACTTGTTCTTCCGAGGTGCAGAAGTGCTGGCACATTAAGGACAGCATCTGGCAACTCTGGATAATAATTTTCACGTTTTGTAAAATAATAGGAAGGCATCTCTGCACCTTCTAGCATGCAGCACATAGCATCCAGCCCTACAGTTTACGAGCGGTCATGGCTCTGTTTCATATTCATGGCCTCTCAAATCAAACTGTCATGGCCAGCTGCTGTCTTCGTGATCCCCCTGCCTATTGGAGTGCCCGTGGATGGGAGATTCTGGGAAGGTTTCCAGCAGAACATCCAGATGTCATGCAGCAGCACAATTACAAGGTTTAGTGGTGGTTTTCCTTCTCTGTTCTCATGCATGTACGTGTGCTGTGTGAGTGTAGGGTGTGGGTGTGTATACATATACATATGAAGCCTGTGAACATAGTAAAGTTTAATGGAGTTCAGTTTTGCCAGAACCACAATGATTATCTTACTATGTGTGTGTAAGTAGCCTGAAAATAACAAAATATAAAGTATTATAAACTTTCCAACTGGAAAGAAAACCTTTACAACCCTCACACTGTTCATCACCCAGTCCTCAACAGAAATGGGAATGTAAAAACAATTGAACAAAATGTGCCACCAGCATTTACATCTTTACAGAAATGCATGTAATTGTCTTCCCCTCTATTGAAGCACCCATGCACATTTCATGCATTTTCACTCTTACTGTGGGTTAAGGACTAGCCTTCCTTCCAGTTTTCCTCCTCTTATTTAGATCTTTTTTGTTAATGAGCAGGTGAAATGTTAGCCATATCAGTTTAATTTACTGTATTTTTTCAGGTAACAACAGAATGTCTGATAGTTTAAAAATATGATCTCAAATCAGTGTTTCTTGTGAAGTCTGTTATGGGGAATTTATCTGTCCTGCATGATTTCCAAAAGATCACTGGCTTTCATTATTATGCAGGCAATTCTGTAAGCAAGACCAAGACCATAGTTATTAGAAGCATGTGTCTGAAACAGAAAAATGTATGCATGTTCATTTACAGTTATAAAATAAGTTATATCTACTTCATGTCTGTAATTGCCACTTTACCCAGGAAGCCAAAGGGAACAAAAAAAAAAATTAAATTATGACGTTTTTATTTCATTACAATAAAATTAAACTGTAGCTTTGTTGATCACATCATCCCTCCAACTGTATGCAACATGAAAAAGAACCATTTTGCAACATGATAATGAAATTAACATTCCTCCAACAACACTCTTACATCAGAATGCAACTGAAAATCTTCCCCTTTCCCTTTCAAACCACAAGTTTCCTGTCCTACAACTTCTAAGAGCAAACATGAAAATAAAGCTCTTGGAAATGAGCGTCATCTTTTGTTCTGTCATTGTGAGGCTGGATTCTCACTGCCATCATGACAGGCTGAGTCTTTCTTTAAGGAAGGAAAATTGAGGTGCTTGATGTCACAAGTGTCCTGAACATCTGGCAAAGGAAAACAGCCATTGATGTCAATAACACACTCCATGTCACAAGGTTAGTGGCAAAGTGGCAGCAGCTGGCAGTCCTGCAGCTGCTCCCTAATCACCCCTGATAGTTACCTGCACTTTGGGGCCATACCACAAAGCTCACATGAGCATCCTCATATGCCATGCAGTGGCTGTGACAGCTGGTTTTACATTTCCAATCAGCACAAGACACAGCAGAAAAGATCCCTGTTGTCTTACATTACAGATGCAAGACACTTCCTTACCAGCCCTGGAAGTGGATTTAAGGTCTTGTCAGACAAAGAAAAATGACAATTTGGATCAGTGATTGATGAGGTCTCTTTAAATTGCCAAAAGCATTCATTTTAGTCCCCCAAGTCTCACAGTCTCAGCGCTGTCTGCTTTCAGTTGTTTATTTCCAAACATAGAACTGCAATTTCTATCTCAGTTCTTCTACAAACATTTTAGTTCTTACTTCTACAAATCCATTTCTTCACTGAAATTCCTTCATGTTACATACACTGCCTTATTGATAAATTATTATTCTTCACTTTTTCCTGCAGCCAACATCTATCCACACCTTTTAGTATGGCTGCTTGTAGATTTTAGTGTTTGCTGCATGTGCCTTAATAATTTACATGATATTGTAAACTTGTTGGGGTTTTTTGCATATTTAAGGGCCTTGATCTAAAACGTGTTATGCAAACTGAGTTGTGAATGATAAAGACTGAATGATTTCTGTCAGACTTCAAATGCTCAGACATTTATTGTTCCTTTTTCCTACTGAAAACATTCATGCAGCTATCCCCTTGACAAAAATGTAAATAGCCATACAGTAGATGTCCTCAAGTGGTGATACGTTACTGTGGCACTTTTTATTATGTTACAGCTTGCATGAATTCCTAAACATCTTCCAGTTTTTATTTTTACTTTAATAAAGAGCTCTCTAGTTTAAAAATATGTTGCAATCTATGCCACAAAGCATTCGTTCTTCACACTGTGCTGACGGGTTATCAGTCTTCTCAGCAATACTCATTAAAAATCATCAGACTTTTGCAGACTCTTACATGACATTTAATAGGGAAATGCCATACACTAGATATTTAGAAGTCAAGCAGACAGAGTGTAATGTATAACTGACAACTATAGTAATAACAAATGAGCTTTCCAAAGTTCTGTGTGTGTGGTGGGGAACATTATGGTTCATACCAGTGGTGGCCCAAAGCGATGTAATCCTGGGGTAGGGACACCCTCACTACAACTGTTACAGTCTCTCTTGTAGTCAGTGATTAACACTGCAAAGGGAAGGTCTGGGATACAGAGGTGTAAGTCAGCCTTTGCTAGTTACATAGGCAACAAGTTCCTAAAGACTTCATTTGCATTGCTGAAGATACTGTCTACAGAGTGTTATGTTAGCTAATGAAAAACAATCTGGGACTCTTTCCTCTATGTCTATTATACTGTCAAGGGTTTAACTGACTTTATCTGTTTAACACACTGTTAAGAAGCCTCCAGAAAAGCTCATTCGTATCTGAAGACATCTTAAACAAGAAATACCAGTAAGACATTTAATTGTAGTTTATTCTAGCCCTTGGCGCAGCTGCCTGTTTGTTGCAGGACACTTCAGCAGGTTGTATCAGTCCATCCAGGCTCCATCATCATGATTTTGTCTCTGCGGGGGGGTTTCTGCACCATTAAGCACAACTTTCCTTTAGGAAAAAATGAAGAGGTTCTGGTTCTCCAGGCACCTCTCCACCTGCTTTTCCCTTGAGTCCTGAGGCTGAAGTGTCCATAGGTAAAAAGTCTGTCACTGCTAGGATGCTCCTCAAATCACAGCTGAATGATGGGGACCTCATGGGGTCCATATCAATGAAAAGAAATAGACTTTGTTTTCAGACAAAATTGTGGTTTTCCTCAGAAGAAACTTGTACTGAAAGTCCTTTGAAACTCATTTTCCCACTAGCCTGAAAAATCACAGCCCATTCTTTTCCGGTTCTCCCGCAGTCGCTGGTGGGAGCAGGCATCCCGAGGGGTGGTAGTGGTCATAGGAGAGGCTCCTCTGTCTGTTACTGCTGATGGGTCGTGGATTCACAGGTGCTGGCCTACTGAAGGACTGGTACCCAGTTGAGGCGATTGAACCGTACTGGTTTAGGACCACATAACGCTGGGAAAGCAGAGACAAGTGACACTGAAAAAGCAACACTTTGAGCTGTGTCAGTATTTGGACATCCTGAAGGGCAGACTGTGTTTATCTCAGTGTTTAGAAAACACAAAACAGAATTAGGCGTTGGCTCTCCGAAGCTGTCACCATTGGCGAGGAGGCCCAGATCGTCGTTACACTGGCGCCACACTGTGGACATTTGCTGCTACTGCAAAAGCACTTGTGCTTTAGAAACGGATTTTGTGCTCTGGGGTAAAACATTTTTAAAACCGTATTTATCCTATGGAGTAAAACAACCCAGGGGTTCAGAAATGCCAGCTACCTTCTGATCTGCCTGTGACAGGCACTGGGTAAGGGACACTTCAGGCGCCGGGCCTGGGAGGGGGTAGGAGGCCGTGGCACCCTGTCATCACCTGCCTTCCCCACAAAATCAGCCGAGAAGAAGGTGGACTCCGAAGCAGGGGAGACACCACCATGAAAAATGAAGTGCTGCCTTCTCTCCCCAGTGGAGGACTTTGTGCCAGCATCTTTCAGGGAATGGGGCCATAAAGACCCTGGGTCTTGGTGTCAGCATAGCAGCCATCCCACCCTGGGTTGGGCTGGGGGTGCCTGGGGTTACCTCCTCTCATCTCTCTTCTGTGCCACAACACATTAATAACCACCCTGTGTTATCTCTTCTCACCTCTCTTCTGTGCCACAACACATCAATAACCACTCCACATGAGGCACTGGAAGGGGTTGCCCAGGGAAGCTGTGCATGCTCCATCCCTGGCAGTGTTCAAGGCCAGGTTGGACAGAGCCTTGGGTGGCATGGTTTAGTGTGAGGTGTCCCTGCCCATGGCAGGGGGGTTGGAAAGAGATGATCTTAAGGTCCTTTCCAACCTTAACTATTCTATGATTCTGTGATTCTATGTTACCTCTTCTCACCTCTTTCCTGTGCCAGCACAAATCAATAACCACTGCTGGTGAAAACACCTTTGCTTTTTATCAGCTAACAAATGTGCCAACACGTGTTCACCTTTTCATTCAGACTGGCAGAACAGAGATGTCTGAAAGTGCACCTGTAAAGATCTTTGTCACCTTTTGACCTGGGTTCAGCAGTAGCAGTCATTTTTTTCTCCTTCTTAATAGCTGGTGCAGTGCTGTGGTTTTGACTTTCAGTCTGGGAACAGCGATGATAACACCGATGTTTTTAGTTACTGCTCAAATGTTTAGTCTGACCAAGGACTTTCTGAGACTCGTGCTCTGCCAGGGAGGAGGGGAAGCCAGGAGGAAGCAGAGACAGGACACCTGACCCAAACTAACCAAAGAGGTATTCCATACCACAGCACGTCATACCCACTATATAAACTGGGGGCAGTTACCCGGAAGGGTTAGATCACTGCTCTGGTCGTGCTGGGTATCGGTTGGTGGGTGGTGAGCGGTTATTCCCTTATCATTATTATTACTTGTGGCAGCAGCAGCGATTTGTGTTATACTTTAGTTACTGGACTGTTCTTATCTCAACCCATGGGAGTTACAGTCTTTCGATTCTCTTCCCTGTCCCTCCGGGAGCTGAGGGGGAGGTGAGAAAGGGGGGGAGTGAGCGAGCGGGCTGTGTGAGTTACTGACTGCACTTAAACCATGACACCTTTTCCAATAGAAGTACAGGTTTTAGGGCAGGACAGCAAACAACTACATTCAGCAGGACATACTTTTCTGTAGCGTAGCTTCACTGACTTGGCAATGTTAAAATGTGTTAAGAAGTTGTGTCTTGAAACTGAAAGTTGATGTCACAGAACACACTCCCATTTTTGACTGGGCATCAAAACCTATGTAGGACCAATGCAGAGTGTTAGTCATTTTGCAGTTTTGAGTATTTTGCTTTCCTGGGTCAATATACATGATCCCTCCAAAATGAAGCTAGGTGCTTGTGGGCCTTGGTTCTTTTGTCTTTTACTTACTTTGCACTGTACATTATGGGAAGAAAGGTCTGAAAATACAATAGCCACTGTTTTGTTTTGTTTTTTCTTTGTTAGTTTGAATTAGTAATTAAAGAACATTAATAATGTTGACTCAATTTTTTATGAGCTTTGGTCTTTATTCTCCAGCATAAATTGCCACAATATAACATTTTTTACCACATCATGATATGGGTAAGGTGGAAGAAAAATTAGAAGTAGAGAAGCAGCAGATGACAGATCAAATCCCATCAAGGTCTAAACATTTCACCTACCCATGTTCAGAGATGATAGGTCCCCATGGGTGATATGATAGACCCATAGATGATGGGTTCCCCTCCCAGGGAAGCACTCTCAAGGCAGTGGTTGGCCAACAGGCACCTTGCTGGCTGTCTCTGGGGTCTGGCAGATGAGAGCTGGCTCAGTAGCAGCTGCCAGTGGCACTTCAGCAGCAAGAAGCAAGAAACAAAAACCAGAGCTAGAAGTTCCCAGGAATTATTCAAAAGTCCTGCAGGCATCTAGCTTTCCAAACAAAGATCTTCCCAACAAATGAAGAGAGCTCCTCGCCATCCCTAGCATTTTCCAGGTACAGCTGGAATCATAATGATCCCTAACTCTTATGCCATATAGCAAGCACATGCTTACCCACTACCATATTCATGTGCACTGGAACATGACTTTTGCTGTTCGTACAGTAACTGTCCACTCCCTGTAGCCTTTATATATCTCATGAATAGCACATGCAAATAGCATTCTGATGTCTTCCTGCACACTACCACCAGACAAGAAATCTATCAAGTATGAGCTGTTTATGAATTTCCTTTCTCTTTAAGGCTTTTCTTCCTTAGATTTCTATTATTGGTACTATCTCTACAAGAAAGAGAGATAGGCTCCTTAGTGTCAACGCCTGATTTTTTAAGATCAAAGTCTTTCCTTATTTCACTAAAATTTATTAAAATGAATTACCCATCACTGAAAACTCTTGTCAGTTTAAAAAATACCGATCTATTGTAATTAAACACCAGCTGGCTGCTTGTAATTTAGAAAAATGGTAACTGTCTGTTTCAGATCACATATTGTAACTATCTGTGATTCACAGGGGCTTTGTTAAACATCATTTTTCCAGTGACTGCTCTTGCCAAGTGCCGCAAGAGCCTTTCTGTGAAACTGCAGGTATGCCATACAATGTTCATATATGCTGTACCGCTTTCTGGTGGAGTTGATATATGTTCTGTATGACTGAGATCTTATTTCTTGTAGATTCCACTTACACTTTATATTATCCAAATATCGATTTAATTAATGCACTGTAAGTAAGTACAGCAATGCCCCCAGGTTGGTAACATCTGATGCACCAATCAATCTGACATCCCTGCATTTTACAGTTGGGGACATGGAAGTGCAACTAACATAAAAGGGCATCTCAAGGTATGTTGATAAATGCGTGAGCATTGCCAAGTAACTAATTACATTATCAATTTATATAGCATAAACTGAAGAATGAATCTTTGATATTTGAGCAGTTGCTGATCAAGTTCAGAAAGGAAACGTGGAAAAATTTCCTAAGATGCTGCTTTTCCTTATGGTTAGAGGGTGTTTTTGTGAATTTGAATGAGTCACAGAGATTTTTTCAGCAGCTGAAAATCCTTTTTACACCAACACTGAAAGTGCCTGGTCTGCTTTAAAAATGAAAGCTGTGTGAAAATGAGTAGGGTTAGAAAGTGGGTTAAACCACACTAGTAAAACTTGCTGTCCTCATAGGTGCTCCCTTGCTCAGTCTTGTCATAGGAGCAGAAAACTAGACATGCGCAGGTCCCATCTACTCTAGCACCCTGTTGTGCACAATAGCAATAGTAGATGACTAGGATAAGTTCAGAAGAGAAGACAAACAGGTAGTGACCTCTTCTTAGTGTGATCCCACAGCTTCCCCCAGCCTGTAGCTCATGGGCCTCTTCACTTGGTCTCATTATAATGATTTATCTTCTTGCTTACACTTCTTGTCTCTTGCTAATGCGGTTATGCTCATGCAATGCACCTGGCTCATTTCAGCTCACTGCCCCTGCCAGGCAACACTCCCACAGACCAATAAACAAACAGCAGCAGGAAGAAGACAAGGAGGAAGGAGTAGGAGGAAAAGGGCTTGTAACATAATGAGGAAAAACTCTCAACTCATAACTGTTCATTCAGAGCTCTTGTAACAGGATATGAATATTAAAGGTTATTACAGTGACACTGATAGAAAGCTGCTCCACCAAAATCCCGCTCCTGAAGGAGTCCGTGGATTGTGGTGAAGTACTGGGAAAACGTGCACTGGTTCATCTTTCTGTTCATGTTCCACTTCCAAACTATCCAAATATTATTGTTGAAGCAAAATGTTAAACACATTCTGGAGGGGGCTACAGAGAAAAATTATAACTGAACTATGATAAGCAGAAAGAAATAGTGGTATTTACTTAAAGAGTTATAGTTTGTCTGCTCCAGACTACTTGCTGAATTGCCTCTTTCCAATTCAATTCTGTCATTGTTTCATATGAATTAGCAATAATCTTTCACTTCTGTCTCTGCATAAAATATTTATATAAATGCAAGCAAGATCAATAAAGTTTTAGGTGAAATTTCTTTGTTAATCTATAAACTGTTTTATTTCTCTGTGACATACACTGAGATAAGGCGTACAGCTGATATGGGAGATGTTACACCTAAGTCCAGAAAAGAGTGGTCCCAACAAGAAAGTGGCTGAAATAGCAGTTCTTTACTGTTTACTTGTATTCCTTTTTACTAATTGAAAAAAAAAAAACAAAACCATAAACCAGTATTAGCCACTAACAGTATTGTTCTAATATTGGAATTTTGGCAAGGTCCTGCCATAGTAAGTAAGGACCCGGTGATTAAATAATGGAGGGCATATACCTGACCTGACAAAAAGAAAGAACAGACTTTCCCCATCATTTCTCGTTAACTATGTGATGCTGATTTAATAATATCTTGGATAGAATTGCTGGGTGGTTTTGTTTATAAGTTCCCTTTCTTCCTTCCACAGACAATCCTCATGCTAAAAGTGCTCTTCTTTAAAGAAGAGCAAATGGAATCTAAGATTGCAGTCTGGAATAACTGCATCAGTCAACAGGGAATAGACTCCTTCCACTCTTCCCTTTCGAAATTGCCTTTAAAAGCTGCTTATACTCCTAACTACTTAAGTAGAAGAAAGATGTAAGTACCCTGAAAGTAATGGAAAGAGCAACAGGGATTAACGGGCTGCAGGGATTCATTTACAAAGAACTATTTTTAAAGCACTGCACTTCATGGACAGATGATTTCGTCCTGTGTGGAAGTGCTTTACATAACCACCACTGTCGTAGTCAGCCAGGGAAAACCACCTCTCTCACTATCTTCTGTAACCTGTACTTTGATGCATCTCTGGAATACATAAAATCTGCAGACCAAAACCATCAAGATGAGTGACCAATTGGTGTAGCTATAGGGCAAAGTACACACATGACAATCTGCTCGGCTACCTCAGGAACTGCCTGGCACAGAGATTTGTTAGACTGTGACACAGCCTCCCAAAGAAAGCAATGTAAATTTTGTAATTTAAGATATTTTAAATAGGACCAGACTGTGCTTGGGGGAAGGTACTCTAGCTGCTTATGTTTATGTAGTGTCCTTCGCAGCCGTGTCTCAGAGTGCTGAACCAATAACTACCAAATAATATTATCTGCACTTACTCTGCAGGAAATTGGTATTTCTTTAGTTTACATTTAAGTGCCAAGACACAGACTGAGCAGTGAAATTCAGAACTTAATTCAGAGCACAGAGTTGCCACACGCCCCTGTCTCCAGCTGACCTGAGTTAATAACAGAGGCAAAGCAAACATGGCATCCTGCTGCTTCAGAACTTAATGCGCTGCCCTCAGGAACACGACCAAATTGAGAATTAGCTGGAGACTGCTCTGCAGCCCTGGCCCAAGACTTTGAATGTGAATGAAGCAGGCTGTGAAATCCATACGTAATCTGATAATAAACCAATGAAAAAATGACAGGACTAATGGTACATGTGTGGTAAAACAGAAGCTGTTAGATTTTGACTGAAGATGCATCTTAGACACAGTGCAAAGCATAAATGTGGTAAATGAGCGTTACAGCTACGTATAACAAACTCCAAAGAAGTTCTTTTTAGGGTTACACTTCTTTCTCTGAGAAATAAGCTCAGCACTGGGTAGTTTTGTAAGTAGTAAAAAAAAAAAAAAACCTGTTTAGAAATGGACCTATGCATAAAAAATCTGAGAATTTCAACCAAAAAACTCCAAACATTTAGTTCTGTGTGATACAGGCAGTGAAACATGGCTGAGTTAGAGGAGAAGGGACCACCTGGCCTGAAATATTTCTTTATTTTTTGACCAACATGATATATCTACTGTTTGGCTTTGACCAGTGTCACTTCAGGTACGTATTTGCCTGAATGCAAGTACCTCACAGGAGCACAGGGTGGATTCTGCAGACTCTGGTTTTAAATCGAGTAACTGGAGAATCTGCAATGGGCAATCTCCAACACACAGAGACTTCAGTGAACATGCCGTGATTGAATGTAACCAGAGCTGGTCATTGTTTAGAATCATAGAAGTGTTAAAACTGTACAAAGAGCTATAGAAAAGGTTTTTTTCTGTACTGGTGCTCATCTCCAGATGCTGATCTTCTTTTGCCTTTCTTCATGCAGAAGATTTGGATCAAACTAAGGAGAAAAGAGAAGAGTGAGGAAGTACAGTGGCCATTGCTGTGCTTGAAAACCCACACTGTTGCACATCTTGCCACTGACCAGTTTATCATTTTGCTCTGTCCAGCTCTGCATTCCCAGAGCAGTAAACAAAAAAAGAAACACAGCACAGCTCACTACTGATGGCTCCATCAGTTTTACTCGTCATGCCTTATTGACAACAGCATACAAGGAAAATTGGTGATACTGAAAACATGAATCACCGAAATGGACAGCCCTAGGAGAAGCCTTTTCTCTTCAGCAATTTGAAGAGTACTTTTAGAAATCACAGGGAAACTTCCACCCTGCTGATTAGAGGTAAGAAAGATCAAGAAAATCAGCTATATTGTCTTGCCAGAAAAGACTTCTCTCCCATCAGTCTTCAGAGGCCTTGGCAGTTTGCTGAGCCGACGCCAGGCCCTGTGGTAGCACCATTTTGCAGCAGGGGAGGCACTGCTCTAGCGCAGTTTAAAAATGCAGTGATACAGCTGGAGCTTGAGAACCAATTACAATATCAAAAGGACATTCAACTTGTCCCTACATTGCACAGGGACATGGACACAGGCCTATTCCACTGCTGCCAATAGCACCACACCAATGTGGATGTGGCAAAGGTGCAGAGCTCACAGCATGCATGGCTGGTCCTTTATCACCTCCAGATGATGGAGGCTAAAAGTAGACTTTTACAGAGCAGATCTGCCCTTCTCATAGGAGCAGCTCATGTAACTACAGTGGGCATCCTAAAGCAAATGTCCCAAACAGGTGAGAAACCTGCACCTTAAAAACACCTTTTGTTAACCTCAAAAAATTCCTAAGGACCTGCTCAGTTGCTCCATATTGTAGTTTTCTACATGCTCTGTGAGACCATTGCAGTATGTTCACAAGCAAATTATAGTTTGATGACTGGCCTTTAGGGCCATTGCTAATGAACAAGGATTAGATTACCTGTGGGAGATGACATGGGTAGGCAGATCTATGTGAAATCACGCATCAGCAAAAATTCTCGGAAATGAGCAAAGTTCAAAATGTGATATTTTTCTCCCCTTCTTTCCATGACAATGGCACAGGATCTCCACAACTACAAGATTACAAGCACTTTGCTGATTCTAGAAAGCAGTCTTAGATCAAATAACTGATTAACTTGGATGTGATGAATGATACTTTGTTAAAAGCAGGGGATCTTAGTCCCTATGGTAAACTAGTTTGTCATATGATCACAGCTTATGCCACTTCACTAATATACAGGAACAATAAGGCACCTGTATATTAGAAAAACAAAATGGAAAATTATGTTTGTAATGCTTTGAAGGGTTTTGTCATAAAAACAGTAAAAGTGTATTGATAGTTGAGGGTAATCTATGATTGGCTCATTCTGACTATGCAGTTAAACCTTTAAGAGGAAACACAATGTTTTTCTTGAAAACAGATGGTGCATGTTAGATGGCATCCAGCTATGGTGCGTAATTTGTTATCCCATTTTCAGTAATATTTATCCATCTATTTTGTATTCTTTTCTACCTGCTTCCTTGCCAACAGGGTAATACCTGATGAGCCATCTCCATAAACGCAAATTATAACTGCTGATTCTTTGAGCAAAGGGGCATTAGACAGCAAGTGAAATGCAGTCTCATTTTTGGCTAGTTTTTAGCAGAGGGTGGAAATGGTAGATAAAGGCTGACCTGCCTTCTGCCTGACCTTGAAGGGGAAAATGCAGCTTGCACTCTAAATACTTGCAGCTAGCTAGATCCTATAGTGATATCAAGCCTTATTTTTAATCTGCTTTAATCCGAGCAGGTTCAATGGCTCCCAGTCTCCCACTAGCATTCTCCTTTACCTGCAGCCAGGGTCGGGCAGGATGCTGGGCTGACAAGGCACAGCACTTGAGCTGTCTGGGGTTTAGTTTTGCATCTTCAGTCATCAGAGTTCAGAATAACCCAGACTTCATAAAACCTGCTCGTGATGCAGAACTCACCTCTTCAAGTCCAGATTTCCCACAGAAATATTTCCTGAAACTGGCATCCCAGCTTCTTGTCTTCCCCATGTCACGTTAATCACAAGGAATGGGAAAGTGACTGGTAATTTACTCGCATCATCCAAAAACTATTATTCAGCCCACTTGAAAGAATAAGTGGTTCTTTACCACCAGAAGGAGGACACGTGTTCTTGAAGCTGGAGTGTCTTGACTTAAAAAAGCAGCAGACCCTGAATGTATTTTTTCATTTTAGTGGCACATTTAAACGAAAGGTGGAAGACTTTAATTTAGCCATTAGAGGTCAGTAAATCACAGGTTATTTGTCGGTTTGTTAAATTCAGTTATTGGGGAAAAAATAGAAACAAGGGAAAGAAAACTAAATAGAACATTTCTGAAGCTTTACAGTTAAATGCTGGGTGAAGTAGAGGCCTGGAATTGGGATTTTAAGAGTAAAATTGTAGTTTTCAGCTGAAAATGAGCACAGCTGAGAATTAGTCCGCATCCATCAGAATTTGTTGGTGTTCTCTTTGTGAGTCTTATATCAATCACTTAGACATCTGCCCAATATCAGATGCAGAATCAATCCACGGAGCTGGGGCTGGAACTAGATAATGCTTTGCTCATACCCGGATGCCCAGCCACTACACTACACTGCAAAGTTACATTCTTGTATACTGCTGCCCTCTCAGCCCAGGCATTTGTCTCTCCTGCTCCACAGTGGCACAAATGCAGTGAGAAAGGTGCAAGGAAATATAGACTTCCACACACATACTAGGGGAGAAGAAAGTTATATTATTCCTTTTGTGCTACTGCTACTAACAGGAAATTGTCTCAATCTAAATAAAGCAACTGCACAAGATTTAATAATGTCTGATCCTAATCAATGCAACTTAAATAATGTATCTATTGGCCATCTAAAAGTAAGCTGGCCTTCTGACCTGTGCCAGAGAAAAACCTGGGCTCATTTCTCTCCTGAGCCTTCTCCCTCCAGCATTTTTCTGCTGACTAATTTTCTGTTGGCCTATCTGAAGCTAACTTGATACATGCTCTCTCAAATGAATGCTCAAATTTGCTAAACAGCTCTTCATATGTTACTGTTTATGGGTGTCCAGGTGCTAACCTGCAGCCTGGAGGCACCTCCTGGCTCCTTGCAAGCTCATCCCCCCCAAGCATACATCTTGCTGTGCCAGGCTGCCATGCTATCTCATATGAACCTTAACCTTGATCCTTAACTCCACAGGTATTTCATAGAACCATAGAATAACAGAATGGTTTGGGTTGGAAAAGACCTTAAGAGCATCCAGCTCCAACCCTCCTGCCATGGGCAGGGACACTTCACACTAAACCATGTCAGCCAAGGCTCTGTCCAACCTGGCCTTGAGCACTGCCAGGGATGAAGCATTCACAACTTCCCTGGGCAACCCATTCCAGTGCCTCACCACCCTCACAGTAAAGAATTTCTTCCTTAGATCCAATCTAAACTTCCCCTGTTTAAGTTTGAACACCTTACCCCTTGTCCTATCGCTACAGTCCCTGATGAACAGTCCCTCCACAGCACTGCTCTTTGAAAAAGAGGGAATGTGAGCACCAGTCTGGTGAAGCGCATCCCCTGGTTGTGCACACTCACTCTCATTATGGGAACATGCCAGGAGAGGAGGCAGACACAGGTCTCTTAATCAGTTACAGGAAGACTATCAGGCTGCCAATGTAATGGCCCTGTCAAAAAGACGAAAGCCAACCTGAATGAAATATTCTCAGTGAAAAGTGCTTATAACATGGTGTAAGGCCAAGGTGAAACTTCCTTGGGAGTTGCTTGCAGTCCCGAGTCAGACAGTTTGTCTTCCAGGCAAGGAGGTCCACTCAAAAGATGAATGGATATAGACAGGGCCACAGTGATGATCAACACACAGGCAAAGAAGCTAAAGCATCACAGCTTGTCTAGCCTGGCAAAATACAGGCTTGGGATAGTTATGACAGTTGACTATAAATACATTGAAGGCTGAGGGTAGAGGAGGGAGACAAGCTATGCAGGATGAAGAGTATACTTGGCACAAAAACAGATGGGTATGAATTGCCTGTAAATAAAATTTAGGTCTGTGTTTCAGAACTCAGGAAAAGATTTCCAGATCTCCCTCCAATGCCTCCATTTCTCATAGGCAACAAAGGATTTGTTTCAATTTAGATCTTTGTTAATTAAACAAGACATGATTATCCATGACAGGAGGGAACTGGAACTTGTAATCCAGAAGGCCTGTAGGATTGTCAGCTAGCCAGAACCCTTTAAAAGTGCTTTACAAATAGATCATCAAGGAACAGCTCCACAGAGTCCAGTTCTGCTGTGTGTGCTTGCACATCATTTCATGGGAATCCCTCACAGTGAGGAAATTCAGGGTTCCAGCCCCTGACTGGCAGGTGATTGCCAAGGCCTGCAAGCAACAAAATGTGAGGTGACAGCTTGCAGATCGTGCGAGCTTTATGTCAACAAGTAACATGGACCTTGAATGGGTGAAGAACCTCCCTTATTCATGAATCTCAGATATTTGTGTTGAAATATGTGGTCCTTGGACAAAACGGGGGGGGGGGGGGGGGGGGCGGGCAGGGAAGATGCCTTCTCTAGACTCCAAAAACAGATAGGCACAGAGCAAGGTTTCTGCTGAGCCTGCACTCAGAAAAGAAGGGAAAAACATTGAGGGTATGTTCATCATGGGTTCAGAAGCTTCTTCATTTATTCTGAAGAAATAAAACAAAAGCAGTAAAGTAAAAGGAACTGAATCCTGTGGTTAAGGATTTGAACTCAGGCTGGTGAGTCAGCCCTCTGGCATCCAGAAATAGTCTTCTGCTTCGAAACAAGATGTCCTTCTGAGGAGAGGCTGGGCATTGGTGACTACGGCGTTGGTGGGACAAGGAAAGACTCTGCCATCACTCCCTTGGAAGCCAAAGGTAAGATAGGGGCTTCCACAGCCCTGCAATGGCAGGTTGTGCAAAAGTTAGAGATTGGGGCTGTTGATCTTACAGAATCACTGCACAGCCCCTGACGCTAATAGATTTTCTGCTTCGAAAGTAGAAGCTGAATTTCATGCCCTTGCGTCCAGGTTCATGAACAGTCTGATTTATGCAAGTCTTGAGCATTCAATAACTTACTTTAATTTCAGTGGGTTTTGTTTTTTTTTTTTGCAAACAATGCATCATTCTGTGTAAATAGAGAAGAAAGCCGGAAGACTGTCAAAATAACAAACAGCTTGGTGTATGTGACATTTTAATACTTCTCCTCCTTAGGCATCATGGCCCTTATCATCGTCCTAACTCAATGACAAATGATTTGATCTTTCATTTTCTCTAATCAAGAGCTCTGGAACTAAATCATTTTACTTAATGGGAACAGCAAAGTCACTTGAATAACGCAGATTCAGAGCTCTACTCAGATGTGACTTCTGAGCAATGTGCTATCTGGGTCAAACTGTGCCTAAAAAGGGGAAGAGTAGAGACTAGGATGAAAAAGAAAAGTAACCAGAGACAGAAGCAAAAATTTCATCTGTTTTGGTAGATGAAGACAGCACATCACATTAGCAGGCTAGAAGATAAACATATCATCAGCTCTGTTTTCATCATTTAGAGTGGATATTTTAAGAAACTTCATCAACTAAGTAGGAAGTTGCTATGTGGCTAATAAGGAAGATTGGGTGAGATAACAGCACAAACAGCCTCGGGGAGAAAACCATGATATAAACTGATGGCTACAGCTAAAAGCTGCTATTTAAACAATTTTTTTTAATTATTATTGATGTAAGAGCTATCATGTGTTCTTCATGCTGCAGTATCCACCATGGAGGTCACATTTAAAACAATGCATATTGATCTGAGCCTATGTAAGAGAGACATTGTAGATGCAGAATAATGATTTGGTCCCTGCATCATGCTCCCACACACTGAGGCTGTCTGTATGGGCACAACGCAACCCACTTCTGACATTTATTTCTCTGCAGTCTGCCCAGCCCTTCTCCCAGTGAGGCAGGCTGGAGCTCTGCAGGAAGAAACTTCCTGCTGAAGCCGTGCAGCAGTGATTCCCCAGGCATTGCTTGTGTCTGGCTCCCACTGTGCTGGGGCATCAGAAGTCCCACAATACAGTGTGAACCGGCATGAGCATATCTTAGCAACAAGAGCTGAAAGCTGCTATTCATACTAGCCTATTGACCTAAAAGCAATCATTTGCCTGAGTAAGTCCTGCTTATGTGAGAAAGGGTTTACAAAATCATAGCCAAAGGCTTCTGAGAGCTCCTGTCATTCCCAGGTATGTGTGTTGTGAGATGCAGTTTACTTTCACGAGGTGCTTACAGTCATGAGTCTTTAACCAAGTCTTCCATGCCTTCCTGTTTTGGTGTTATTCTACATGGTCATATCATTCCTTGGTGTCTTTTAGAAAGATTTGGTATATGACTAAGTTTGGCACACTTTCTAGGTGGTCCTGAAGTGCTTAGCCCTGCCAAGGATGTTTGCTACTAGCCAGGTCTCCCAAATCCAGCTCGGACTTGTGAAAGGCTGAGGAGAGGACAGCCCTGTGTCCAGGTTGGCTGCAGTTCCTCAAAGATAGACCAACCCTCTCCCAGAGTGTTAGAAGAGAGTCATGAGCTGAGACAATCCTCCATTTCTGGACTCTCTGGCCTGCACCATATGTCATGCCTGAAGACAGAGGTGTAGGAGACAGCAACAGCCTGGGTACGCTAAGGGAGGGATGGCTAAAGAGGCAGCCCAAGAAGTGGCTGTAATCACATCAGCCTTCGCAAACAGACATGTCCAATTTGCATCCAGCTTAGCCCTGGGCACATTTCAACCTCTCCGCACTACTTCTGGACTGCAACTAGCCATCAATTTGTCCATCCCTTACTGCCTACAGAGTGGAAAGGGCAATACTAAACATTTTGCTTAAAGAGAGAAAGTCTTGAGGAGTAATTTCCAGCATATGATTCCTAAAACTCTGCAGATGTGGAGAGGCTGAGTGACTCAGTGGACTAAGATTGGCCGGGCAACAAAAATTAATTCTATTTGGCTTCTGGTGTAGTACATAACTTTTGGTCAGCCATTTAATCTTTCCCCCTCTCCCCTATTCTGAAGAGTTAGGACCCAGTTCAGAGCATGCTCTGATAGTCTCTGGAGCTGTAAAAGTAGTATAACTGCCAAGCACCACTTGTATCGTGTCAGTTATACACCTTAGAGGCTTAAATGGTAGTGCTGACAGACCCTTAGTAATAAGAGTATTACAGGCATCAGCACATCTATAGTAAGTACAGGTAAATGTCATCTTTGTGTTTATTTTGTCCTCAAGTGGATCACCAAAATCAGTCTATTGCTTCACACAGATTAAGTAACCTGTCTTTTCATGCTATGAAACGTCCTGAATTGTAAGGATTTGTGGTTTTCTGTACCACGAATCCTCTGCCAGAACTTTCAGATGGCATGAGTTAAATATGATCTGATTTGCTTTCTTTCCATTTCGTTTCAGGGTTACAGGTTTATATGCTTATATCATGAAGCTACATTCTCACATTGCTTAGCTTTCCCCTTCTTTCATACTCTTGGTGTGGTGAGTGCCATTAACAATTAAAGTACTATGAGTATGTTCCATCAGTAATGAAAGTCTTCACAGCTTTCTCAGCTACTGCTCATTGTACATATTTCATAGTACTGAAATATGAAGAATGCATGCTGCTTGAGCTTGCCATTTGTCTTTAAAAAACACTGGTTCTTGAACAGTGTGAGGTAGGATCAGTGTCTTGGATGATACACAGAAAGACAACAGTCCTGTGCTCCACCAGCATCATTTTTCCAACTGTTGAAACTGAGATGTTGATTTTTATCTCCGTAACACATGAAAGAGGACAGAAGAAGTGGCCTGGATACTGGCAGAATAGCAGAGACATAATGACAAAATCACTTAGGAGTTACCTGCACTCTGGATACATTTAAGAAACCCAAAATAAAATCTTTTCATTTGAATGCTTAGGGTTTTGTTAAGCATAAATTGAATGGAAATAAGGAGTTTGTGGCTGATGCAGAGAAAACACTAGCTATTCTCACAGATTAATTGCAGTCCTACTACTGCAGGTCACAAAAAATCAATTAATCTGTAATCATACTCTTTGAAATGTTGGGGGGGGGGAAATGCAATTTTTGACATTAAGTGAAAATGAAGTGTGCAATTTAATCAGGTACTCCTTCAATAGCTCAGAAACTCTTCTGCCTGTGCAGATCATGGAGGGGTAGCAGGTAAATATGTCCCTCTGGACATGACAGTCCCCATGATCACTGCTAATCCAATAGTTAGCTGAAGAAACAGCTTGTTTATAAGTTCTGTCAATGCAGTGTGATTTTTCCTGTCGTGACAGAGATTTTGTAGCCACTGTTATATGTCATTGGCCCCCCAAGTCCCCTGAGAGGCAAATGATAGACCAGCCTCGCTATACCTTTGTGGAAGTGGCAGTCTCTGCCCGGTCTCTGTGAGGAGGAGCTGCTGCAATGGACCTGGTCCTCACAGGCAGAGAGGAGCCAACACATGTGGGATTGCAGAAAGGCTCGCTCACAGACTATGTTCTGAAGGAACAGTTGTCAATAGCCATTTTCTTACATTTTTGATTTTAGAATGTTGAAAAATCCACCCAGGAGGCCTAAAGCAGGACCACCTAACACAGAACACTGGTGTGGCTGACTGAGAAAGGCAAAGTTTCTGAGCTCTGATGTCCATCATACTTATTTATGAAATGTCCCATGCAGAGACCTTGTATGTAGTATCTGGCTCACATATTGCATGCCCTCATCTTTCATTAACCCTTTGTTTTTTTTCCTAGACATCAAGGCATAAAATATTTCCTCCTCCCTTATTCCTTCCTTAAGCTTCATACTGGAATGGAAAAAGTGATGTAATTTCTCCTGAAGTGTTTCAGCAGACTCACAAGTGTTCCTGCTTCTCCAGGACTGCAGCTGCCCTGTCCCATTCTGCCTTGGAAATACTGCAAGGCTTAGGAATAACCTTTCTTCATATATTTAAGTAACATAACGTGCTAATTTAAAATACTCAGCCTTGTGTCATGTCCCCCCCTTCCCTTTTTCAGTCCTGCAATTTTTGTACCATGGAACACTTGCAAACACAAATCCCCCAGGCACCTTCCAATATAATCAGCCTTCATCAAGGCTGTTAATTCTGTCAATACAGCTTTTCTCCTCTCGTTCTGTTTTTCCTTTCCTACCTTCTCCAGACCAATTCTGTGCGAAGGAAGAGGAATGCATTTTCTTCCCCTGCCCCCCTTTTAAGACATTACAGATGGCCCTGGACTCACTACACTGAAAAACATCCTTACAGGGAAAAAGAGATCGCTTTGCTGAGAGCTCCCTGCACTTCCCTCCTGTTCCTCATTATCCCCTTTCTCTAAGGCCCTCACAGCCCTTTCAGTCTCCTTTACAATGTTTTACCTCTGCTCTCTTGCTCAGCTGATATGTTCTGCTTTCATCTGCCTCAGACCCCACACACCTCTCCTCTCCCTGCTCTCTCCATTAACACTTTCTTTTCCCCGGAAGCACCCAGAGAAATTCTGCAGCTGCTGGCATTTCATAGAATCACAGAATCATAGAATAGTTAGGGTTGGAAAGGACCTTAAGATCATCTAGTTCCTACCCCCCTGCCATGGACAGGGACACCCCACACTAAACCATGTCACCCAAGGCCTCATCCAACCTGGCCTTGAACACTGCCAAGGATGGAGCATTCACAACCTCCCTGGGCAACCCCATTCCAGTGCCTCACCACCCTCACAGCAAAGAATTTCTTCCTTAGATCCAATCTAAACTTCCCCTGTTTAAGATTTAACCCTTTACCCCTTGTCCTGTCACTACAGTCCCTGATGAATAGTCCATCCCCAGCATCCTTATAGGCCCCCTTCAGATACTGGAAGGCTGCTCTGAGGTCTCCATGCAGCCTTCTCTTCTCCAGGCTGAACAGCCCCAACTTTCTCAGCCTCTCTTCATACAGGAGGTGCTCCAGTCCCCTGATCATCCTCGTGGCCCTCCTCTGGACTTGTTCCAACAGTTCCATGTCCTCTTTATGTTGAGGACACCAGAACTGCACACAATACTCCAAGTGTGGTCTCACGAGAGCAGAGTAGAGGGGCAGGATCACCTCCTTCGACCTGCTGGTCACGCTCCTCTTGATGCAGCCCAGGATACGGTTGGCTTTCTGGGCTGCGAGCACACACTGCAGCCGACTCATGTTCATTTTCTCATCGACCAACACCCCCACAAGTCCTTCTCCTCAGGGCTGCTCTGAATCTCTTCTCTTTTTAATCCCTTCAGCTGCCCCTGCATTGGGGAATTCACTGAAGGCCCAGGAAGACAGTGACTGCAGTTACATCGCTAATGAAGAGCCTGCAAAAAGAGCCAGTGTCCCAGGTCTGCTCAGTGGGGACCCTGCTGGCTTGTGTTTATTATCATTGGCTTTCAGCCAGGCCAGCCCAGCCAGTGGGCTCACTGGCAGTGCTTGTTCTGGTTGCCCTGGCTGGATGAAGGACCCCCCTGAGAAAAACCTGGGGACTGGAGGAGCAGTGTGCCTGCGTGTCTGTGTGCACGCTCTTGTCCATCGCTACCCAGCAGCAGTCCTGGATCTTTACGCAGGCTCTCACATCCTTTTTATTGCTACATTTCCATTTTCCTGCTACCCCGAAGGGGCCCCTGCCTATCCAGCCAGAGCTCACTGGAGTCTCCTCCAGCATTCCTCCATGTTTCCTCACCAGTTCAGGGGGAAGAATAGCAGTTACTGAATGGCTCATTCACCCCGGTAGACTTATAAACCACACAGAAAACACGAAGGGCTCCTCTGTACAGCAGCTCAGGCAGGAGCACCTGAGTCAGCAGGAGAGGCACCGTTACTCAGTACTGAGCACGTGCTACTGAACATGGGGTTGGCACAGCAGACTGTGCTGTGGCTGCCCTGTGCCATGATGAGGCCATTGTCCCCATTGCTCACTGCAGGCTTGCAGCAAATTCACAGGCTGCAATGGCCTCCGAAAGAAGGCGTGCACTTCTCCTTCAGCTCCAGGTGAGGAGCTGGATCATTTACAAATGCAGTTATGTGTACTCATCTGGAGGCTGTGTAAATAAATCAATTCAAGGAATTAACTGGGCTTTTGGAGTAGCTGCGGCTTCTTCCTGCTGAACCCTCCACAAGGCAACAATCAACTGCCCTTACTGAGGCACTGACTGTTGCACTCCCTGGTCCAGGCAAAGCTTTGGTCCAGGAAGAGCTCTCTGCTGCCCAGAAAAAACTATCTGCAGGATCAGGGGTTTCAATCATTCCTAGATATCAACTGGGGAACACCTGTACCTTCTTTCATACAGGATCCTATTGTGAATGTTTGCATGTAAGGGATTCACAGCTTTAAAAAAGGTTGGGAGTAATTTTCAGCTTCTCTAGACTGGAGTTTATATGAAAGGCCTTTAATTTAGTTTTCTGCTGGCACCACTCTTTGATGGCCCTGGTACCTGGGCTTTTACCATACTACTGGTCTCCAGGATCAATATTGCATTACATTTTAAAAGGTGCCTTTGGGAAGTCCCCAACATGGAAAAACAGCTGAACATAGCAATGGTGTCAGTACACTGGGCTCAGTATCCCTGGCTGTACAAACAGCTGCCTTGTGTGCCTATTTTGACAATGGAAAACATTGAGGAAACATAATCCTGAGTCAGTTTGGTTGGTGCAGTATTCACCTCTGGAGTTCTACACATTATACTGCCGCATCACACACTTTTCCTTCATTTAGCTGAACTTCAAGGCTTGGCAAAGGAAAGTAAGGGTTTAGGTACAATCCATCACAAGAGTGGAATGAGGAATTTTGCTTTCCAAACCTGGCTGGACTTCTGCAAATTTTAGTAAAAATCCCTGTTCACATTTTCATTTTTAAAACTGAAACAAACTTTTTTTGATGCCCACATCAGAAGGGATTAGGTGCCTCAAAGAGCTTTTGAGACTGAAAATACCTTCCCACTCTTCAGTCCTCTTGCTCTCTTACTTTGCTTGGAGGCTCAGACCACCAGAGATACTGAGGTGACTCGTTATTAACAGGGATTAAGCTGGATAGGAGCAACCCAGGGGATCAGAGGGTGCTAAGTTCGTAATACTCCCCGAGGCTATCAGCAGTAACATATTCTTGACTGCAACTGTTGCCTGTGCATGTAGTTCAGCAAGGATGTGGGTACATCCAATACACAGATTCACAGGCTTTGTGCACGACTAGCTGCATAGATCTGAGGGTAAAAGGGATTTGAGAACTGCAGACCAGGTTTGGGACTTAATCTCTTCTGAGAAAATCCCAATTTAACAGAAGTAAAATGATCCTAGTGTCAGGTTATGAGGGTTGGTGTTTTGAGCATGTAGAAGAAGTCACAATTAATTTTCAGTGTGGAGGGACGTTTCCATGGTTAGGTAATTCTCTCATACACGTGAAGCAATTTTGTGTTTGATTGGGCAGCTGTAAAATAATGATGGGTTTTATTAGAAAATGGAGATCATCTGAACACAAGACTTTCAGGACAGCACGGTTATTTTGAAGCATGAAAGGAAGAGCATGGTTGTTTGCAGAAAACACAGTGACGGGGGGGAGGCAGTTTGCTTTTTCAGGAGTCACATTTGAAGGTTAAGATTAGAAGTGCATTATCTTGACGCAGGATTACAGAAAGCCCACTTGCACAGCTGGTGCAACTGGCACCTACAGAAAGACAATCTGCCTGCTCTTCAGCTTCTAAGCAGTGATAACATCACAGTGTTTTCACCATACTGTGGGATAACACTGGGGAGGGGTCTCACTGAATTTTAGAATAATTGCTATATATGGATATATATGTGTTTCTCTGTGTAGCTAACCATTGTCTTTTGCTATTTCCAGCTCCTTAACTGTCACACAGAGCTGATTAATTCAGTTCAACTTCTCTAAAGTTTCCTTCAACTCTTATGTTTGAATGTCCTTCTTTCACTGTGCCTTCCAGGAAGGGAGGGAAGAGGGAGCAGAATAAACATCCACAGCTAGGTCTTGTTTTCAGAGCAGTTCAGTACATTCCTGCAGCCTGGGTAGAAGAGGAAGGGTGTCTGCTGTGTTTTCTCAAAGTTACGGGCAGTCCAGACATTTCACAAGTTATTCATTTGGGGGAGGGCAGCACATTTTGCATATCCACATGTAATGAACGGGCCCAGAAGTAGACAAGGGTGCAGACAGATGCGGTCAGTACACTTTTCAGGTGGGTCAGGGTCATCTGTGAACTGAGCCATTAGACAGCACAGTTTTGTGGGAGCACCATGTGCTACCTACAAGGTAAAGACAGAGAGACACCTTAGCAAGTTAGTCCTACAAATAGCCTGAAACTTGTAATCAGTTTATAATCTATGCCTCTACAATTATTGTGTTTGCAGGTACCTAAGCTACTCAAATAGAAGTTGTGTCTGCGATTAACCATTTGAAGGCTCTGAGCTTCAAAGGCCAGGTGGTATCTGAGCTAGATCCTTACCATGGTAAAGATTTACCATCCCTAAACATACACATAGAAAACACAAGCATTCATAAATTCAGTTTTGTAGAAATACACAAAGTGTGGAAGCCTTTCTCTTTTAAACGGATGGATTTGGAGTATTTGTTGGAGATTTTTCCCCTCTACTCTGCTCTTGTGAGACCTCACTTGGAGTATTGTGTGCAGTTCTGGTGTTCTCAACATAAAAAGGACATGGAACTGTTGGAACAAGTCCAGAGGAGGGCCACGAGGATGATCAGGGGACTGGAGCACCTCCCTTATGAAGACAGGCTGAGAAAGGTGGGGCTGTTCAGCCTGGAGAAGAGAAGGCTGCATGGGGACCTCATAGCAGCCTTCCAGTATCTGAAGGGGGCCTATAAGGATGCTGGGGAGGGACTGTTCATCAGGGACTGTAGTGACAGGACAAGGGGTAACGGGTTAAAACTTAAACAGGGGAAGTTTAGATTGGATCTAAGGAAGAAATTCTTTACTGAGAGGGTGGTGAGGCAGTGGAATGGGTTGCCCAGGGAGGTTGTGAATGCTCCATCCTTGGCAGTGTTCAAGGCCAGGTTGGATGAGGCCTTGGGTGACATGGTTTAGTGTGAGGTGTCCCTGCCCATGGCACGGGGGTTGGAACTGGATGATCTTAAGGTCCTTTCCAGCCTTAACTATTCTATGATTCTATGATTTTCTAGAGTGCTGCTGTGCCTTTCTACCAGAGCAGGTCCTCTGTGATGCTGCACTATCAGCAGCAAGTCCAAGCTTGCTGCTGAGGCAGAAGGACTCTTGGCCTGGTGTGGAAGATAACTAATAAACCAGGACTGGCAAAATAAGAGCTGACCAGACAGTTCAGATAGACAACTGTTCCTACTTCCGTCATGTAAAATGTTTTCCCTTTTGTAACACCTCAGCATGTATATTACATTGGTGAGGTGAGTGTTGGTCTCTTTGCCCAAGTAGCAAGTGATCAGATGAGAGGAAGAGGCCTAAAGCTGCACTGGGGGAGCTGTAGATTGGATATTAGGAAAAAATTCTTTGCTGACAGGGGTGTCAAGCATTGGACCAGGCTGCCCAGGGAAGTGGTGGAGTCACCATCCCTGGAGGTGTTTAAACAAGGTGTAGATGTGGCACTGAGGGACACAGTTTAGTGGTGGACTTGGCAGTGCTAGATTTATGGTTGGGCTCGATGACATTAAAGGTCTTTTCAAACATAAATGATTCTATGATTCTATAATTATTTTAATTGCGTGCAACCAAATAATAACCTGAAAATACCATTAGCAAGGAAAGCATGTTCACGCTGGCAGCCTGTCACTGCTCAACTTCTTCACTGTCAGTTTAGGTTGCCCACAGACAGGCTCACAGCATGCTTATAACCAATAAAGGGAGTCTGAAGAGATCAGAAGGCATACGCATAATCACGTATTACTTGGTTCCAGCTGGGAGCATAATAAAAAAGAAGGAGGCCACCTATTTTCTTATTGCATTCAGTGAGTTACTGGGAAATCAAACCAAAAGTCATACTGCAATACCAGCTAATGTCTCTGCTGAGCTCCAAGCTTATTTCATGCTCGCAATTTTGCTGAAACTGACTGGCTCAAACAATTATCTAATGAGTCAGGCCTCAAGGAGTGGCATTTGAGATCCTGGAGTGGAAAATAAAGCTTTAATTGCCAACATTTCGTAGTCTGAAATTTGAAATGCTAACTGATCAGTTTGAAGCTGCTGATCTATCCTGGTAAGATACATGTTTTCCTTATCAATGGTACTTCTTTTGGTCTTTAGGTTTTCCCTGATGCACCTCTGGCTGCAGTTACCAGGGTTTATCACCCACTTGCTCTATTGATTTACCTTTTACTATCTTCTTTTCTCTTGAAAATGCAACTCATGTTTGTTTAATTGTTGGCCCATGATAAGCTTCCTCATTATCCATCAAGCATGATCATTAAGCAATTCAGAAAAGAAAAAAAACCAACAAAGGGAATATATCAGTAGTGACATCTGATGTGTCTGAGTTTAGTTATAAATAAAGATACAAGAGGGAAATATTTTCTGTAAAGAACCTGCAAATTACAGTGTTGCAAGATCCTATTATATATACCTGGCAGAAATCCCTTTGCTAACTCCAGGGCTTTGTCATAATGGAGAGGGAGTGAATTTGCTTTTCTGTATTTTGCCTTTTTTTCCCCCTAAACTGGATATTTTTGGTTGCTTTTTCTTCCCTCAGAATTACCGTCTGGCCCAAACCTTCTGGATTTTTTCCACTTAACTTGACATACAGAATCATTAGCATTTCTCCTTCGCCTGTTAAGCAAAATGCGTCACTTACCACAAGCAGTTTTTGTTAGTTTGGGCAGAAGAAATGCCCTATTCCTTTCACCTCAGTTTTCAGAGGACTACCGTAGAAAACATTGCTCACTTCAGTGTAAAGTATAAAAGATGAAGTTTGACCTTTTCAGCACACCCAAGGCAGAGTGAGGACCCAGCTGCACAGTCAGGGAACAAAACTCACTGTAATATTCAGGGCAGGTTTGAGAGCAAGGCTATGTGCATAAAAGCCTATGTGAGACTGTTGTAGTATCCAAGTGTTAGAGCTGAGGGCTGAAGCCAAGGCCTCATGTCTATGCTCCAGAAGAGCTGGGTTCAGACTGCTGGATGTGGAAGTGTCTGTTCCCAGCTCCAACAGCACCAGAAGGACTGGGGTCTGTGCAGCGATACCAAGCACTCATCTGCTCTCCCCAGCTCAGCTGCAGCATGCTCTTGAGCACACAAATGATGTGAGTGACAAGTGGGTCAAGCTCATCCCTTGGACTCCCCTTGCCGCAGGCCATTATGCACTCTGTAGCCAGCACATAACTGGTGCTCTCGCTAATCCTCAACCATGTAGAGGCATTAAGGCCAACGAGAGCTATTTGAAAGCTATCTAGTGGAAGAATCCGTAGTCCCAGGGAGAAAACTGGCTGTCACACAGCTCACAGCAACAGTAAGCAGGACCACACACACTCTGCTTCCAAAAGTGCATGAGTCCACAGCTTGAAGAAAGGGATGTTCCCTCTCTGCATGGTACCACTCACCTGTGACACCTGTCAGCAGGTGCCCCTGCCAAACTGACAAACCTCAAATACTAGAGTAATTGATTGGGAGCTACTGAGTGGCTAGAAAAGTCATTGTGTCCTAAATGTAAATTGAAAGCATCCTTACAGTGGAGCAGGAGCTTTATCTTAACATGCCATCAGAATGCAGGGCACTATTTGAGGGGTGACCAAGCACTGACTATTTCTCGTTTTCACAATCAGAAGGAAGAATGTTATTAGTCTGCTTTCTTAAATGAATAAGATGGCAGAAGTATTATTTCAACAAAATAAGTTGCATAAGAATATAAACTCTTCCAGTTTAATCCATCCATCAGGACACAAGAGAGCAAATGGAAGATGTTCATAAATGACACATCCTTCAGTGACACCCAAGTGCTTCTGGTGACAACATCTGCTCATGGAAAAGGCAAGTTTGGCCTCCTAGCTCACTACATGGGCTCATCATGGGCAGCCTGAGAAGTGGTTAACCTCTCATAGGCATTTTACTCACTGCAATTACTTTTCAAGTGTTTTATCCAGGCTGCTAATTAAATGTTTGCCAGACCTGCCACTCTTGAAACAGATTTTCATTCTCTGTAGGTACATCACAAACTTGAACCTGATGTGATACTTCTGAGCTCTAGTCACTCACTCCTTGCCAATGGGCAGCCTTGTGGAAAAGCTGACATGGGATGGCTTGAAAGAAGCAGCATCTATAGCTGAAATCACATTTTGGCAATAATTGCTTGAGCAGCTAAAAATTGCCTCCCAGTAAGTGTGAATGGTGAGGATGTGGCCCAGATTGTAGCGCTGTAAGAAGGCATCTAGAAATGCAGCAGAATACAGTTTAATTCCGAACTGTTCATCACCATCTGTTATGAGCTACATCTCAATGAAAAAAAAGGCCCCACAGTATAAATCCTTTTTATTTAGAAGCACTACATTTAGCGTCCAGAAAGGATCTGTGTTTTCCACACAGACTTTTCTGCCTCTTTCTGTCTGGATGCAGCAGCTTTCCCTCTCTGCCCCTGCAGGTGTTGCTGGGAGAAATAAGGCGAGGAGGTCAGTAGTGCTGGATTACAGCATCCATGTCATGCCCACCTGCATCAGCTGTGCCTGCAGGTCCCTCCCATGGTCACTCCAATATCCCTGCTGTCACCATGAGGATGGAAAAAGGTGTTCCTCTTTTAGCTTTAACTTCAAGTGGACCAAAGAAGCCACTTAATTCTTGTAGCCTTGGGCACTTAAGTTCAACTGCAGCATATTGAGGCAACATCAATACCATAGTAAGAATCCCATTTCTCATTACAATATGGAAGAATCATCTTCTCCTGTGAAAGAAAATCTCTCCAGCTGATTTTCTGTACTTTGTGAAACTATTTAGAAGATTAGATACCAAATCCTAACCCAGCAGGAATTTGCTAGACATTGCATTAAATGATCCAGTGTTTCTGAATGTTGTATGCTAACAGTCTTTTGAAACAAGAACCCAAATCTGAGTTGATTTTACCTATTTCTCAGTGCTGTTCAGCTGTTCAGAGGCTCGAGCTCAGTTCACCAGGTGGTAACAGTTTTGACTTCCAGCATTTTCTCTGTATCTTTGCAGAAATGAAGCTAGCACAGTTCTCTCCTACATATATATATATTTGGCAATCTGAACATCAGTTTGTGGTACTCACACTGATTCCAGCTGCTTAGCATGGATACAAGTGGCTGCCAGCTCAGCGCCTTAAACACTCCTGCAATATGCCTTGCCCATATAAATAATTATAGCAAAAAGCATGGCAGATGATGAAGCAGCAGTCTAAATGGCAAATCTCAATTTTTTCATTAATACCCTGAGTTGTCGTGGCCTGTTGTTTGGTCCCAGCTTGCTTTGGCCCAAACGAGAACCACCCAGTAGCAGGAGGCAGTTTTGTAACCTTCGTACTCACACCAGTGGTGGTGAGATTCGGCTGCTGCCAAAGTAGACTCTGTATCCAAACCTGGATGTTAGTATCAAAAGGTGTAGGAAACAATCCTGCTGTCAGTAGGGTTTGACCAGTGTAAAGCCAGTGAAAAGTAAGAATTAGAACCCTTGTTCATATGAAGAATCCCAGGCCATGAGAAGTTTGGGCTATTACTCCAAATACAGTTTTTACAATACAGAACAGTTGCTCTTGGGAGAGCTGGTTATCACACTGAGCTGGTGCTTCTCCTTGTATTGAGCTGCTAAGTCACAGTAAAAGCAACAATTTCATTGTGTGTACTTTCTATTATTAGTAACCCATGTAAAAAACTGCTGCAGCTGCTGCAGAGATTTCTATGATTTTATATGATAGCCATGCCCAGCTCTGAGCTGCAGGGCCATGTGCTGGGGCACTCGAGGGAGCTGTTGGCTCCATCCACTTGGAAGAAGCCATTTCTCTCAGGGCTGCACTTTGTGATCTGCTGTGCTCTGTTCATTTTGAGGGATCAGGCTGCTCCTCGTGCTACATGGTCTTCTTCTAGCCAAGCAGGGTGGAGATGGAAAAGACTGGCCAGTTCCTCTTTCTTTGTTGTGCTCTTTTCACTGGGAACAAGAGGCAACCCATGAAAACATGAACAAGTAGAGTCCCCCTCTCTATTCACAGCCCTCCTCTGCAATTAGGTAGTAGCAACATTGATATTGCAAGCACCCAGGCCTTAGAGCTCCAGATCTAGTTCATGGGTTGCCCATTTCCCTGTAAGGTTCATGTCTATTATCACTGAAATAAAAAGGAAGCCCCTCCACCTATTAACTGGTTTCTCTCCTCAGAAAATGAAACCTAACTTAGAGTACTGTACACCTTCACATTGCCCAAAAAGCTTTCTTCATGCAGAAGGAAAAGCATATTGACATCTCCAGTAGTTATTTTATTATAGTGAAGCAAAGGACAAAACAAAAAAAAAGTAAAAGTAATTTTAAGAGTAATCCTCATTTTTAAATACTGAAGTAATATTTTGGTGTAATAGCCCTTCCCTCTGGAGATTTCTAGGACTTGGGGAAATTTAGGAATACAATAGGGCCATTTTCTTTCACTTCAATATAATGGATTTCCCCTGAGCATGGCCTTTGGTTTGATTAAGGTATGAGAAGACTGATACTAGCTCGTAAAATAACAGTGGCCAAGGCAGCAATAAAAATGCCTCTTTTTCATTGGACTAACAATCTAAATAACTTAATACAGTAGCTTAATATTTTCCAAGTGAGGACGAGGATGAAGATGGATAATGATAAGAAATGCTTTTCTTCAATATATACAGTTTAATGGCGGCCTCGATTCAGCACCATGACTAATCTGAATTATTGCTGCTCATAACATTACATTAAACTCCTGCTTGAGGGATTCTGCTTTCACAGCCAGCTACCCAGTAAGTGCCCAACAAGGCGAATTTGGCTTCACAGTGCTGATATTTGGCTAGGTTTTTCATTGCTTTTTTTTTTGTATTTCTCTATTTGTCTCAAGCAGGCAGGCAAGAATATATGACAGAACGGATCACTTCAGCTAACGGACTTAACCCTGCAAACATTTGCCTCACTGACTTCGTACTGTGGCAAGTCCCCAGACTTCAGAATCATCAGTCACAGAACTCACTGTCAAATAATAGTATTAAAAATTATAAAACAAAACCAAATCACAGCTCTTTCAATTAGCGGTTTTGGTGCTCAGCTACGGGCTTCATATTTCCAAGTTTCTCTCTGCAATCATAAGGAATTACTCAGTTTATAACAACATTTTGAATTCTCACACAATCTGAGATATTTCAGAAACAGGATAAAGAGAAAAACTTTCCAACTTTTCGACACTTTGCAAGTTGAAATGTAATTCAGACTTGGTAATAAGGACAGTTTTGTTCTCTTTGATGACTTTCAGGGTATTTAGTAGCACAGATTATTATTTCATACAAGTAATTCTGCACATTGCCATTTGTCTATACTCAGATGAACAGCAGGCATAATTTCATCATTTAAGTATTAAGCTTTTTCTTTGGTAGCTCAGTTGGGATGATTTGTGTTTAGACTTAGACATCCTGCCAAATGAGGGACATTGAAGTGTCTCCTGCTATAAAAACACTAAAGTGACCGGACCATTGGAGAAAAAAACACTTTTGTGATGACTAGAGCTGGGTGGGTACAGTGTGGTTACGGTGTTATTGCATTGTATTTTAAGTGATAATGTTATCAGGCTGGTAAAGAGGTGGATAATGCACGTCCTGAAAGCAGAGAACTAAACCCCCCAGAAATGAAAAGAGACAAGGAAGAAAATAGTGGAAAATTGTAGACCTTGGAGGTTTGTATGCAATCATAAGCAATATGAATAACAAATTAGAAGATTTTCATTCACCATCAGAATTCTAACTGCTTTGATAGGACATGATACATGTATGATCTATTTTGGACAGAGAGAGATGAAAAGGCATGTTTCCAAGATGTGCAATGTGGTTGTATCTGCCTGCTGCGAAGGCCAGCAGTTGGAGGCAACAGAGCTGCTGAAAGTCTTTGAGCATAAAAGAGGAGGTGAAGGAGCCCTCCTCCAACAAAGATGATTATTTGGTTCTTGGAGAGGGAAAGGCTCCTTTGGATCTAGTTCCAGCCAGCCAAAGAGGAGTTGTTACAGAGGGTGAAAGGAAGAAAGCAAACTCCGTGACAGGGATCTTCTGACATCTAGCAATAAAAGAAAAGTAAGTATTTGAAGAAAAGAAGCATCATGCAACCTGGAGAACTGAGAGAGAAGCAAGGCATGAGGATAAAGGGAGTTTAAAGAAAGTTCTTAGAAAGGCAGCCTTGAAAAGACAAGCACAGATTATTTCGTATAAAGGAGATACAGGAAGTGTAGTAAGAAAGCACTTTTGTTAACTCAGGTGTTTTTCAGTGACCTGAAAATTATTCAGTGTGGAAAGTAGGTCAAGTTGCTAAGAAGATATATGTAAGATGAGCACAAACCTACAAGGACAAAACCAGAAAGGCCAAGGCATGGAATATAATAGAATTAACACAAGAGGTAACATGAAAGAAGAACAGAAATAATATCTTGAAAGAATATTTGCTAGAACATGAAGGCAAGGAAAAAAGTGGTTCATGGCTAAGGGCAAAAAAGGTATCATATATCGATAGGAAATGAGGGAGAAAGCAGCAGGTTTCTTAACATTGGCTGTATCACTGCTTTTGACTTTGTTTCCTAAAGGAGTCTCATAAGCAAGTTAAGGAAAGAGTTTTATCCAAACCACTGTGAAATTGTTGTACTGGAAAGCCATACTTTTATAGAAAAGGACAAGTAAATCTATGCTAGGATTTCTCCTGGGTCTGGTACTATTCAGTATTTAATGGTTTGGACACTAGGCAACATAGCGCTCTTGTACAGGTTACAAGCTCGAGAACGTGACTGGAATTCAGAATTATTTTGAAAAATTGAAGTGGTCTGAAATACATAGGTAGCAAAATTCACTGCATGAATACAAGATGGGCCATGGTGGACTAAACAATGCTTTTTAGTACAGGCTCTGGGGTGCACAAGAACATGTAGGTGCATATGGCCTGAATCAGCAATGCTGCACTGCTATGGAAATACAACTTCACAACAAGGAAGGAGCTGTCTGAAGGATATGTTCTGCCCTGTTTGTCATGAGTAACATCTCAGCTGTACTTCAAGAAAGATGGGGTCAGATTGAGAGAAGCCAGGGCAGGAGCAGCAAGAGTAAAGGCCAACAGTCCACGATCTCGGAGGTGAGACTGCACTGGAGCTGCTTTAGATAAGGGAAAGCTGAGGAGAAATATGACAACTGCTTTGACATTTGTAAAATTGTTCTGTAGACCACAGATCACAGGATGGGATGAAACTGTCTTAAAGAGTGCCACATGGAGGACTGAGGTTAAACAACACAGGTTTTGAATAACTTAGCACCAGTGCTGGCTGTCTACCGAGGGAGCTGCGAGTCATGGGCATAGGCTGGGAGGATCCCAGGGGCAGGTTAGATCAACCTCTGCCAGGGATGACCTGGAAGAGCTGAGCCTGCCTTGGGGCAGGGACTGACTAGACTACTTGACCTCTCAAATACCCTTCCAGGGCTGGTTTCCATACTTCTGTGGCAACTTAAACATTCCCTGCAATGAGAATGATTGTCACAGAGAGATTTCACAGAATTGACATTTTCCTTGTGAAATTCATAACTGCATCTGTAAGAGGAGTGACCAGAATACCTAATGACTCATTCAGTTAAAAATATCTTAAGGAGCAGAATGATGACAGTACTTAGCACCATCTAATGCAGCCTTGAGGGGGCATAGAAGCAGATTTATTTTCCTAATGTGACACGTGTAAAAATGGCCTATTTCAGACATAAACAATACATCTGCTACACCAATATTTCAAAGATGAGGAAACATTAATCAGAACATCATTTTAAATGATATTTTTTAATTGGACCATCAGAGTTCATTCCAGTTAAATATAGGCAATAATTAGAAAAGACAATAATCGAAGCATCTGTTTGACAAAGCTTTTACTTCCATAATGATCTAAAACTGAGGATCTTGATTATGCTGCTTCAAACCCATCTCAAAACAGTGCTGCCCCTGAACACCGAGCCAGGCCTGTCTCCCATTTAGGACCAGGCAGGATGGTGGTGGGCAAGTACCAGAAATGACTGAGTTGATTTTGTGCTTGGATTTTGACCGACATTGTATTTGACACTCACATTGAAAATTGACTGAAGCAAGAAATTATTTCTGATGTTCTGTTTACTTTCTATGTGAAAAAAATTAATAATAATCTCCTCTGCCTGTTTGCAGTTATGCAGTACATATGCACATACTAGCACTTGAATGCTAACACAAAATATTTTGATAACTCTGTAATAAAGATCCACGCAAGTATAGGGAAGGCAAGCAATTGACTGATCAAAATCAGCAGACGAGAGCTAAAAACGTGCCTTGGACTTCAATCGTGTGAGCAGCTCCTCTCTGAAAGAAGGGATTTTGTTAAAAAAAAAAACAACAAAAACCAACCCAAGCTGAGAAAGACAGATGGAAGTCATGTTCCTGCTTTACTACAGCATTTTGCTACAGGCAAGTATTATTATCACGATTATCTATACCAAAGCAAAATGCAATAGCTTATGTAGTTGCAAAAACTGAGACAGAATTCCTCATTAGGAAATTATCTAGAGAGTTGGTTTAGGAGATGAAAGCCATCATCTTCACAATTTTTTCTCCTTCTCTTTTCTTCTTGTCAGCTGTGTAGATGGATAACTTCAAAGACAACCTCTTGATCTATATCTGCCACAAGTTCAGATCTGATAAAAGCATGGTGTGCTTGTAAGTTTAGGCACAGCAAGTATTCCCATTGATTTAAGTGAACTATCTGGTATATAAGGATAAGTGTAACACAACTCCTGGTACAATTACAGCCTTATAATGGTCCTCATGTTTCCTGTAAAGGAGAATAAGGCCTTTTCTTCCCAAAAGGTTTATCACTGGTCATAAACAACAAGCTAGCCTTTTATTGCCTTGTACCTTCCCTGGCAAAAGATGATCAAAGGCTAGCAAAGAAAGCCCTAGCTATAGCTATGCATATTATTATAACACACAAGCGGGTGACCTAACAAGAGTCCCAGACTAAAAGGAGACTCACTGGAGGTTTCTTTTTCTGCAGCTCTGGTTGGGATATTATTCAGGCAAATAGCTCTTAAACTCAAAAAACCAAAAACCCAAAAACCCAACCAAGGCAAATTTCCTTATAAAACACAGACTTGCACCTTGGTGCCTAACTAGGGGCAACCTCACAGAAAGATCCACATTTCTTACATGTGGAGGAGATGCTGGTGGCCTCTTGGGAAGGCAGCAGAGGTGAGAGGGCACAGGCCCAGAAGTGTAACATAGGGCCAGCTGCTCAGGGGGCTGAGACCCTCCATCCCAGGAGGCTGTCGCAGAGCCATGGCTGACCTGATCACCTTGATGTGGGAGTCCCACCTCAATTGTGGATTGTGGAGTGACACCTGTGGCCCTTCCAGCCTACATTTCTGTCAAATCCTGATGAATACTGAAGCAAGAAAGGTAGTTTGAACCAGAGCCAAGAAGGACATTACCTTTGTGCTTGAGAAGTGTTGTGTGTTTGTGCTCTTAAGAAAGTTTATCAGCTTCCCAGGATGGCTGTGCACGTAACTGCACTTTGAATAAATGCAATGGGACTATTACTCTGTGCCCTTAAATATGAGGAAACATTCTCTGATTGTCATACAGATTCTAAGGGCTTCAGACAGCAGGACATATTTTGATGACTGCTTCTGGATCACCGCAATGCTGCCAGCATCACTCACTGCTTGGTTGGGTCAGTCCTCTTGCCAGGTAGTCAGTAGGAGAGGATGAAGAATCACCAATGTTATCTTGGGCTCTTGCACTGTTTGCAAGTAAAAGAAGTAATACTAAACCAAGAAAGTTTGAATATCTATTAAGGCTTATAATATCCCAACGAAACGCATGTATTAATTATTAATACAAATTGCATCAGATAGCAAAAATTCATGCACATAAAATTGACTTATATTTACATTTGAAACATTTTCGTTTTCTCCGGCATGAAAGTTTGTCTTTAATGGCCTATTAGTATCTAGTTAATGCTACATTAGCTGATTTTTAATGTACTGAACTAGCAACAAAGAAATCACAAGCCAGACATTACCTCAAGAAGAAAACACAGAAGGAATCGTGCATGTGAAAGAGGTGCTTAATTTTTTTCTTTTGTCTCTCATCAGACCAAATTCATTAGAAATATAGTCTATAAAATAATGCTTAGCATATTACAGAAGATTGTACCAAGGGTAATTTTGTAGTGTGATAACAAGGGAATTAAAACCAGCCATTCACATTAATAATAACAAGTATTCAACATCTAATCACCTAGGTACCATCTCAAAAACTTCCTCTGTATGAGCTTGTCAAAGTTCTACCCCATTTTTGTAATGAGTTTACCCACTCAGGAGAGAAAATGTATTTTATGAAATGCTAATGCAGTACCTGTAGCTTTATTTGCAATTTTACAGAAATTAAAAAAAAAAATTATTATTTGATAGCTACACGTAGGTGAGCAAACATTTGTTTATTCTGTGGGTAGCTGATAACCTCTAGATTGCATTGAACTAATATAGGTCTCTATAGAGATGGTTACATTAGGGTTACGTGATATAACAGCCTAGACTGATAGAGGTCATGCTAATAGGGACTTGAGTAAAGGAAACTACAAGTGGAAAATAATGTCAGAGACAATAGGTTTGAAGAGACTTTCCACTACAAAGCCTGGCTAGAAGTAGCCTGATCACAAATTAACAATCCAGGTAAACTGGTAATGGTGTGAGGGCTTGATGCAACGGCAGAGCTGACATAAGAACCTGGGTGAGACGTTCCCCATTGAGATGCAAGTCTGGGAGCAGGGAGAGCTGCTGCATGGCAGGAACACCAAGGCCTCCTCCTCCACAATGATGCTCTGGATGGGCAGATTCCAGCCAGTGACTGAGCAACTAAGAAAGAAGAATCCATTGGAAGTAAGATGTTTTTCTATCATACTAAAAAACTGTGCAAATGAAAATCATACTTATATGTACTTTTACTCTTTATTTGCATGCTTTGCTCTTTATTTATTTAATGAGCTATATGCTCAAGATTTTTGTTAACAGACTTTTAAGTACATCACTACTTAATACTTGTTTGTCTGGTGAAAGATCCTTGATTTCTCCTCATTTATATATTATATTTAATTTTTCCTGTGTGTCTATGCTATGTCTTAAATTATTTCTGCTAAAACAGAATCTTTGTTCATAGAAGGTGGGAATCCTGTCACTTTATTTTAGCCTCATAGAGTTTAGCGGCTTGTCTGTGCTTGTTGTCTGGGTTCCCTCTGTTATCAGTGGAGAGACAGAGGCCTCTCCAGGGGGTAACTCATTTGATTTGTCTCAGATGCCTTCTTTAGACTGAGATGAATCACTCAGTCGTGGGAGGGCTTATATCTCTCTGCTGTGATTTTAGAGAATGCCTGTCTAGCTTCTTTATACCCAGTGCCTAGCTTTTAGGTGACAAGTCAGGAGACTTGGATTTCTTCTCTTCCTGCTATAATGATGTTCCTCTGTGGCTGCTTTAGAGGGTCATTCCGTGCAATTGCTGAAATAAACCATGATACGTATTTGCTCAGAAGAGGCCATACAGCTAATCTGGTCTCTTCAATTTTCCCTGGCTGGATTGTCTTGATAAAATCTGTATGGTAGTCAAAACCCCACAGTGGCAGGGCTCAGATCCTATTTAAAGGACTTCACAGCCCTGAGTACTCTCCCAAAAGGGTCTGTGAGGGGCTGGGTGGGATCTCCCTCAATCCAGAACCTTTCCAAATGTGCTTCAGTTTCACCGCCATGCCACATGCACAGGAAGACACCTCACAGCCTTTTCTGGAGGCGAAGATGTTATAACCTAACTCACATAATGAATGGGCTCCTCTGGCTGCTTAACTAGCATAAGTGAGTTGCAATTATATGATGATCCTTCTTATAGTGATTTCTGCCTGGCAATAGAAAAGTATTTCATGGACTTCAGGGCAAAACTCATTCTGTGCAAGGGTGTAATGTAAGGTCTATGTACTGTTTAATTTTCACTCATGCTTTCTAAGTAACACTTAAGGAGCAATTCAGACACTCTGACCTGGACTTTTGACTTTCACTGACTAATTTAGGGTAGCCTATTAAATGGGAGTTTTTAAGGTCATTGCAAAGTACAGGGAAGGTCTGAGAATAGAAGCCAGTTCTTGTCAGTTCCTAAGCCCCAAGACCTTAGGTACTCTTATACAGACTCACTTCCTATGCCAAAACATCTTCTAAACAGTTTTTCAGACCTTTTTTAGAAAGGTCTTCTTTCTTCTACAGATTTCAGGAGGTTCTTAATACCTTGTTAGCATCTTTGCAAATCAATCTCTGACGACTTTCTCCCTGGTTATACATTCCACAGCTGCCACCTGGGGAAGGCAAACAGCAGGAATCTGCTCATCTTTGGGGTCCCTTTACTCTTGCAAGGTGCATTTCATTCATACTGAGAATGTAATTAACAGCCTTCTGGCTCCTCCATGCAAGCACACTGTCATGGTTTAAGCCCAGGCCGTAAATCAGAACCATGCAGTCCACTTCCCCCCTCCACCTTTCTTCCCTCCACTTCTGGAAGGACCGGGAGGGGAATCAAAAGAATGCAGCTCCCATGGGTTGAGATAAGAACAGTTTAATAACTAAGGTATAACAGAAATCACTACTGCTACCACTAATAGTAATAATGATAAAGGAAATAACAAGGAAGAGAATACAACCGCTCACCAACTGGTACCTCGCCCCCACCCCGCAGCATTCCAGCCCTCCCGGGCACTCTCAATTCTACATCCTGGGCATGACGTGCTGTGGTATGGAATACCTCTTTGGCTAGTTTGGGTCAGGTGTCCTGTCTCTGCTTCCTCCCGGCTTCTCCTCCTCCCTGGCAGAGCATGAGACTCACAAAGTCCTTGGTCAGGGTAAACATTCTGACCAGCAACTGAAAACATCAGCTTTATCAGTGTTTTTTCCCAGGCCAAAAATCAAAACCACAGCGCTGCACCAGCTACTAAGAAGAAGAAAAAAACTGACTGCTGCTGCTGAACCCAGGACACACACCTTCTAACTGATCCTCACCAGCAACAACAGGGTGTTCTCCCTAACAAAAAATTCATTTGCATTTAATTGTGCTGTATTAGGTGATATTCAAGGTGACACTAGAAAAGGTAAAATAGTTCTGTATTGATTCAGGAAGATTGTGGCAATTCAGTTGGGTTTAATGAAGTAGACTGTACTACCTGTATGTTTCCAAATGCATAGGTCATGCCCCTCATAAGAAGAGGAAAGTTGGCTGGTTTTCAGTTTCAGTGTAACCAGGATGTTCTAAACTTTCACATTTGCAAGGACTTGCTCCATTTACCTTCCTGTAATTCCAGGTGGGTATTTTTTCCAGCCTATCTCTTATTTTCCTAAGCAAACATTACTGTCTAACTCTATAGGAAATGGTCTTCATGTTAACTTACACCTGATCTTCAGTAAGGTTTTCTTTAAAGCAGTTTCCCTCTTACCTTTCCTTAATGATCAGTGATCCTCCTTTTGGAGCCTTATCCCAAGGCTGCTAATTCAATGAGTCTTCCTATTGATGTCAGTGGTCTTTTTCCCCCTTGGCTAATGACTCAAGCCATTTAGTGCTTAAAACCCTATGAAATCAATGTGTTTGTATCAGCCAGTTATCCCTATTATCTGCTTATTTCAGCATCAAAGACCTAGAGATCCCAAGTCATCCAGAAGCAGCATCCATTGGGCTTCTGGAGTCTGTCTGCCCCATGGCAGATGAGTAGTCCCTCACCACCATTTCCTCTCCAGAGATCCATCAGAAGCTGAGCTTCTATATAGCCACAGGCTCAGTTATTGATCTTTGATGTCATTCACACACTGTACAGTGTATGTGTGGAACAAGGAGAGGCAGGACTGCAGCCAAGGATGTGTGAGCACTGAATGCAGCTATAGACGTAGGGCAAGTTTGCAGGACCTACTATTTTCTGCTATTTCACAAACAGTACTTGTTATGTATTATTCCCCATTCTCAATGATAAATAAAACAGCAAACGACTCAGTAGTTCCACTGAGTGTTTGTCGTTGCAAGAATAATTTAAAAAATTTATCAGAAGGGTTGGGATAGAAAATAAAGTCTGTATTTTTAATAATGTGAATACGAATGAGAACGCAGGAACAGAGCAGACTTGTATTAGGAATACTCAAGCAGGAAAGCTCAGTATAATAAGTGAAACAGAAAATATTTTCCAATGTGAAACAAAGAAAAATTCTTTAACCTTTTTACTGAAGTCCATGATCAAGTGTATGACTGAGTATTACTCTGTACATGAGCTTTTAAATCTCTTTGTACCAGTTGCAGGGTAACTAGGAGTGCATCAGTTAGCAATGTGTTACCCTTCTGCTTCTTTATGAGCTGTCGTGGCTCAACAAAGGAGTCGGGAACAAATTCTATAGCTTCTTTCACACAATGTAAGTAGAAGCTTTTTTCCAGCTAGCTCTGGCCTGACGTTTAGTTCAAGAAAGTGCTTATCTCTGGGAGCATGCCAGGAAGGAAACTGTAAAAATACGTTTGAGGATCTTGTCAAGTTAAAAGTGGGTGACAAAGAATAAGCCTTTGCTGATCCTTCAGTGCATTCCAGAAACTCGCCCTGTTGACCAGATATGTCTTGCCTATACCAGAAAGAGAGAGAGAATATTCCTTGACTTTTATCTTTGAATTTATGGGTCTATTTTCCTTGCAACTTTCCTGCACCTGCACTTTTCTGTAAGGTTCAGAGTGACAACTTTGATATGTATTTCAAGAGGAGAAAAGAAAATCCATCTAGTTCTTTCTTAAGAAACACCTGTTGACCTCCAGTTGGCCCAGACATATGTGCACACAAGAAGCAGGGCTTTGTAGTGTAGGAAGTCAAATCAATAGAGAGCCTGTTTCAGAATTAGCAAACAAAGATTTAACTCATAGAAACTTCAGTTCTAGAGGAATTTGTAGAAAGCAAGAGAATTACTAGCTTTAACGACAACAGAAACTACTGTTTTCCTTACAGCCTTTGCATGCCATAATCCCCTGTACATGCTTATGTCTGTATACTTCACATCCTTGCTCACTTACCTTATTCTTTGTGTGGAAGGAGAACAACACACATAATAACAGTGTGCTGCAATAGCAATGTGTGAAAGATTAAAATCTGCGGTCTAGTAACCACTCTGTGGCACGTAGCTAGAAAACTGTGAGTCAGACAGCAGTGAGTCTGAATACAGCAGACCCAGGGGAGCTGGGGGATGTGCACTGTACCTGTTGGACTGACTCCTCACCCTCTGGTAATCACCTTACCTTGGAGAGCAGCCCAGATCTAACATTGGAGGGAGAGGTTCTGGACAGTTTGTAAAGAGGCTGATGGTGAGATGAGAAAAAAAATTACCCAAGCCACGTAGGTGTCCACTTTAAGGTGGCTGAATTGCTCTCTAGGCCTTCTATCATCTGCATTGACTTCAGTGAGAATTTACATACCTACAGGTTGAGTCAGCTACTTAAACATAGCATCAAATGCAACTCATGCAAGATGCTCTAGGTTATCCCACTCAGCTTTCCCCTGCCACTCCAGGGGGACATAGGCCTCCCATGGGTCATAGTTGCCCAGCCTGCATGGGTGGGTGGCTCAGAAAACCACAGCTCAGCAAATGAGCAGTTCTGGTTGCTCTAAAAGCATGTAGTCAAGCCACTGCCTCATGCTTTTGCTTATACGCGGAAGTTGTAAATGTGGATGTCCTAAGTTTGAAAAGATTTAGATGAATTCTCTCATGCCCCATCCCTGGCAGTGTTCAAGGCCAAGCTGGATGGGGCTTTGAGCAATCTGGTTTAGTGGAAGGTGTCCCTGACCGTGGCAGGAGGGTTGGAACTGGATGATCTTTAAGGTCCCTTCCAACCCAAACCATTTTGTGGTTCTATGAATTCCATATTTTGTTGCAATAAACCATATCCAGCTCAGCCTGCTTTTGTAGTTTTGTAGCTAGGGAAGTGCCAGAGCACTGTTAACTAATGATGAGTTTTCATTTCAGTGCCTACTGTGTACTACTCTACCCTACTAGTCTGGGTTTACTGAGGTTTCAATACAAAACCAAATGCAGGTGCCGCACAGATTTCTGGCATGCCTGCTGAGCTTTGTTGATAATGGGGTTTACTCATTTTATAGAGTAGAATGGATGTGACATGATATTTTACAGAGACTTAGAGACAAATCCCTGCCCCAAGAAGCTTAAATGACGTAAGGAGTTTAAAATGGATTAATTTCTATTGCTTGTGGGAATCTTAAGGTGTATAGCTTTTGCTTCTCTATTCATTTTCTACCCAACTAACCCTTATCTTTCTGGGAGAGCTGACACATAATGCACTACAAGTTCCTGGAGAGCAGAAGCTAGTTGCAGCCTGCATTGCTGAAATCTGGTTTGTTGAAGCAAGCTGACTTTTAAACATAAGCCAGGTGGTAGAAGTTGCGGGAAAAGAAGTAAAGAAAAAGTTGGGTCTTTAGCGGAAAACAATCCTGAAGGCGACTGGAAAAGAACTGCAGATGAGATCCCTCACATGCTCATGCAGGCTACAGTGCAATCCTTTGCAGTGTCTGCAACCTCAATTTCTTACAGCTTAACATGTGCAGAGCCACAGGAAGAAAGTGCTCTTTATTGACCTGAACAGCTACAAAAGGCCTCAGCATGCAGCATGTTACTCTGGTACTTCTGGGCAGCAGTCAGCTATATTCCATAAATAGACCTGCTCATCAAAGCCATGAGAAGATGCATTGTGGAGGTATTGACCCTGCAGAGGTTCAAGTCAGGTACATAGGGGAAAGCTTTGGCCAGTTGCAGCCAGTCATTCAACCATTGCTTAGATTTGCCAAAGTGGCAAAATGTAATTAAAATGCGAATTTTCAACTTTGTCATAGTCATCACTCAGATCTATATTTAAACAAATGACGTAAGCAATATGTACCTGTACCTCAAGTACAACTGCCTTTCCTCTCTCCTCTCCCTCTTAAAGCAAAAGTAGCCAACAGCAGATCAAAGGACGCATTATAAAACGTTTCCTAATTGAGTTTTCAACTGTCTTTAAAACTTAATTTTATTAATACCTATTTTAAGCCACTTGCTGTTCAGGACCTCAGGATTTAATCCCACAGAATTCTTATTCCAGGTGAATTGAAACCTTTCTTGCTTCAATAGAAATAGAAGGCAAGTGCTGGAAGACCAGCAAACCTCACAAGCATCTCGTAGCACTCTCCTGGGCTGGAAACTTCCCACAGTCATCCTCACCTTCACAATAACCTTGAGAGAAGTTTGCAAGCCAATGACAACTGTACTTTCAGAATAGCTTGCATGGAGAAACATACCTTTCACCAAACCCCAAGACAACCATGACCTAAGATGTAGGACACCTGCACTGGGACTACAAGCACGCAACCAATTACCTTGTGTGTAAGTTATCATAAGAAAATAATACGTAAATAAAAGCAATCTCATAATAATCTTCTTTATTTCAGAAATTATTCTAAAAAAAATCTTTTACCTAGCCTGGATTTTAGAGGGAAATGTCTTTTTTTGTCTCTCCCTAAACTCTCACCCTCTAAACGAAATTGTCATGACATTTTTCAGCATCTTCTGTCAACAACATAGAGAAAACTTGACGCACCTTCATCTACCTACACAACAAAGTAATGGCACTAGAAGTGGAGTACTGCATACCAAATACCCACATAAATTTGCTCATAATCAATCCCCTGAAGTCATTAACATTTTGAATAATTAATGCATTCAAGAAAATTACAATCTGTTCAAAGACAATCCATGAAAAAAAGCCTAAGCTTGCCAGACAAGTTATTCATTGTAAATTATTGCTCTGCTGATGTAGTTGCATCACATAAAATGAGGCACTCAACCCTTCAAGAAACAAATGTTTCTCTACCCTTTCTAATGGGTGGCAAACAGAGGAAATGAAGCACACAGAGAGAAATAACAGAGAAGAAAACTTGCAGTGACAGGAGTTTACCCTCAACATCTCTGGCATTTCATACATGGGGAGTGCTGAGATTCCTTCTGAGTAGAATAATAAAATAATGATAAGGTAACATGAGAGCAAGGGGGATGCTGAGGCCAGAATGAGTGTCAGTATGAATTTTCATTAGGCACAGCTGGAAGGTTTGAGAACGTATTGTGCAACCAAGTCTATTAAAATTAAACAGTGTGATAACTGCTAACAGAGCAATGGAGCTGCATATACCAAAGGCAGCTGGTGTACAACAGCATACATCCCCGCATAGACCAGTGAACGCCAGTTGATTCACAGGTCATCAGAAGTATTTTTTTAAAGGATCTTCAGAGATGGAAAAACGGATGATGTTGAAAATTACCACTAGGTTTATAAACTGCTGCCAAATCCTTTGTGGCATACAAATGATAGACCTTAATGAAATGTGGCATTTTCTTCTGCAATATACTATCAAAAATATCTGGTACAATAGAGGTAATATCAGAGAAGCTTTCATCCTCCCAGTCTTCTGTTAATAAAACACAGACACTAATCAGATGTTGCCTTTTAAGTGCAAATCAGAGCTGAGATTCACATCCTTAAGGGTATTTTTACAGCGTTTTGTCCTACTGTCAGATACGAAATGTGTGCAGGATGTAAATGAGTAACTCAAGACACTTCTTCCCTGGGATAATTTCAGTGTGTTTCTATTATTCAGACCACATTCCAGATATCCATAGCTGTCCTCCTTGTACTGGCTTTATGTATCAGAAATGTAGGTATTTGCACAGGGGATTAATGTGTTAGGGATGGACAAAGAGTTTTGTCCTCTCTTCACTGCCAGGTGAAACTCTGGAAAGGTCACCTGGCTTCTACTGCCGATACAGGAGCGGACATGGTTGAGAGGTGTTGAGTTAGTTGCTGCCCCTACTGCTTCCATCTCTTCAGTGGCAGCAAACCCACCTCTCAAAGGCTTTTCCACCTATTCCAGCTCACCTCCCATCTGAGGTTTATCCATATGCTTATCCATCTTTCTCCTGGACTATGCTCAGATCACCACTCCTACTTGTGTCTGAGCTGCTGAGGAGCCTGCAGTGCCCTGTGCTGTTTGACTGGCTCACAAAGCAGAGTTGGAAGAGGTCCTTGGGACTCCACTTCTGCTTCCAGATCTTTGAAAAATATACATTAACATCTACTTTTTATTCTCAAAGCATAAGACATCATTTTTGCAGTGGACTTTACCCTGACTAATAAGATTTTACCTGAAGTAATTTCTCCAGAAGAGCATTAAATGCATTAAAACCAAGAAAGAAAGATCCCTGGCTTCTTTCCCATTGAATATCAGTAGTAAATGCTTTTATAAAAATTTGCATGATTGTAAGATAAAGGATTGATTCTTCCAAAGGAAGAGAGCTCTGTGAGGGCTATGCCTCCAAACGAAGGGAAACTGAAGTCACAACTCAGTGATCTTCATTCCCAACAGCCATGTCTGCACAGAGTGGACCAGAGGATTTACTGCCACCCATCATGGTTCCCTCCTTGCTTGTATAACCAGATTTCTTTCCAAAAGTAACTATTAGGCACAGAGAGGATGGTGCACAGGATGCCACCATACAGGCCACATGTGGCCCATACCTGCACCTCAGCACCTCACTGCAGGAGGAATACAGCCAGTGTACCAGTCCGATATTTGTAAGCACCAGCTGTATAAGATAGTGCACAGAGATAAAGTTGTACTTCAGAAGTTACCAAATAAGAGACTTCAAAGACCTCCAGTGACCAGGATATGCAGTGAGGAGAAGCAGGCAGCACCTGAATATGCCACAAACCCAGTAGTACTTTAATGGGGGTACTGCTTAGTAAGTTAATTATCTTACTATCTATAAAAAGGAAACCTCTTTACCTCACAGTATTCTTTATGTGAGCAACTGCCCTCAGCCCCTGTCATCATCAGGTAGTAGCTGCCTCCATGGTCCAGACACAGCCCACTACTGTTGCTGGAGGAAAACAAACCTAAGTCCTCCCTGTCTGTACATCTCACAGAAAGGGATTTTCCACTCTCCACTTTCCGCTCACCCAACCATTTAACACTAATATGATAAACTGATATACAAGTAACCTCAAGGTAGTCATATGTTCAAGTGTTTTCTCACACAAATGTTTTTGAGGATTTTAAATTATAAGGAAGCCATTTACCAGGCTGTGATAAAGGAGGTATTGGTCTGCTGAAATTAAGCAAATAATCAGGGTAAGAAACATTTTGTTCTGCTGTACTTCTCTTTCCATACATTGCCAGGAGACTGTAATGAGCAATGAGTCATAAGTAGAGTTCCACTGGAATGAAAAGGGGCAGAAATAGACCAAAAAGTACACTCTATGCTTTTAAGATCCCCATGTGCCATGAATATACAGATCTTCATTAATTAGAGCTTGAAGGTAAATTATTGTGATTATTGCAAATTAATGCTGGGAACCAATCCAACAGGGTTGTCCAATAGATGTCTCTGAAATGCCGAGGCACCATATGCTTTTCCCAAGAGTGCCACAGGGACCCTCATCTCCTTCCATGGCTCCCCAGTATGTACATGCTCCTGGTGAGGCATTTAACATAATGCCTCCAGCAGCTTTAGGGCCTTAAGGCATAGAAAGAATGAGGTGAAGCAATTCTTAGGTTTATTCCAAATGTAGCAGATCTTCGGAGCCTTAGAAATAGTCATTTGATGCAAGGATACAGAGGACTCAGGCAAAATGCTAGGAAAAGAGTTGTCTTATATTTATGGAAAGAATAACTGACAGAAGGGTTTCTGCTGCAGTAAAATACCTTCTCTTTGCAGTTACACCCATGTGGTTCTTGAATGGACAAAATCCTATCTCTAGGGGATAACAGCAACTACAAAGGCCCACCAGAGGCTTTTCTGATTTTGTTTTATCATTAACACTGATACTATCCAGATGGGAATGCTGTAGCTGCTTGAGTAACACTAAATGGCATCTTACTCACTACTTCTCATAGTGCTTGGAGGTAAGTCTCAAGCTTGGTATTCGAGAACTCCAGGTTAACTGAAAGCATGAGCACCTGGAGTTTTTATTTGTGTTATGATAGCACCAAAAGGCCAGTGAACCAGGATGCCAGAGACTGTAGGAATAAACAGACTGTCCCTTCTTCATATCTTTTCTTCCTGCAAGAAATAAAAGGTCCTGGGGTCATTGCATGAAGGTCATGTCCTGTCCACAAGGCCAGGATTACAGAGGAGGATGGGAAGCCCTGCTGGACAGCTGCTGGCTTCTCAAGACTAGGATGTTAGAGCAGATCATCCTGGTTTGGAAAGAGGTATCCTTACTTCCACAGTTCATGTGAAAGTGTCACACTGATGCCTGAAAGCTGGTCACATCTATGAGTTCTTTGGAGCAGTGTGAGAGGAGACAGAAGACTGGTTCTTTCCTCTTCCCTCTGATCTACATTCTTTATGTGAACTCTTTTAGTAGCAAATTTTAATCTGCTCACAACAATTTCCCTCTTGCAGAGAAACCTGGCCTCTGGTTGTCACCTGATCTAAAAGAGATGTACAAGACTTCCAGCCTACCTTATGATGCCATATGCTTGTATTTTTGTTCAGGTACATCACTGACAGGACAGTTAAGTAGCTTGAGTTTTCTGCAACATGTCTTCCAAGTATGCTCATCACCCTGCAAGGCATCCTTCTGTTCCAAGTGCCTGCAAAAGCTTCCCAAACCAAATTTGTCAATGTCAGATTCCCTGGCTGCTTATGTGGCAATCTATTTTGTTTCAACAGGACCCAGACCCACTTATCTATCTTCACCCACTCTTACCCACCTTTTGTACTCTGAGTGCCCCCATCCGAACTCTGTATCCTTTCATATCTCCTCCTTTACCTATGTTTCTATCAACCAGGACCCTGCCCCTTCTCATCCATGCTGCTGCAAGTCCTCAGCATATCCTCCCCTCCTCATCCTGCCTGGCATCCTGAGCCAGCAGTACAAACACAGGCTTCAAGGAGCATGTGTGAGGCAGCAGCAGCCACAATGGCAGCTCAGAGCTCTGGCTGCACTCTTCTGCCAGCAGATGGAGGTGACCGTTTCACGTATTCCGAAAAGCCCCTCCACAAAAAGCTGGAGGAGGTTGTGGCTGCCATTTCCCATTCAAGCATCTCATACAACACTTGAGTAAGGTCTGGTCAAGTGTGATAGTTGGAAAAGCCACCAGCATGTGGTCTGTATTTCCTTGCCTGCAAGGAACATCTGGATGTGATCTGAGAAGAACCTCTGCTTTTAACCCTGCGTAGTGATTGCTCCCACCTATGAAGGAGCAGGCAGAGAAATCCCATTCCGCAGTTGATCTGCTGGTCACCAGGAGAAGCAACCTGATGTCTTCATAACAGATGGACACTGTGAAAACACAACGTATGTCATGGAGCTTTGCAGATCTCCAGGGAATTAACAAAATGACGTCGAAAGCCATGCCAGCTCTGACCCATGTGCTGGGTTTGGCAGGCTGCTGACCGTAAGCAACTGGTGGGATCACTTCCACATCTGGGGGTCGGACCTCTGAGCAGGATGAAGCCTGACATCAATCCCATGTGACTGATGCAGCAGCAGAGCTGTGTAACCTGCAGCTCACATCTCACTTGGGCTGCCAACACCCTCACTGTGAGAGCAGAGCTTGATCCAGATGCCACACTATGTCTAGGAACGCTTTTCAGACATCCTAAATAGGGATCTTTGGCATCTGAATTTCCAGCTGAGACACAGTTGTGTGACACAACTGAATAAAACTGGTAACAGCAGACAAAAGCCAATTCTCACAAAGTCAGACAAGAATTCACATTTTTGTCTGTTCTGCTCTGTACCGTTGCCTGAGATCAGGCCCTCACCTCCCCATGCCAGTTGGTTGGCCCAAGGGCCTTCTCCTTCTCATAGGTTTCTCAGCAGCACATCCTGACTGCAGGTATGAGGAATCTGCAGATGAAAGGCTTCAAAACCTCTCTTGAAGACAAAGAGGGAGAAGGTCAAGTGCTTGTTTCCCTCCCTAGTCCTGCATTGTAAGCTCAGATAGGTCACTTACAGAGGTTGACAGAGTGTATTTCTTCAGTGCTCCTACTTTTTAAAATGTGGTACATTTTTTTTTAATCTGTCTTTGCTGTCTGGTCTTAATTTTATCTTCTTTTTGATCTTTTCATACACCTTACCTGTAAGACTGATGATTTTGGGGAAGGTTCAATCCCAAACTTTCTCAGAACTCTTTAGAAACTGATTAAAACCTGGAAAGAGCTGGTTAACAAGCTGGTTAAACAGCACACTCCAAAAGTCAGCCATTTGATGTTACATAGCAAATGCAGATTCTTTCGAACTGTTCTTGCTTCATCATTTCAACCCATTTGATCCTACGTTTATCTTTATTTTAGTGTCATTAGGGAAAGAAAATTATGACTACAACATGTTGTGCTGTCAGCGTGATCCAGACACCCACTTGTTGCTCCAAGTGTTTCTAATAGTTTGGTTTCATGGATTATGATAGCATGTGCGCACTGCATAGCAATCAGAATTATAACAAATTTGAGTTAAGTCTTCAATCACAGTATTCCAAGTGTTCATTAATCAATATTACCATCAAGTTACTTTTTTAATGTGCTCTTATTCTTCTGGCAGCAAGTGCAGTTTACTTGCATATGGAAGGGAAGATATATCACTTTCATCTAATAGAAAAGCAAGCAAATTACCTCCATCACCATAACAGCCAAATAGCCAATTTGGCTTCCAGCCCTTGCATAGGACTGTGATGGAGCAATACTTACTATAGCTATTAAGTACATACCTAAACACATGATGCAGAACAGGGAGTTATGGGAATATCACACGGAGTCATCCTGGGGCCTCCAATACAAGAGGGATGTGGACCTGCTTGAGCAAGTCCAGAAGAGGCCATGAAGATGATCAGGGAGCTGAGCCATCTCTCATATGAAGGCAGGCTGAAAGAGTTGGGAGCTGTTCAGCCTGGAGGAGAGAAAGCTTCAGGGAGACCTTAGAGCAGCTTCCAGTGCCTAAAGGGGGGGCTACAGGAAATCTGGTGAGAGACTTTTTACAAGGACATGTAGTAATAGACAAGGGGGAATGGGTTTAAACTGATAGAGGAGAGGTTTAGATTAAACATTAGGAAGAAATTATTTACTATGAGGGTGCTGAGGCACTGGCACAGGTTGCCCAGAGAAGCTGTGGCTGCCCCATCCCTGGAAGTGTTCAACACCAGGTTGGCACTTTCTTGCTTGCTGATGTCTGCAAGCAGATCCGGTCACTCAGTGTAAATGGAAAGTAAGTGTAAGGCTGCTGCAATTTTCATCTGCATTGAAAAATTGCAGGAGAATCTGTGAAGTTTTCCTGGGGTTTAATACAAACGGGTTTTCCCAGAAGAAATAACAGAAGCTTACTGAATCTAGGATCGAATCCCTTGCCAACTCTCATATTCTTTTTCTGAACTGGAGGGATGCTATAAGTACGTTATAGTGGAAAATATATTAGGTATTGAGAAATCTGCCTCCTGTTCCCAGCATTCCATTCATTTACATCTGAACTTTCAGTAATCACATCCGACATTAAAATTCAGTGTGAAGTAGAGATCAGACAGAAAGTACAGCTGAATATGTTTAAGTTTCTCAGAGAAAATCACGCGAAAAAGGAGGCAATAGAAAAGACTTAGACAGCCCTAATAAAGGCATCTGAAAAGTACAGTTCAAATAAACAAATAAATACAGGAAGTTTTCAGTATACAATTCAGTCCCACTCATCCCATTATAAACAGCTTTCAATTTAATGCATCAAAATCCTTGTAGCAGCCCCAACATTGCCTTTAATTCCCATGTACAGGAGATCAATTACACTCTTCTCGGACAGCTGCTCTTTTACTTCATATTTTGTTTCCGAAGAAATTGTTAATATCTTTCTTATAGGCATATGCTCAGTACTGTTATAATGTTGAAACAGATTACAGAAGCAGGTTCATCAGATACAAAATCTTGGCCTCCTAATATCTTTATTGGTCTAGGAGAAAATGGTCTGGTTTATCAATGGCAGCTGTTTATCCAGCGTTTTTCTGCAGAAAAGAAATAATGCAGCTGTATTGCTACCTCTGTGGCAATATACAGTATTATTTTCATGGAGATAATAAAGAAAAACTGCTGTTCTTTTCTTTATCATTTACTGTATCTCCATTATCAAGTCAAGCCCCAGCTATATTAAGGACCTTGGGGTACTGGATCACAACCATGCAATATTATCTATCTCTCATGTACTAAACCCACCTGTCCTGTATTTTCCCTTTCAGAATAAGTATTGGAAGAACAGAAAATGAGGACGCATTCAGTATCTCTGCTCAAAAGGGAGATGTACAAAAAAAGCAGCTATCCCGTTCAGTAGATTTTATTTTGAAGGGATAAAGAGGAGTTTGAATCAAAGATATTTCTAGATTTCTTTGTTACCACTCTATATAGGCAGAGACAATAGCTTCTAGTAGTTTTTATAGTTAACGTTGCAAAAGCTTCTGTTTTGTTTTGAAATATTCACTTGAAAGTAGAGTTTACTAACATACCCTGATGACCAAAAGGAATCCATTTTAAGCACTTCAAGGAAATGTATTTTATTTCCTAATAGTCACTGAAAGGTGATGGCCAGATTTTACCAGGCTGCATTCATTTCAAAGTCAAGCCTGTAGGGAAAAGACTACTTCAGGCCATTTTTATAGTCCTTTTGTACGAATATAGCAGTTCCCAACAGAAATTACAACAGATTTAGGAAAAATAATGAAAAACATTGTATATAGACACTGATGTTCTCTTCAGTCTGCTAAATCATGCTTGTCCTGCCGCAGGTTAAGTACACACTCTCCCAGGCAATAAACAGTAATTGTGATAGCAATGTCAGCTACTCAGCAGAGTGTGAGAAGTTGATGTTTCAGCCTGAAAACTCTTGTCATTCACTCTATGAGATCAGACAATTTGCAGAATAAAACAATTCAAGAGATTTCACCAAGCAAATTGGAGGAAATAATCATAGAATCACAGATGATATGCTCATAAATATTTGGGGCAAAAAAAGAAAGCTAAATCTATTATATATATGCAATATATTGCTGATATTCTTTCTATTGCCTGGGATATAAAGTAGTTTGAATTACAAGATATTGAGCATATCATTTAAACTCCCTTCCACAACAGAAGTTGCTCTTCCTCAGCTCATTCATCTGTTGTTGTATTATCATTTAGGAATTCCAACACAAATATTTACACATAAGGAAACGTTGGAAGCAAAATATGACTTGTGCACAAAATGCTTCAATTTAAAATAGAAACAGTCCTAGTACGCTTCAATTAAAAATAGAAACGGAAATAAAAACAAGGTTAAATGCAACATTTAACACTCTAAGTATGCCAGCAGATAAAACAAAGAAATATAAAGCAGGGAGACAAAAACACATATGGAGTTAACAGTGCTCTGTAATACCTCAGCAGAGCGCTGAGACACACGTTTTTAGAACAGTTAAGCCTGAGTATGGATATCAGCGTCGTGTGAAACTGGGGCTGAAGTTCTCACGTATGGGAGCACCTTCAGGAGCCCTGCAGGGGATGGATGGGAACACAGCTTAGCTGTGTGGGACAGGAAATGGCAAATCCTTTACACTGCCTTTGCCACGGGCTGCTCCCAGGCAGACTGTGGGCACCAGGATTCATCCTCGCGGCTGGTGGGATGTGTGCTTCTGGGTCCAGCCAGCTATGTGAGTGATGGTTGTGCCGAGCCTTGTGCAACTGTAATTACAGCTGAGTTGTCTGCTTTCCGCACTGGGGGATGCCATCATACCTGTAACTTTGAATTGCAAGAGAAGAAGCAGCACAGGGGCTACAGGGAGCTGGGAGTGGATGCAATGTTTTCTGCAGTGCAACAGCTCCGGCTTTCCTCAGAGCCCACACTTGCGATAACCTGCCCAGCATATTGTACTGCTTTGCTGGCAATGACACCAGGGAAAATCAAAACACCATGCACCACGTATCAGTTCACTTGCATTGCTGGATGTAAACAACATCCGATTAGAGGTGAATTGGGCTGCTTATTCAAGAGCAAGCTCTCTCCAAGACACCAGAACAGCACCTGGACTGGTCCAGTTACCCACTGAATGGGCATCTCCACGCTGCCTGGCAAGAGGCAGCACTGAGGTGCAGCCCTGTCCCCCTGCACTGCAGCAAGGGGCCATAGGCAACCTAGGAAGCAGCTGGTTCAGTGCAGGGTCAGGATGTGTGCATGCAGACATCACTCCTTCTGACTGGGACAGACTCAGTCATATCGCCCAGACTGGAAACCTCCTGACACTTGAATCTATGTTTGCTACAATGTCATATACCACCTATAAAAGCTTAAGGTGTTTTAAATGAACTATGTATGCATGCACATGAATGCATGTGCATAATACAGCTAGTTTCACTTTCCTGCAGAGAGAATTCTTCCTTTGTACTGGATAAGGAGAAGCTGCCAGCCTTGGGCAGCTTTTTTGTCTTCCTTATATCACATTAAAACGTTGCTATTCAGATTGAAATTTAGGGTGAATCATATGATTACATTGATGCTTCAGAATATAAGTGCAGAATTCCTTTTGGCATTAATGGTATTTATGAAAGCAACCAGAAGAATATGTTCAAATTTAAGATCAGGTAATACTTTACCTTCTGGCTATTTTTAATTTTTTATTTTATTTCTGCTAAAGGAAAACAGTCTGAAGAGATTTACATGAAAAAGTATCACAGATCCACCACCCTAAGGAGATTCGCATAAAGTTTCTCTCTGTCATAAACGCACAGTTTTGCATATCAGTTTTGTTGTTGTTGTGGAATTAATCTCTATTAAGAGCATTCTGAGCTCATACACAACTACTCTGTTAGTGGCTGGCTAGAAACGATATACGGAGACACTGAGAACTTGTTTGGAAGAGGCTGCACAGGAAGAACACACGACTCGTACAAAAATGCATTGCATTTCTACAAAAGGTTAACTGTCTGCAAGCCTGAGGAGAGCAACCTGCAGGGATTTCATGTTCTCTGTCACAGAGAGCCTGTGCTGCCTCAGCATCTGTGGCATGATTTCAGTGGGGTTGGCCTAGCTGAGAGCCCTTCAGTTTAACTGGGAAGATGCAACAGCCTGGGCTTCAGCACAGGTAGTGGGGAGATTCTCCAGAATAATGCTGGATATTTCCTCTGGCACCTCTGTCGTGGCAGGAAAAGGTGAGTGTTGGAGGCAGCAATACAAGCCCCTGGTTTTGGTGAATTACAATCACCAGGAGCTTTCATAAAAATGACTGTTAAGTCAGATCAAAGCAAAGTGCTTAACTCCCGATCCTGAGTGCAGCTGTGGACAATGCCGTTTCCCAGAGCTGCTAAGCACACACTGATTCTGCTGAAGCTAAAAAGCGGCTGTGACAGGAGCCAAATGAAAGAACTCACTTTCAAAAAACCAGGTTTGCTTTCCTTGGCAGCTTCAGGAGCAGCAGGAAACGAGTTCTAAACCCTTAGCTGCTCTGAAGCTCTCATGGCTGTGTTGTGCAGAACAACATCAAGCTTAACAATAACAACAACATAGCTTAAATGGCTACGAATTTCCTGCAGCAAAGTATCCATAACAATGCTTAATATATGGCTATAAAATTGCAGACCATGTGTTTCACATCAATAGCATTTACTACCAAATTACCCTTTATTCATTAAATCAATAGTTTTCAAACTTCATTTTCACCAAGGACCAGAGTCTTTGCTGAAGCATTATTATGGAACTAATAATGGTATTATTATGACAATAGTCAAAAAAATATCATAATCTGTACTACTTTATTAATATCTTAATGATTCCTGGATGCCTTTTCCCACCTCACCCGGACACCTCTTTTATTCCTGTCTTCCTTCAACCCTCTGCTGCCCCATCTTAAAATTTCAGAAACTTTTCCCTATGGGGTAGCTGGTACCACCTACAAAACATTTCTTACCATGTCTTGAACATCTCACTCCTTTCTCAGGAAGGGTGTGGACTTGTGACCCCATAGGGACACTGTTGCCTCTTTCCAACCTGAGGAGGATTTCTGGTACCATATGAAATTCCTAGGGCGCGGTGACCAATGTCGTTGGCTGAGCCCCTGCGCGGTCTTACTGAAGGGCAGCAAGTGCAGCATGCTGCAGTGCCAAAGACCAGTTTCAGTTCCTTGTTCAAAAAAGCCTGGATGTGGACTCTCACCAAATGGCTTTAGTGCATCTAGAATAAAACAATAATTGTACATGTGAGCCATGTCACAACCCCTCCCATGAGGAGCATATGAAAACAACCCAGGGAACAGAGTGGCACAGTGCTTGCACTGTTTTCCTTAAGCATGTTTGCTTAAACTTCAGGGAGCGGCTGGTTGTGACTGAAAGCATCGACAGATCAAACCTTCCTGAGAAACTTCGCTCTCAAACAACTTCATCCTGGAAAACCCGCTACACCAATGTAGCTGCCAACAGGGGCAGAGATGTACCTGCTTATCAGCACTCTTAAATGCTTCCAATGCAGTTTACACAGGCCTTTCCTATCAGCTTTGAACTTCAGGCTTCATCAGATTTCAGGGAGCACCGCAGCTATCTTTGTGGTGTCAACACTTTTCCATGGGCTGCTCTCGAGCGGCACACTCTCTCCTTGCTATCACGCCAGAAAACTTTTTGATCCTGACTTCCAGGCCTGCCTCTCTCACTAATTGTTGCTGGAATGAGGGTCTTCCCAGAGTGGGGCTGTTTCGAGCAAACTGTCAAGGGGGGTGTCCTACAGAGTCCCCCACCCACATAAATCCTTTATTGTTAATGCATAAATATAGACAATATGTTTCCAGATTTTTCTTAAACACAGGTCTTTGTATGGGTCTACAAATTCCTGTAGCTTAGTAAGTCCCGTTATAAAAGTGCAAATGGAGATACACTGAAAACCATGGAGGAAACCACTTTTTGGTTTAGGATAGCAAAGCACAAGCACAAAGGACAAAGAGCAAGCGAATGGAGCTGTCTCCACAGTTCCTGTTTTCTGGCACAGGTAGGTGGCTGTCTGAGGGCTGGAGCTGCTGAGCCCGGGCTGAGCAGTCCCCAGAACTGCCTCACCACCATCACGATCAGCCCCATGCTGTGTTTAGTGGGGGGAAGGCACCAGGCAGCAGTAGAGTTGTTTCACTCTTGTCTTCAGGGAGACCAAGTCTGGTTTACAAGTGACAAGTTTTACAGGTGACAGGTTTCGGACCAGCAATGGAGTACTACAACTGCACTGCAGGCTCAAAGGCCGTGGGGTTTGCAAAGGGATGTTGTGTTGGCCATGGGCAGCAAGCCCTTGGCTTCAGGCAGGGCTCCAGGCAAGGGTGCAGTGCAGGGAAAATGAGTCTGAAAACACAGAGCAAAGGGAACTCCCTTGCACCGTGGTGAGAACTGTTTTCAGTGGCTACACTGAGGGAGTATTAGCAATAACCAGCATTAATTTATGGCATTCTAACGATTTACTCTTGTTACTTAAATGTATGTGAGGTGCATGTATCACTCTCAAAAGAGGCTGCATTTCCATAGGAAACATTAATTTATATTTTTTAATCAATTTATATTTAAAAAAAATAATTGTAAACACAGATGTTCAATCACATAATTATATTTCCAGAAGGTCAGCATATTTATTATCTGTCAGTTACCTGATGGAAAATTATGATGCTTGCTTTGTCTCTTTAAATCTGCTAAAAAGTATCTTTTCCATCCAGTTTCTCAGGTTGTTGCACACAGTAGTTGAAAGGCCATGACCCATAAAAGTCAAAGGTTAATCTGATTTTCAGACCCATCAGCTGGAGCAAGCAGAAGCTCGCACAGATTGCCTATTGTTGTGGCAATTTCCCACAGCTGCCTCTGCCATGGAAGCAGAGATGTTCAGACAGTCCTGATTGCGCTTTTCCCCACCAGCCTGCTCCAGAGCTGAACCAACTGCTCCCTGATGCAGCCTGTTCAGGCTGATTTCGGGGCTCCAGTTTATTCTTTTTTAGGACTTCTGAAGAAGCCATCTCAGAAGACCTTTACATCAGCCCGATGGGTGTACTGTAACACAACTGAAATAGGCTCCATCCCCAACCACTGAAGCTCCTCAGTGTCACCATACGTAGGATGGCTGTAACTAGCATAATGCTAAAGCTGTCTTATGTGTCTGCCCCTTGGCTGGCAGCACCGTAGTACTGAATGAAGTCCTGGATTTAATTGCTAATTCAGTTCAAATTGGGAGAAATGAAGCAGATATAACTGCCACATTTTTGTGCTTTGGACAACCTATTTTAGGAAGAAGCATGAAAAAAAAAACATTTTAGTACATTATTATTAGGAATAGTAGTGATAGTATCATTATTCTCATTATCATCGTTATCATCATTATTATTCTCACATTCACCCTGCAGAAGACTGTTAAGAGCATAGCTGCTAGTCCGTAAAATAGAAACTAAAAACCAAAGACAAATCAAGCCAAAACCCTTCATTAAACAAAACAAGGTGAGGAAGAATCCATTTAAATAAAGCTGTTATGAGAATTAATAAAAGAGAGAGATCAAGTTATAATACAGGTGGTTGGGGGAGGAGGGGAACAATGTGCTTATCTAAGCTAAATATTGTTCAGGTCCCACAATACTGACAGGTCTTCGCAGAAAATGCAGCAGAACTGTAACAAGAGACCTTTGAAGGGCGCTGCAGAAGAAAGGACAAAATTTGCAGTATCTTATTACACAACTAAACCAGGAGAGCTCTTTTTTTTACTCTAACACAACCTAGCAAGTATTTACATACCCACTTTTACCTCTTCCTAAGACTTTTGTAAGTGCCAACAAATTCTAAATACTTGCTTTTGTCTTATTTGTTTTTCTTTCTTTGGCTATTGACAAGATTCTGCATATTAGTTGTAGCAATCTGAATGACAGCATACTAATATCAGAATGTCACGTGTTTGGGAAAGCAAATAACCAGGCTGACCACGAAGGGCCCAGGCACCTCATGAGCAATGCTGAAAAGAAAAAGAATGAAGGGGGAAACAGTTTTCCTGCTTACAGAAGATGCCGGGACTATGATTTCTGAGAGTATAAAACATCTGGTAAACTCAACCTGAAGCCTAGGAGTGTTGGGGTTTTGACAACTTGCTCAAAACCCCCACTTCCTTCCTTTGAAGGGCTGGCTGAGAACAAGTGCTATGTAAGGCACCTGGGATTTTGTGTGCACAGGCTGACATTCTAAACCTTGAAGTTCTGCCAGCACTGCTCATTTAATTAATAGTTAAATAAGTAACTAAATAATCAAATAAATAAAAGTAAATGAAAAATTAAGAAAAAAGGCAGCACTGCCTAAGTTTGAGCAGGTTTGACGGTTAAGGCTCAACCGTGCTGCAGAAAAGACCCTTTCCAACACACAGTTGAAAGCCGGTGCCTGGCTTGCCTGAACTGCAGGAAAGCTTGTGCAGCAGAAGCTGCAGCCCAGAGGTAGGGGAAGGATCCTTCTTCATGTCTGTCATCTGCTCCTGAGCTGCTGTCAGCAAATGAAGCCCTTTGCCCACCCATCCTGCTTACTCTTGAAACAGCCCCATTTAAGGAGTGTTTACAGAGAAGGCAGCTAGCAGGTTACTCAGAAATTCCCCACCGCTTGGCATACACAAATCACTTCCCTGTGTGTTTAACCCATGCTTAACTCAGGCACAAGACAAGCCCATCTTATATTCTGAAATATGAATTCCAAAATGCTGAGGCAGTTAAAACATTTGTGCCTGTGCTCAGCCAAGCTGTTATTGCTGTCCCACAACTCCAAGCTCCTACAAATACCCACACGTCCTTTTACCTGCTCATTTTCCTGTGGTCTCTGCATTGCAACCTATTTGATTACTTTCAGGGTTTTTTGCTGAGACTGCCAGAAAAATTGTTGCCATCACTGAGGTTTTGAAGCATCTCACATCATCATCAGGGCAAGATGTTCTTTCACAGGAGCCAGGGCAAAGGAACCCCAGAGAGGATATAATCATTCTGCTCCACCTCCCCTATGAAAAGCTGCCAATGAGAGCACATAAACAAGCTAATCCCTATTCCATCCCATTATTAGCAGATTTAGCTACAGCATTAAAAAGGAACAGATAATGGAAAGTAAGCAGAGGCTGTAGAAGCAAAATTGTGATGATTATGATGATGATGATGCTTATAGTGAAATTAGAAGTTTATTTTCAGGATACTTGCAGATAGGTTCTTGTAGAAAAAGTAATTCTGTATATTTTAGCAAACATGAAATTCCTACAGGCTTATGGGCAGCTTACATTCAAGTATTTATTTATTTGTATTTATATAGATTGCAAGCAATTAAAAGATTATGTGACATCTTCTATTGTGATTGCCAGTCAATTAAGATCCCTCCTTGGGGCCTTTCTCCTGCCTAGGTACCTAATTCAAGGCTGCTCTCACGTAGCTCAGGATGTTGCAGTTACTAGTTCTCCACTGTGAGAAGGAATATGAACCCACTTTTCTGCCATGAATGCTTTCCCCACTCAGCTGTGCAGTAAGGTCAGGGTAAGGACAGGGCTGTGGCAGTGCTCCATTTTGTGTTGCCTCCTAAGTATTTATGGGAAAGGGCAGAAAGGATGAGTCTGCACAAGCAGGAGGGAGAGACTGTGCTGGAGAATGGGACACCTGGGTTCCAGCCCCTGCTTTGTTAAAGCCCATCCTGCTTCAGTACAATAGCTGTGCTCTGAAAATACCTTCTAGATTAAGTCCTGCTGGTGAGAGGAATCTGTAGCTTTCAGATCCATAAAAGCATAGAGTTTTAGCCACTCAGCATGACCAAGAACAAAGGTAGTTTTCCATGTGCACTGAATTTTGGAGAGGTAGACAACTTTTGGCTCCAATTCCTACCTGCCACCCCAGACCCATGTCCATGTGTCATATCAGCATGAAACCCATGCATGCAACAGTTTTATCCCTAGTTTCACCGTAGTCTAAAAGAAACCTTGGATGTCTGCTTGCTCCTCCCATGCCCTCAGCCCCACAGGTCTCTGACATAGGCAATGCTCAGAGGAGGACCTGCAGATGAAAGGCACTGTGCCATGAAAGGTGAATCCAGCTGTAAGCCCCTACAGCCTGTCAAAGCAAAAATACTTCCAGGTTTTAGTCACCTTGTGGCTAGAACAGCAACGGAAAAAGAACAATTTGCCCTAAATTTTGTGCTTGAGAACGAAATACATGGAAATTTGTCACTGATACCATTTTGTGGATTTGGCCTTTTGGGCCTGCAGCCTTCAGTGAAACTACCTGGCTCCGTGAGGGACTGAATTGCACCATCACACTAATCATGTCCTACTGGAGATACTCTCTCTGAACTTCAGTCCCAGAAGTGTCTCAAAAGGAAATCCATGTGTGAAATTAATATTGACTACAGGATGGTGAGGCAGAAATCAGGTATAGCAGAAGAAACAAATCCCTCCAAGTATTGCTGGTATTTATTTATTTTTAAATGTACTTGGTGCTCCTGCTTGCAAACTGTTCCAAGCACACCAATGACTTTGCTTTTGTCAGCTCTGATAAGCCTAGAAATCCTGGGGGCTGCTGCAGGAGCAGATGGGAGATGCAGGAAGTAGGATTGATGTTTTCGTAAGTGGCATTTTGTCCTCCACATCACTCTGATGCCTTAGGCACTGTGCTTCTGAAGGGCCTTCCTCCAGAGATAAAGAGCTTCTTCATGCTTATTAAAAGTTGCACAGGACTTCTGAAAAGGTAAGAATATCTCCATTGATCACCACATGACACAGTGATCTTCCTAAGCAGAATCATGTGAAAAAAGTAAGGCTCCAAGTGGTGTTTGTTTGGGGGATTACCGGGGAAAATCAACCAATTCTTCCTTCAAAACTGTTCTTTCCCCTGCAGATACAGCCTCATCTCCATAATGTCAGACACCTATTCTGACACACTTTCCAAACTCATTTGGCAGCTGAATTCACACCTGTGGATATTCAGCACATCTGTGATAATATGACAGAGAAGTTCAGGCCCGCAGAAATAGCCCATTCATCTCACATCAGACCTACTTCTTCTCTCACAAAAGTTTTTGGGAATTCTCCCATTGCTTTTATTCAGAGCATGGAAAGAACAGGAAACAAACCTTCAAGCAAGCAAGCAAGCAAGGTAAGGTATACACAAGCTACAAGCAAGTAAGGGTTATGCTGTAGAAATAAATTCCATATCCCTATGTGGCAGAGCTCCAAGTATTTCCATGTTCTGCAAAAGAAGCAAAAAAAGGGCCTGCAACAGAAATAATTTTTATGATCAGAAAATGTGTAAACATATTGAGCCAATGTACTTCCACAGGATACGCTTCCAGCTGCTCCACATAATATGCCCTCTGCTCAAGTACTCAAGAGACAGAACCAGTCTTCACAGCAAGCTTTTTCTTTATTTCAAAGGGAATTTTGTTACAGTTCTGTAAGAAGTGGCTAGAAAGGCAAAAATAGGACAGAAGGAAACAGAACGAAGCTGCATCAGGGAAAGTTCCGATTGGACATTAGGAAAAGTTCTTCATAGAGAGGATGGCCAGTCACTGAAGAGGATCCCCAGGGAAGTGGTCATGACACCAATCCTGTCAGAGCTCAAGGATCATCTAGAGAATGCTCTTAATCATACGGTTTAGCTTTAGGTAGTCCTGCCAGGAGCAGAGAGTTGGACTTTCTGGTCTTTATGGGTCCCTTCCCACTTCAGATATTATATGATTCTATATATATACAGAACCTACAGACAGGTTATGATAGGCATAAGCTTTTTGGTGACTTTAAGTATTTGTTTCTTTTTGCCCAGGTTGTTGGGGATAAGTTGACAGCTGGAGGGCAGGGCTGGCACTTGGGGGGATCTCAGCAAGCTGGAGAAATGGGCTTACAGGAACTTCCTGATGTTTGCCAAGAACATATGCTGAGTCCTGCAATTGGAATGGAGTAAACCCACACTGAAGGCTTACTGTTGAGACAGTGACTTTACAGGAAAGGGCCTGAGGGTCCTGGAGACAACAAAGTGAATATGCACCACCAGTGTGCCTTTGCAGCGATGAAGGGTAACTACATACCAGGGTGTATTAGCAATAGTCAAGGAAGGTGACCATACCCCTCTAAATGGCACTTGTGATTGATAGCACTGTGTCCAGTCTGGGGCTTCACAGCCAACCTACGAGATTGAGTCCAGCACTGGGCCACCAGGGTTGTCACAAGAACATTCTGAACGAAATGGATTTGTTCAGCTTTTAGAAGTCAAGGCAAAGGGGAAGAAACTCTATTGCTGTTTTCAGCTACCTATGAAGAGGGTATAGAGAGGAAAGAGTAATTCTTCTTGGAGGTAAATGGTGATGAGAGACAACAGACACAAACTGCAACAACAGAAATCCCAAATAGATACCACGAAAGAAACCACAACTCACGGGTGGGTGTTTGAAGACTGGAATTGGTGCCCAGGGAGGCTGCGGTATCTTCATCCTTGGAGATATTGAAAACTCGACTGAACAAGATTCAATGCAATATAACTCCAGATTTGGCCCTGCTTTGACAAAGAAGGTGGAGTACATGCTTCAGAAGTCATCTCCAGTCAGAATTATTTTATCATTGTATAAAAGTTTAGAGTATCCTCCTTGTAAATCTGTTTTAAACATGAATAAAATGCTCTTGAATTTAGTGAATGCTGAATATGATGCATAGCAAGGTGGCATAACATAATTCAGATGCTTCAAAGAGCTCATGTGAATGTGTTTCAGGCCCACACACAGCTTCCCTAGCTCCACAGCATGGTTAGCAATTCAGAGAGAAAAGTATATTTATCTCAAATAAGTTCACATTTTATAAAAATCCAACCTGTCGTCTCTCCTTTGCATTAGTCATGAGGTTGCAGAAGTCAACAGAGTCAATTTTCAAACACTGGCAAAGAGAATTCAGCCTCAACATTTTATTTGAAGTCAATATCAAAACATTCAGAGGTCTACCCTCCACTGAAGAAAAGTCTGGCCTAGACCAGATGGATTGCAGGCTAGGAGATTTGAGGAACTTGCCTGACCATTACTTCCTTTGAGAAGTGAGTCTTCACCTTTGACTCAAAAGTGAACAACACGATCCTCTTTCCCAGAGAGAACTGAAATCAAAGCATATATACTATTCACAGAACCACAGAATGGTTTGGACTGCAAGGGACTTTACAGATCATTTCGTTCCAACCCCCCTGCCATGGGCAGGAGCACCTTCCACTAGACCAGGTTGCTCCAAGCTCCATCCAACCTAGGCTTGAACACTGCCGGGGATGGGGCAGCCACAACTTCTCTGGGCAACTTGTGCCAGGGCCTCACCACCCTCATAGTAAAGAATTGCTTCCTCATATCTAATCTAAGAATAACCTACCTTCTGTCAGTTTAAAGCCATTACCCCTTGTTCTGACACTACATGCCCATCTCCAGATTTCTTGTAGGCCCCCTTTAGGCACTGAAAGGCTGCTACAAGGTCTCCCCAGTCTTCTCTTCTCCAGGCTCAACAAGCCCAACTTTCTCAGCCTGTCTTCATAGGAGAGGCGCTCCAGCCCCCTTGATCATCTTTGTGGCCCTTCTCTGGACCTGCTCAAGCAGATCCATGTCTCTCTTGGTTGAATGCAGGACTGCAGGTGGGGTCTCATGAGAGCAGAGGTGCAGGATCACCTCTTTCAGCCTGCTGGTCACGCTCCTTTTGATGCAGCCCAGGGTACGGTTGGTTTCTGGGCTGTGAGCACACACTGCTGGGTCATGTTGAACTTCTCAATAACCAACACCCCCAAGTCCTTCTCCTTAGGGCTACTCTCAACCAGTTCTCAGTCCAACCTGCAGCTGTGCCTGGGATTGCCCTGGCCCAGGGGAAGGACCTTGCACTTGGCCTTGTTGAACTTCATTAGGTACGCAAGGGCCCACCTCTCAAGCCTGCCAAGGTCCCTCTGGATGGCATCCCTTTCCTCCTGTGTGTTGACTGCACCACACAGCTTGGTGTCATTGGCAAACTCAATCCCACTGTCCATGTCACCGACAAAGATGTTACACAGCACCGGTCCCAAGAGTGACCCCTGAGAAACACCACTTGTCACCAGTCTACACTTTGGACATCGAGCCATTGACCTCAACTGTTTGAGTGTGACCATCCATCTAATTCCTTATCCAATGAGTGGTCCATACATCAAATTCATGTCTCTCCAGTTTAGAGACTAGGATGTTGTGAGGTGCTGCCAAATGCCTTGCACAAGTCCAGGTAGATGATGTCAGTCACTCTTCTTTTATCCACCAATGCTGTAACCCTGTCACAGAAGGCCACCAAGTCTGTCAGGCATTATTTGGCCTTAGCGAAGCCATGCCAGCTGTCACCAATGACCTTCTCGTTTTCTAAGAGCATACGCGAAGGCATAGTTTCCAGGAGGATCTGCTCCATGATCTTGCCAGGCACAGTGGTGAAATCGACTGGCCTCTACTTCTCTGGGTCTTTCACTTTTCTCTTCTTAAAAATGGGGGTTATGTTTCCCTTTTTCCAGTAGATGGGCACTTCACAGTCTGCCATGACTTCTGAAATATGATATATAATGTCTTGGCAACTTCATCCACCAGTTCCCTGAGGACCCGCAGATGCATCTCATCAAGTCCCATGGACTTGTGCAACATCAGGTTCCTTAGATGGTTTTGAAGCTGATCTTCTCCTACAGTGGGTAGTTCTTTTGCATTCTCCCAGTCCCTGCCTTTGCCTTCTGAAACTTGGGCAATGTGGCTGGAGCTCTTGCTCGTGACGATCAGGGCAAAAAAGTCATTGAGTACCTCAACTTTCTCCATATCACAGGTAACCAGGACTCCAGTTTCCTTCCAGAGAGGGACCACATTTTCCCTAGTCTTCCTTTTACCATAAGCATAACTATAGAAGCTTTTCTTGTTGCCCTCGATGTCACTGGCCAGGTTTAATTCTACCAGGGCTTTAGCTTTCCTAACCTGATCCCTGGCTGCTTGGACAATTTCTCTGTGCTCTTCTCAGGCTACCTTGTCCTTGTTTCCACCCTCTGCAACCTTCCTTTTTGTGTTGGAGTTTGTCCAAGAGCTCCTTGTTTGTCCATGCAGGCCTCCTGGTGCTTTTGTCTGACTTTCTCTTTGTCAGGAAGCATCACTCCTGAGCTTAGAGGAGGTGATCCTTGAATATTATCCAGCTTTCTTGGACCCCTCTTCCTGCCAGGGCTTCATCCCATGGTATTCTACAAAGCAGATCCCTGAAGATGCCGAAGTCTGCTCTCCTGAAGCCCAGGGTAGCGTGCCTGCTGTGTGCCGTCCCCACTGCCCTAATGATCTTGAACACCACCATTTCATTGTCACTGCAGCCAAGGATGCCCTTGAGTTTTGCATTTTCCACGAGCCCCTCTCTGTTGGTGAGAACAAGGTCCAGGATAGCACCTATCCTCAGCTCATCTATCACTTGGAGAAGGAAGTTATCATCAACACATTCCAGGAAACTCCTGGATTGCTTATGCCCTGCTCTGCTGTTTCTCCAACAGATACTGGAACGGCTGAAGTTCTGTACAAGGATCAGGACTTTTGAACATGAGACTGCTCCTATCCATCTATAGAGGGCCTCGTCTGCTTGGTCTTCCTGGTCAGGTGGCCTGTAGCAGACCCCCATTATAAGGTCCCCTGTCCCTGCCCTCCCTTCAATCCTGTATAAGTGGTGCCCCCATGAAACAACAGCAGTGGATAATAGCCAGTGGACTGTTTGAGGCTTGGTAGTCTCTCGGTGACACCCCTGAAAACACTCTCCAGAGAGTGTGTCAGGTTGGCAAATGGGTATCTCTGTGCCTCTCAGAAGAGCTGCCTACTAGAAAGTCACTTTTCCGTGTGAAGAGTCCACATCATACCTGTTGTATTCTTACAGCATCCTCGTTTCAGAGGCAGGCATCCACAGAATTTCAAACAGCACACAGATTTGTTTTGAGTGGTGAGCCGTTAAGCTGTTTCCCCATACATCTGATCTGAGCTTCTCCTTGTCATCTCACACAGATAATCATTTAAACTCTAACAAGCCTACATATATTCCTTTACATTTCTCTCTCATATGTTGTGCAAAATAGTGACCGCAGGTGGAGTGGGAGGACAAACACTGCATCCTCTCTGTTTGAGTTTGTCACTGGCATTTTTCAAAGTCTTTGGGTCAAAAAACCTGCGAAGTTTAGTCTGCTGCCTTAGCATCTCCAGGAGTAGATTTGATAAACTGTGATGGGCTCTACTTTTACAAAGTAAAAAATGAGCCTTTCCAGGATACATGTCAAGTTCTGCTCATGCCCCTCTTCTCCAGTATTTTCCAGATGGCCAGTCCATAGGGAGGGAAATAGGCACTGGAGTGCCAGTCTGATGAAAAACACTGGCCACCTAGCAGACAAAAGGTACTATGAAGAGAGTGTCCTCAGGTGGAATGGGCTGGGAATGAACTGGAACCAGACAAATCAAATATGATTCAGGCCACCACATCGAGTAGCCACGGGGCTTTGGGAATCCCACAACCTCAGGCTTGTCTTCCCCTGTAACTTCAAAATATGAGTGAATGGCTGCCTGTTGTGGCATCCAGGTGAAACCCTGACTTTTAATAAGTCCTTTGTTTCTTTCTATTTAGTGGTTTTTTTCTTGAAAGTAATGACCTCTGTAACATAATCAGGAAGCGAAGCAAAGCAAATGCGTGAAAGGAAGAACTACGAGGTTTCCATTACACTGTAATCAAACAGTGAGTTATTAATGTCAAGTATTTCTTTGACCTAAGGGAGGTTTACTGCTTCTCAAAATATCTATAACATCAGCCCTGGAAACATCTAAACATGAGATAAGAAAAATAACCCCTTCTTCCCAAAAGAGGTTTATCTGTAATGTTTAATTTGCGGTGGATATTTTCCCAACTCTACTTCAGGTACCACTTAACACACTCTCAGAATCCCTCTTCATTACTCTACTTTTGGCTCTCCAGACTTTATTAATAGACAACTTTATCACAAAACCTGGTGTCACGACAACTTTACATTTCTCATGTCTGTACACAAAGAACTTGGAGCAAACACAGGCACTACTGGAACTGAGGTCTCAGGATGTTGTTTAATAATCAGAAATGGAACGAGCTCACCGGGCTTGGTCTCCAACACCGTGCAGTGTGCATTCAGTGGTACACCAGCTGGTTTTCAGTATGAGCCAACTCGATGACAGCCGATCATCCCCACTTGCCATGTAGGATGACTAACCAGCTTTTCCCTGCTACTATCCTGGCGTGCCGTACCTACCTGCTCTGTTTTTCAGGTCACTCTGACTTTCAGCGAGACTTGCAGCTCTCAGGAACACTGCAACATTGCAGGGCACTGCCACAGCCTTGCGACAGAGAACAGCTTCCCACATACTCCTGCTATGCTCCCTCCACCCCTGTTTTCCTGAAACTTGGCAGACCCAAACCTGCAATCCTGTCACACATGTGGGTGATCACCACTTGTAGCAGACCTCTCTTGTTTGGATTTTTTTTTTTTGGTGAACGAGTATGACATGGTCAATATGATACAGCCTGAGGAAGGGATAAAACATCTATGCGCACAGATTTGAAGATACTGTCCTTTCGCTTTTGCTCCATGGCAGCATCCCGAAGCCCTGGCTGGGTGCAGATCCCACTGGGGCTGCTTGCCCTACCTCGGCCGCGGAGCTGGCAGGCAGGGGGAACCCACAGCCGGCTACGGTGCTCATTTCAGGCTACTGGTGCTGGCCCGCCCTCACGGCGAGGGTACTTGTAATTCTTCTTTGTAGCAAATGATTTTGTAGGGAAAACATCCCAGACGCGTCTAAGGACAGGAAGGACGGCAAACCCTTCAAGCAGAGCCCTGTCCCACGCCCCGTGGCTCAGAGGGCTCTGCCGGGGGCTGGCAGAGCTTCCCGCCTGCCCTGCGGTGGCTCAGCCGCGGGGCAGCAGGGACGGTCGCGCTGCGATCGGCCGCCTCCCCCCCGCCAGCAGCGAAGCCCTACCGCTCCCGGGACGCTCACCGAGCGGCAGCCGCGGGAAGGGCAGCGCCACTCCCGACCCCGCAGCAGCCAGCCAGGGGCGGCCCAGCCCGGCTCGGCCAGGCCCCGCCCGCCGCGCACCTGCCGCCGGCCGCCCCCCTTCCCGGAGCGGGAGGTGGGCGGGAGCCGCCCGTGCCCGGCGTGTGCCCGGAGCCCGCCGGTGCCGCAGGAGGAGCAGGAAGCGCCCGGGCAAATCCAGCCGCGCTATCACATGACTCAGCAGCCGCCGCCGCCGGGCTGAGTTCACCCAGCGCCGCGCCGGGAGGGGGAAACCTGCCGCTGCCGCCGCTGCTGCTGCAATGAGGCCGCGGACCCGCGGCTGCCCCTGAGCCCGCCGTTCCCCCGCCCGGCTCCGCGCGGCGCCCCCCTTGCGGAAGCGCGGCGGGGGCTACCGGAGCCGCCGCTGCCGCCGCAGCAGCGCTGCCCGCCGGCGCGCCCCGCTTCCCGCCCTGCGCGGCGGCTCCGGCGCTGCCGCCGCCGGCGGGGGTACTATGCTCACGCGGGTGAAGTCCGCCGTGGCCAATTTCATGGGCGGCATCATGGCTGGCAGCGCGGGCGCTGACCACGGCAGCGGCGCGGACTTGCCGCTGCGCTTCCCTTACGGAAGACCCGAGTTCTTGGGACTGTCCCCGGACGAGGTGGAGTGCTCCGCCGACCATATCGCTCGCCCCATCCTCATCCTTAGCAAGGAGACCCGGCGCCTGCCCTGGACCACGGGCTACGCGGAGTGAGTACGGACCCTGGTTGCGGCGGGCAGGTCGAGCGCGGCCGGGCCCGCCGGGACGAGCTCGCTCCCGGGCGCACCGGCAGCGGGAGGCTGCGGTGGCGGGTGACCCCCCTGCGGCGGGTGCCTAAGGCGGCGGGAGCGCCGGGCCGGGCCTGCGCGGCGCCGCGGGCAGCGGGAGCCGGGAGGGGGGTGGGACGGGGCAGGCGGCATCCGCGGCTCCGTGTGCCCGGCCCCGGCTGTGGATCTACACCTGGGTAGCTCGTTTCTGGGAGGCCGAGGATGCAAACGGTCAGCTGCCCTTGCGAATCTCCGTGGGTACCCGACAGGTACGCGACCGGCAAAGGATAACAAATGGGCAGCACCGGGGCTCCTCCACCCGCAGTGACGGCGCTGGGGCCAAGGGTGGTGTGAACCCCGCCGGTGAACAACTGCCTCTGTTCTTGCCTCGGGAATGAAAAAGGCCATTGATAGGAAACCCGGCTTGGTTTGTGCGTGTGTAACTGCTTCCTGCTGCCCAGAAGCGGTGGAACGTGTGGGGTTTGGGGCACTTTCCTTGTGACCTGCTGGCAGCCGTCGTGCTCGCTCATGGTGGCTGGGAGCTTGTGCCTCAGGTGCTCTCCAGCCTGGGGAAAAACTTGAGAAATGCGAGCCCCAAACTGAACGAACAATCCTTAGGCTAACCCTGAAACTGGGCTTTCCCAGCAGTTTGTTGCCCTGACTCACTCATGGCATAGGATTGGCTTTAGAGGGTGTCTGGTCAGGACCTGGTTGTAGCCTTGAGTGCAGTTAAACTAAACGATAGCGTGCAGTGCCTTACATACCAGCCAGGCGAAGGGCAGTGTTTGTTTGGATGCAGATCCTCTTCCTGCTGACGGTGGGAGTAGCTGTGGAGGCAAAGCATGTCCTTGCACTTGATTCCTGTATTAGTAGACACGTTGTTTTCTTTGATACTGGGAGCAGGAATCAGTATTTGGTTTCTCTCTGCTAGTGTCTCTTAAGTCTTGTGGAGATCTGGCCATCCATATTGCTCTACCAACTCATAGGTTACAAGTTGCACTAAACTAGCTCTTCCAAAGGTACAGATTGTTTTGCTGTGGAGCGTTATCTCTTTAGGCATACATGAATTCTCAACAAAACTACTGCAAAAACTACAGTGAAGGCTTTGCATTGTTAATGAGCAATCGCTAACTTTATTTAAGAGGTTGTTACATCATTTGGGACACTGGAATGGGAAGAGATTGGAAGAATTTTAAATTGGATTGTTCTCATCAGATTATTAAAGAATTGAACAGACTACTGAGCATATTCCCTGGGAACTATAAGTATAAATGTTTAAAAGTAAGCTCTAATTGTTCTGCTACTGTAATGGTCCCTTAAAAAGCAATTCTTTACCAAAGCAAGTAAGTGCTGCTATTTTTATCTTACGTGAGGTGCTTTGGCTTTCAGCAAGTGACTGTAATTGCAAGTTGGTGACAAAGTGGAAGGGAGGCTCTTTGGCTCCCAGGTATGCACATCCACTGCTGCCTGCAAGCCTTGCTTGAGACTGTCGGGGAACAAAAACGAAAGGAAACGCCCGGGTTGTCCCTGTGGATGAAGCCTTCTGTGAGGGAGTGTTTGGAGATGAATGGCCCTGGTGATCATGAAAGGACGAGAACACGCCAGGGTTGTTTTCATATACCTGTTACTCTTCCAAGCTTTGAGTGGTTTGGTTAATTGGGAGGCATGAAAAAGTCACTGCCTTTCTCAGTTCCCATTGTTATCTATGTGAAAAAAGGTTGGCTTTTTGCTTTATCTCTGGGTTTGGTTTTGAGTGGGTTGGTTTTGTTTTCATCTCATCGCCTTCCAGTGCAGTTATACTGGTTCTAGTGCTGGTGAAGCAGAGCTTGGTACTCCTTAAAGAGAGAACTAGTGAACATGTTACCAGGCTCTTCCGAGAAGCATCTCTGTGGTCTTCCAAAATGGGGTCTGGTTGTAACCAGAAGATGTCAAAATGCTTGCTGCACAGAAGCAAAGAGGAAAGTAGTGCTGAGAAAATTGCACTGTCCTCCAAAGGCAAAGCAGCATGACAGCCATTAATAAACACAGAAGTAAGGACAGACCCAGGGTTTGCCAAATATTACTTGGTTTTCCTTTTTTTTTTTTTTTTTACTCCTACTGAGCTATTACCAGGCTTTCTGAAAATAATTGTGAAACTTGCTTGGAGGTATATGTTCAAAATATCTATTTTCCTTTTGGAACACATTTGATTATAGAGAGGAAAGAAATGGAAAAATACCAGGAAGGTCAAATTACTGTTATATATATTCTGAAGTTTGTTTGCTTTGTGGGGGAGCAGGGACTGAAGTATTTTTATGCTATTATTTAGCATTGTGTTAGCTATAGTTAGTCTATAAAGGAAACTTTCAGAGCAATGTTGGCCTTTTGTTACAGTACAAGTGAGCACTTGCAAGAATGTTAGGAGGAAGTTTGGTGTCCTCAGAAGGAGCTTGTGACCTAATACAAAAGTCAGCCATTTAACACACATTTTACAAGTCTGCTTTGGTATGAAGGAATCAGAAAATCCATGCTGTACCCGCAGTGCTGTGAGGTACAGCTTCTCTGAGCTATTGCCTTTCCTGTGTCTTCATGTTTTAGCAAATCAACAAAAGTGTTTTGTTGGCAGGGATGCCTTTGGGCACTGAGGTTTTTACTCCTTAAAGGTGAGTTTTATTGCAGACTTAGAAGGCAGGGATTTTGCTCAGGAGGTGTAAGGAGAGAGTACGTACCACCTTGATTGAGTCTGCCCTGATGTCACGGGCCATTCGCACAGCGGGGTTTGAGTTGGTGCATTTGCGCTCTGTGCCCAGCACCAGCATCTGTCTTGTGTCTATGGAGAAATTTTGGCTCTGAGAGCAGATCACCCAGCTACTTTGGCCCAGGAAAGTGTTTGCAGTGTTCATTTTCTTCAGTTGTAAAACATACGAGTTTATGGATGATACCAGAGCTCCTTGATGTTGTCATGTCGGTGTTTCATCTAAGCTGGAGAAGGCAATATGGAGTTAGACCTGGTTCCCATGCAGGACTAAAGCAGTCTGAGTCCACAAAATATGTAGTTTTTTTTCAGGGGCGGCCTCTCGTTCCTTTGATTCCTGAGAGTAGGGATTTCTTACTAACTTAGAGGGTGATAAAGAAGCCCAACCCGCTGCTGTTTCTTCTCCTTAGCATCTGTGGCATGTGCCTGTTTGTCTGACTTGTTCCCCTGGAACAAGCACTTCTCCTCCCCTTTTTCTTGCTTCTTTTGTGCTGAACTTCTTTGTAATGGATATTTTTGTAATATGGCTCATCTGTGTCATATATTTTAACTTATTTTTAAAGTTACCTACTTATCTCTGTGGTATTATGCAGTGAAATGTAAATTAGCCTTTATTTTTTACTATTAGCTTCCCCTCTTTTAATAGTGTGATCATTATGAGAAGCATGTAGGCAGGCAAATGAAATCTTCAAAAACATACTTGGTGCTAGGATAAAACATCATTGCTTCCTGAAATTTCAGTGGGAATCCCACAGGCACTGAGCTTTTCTTTGTTTGTGAGCAGCCTGAAAACTTGTCTTCTGTCCTGCTGTCTTCTTCCTTGCATGGTAGACCTGAGACCTTGAATTTCAGTTCACCTCATACTACAGGATGGCAAAAGGCCAGTAGGTGTTTCAGAGAGATACTCTTACACCACAGACACTTGTCTAATGGTCATCAAACCTTCCGGGGAAGCAAAATGAGAATTGTATCCCACATCCAGCAAGCTTCTTAATTGTCTTTAAAGGTATCATTTCATTTAGAAATAAACTTTTCCTCTTTAATCAAGGGCATCCTTAAAGTAGTTTTACTGCATGTGGTTAGCTGATGTGCATCAGGAATGACCCTGGGTGAGGGCAGTCTGTTAACAAATATTCCTGTAAGTCTGCTTTTAATCCGGAGGGGTAAGGAGATTTGCTGCTCTCTGAAAAGTTAAGTGATTTATTTGAGTAAGGGGGGTGGGAGGAGGCTCCTGCCTGACACTTTATTAACTCTGTGCCCTCCCTCTCCTCCGCGGGCAGCTGTGCTCCCAAGGCCTCAGGGCTCTTCCAGACCTTTCCCTGTCTGAGCTGTGAGCTGTCTTCTGAACAGGGCTTGAGTGCCCTCTCACTGGGAGGGGAATTTCTTCTCTGCGCTGTTTTCAGTGTGTTATGACCTCTTCCCTGCAGAGCTTCTGCTAAGCTGTCCTCAGCCCCTGCATTAAACTCTGAAAGTAACCAGCAACGTAGAGGCAATAGCATATATGGAGTGTATAACATGTAATGACTCGGATGGTATTCACCTGCATCTGAAGTCTGCCCAGAACACTAGTTTTCACCTTTAGCTCTTTTGCTTCATTTTGTTAGTCCTCTGTGAAGGCAGAGGGTGAGCAGGGTGGAGCAGAGCCTTCGTGTCCTGGTTGAATTTCCTACATATGGCATGAAAAAATAGATGCTAAATTTGCAAATGACAAGGACTAGCCTGCTGCTTGTGCTGGTGGATTTGCAGGGAAACTGCAATCAAGTAGCATCTTGTGGTGGAAAAACAAGACTAGTGATTTTCCATCTATTTTGGATGTGTATACCTGCTAGTCCAGGATTCAGTACTGTAATCACTTTTCTAAATTATATGAATCCAGGGGAGGGGACCATAGCTAGCTGCTTCTGTACCACAGGCTTTCCTCTCTTTACTCTAACCTTTCTGCCATCTCTTTGGACAATATCAAAAGGTACTATTAAATACACTTAAGGGAAATGGGGAAAGTCTCAGTTGGATGTTGTCTGTGACTGTATGCAAAGAACAATTTTGCTTGCCTTTTTTAATTGATTTTTAAAAGATTTCTAAATGACGCTTCAGTTATGTTTGCAGTTGTAAGTTATGATAGGTAACCAGAAACTCAGCTTTTGTGTTGTGTATGTTTCTTGGCTTATGAAGTCAATTTAATATTCCAGCGGTGCTTTTCATTTGATGAGAGACAAAGCCCGAGCTCTTTTTCCATAATGTTACATTTCAGAGGTACTGTGGTTTCTCTGCTCTGCAGGCCTGCAGTAGCAATTACATTTTCTCTGTGGTGTGGTGACTACTGACCCATAATGAATGCGGAGTTGTAGGTGGAGTATGATAACTGTGTCCTTCTACAGCATTATTACAGTAGCATGTTGTTATAGCAATAACTTAAGTTCCAAATGAAACGGGGAGGAAGCTTATGGAGGTTTTTTTCTGCTCTAAGTACTGGTTGTTTTGTAAGTCTGATGATATTGCATCATATTTTCTCATGCTGTGTTACATAGCTTGTAGGAAATGCATATATGTGAGAATTCACTGGAGGTTTTATTAAAATAATTTCCATCTTTTCTCAGTGATCATAAATCTCATGTTGGCACAATCAACATAAAATCTGTTGATTTTGCGAGTTAAGATAACACACAGGCATTTTTCTACCTGAAGTACCTTTCATGTTCTGTCTAGAGCGGACTGTTTATACAAATGTTAAGTATTGTAATAACAATCTGAAGCAGGTGAAAGCTTACGGTGAGATGAAGCAAACCAAGTGCCGAAATTGCTTGTATTGGATTGGGCAATATGTTGATGTCAGAGGATGCTGTAGGGTTTGCAACTACTCGTGGTTTATTCTAATCCCCATTGCCTCCCATTAACAGAAGGCAGCAGCGCTGTCATGCTCCCGTGAATTGAAAGTTACATTCTCATTTCTGGGAGCCAGTCTTTCTAGCTGTCAGCTGGGAGAATGACTCATAACCCATCGATAAACACATTTCTTGCATGCATTCTGTTTGGTACAGGTTTCAGGAGGAAAGTATGCCTGGGAAAAGGAATGCCATTTTAGTTTGTTTTAACCTGGCTCTGTTTGGCTGTCTTGTCAGATTAAGTACACAGAAATAATTCATTACTTTCCTTTTAAAGCTTAAAAAAAAAATTGTTTACACTTCTCTTTGTCTGGATAAAATTATGTTTCTTTATTCTTCCTGTAGTTCAGAACATGGACTAGAGTAGGACTTGATGAATGAGCTAAATCCCATACGTGTGCCCAAAGACAACTAAACATTCTTCCTGTGTGTGAATTATTCTTCTATGCATAATGTTAACTTTCATACACATTGCCAGACACTTGTTTAAGCCTGGGCTCACATGAAACTGCCTGTAGAAACCTCATGATAGTTGTAAGAGCTTCAGAAATCCCTTTCCTTGTGTAAGAGCTTATACTATAGCATGTAATATTTATATAATGCCTCTAATCTGCCAGCTGTCTTGCAAATAATAATCTTGGAGTAACCTTGGAGAAAAGTGTACGTGTGTAAATGTTCTGGTTCTTCACGTGAAGAAGCCGAGGCAGTGAGGATAAGCTTTGGCAAGAGGTTTGAAACAAATACAGGGCACAAATCCTAAGTTTTAAGGTTCTGTGCTTGGACAACACAGTTGTTTTTCCTGCCATTGTGTGCTTGGCTTTTCCTGTGTAGTCTCTGATTTCTTAGAACTAATGGGGGTAAAAGGAGAAAAGGGGGAGGGAGGGCAGGTAAATCATGTACTCTGGTATTTTTAATGTACTCGGGGTTGCACACGCGATCCCTAACGAGGCAAGTATGAAATTCATCCCTCTAAGCTGCCGTGTATTGCTAGTTCCTCAGAGGCTTGAGGCTAGTGCTGTCTGTCGCATGTGTTTCTGAAAAGCTCGCTTGAGAGTGATCCTGGCTTCTGAAACCGGAGGGTGACTGTGGCCTCCCAGGCAGCCTTCCTTTGACCCTTCTGCCTTGGCGCTGGTGGCAGTTGGCAGATGTTATCTGCAAACTCTCCAGCTTTGTTCATTTGTCTTAGATGCAGCTGCATCACTGGGAAGAGTGTAAATGGGAATGGCTTAGCAGTTATCATGTAATCTGACAGGGCTGGGCCCCGCAGGGTGAACTGCTTTGAGCCTGTGAATGCGATCAAATGAAACATGCTCAGCTCGACCTTGAAAGGAAGCAGCGCTGCAAAGCACAGGTCATTCCTGTGATGAGGTCCATGTATCATGCGAGGAAGAAATATGGTTTGTGGGTTTTAGGACATGTTAAGTCAGCTCTGTGTTGAGCTGCATCCTGAGTAAGACTTGGAGTAGGGGAGCACTGTTAGTGAATGGAGGGAGACATCTTTGTGTGGATTTGGGCAGAGGAGACACAGAAAGTTGACTGTGGCTGGAGTAGAAATAGGTGCTGTGTGCTGGCGCAGTGTTTGTGCAGGGAGACTGAGGCTCCTGGATCACATCTACCCTGGATTTTTATCCCATCCCTTTTGTATTTCTGTTCTGATAGAACTTGCTGCTCTAAAATGCAAGAGGTCCTACTGGGCCTTAGCAGCTGGGTATGAACCGTGCCTTTTGTTGTTTTTTAACTGTCTGAAGACTTTTTTCTTCCTCTTCCTCAAACAGAAGAAGGCGGGTGACTTGTAAGACTGGGTTCCCATTTGGCCAGTTACATTTACCTGATAGGGTATATGTTCAGGGTGGTCAGCTACAATACACGGTGGTGTAGAGTGGTTAGGTAGAGTAGAAGGGGTCATGGTTTCAAGTGCTCAGAGTGCAAAATACTGAGCACAGTTGGTGAGAGAATTAACAGCTTGTGTCAAGTCCCTGTATCCCCCAGATCCAGCAGACATGGGCTGGGAGTTGTAATTACATGGTAATTACAGAGGTTCAAGCACATAGGAGGTGGCCAGCAGGTCCATTGCAGCCTTTTGGCCAGCTTCACTGCTAGAACGTCCTGCCCAGCTCCCCTGTCCAGCAGCACACTTGCTGTTTAGTAGATGCTGCCAATGGTAGTTGTGGTTGTAAGTGGTAGGGTGCTAAATGATTGATACTGTATGAGCTCTTCAGCAAATGAAGCTCATAAAATGGCTGGAAGCAGGTATGGCTTCTCCTCCTGGTACTGTATGTAAGGCAGGTGTTTGTCCACAGGGATTAGTGTTCTCTAAATAAATACCACACCCAGAATTTCTTCAGGGGGAGGCTGTGCTGGGGAAAAGCCAGTCTAAGGAACATCTCTGGTTCTTGATCACAGCATGTTTTAAATGCTGGGGTCTGAGAGGGGGAAGGAGAAAAACAGCTCCAAGTTGAGGGAGCCAGCGTTGGCAAGTGCAGTGGTTGGAGCAGGAGGGGGTGTGGGCAATACATAGTTGGGCATCACCAAAATATGGACCCTTTATGAGACTTGGCACTCATGCTGATTAAAAAACCCTGAAACTTAAGTAAGAAGAGATTGTCAGTGTGCTGTGCAGGCAGATCTTTATGGCATGAAGCAGGGTGGCAAACCTGGAGCTTCACTCATCGTTTGGGATCTGTATTCAACACAATGAGGCTTAAAGGGAAGAGAGTCTTCAGGGGGAGTCCAGGGCTGCTGAGGTAGAGGGGTATAGGCATTGCTGTGTCCTCGGAGACCTTCTGGCTTGACAGAACTGAAAATGTGTATATTTTTTAAAAGAGGGAAAAATTACAATGGTAAGCTGTCAGTGCTGTTCACTTCAGTGATAATCATCTGTGTTTAGCTTCAGTTCCTTTCCTTCTCTTTCTTTTCTTTGATACAAACGGTTGCATGATCACCTAAATTTTGTGTGGCCCTGGTCTTGATGGCCATGGCAATGCTTCTGAATGGTCCCCATCCCCAAGAGGAGCAGGAGTAGAATGGTCTGGTCCCTAAGAGGAAAAAGAGGAGTGTTATGTGGCCCCTCTGGTGTGGGGAGTCTGTCTGTGCATCAGTTTCACTTACTATAATGCCAGGTTGTTTTTAACTCTGCTGGAGAAGGAACGGTGTCAGATCCTATAGGCTCTGCACCTTTCTTTCTCATGAAACAGGTCCTGAGTCCTGGTGGTGGCTGTGTCTGAAAGGTGAATAACAATTTCAAATCTCTTTTTTTTCTCCTCTCTTCTTGAAGTGCTGCCACAAGATGTAGTCAACCTCAAATGATTGGTTTTGATGCTGTTCAGGCCCCTTTGCAGGCAGTGATAATGACACTGATATCATGATTTGGAGTGGTCAGCTTTGCCTGACTTCAGGGAGAGAGGGGTAGGGGAAAGGGTGGAAAACCATATACCATATACCAAAAGCTTGTATGCTTTCCATGGTGTTTTTTTGCTACACTAAGGAAAGAAACAGATTGAGCTTTGATTGTATCTTTTGCTACTTTTATTTTGCACCATAAACAGTTGAGACTTCTTTTGGTGGTAAGGGGGAATGGCACACCAACATATGTTTGAGTTGGAGTAGAAAAGGAGTATGTGCTGTTTGGATGTTAGCTTGAGGTGGTTTTGAGGATCATGCTCTGATGTCCTGCGTACAACAGCTTCAGGAATCCTGCAGCAAAGTGTCCTTGGACTGGTGATAAAGGTCTGTGAGATTGTCTAGGGATCCTTTCATAGGCATAGCTCTCTTTCCAAAATCTTCCCAGTTAAATTCCTCATTTATTGAATCTCCTGGTCCCATAGCTAAGTGCCCTTTGTGCTGTGCTGTGCTGTGTATCTGCTCCGGTGCTTAAAGGCACTGACAGAGGTGAGATTTTATTTCCTCCCCTCTGCTCCCTCCTTCTGAATTTCCCTGATTTGTTCCTCTGTCCTTTATGGGCTGTTATGATAATTTCTACTCTTCTGCAGAGGCAGAATTGATCCAGCTCCAGCAGATCTTTTAGGTTTTTTGAGGGTTTTTGACCAAAACAGATTCATTCAGGCCAAATATGATTTGTTTATCTTTAGGTATGTGTTAGAGACCTCCTCAGAAACAGAGGATGCATAGCGCATGTTTGTAATGCCGTAAAATACCTGTCAGTCAGAACTAACAGTCTGGGCCCTGGTGGAGTCTTATGTTGGAGGTGAGAATGAGGATGGGTCTCCAGCTCTTACAATTTGAACTGTGGTCCTTTTAGTGGAGAAGTCTTGCAAAGAAAACAAAGTCCCCTGCTGTTCTTTACTGATCTCTGTATTATTCAGATGTAGCAGGTCACCGTGTGGACAGATGTGCTGCGAGCTGTCATCCTGCAGTTCCTTCTGAAACAGGAGTTTCAGCCTTTTACCTGGCTATGAAACACTTGATACATTCCCTAGGGTTAAATAGGGTCCTTTCCATGACAAACTACCCGAGCGAGGTTTTTGACCTTTTGTTCAGGCGTGATGTGTAAAGGCACAGTTCTTTGAAGGCTAAGAAAATATCATAGGTATTGCTGCTTTGATTTCAGGTGGGTTTTGTTAGGTTTTGAAACAGTTTGAATTAAATGGAGGTTAATGCTGGAAAAAGAAGTTGCCCAAAGTTGGCACTGATGATGATGGTGTTTATTATCATACAGTAATAATCTCTACTGAATGCTCTGCTCATACCCAGGGATGCAAAGTGTTGTACCTCTGGTTTCAGTGTCCCTCTGGGGAGCTCAGTGCCTCTTCCTGTATCCCTTTCCCCTGCCATTAATTCCATGGCTCCACATCTGTGCAAGTGCCTTGGCACTTGGCTGAGTGCAGGTCTTGGATTTATTCTGTGTTCAGCAGTATGTGATGCATGTGCAGGAAAGCTGGTTTCCTTAAGTTCCTGGGTTTTGAAAGCATTTGGAGAAAGTGCTTTTTCTTCCCTATCTGTATTAAGGGTCTTCGTTTCATGAGTAGAAATTAGATTTGTTTGAACTACTTCTTGTTTCTTTTTGCTGAACTTATTTTTAGGTGTCTTGACTGAAAAGGGAAATTAAAAGTTATTTGGGTTTTTTTTCCCCATTTCTTTCCAAGGACTTGATCTAAGTTCAAGCTTGCAATGTTTATCCTTAAGAAATTTTTAGAGTTATATAGTGATTTGTATTGTATGTGAGGTGCTGCTGGAGATGGAGTATGCCTTTTTATTCAGGTATCTGGTTAGGCGTTTAGAAATGGAAAATACTGATCATAAAGCTAACCTTATATCATCCCACAGATCTTAGTTTTGTGGGTAGTTGATCTGAAATGAGTGATTTCCGTTTTGCAGAATGTAAACAGAATTTTTTCTTTCCCGTCTTCCTCCCATTCTCTGCACAAAAAGCAGTTGTTTTCCAGCCATTTCCAAGTGTCGTTTGAAGGTGAGAACTTAGATCAGTCACATACGCTCTCAACCAGAATGCAGGAATTGGTAAGACATTAAAACTTACCGATCTCTTTAATTTTTAATAAAAGCTATGTCAGCATCAGCCTCGAAGGTGATTCCCTCTCTTTTACCTTGTCACCTCTCTTGTTAATCACATCTACACTCCTGTGCTTTCAGTTCATTTCTTTTTTCTTCTCAATAAATGTAATTAAGATCAGTGTCTCCATAGCCCTTGCAAAATGCAGATGACAACTTCTTCAGCCTGGGACTCCTTCTGGTGTACTTCTCAATGGCATTTTAAGGTTGCTTTGTCCCTCCCCAGTAGTGCAAATCTGGGAATTACAGCCCAGTGAGTTCCTTAAGCAACCTCTCCAGAGTAATCCCTAAAAATCCTAGGTCTGTGGATGGTAATTCTATTAGCCATTCAGCAAGCCTAGTCTGGAAGAATGCAGCTGGTGTGTGGGAATGTGGGAAGTTCCCCATCTCTGCCTTTAATCCTTCTTTTAGAGGGGGGGAAAAAAAAGTTATAGGCTAATGTGATTAGCTGTAATCCCATTCTTGCTTGGTTTTAGAAGTGTCTGATTCTTAAATCACAAGCTAGTTCTGCATAGTGCTTTCATGGTGGGGATGGGGAATTATTTTGGTACTCGGCTCATTTGTATGAAAAAAAACACTGGAAACCAGAGAACAGGAAACCCTCATAGCTGGCAGTGAATTTCTAGTTTTTGTTGCACAGTATAATTTAGACGTTTGAAACCAAGAGGAGCATGCAAATGGAAACGCAAAATGACCATAATTCTTTCAGGTATCTAGGTATACGTATAAACAAAGGCAAGGAACAACTTATGTGTACTCTGCAAATTGCTCTTTAGGTCTTTCTGGCACAAAGGTTTGCTTTGGGATCCTATTATTTGCTGATATGTTGCTGCTGCTGCTGAAACTGGCGGTGTGGTTGGTTTAATGTGAACTGGGGACAGAGCTGTCTCTAATAAAAGCCACAGCTTCTACCTGAAGTGAATGATCTGGGGACTTCTTTCCCCGTTGAGGCACTTGTTTTTCCTTTTAGTGCTAAGGGAACAAAAACACATCTTGTGTGGAAGTGCTGATGTGAAGTGTTAGAAATGCTGCTGGAGAGCGGCCGAGGCAGGACCCTCTGTGACAGGAATGAAACGCTCTGTGGCATGCTCTTGTGTATGAGCAGCACAGCAAACCACTTTGGGGACAAAGGGTATGTTCTTGTATGAAAGGCAGAGTGCAGCCTGAGATCAAGATCTCTCCATCACTTGCTCATAGATGATTAGTTTTGTTCCAAGGTTTGGTGCGCCCTATGGCCTCTGTTTGGGGAAGAGGAAGCATTGGCCTCAAAGGCTCAGCTTGTTTTCTGTTTCCAGGAGAAAGGAGGGAGAAGGGAGAAAAATACCTTGTTTGTATCTTGTTTGTTTTCTGGAGAAACTGCAAATAAACATGCATAGACTTGGAGTCAAATGCTGCCTGGGCCCTCTGGAGTGAATGGCTCTGGAGAGGGTTGAGGTCCGAGGACTGAACTTGTTGCTTCTTTGTTCGAGCAGCAAACTTGAGATACTGCAATTTAGAGAAACTGCGTGAATAGAGGCTTCCCCTTGTCTTCCCATCGGGTTCCCTTCCTCTTGTGGCCTTTCTTGCCAGTGTGGTGGTGGTGCCACCAGTACCCTGACAGGGAGGTCCCTATGGCAGTTGCCAGAGAGTTCTGGGGAAGGGAAGGAGCTCACAGCCACTGCTGGAAGGGATGCATGGCCTAAGCTGTAACACAGATGTGTGGTTCAGCATCCCCCAGGGATGCAAGGTGGGAGCAAATTCACCATTATTCACTTTTGTCTCTGTTGTTGAGATGGCCTCAGGTTATCTGTCCTGTCATGCTAGTTCAGATGCTTGGGAGGGGTGGGAGAAGCGACGCTGTAATGATAAAATGCTGCGATACCAGTCCTGTAAACTTGCAGGCTTAGTCAGGCTGGTGTTTGAGAGGTTGTGTGGGACTGCCTTGTTTACAAATAAAAGCTATCACTTAGTTTAATTGCAGGGTAAGGTGCACTGCCTCTCTTGCACTTGTTTACAATCCTGAGGTTCTGGTATGTGGTGTAACTGCTGTGCTTGCTCCCTCACAGCTTTCTGAAAGACCAGAAAACTTCTTCAGGCTATCAAGCAAATGACCTAGTGCCTTTAAAACAACAACAGAAACCACCCTCAAACCTTCCCCCAATATCAAATAATGAAAGGGCAAATTTTTGTTGTTCTTTCCCCTTTGAACTGCATCATACTCCCTGGAGAGCTTGGAAACACTAGGTAAGTAACTGGATGCATTTATTCTTGGAGAAATGTAGTGGTGTTTGGCAAGGATAATTTGAACTAGTGTTACACAGGTAGGTGGTTTGAAATTGCTGGAACCCCTCTAGTATCCTTTTGAAGAGCACACCAAAACAGTTGCTCAGCGTGTAGTCCAACAGACAAAGCAAGTGATAGCATAAAATTGAAGTGGGATGCAATAGTGGAAAACTGATCACCTCTGTGTAAGTCTACATTTATAACACTGTTGAGAAGACTGTGTTCACCCTTAATCATGGGCAAAGCTGAAGAGGAGGAGTCATGACTGGGGGAGTTGGAGGAGAAAGGCAAGCAGGAAGCAGGAGCTGGAAGAGAGGGAACAACAATGAAGCCTACAAACCCAGGAAAGAGCATACTGGACACAGGCTAAACATTTCTGTATTAGGGGGAAAAGTTTAACAGGAATAGAAACCCCTGTGACAGAAAATGAAAGGCTGTGAACAGTGACAAAAGAGAATGCTTCCCTATGTAAGCATGAGGATGTGCCAAAGAAGCCTTTCACAACTGTAGGTCAGGGTCTTACGTTTCAGGACACCCCAAGGCCTTGGATCTATAGATATATTTAGAGATAGATGTCATGAAAACCCAGACTCTTTCAGGTTTTTTTCTTCTTTGAGATATAGAAGAGAGAACCTCTCATGCTTTGCTGTATGACGGAGGTCTCTGCTGGGCATTAAGGGGATCACTGTGCTATATTGGGTTAATTTCTGAGTTAAGCTGGTATTTCTCACACTTTCACCTCGAATACCTGGACTCACCTATGCAGCAGAAAGCAGTGCAATTAGTGTAATGAGGCGCAAGCTGAGCTGCTGAGAAGATTCTTCCAAAGGTGTGTTTGGTGGGGTTGTGTGGTTTTGTTGTTGTTTTGGGATAACAGTCAATCCAGAGTGTCGTGGTTTAACCCCAGTGGGCAACTATACACCACCCAGATGCTTGCTCACTTCTCCCTATTTCCAGCCCTGGTGGGATGGAGGAGAGAATCAGAAGGGTAAAAGTGAGAGAACTCGTGGGTTGAGATAAAAAGATAAAGTTTAGCAGGTAAAGCAAAAGCTGTGTATGCAAGCAGAGCAAAACAAGGAATTCAGTCACCACTTCCCACCGGCAGGCAGGTGTTCAGCCATCTCCAGGGCCCCATCACACATAATGTTTACTTGGGAAGATGAACACCCTAAACCCAAACATCCCTCCTTCCTCCTTCTTCCCTCAGCTTTTATTGCTGACATAATGCCATACGGCATGGAATATCCCTTGGGTCAGTTGCGCTCAGCTGTCCTGGCTGTGTCAACTCCCAACTTATGCACTTCAGCCTGCTCGCTGGTGGGGTGAGGAGCAGAAAAGGTCTTGACTCTATGTGAGCACTGCTCAGCAAAAACTGGTAATACATCTCTGTGTTAGCAGCAATGTTTCCAGCACAAATCCAAAATGTAGCCCCATGCTAGCTACTATGAAGAAAATATAACTCTATCCGTATGCAGAGGAAATACCAAAATGCGGGAGAAGATCCTTCCATGAAGACTGCAATAGAAATTGAAAGCGACAGCACAAACTATGTCAAGAAGTGGTGTCTTCATAGGGAGAAGACTCCTTTTGAAACAAAAGGGTTTTTTAAGGGTGGGGAATCCTTTCAGTTGAGGAGTCCATATTTAAGTACTGCCGAAAGCAGCTTTCATTGTTTAAGGGTGGATGCCCTTATTTTATGGTATTCCAAAGCATGAGCTTTTCCACAGGTAAGAAATGAGGAAGGCTACCTTACCAAGAAGAAAAAAAACATTGTGTGTGGCTATTGGCATCATTTAACAACTTATTCTTTGTCTGTCAGTTGTTGCGTAATATTTTAGTCCACATTCCTGAAACTAAAAGGCAGAAGAAATATGTACAGATACCTGTCTTTCTTGTCTTCTCTTTCTGGATCTCTTGTTGAGAGTCCCAGGCCTCCAGAAGCACTACGGAGCTGTGAGGGTCTGTACTGCCTTCCCCAAGGCTGCAGGAGTACTACTGGGAGAAGACTTTACAAAAATCAGTTGAGCATTCTGCTACAGTGAACAGTCAAGCACTGTTATGGGCAGGTTATAAGGCACAAAAGATCTGTGCGTAACGAATGGACTAGTCATAAAGAATCATGGGACAAATAGCTCAGTGTGGAGGAACAGCAAGGTGGTCTTGACTTTGAAAATAAGAATGGAGTTCTGACATTGTTTCACATGTGAGGGTTTAACAAGAGCTGAAGAAACTAAAATATCTACAGTGAAACAGTTGTACTCACAAGCAGTGTGAAACAGGCAGGATTTGTTCTCAGCACTCAGAAAGGCACTTGCAGTACAAAAGCACCTGGTGCTTGCAATGGTATGTCACGCAGTGTATTGAGGGGCATAAATATATACAAAGCTAATATAGTACTTTGCAGGATAGCTGATCTTAACTGAAATTAAAGGGATGAATGTGAATGCATAGGCAGAGGTGGGGGGTTTCATATAGGAGGTACAAAGTAAGCTTGTTTGGGAACACTGCTGCTAGAACATCTTCATGAGGTATTACTCTGTGTCTGAAACAGGCATTTATGCAGATAAGAGATTATGCAATATTCTTCAGCAAACTTGGATGTAAGTCAAATAGAAAGTAAAGCCTGGTAAACTGTGTGAGTTTAGCTATGGTAAAAGTAAATCTGTGGGGATATAAGAGGAAGCACGACTGAAGACTCAAGTGAAGGTGAAAGAGTTCCATCTTGTTTAGGAAACAGTGCAAAATCTGATCAAATACCTGAGATGTAGCAAATAATACACTTCCAGGTAGCTGTGTAAGCTCTATGTACCCTTTGCATACGACTTGATCAGCTTTGTGTGGGTTGAAGGAAATAGGACAGACCTTTTCCGTGTGTTCACTTGGTGCTGTGCTGCCGTATACGGCAGGGGATGCAGAGCTACACCACCTTTCATTTTGCAGCAGCAATTTTAACTTTTGTGGACAAAGGAGCCACTGGTAGCATGACCATGGAGTGGAGTAGACCTGTCTGTGGCAGTCAGCAGTTGATGGGGAGAAGGGTTCACTATGGAAAGCATTGACTTCTCACAGTCTTTCTGTGCTGTCTGGGGATATCTTCTGATCTCCTTCTAATGTGATGTGACTACAAAGCTGACTTCTACATCTTGTCCTCCATGTTTTCATGGGTGCAGTTCCTATTACAGAAGAGTAAAATGTGGCCACTAAGTGGCAGAGTAGCCTGACAAGGTACAATTCCACTCAGCTTTGAATGGGAATTTCATCTAGAAATCTGAAAATAGGAATTTGACAATTTATTGAAATCTTGGACCATTACTAGTGTTGACCTGTTAAAATAGAGGCTTTGTGTGTGAGCAGCTGCCTTACTTAGTGTTAACAACTGGGGAATGTACCACAGCTGAGAATATAGGTTTTGTCTGTATGTGTTGGCCAGGAAAGCCATTTAGGACAATTTTTTAAAGAAAATAAACCTATGACTTCTGTCTGAGACAAAGCCTTTCCTCATTCACAGTGTTGTGAACAAACTGGGAGGCAGTTGTGTTCTTCAAGGTGCTTTGTTTTCTTTTGCCTATTACTTTCCTTTAGCCCTTCCCATCATATTGCTCACTAAAATCCCCTGCTGTTTCCAACAGTTGAATGAAATGGAAAACATCTAATTATATCCTTATCTAAGAGTGCTGCCACTCTTTACTTAAGTGCTGTTGGAGATTAAAAAGCCACATTGCTCTACTTTTCAGCTGGACTAATCTTGCAGCGTGACAGTTACATTTTGTGAATTATGTTTCTTTGTGAATCCTTTTAATTAATTGTGAGGCAAATCAGCATGAAGCTAAAGAGTTACGTTATAAAGAGAACCAATATTACTGTTTTTCTCTGCCAGCTTGCGGTCTGTGACGTCCAGCCTGGCTGTGGTGTTCATTTGACCTGTGGAGTGTTAGGGGACAAGAAAGTTGTCAGCACACTTTGATTCCTCAGACCTTGCTGAACTTCTGAGGTCAGCCCACACACCAGAAAACCTTCATCCCACAAACCAGCAGGCATCTGAAACACACTAGCTCAAGTGCCAATGTAGCACTCTAGGGAGAGCCCTGTTTCATCTGAAGCATGCTGTGTTGTTTCTCTGGACAAGCTGTGCCCATGTTTCCTAAAACACTTGGAACAAAAATCCTCATTGATTTTTCATCCCTTTATTTACCATCCTCTTTGTGACCATGATAGATCAGTGCGTATTTTACAGCCAGAACTGGAACACAAAACCTCAAAAGATTCTTTTTTTTTTCATTATCCTCAACCCACATTCCTTTCCTGCCATCACTTCTTGAGCCTTCAGAAGAGCCTTACCACAGTCTTCACAAAGACCAAACTTCCAATGCACTGGAAAAAACCTAAACCAAATGAAACCAAGCAGTGTGAGAGTAGCATGTATTTATAACTAATACTTTGGAGGACACAGCTGTAGGAATTTCTGAAATCTATCTATGTTCTGAATGAAGAAGGCTCCATCCAGAACAGTAGTGCCTTCATGTGAATTGTGTGGGTGACTTTACACACTGATGCTTTCCTGCAGACAGTTGGTGAAGGGCTGGAACACTCTGTTTTCAGCAGGAATCATCTTTCGTACCTTCCTGTCATTTTCCTGGTCTTGATCCTTCTGAGTTATTTTAAACCAAAAAAAATCCAGAAAAAAGCAATGAAAAGCTTTACAGAGATGTACCTGAGAGGTCAAGCCTGTTGCAACTCTTCTGGATATGCGTAATGGATAATGGTAGAGATACACATATGCATAACAGAAGAGTTATGCAGTTCTGGTGTCCTCAACATAAAAAGGACATGGAACTGTTGGAACAAGTCCAGAGGAGGGCCATGAGGATGATCAGGGGACTGGAGCACCTCCTGTATGGAGACAGGCTAAGAAAGTTGGGGCTGTTCAGCCTGGAGAAGAGAAGGCTGCGTGGAGACCTCATAGCAGCCTTCCAGTATCTGAAGGGGGCCTACAAGGATGCTGGGGAGGGACTGTTCATCAGGGACTGTAGTGACAGGACAAGGGGTAACGGGTTCAAACTTAAACAGGGGAAGTTTAGATTGGATCTAAGGAAGAAATTCTTTACTGTGAGGGTGGTGAGGCACTGGAATGGGTTGCCCAGGGAGGTTGTGAATGCTCCATCCTTGGCAGTGTTCAAGGCCAGGTTGGATGAGGCCTTGGGTGGCATGGTTTAGTGTGGGGTGTCCCTGCCCATGGCAGGGGGGTTGGAACTAGATGATCTTAAGGTCCTTTCTAACCCTAACTATACTGTGATTCTAAGAGATATCCCTAGATGTGTTGAATGGCTTTATGACCTAGCCTGTAATTATACCCTGCTTTTCTGCTTCACCCTTCTCATTCCTAGTGTGCCCTTTCTCCCATCATCTCACTAGCTAGTGCCCTTCTTTTCTTATGATGTGCCTGATGTTCTACAGGAGCTTGTTTCTTTATGATTTATCTGTGTTTAGTTTGAATTTTTCTGCATTTCTTAATTTCTAAAGATGTTTGTGCATACCTGGGTGAAAACACTGAGCAAAGTTTCAGCTTTGTCAGCTAGTCCAGTAAAAGATGCTATTGCTCTCCGGAGACCTGATCTCCCTAATGTTGTTTAGATAATGGGCTATTTTACACCACAATCAAAACCAAAGTAACCCCCTCATTTGATTGTTAAAAGAAAGGCATACCACAGGTTTACTGTAAGTCTCTTGGAAAAAAGCCAGTAGGATTAAGTGCTGTCTGTGCACTCCCAGATGGTGAAGTTAGCAAAAGATTACACTTTGGGATTCTGTGAAACTCTCCTAGTCACCCAGAAATAGTTATAATATGTGGGATGCTTGAGTAATATTAAAACAATTATTTGCATAATACTGTAAATTCTGTTGTCAAATGTAATTGTCGCATCTCCAAATTTTAATGATCCTTATTTATGCTGCATCTTTATACCCTGTTAAAACCATCAGAACTTCCTAATTTCAGAATATGGTGATATTTCTGGAGAGTGAAACACTAATGTGCTTGTTGCAGGTTCTGCTTCTGCTACAAAAAGAAAATGGGCATTTTCCTCTTATATTCTGACTTCAGAGTCTGTTTCCAACAATTGCTACTGTGCCTTCTGTTTTTCTTGGGACCTGGCAGAGAGATGGGAAGTGTAGGAGGACAGGCAATTGATGTTTAATCCTTCATATGTTTTCTTATGTATACTAGGCCTGATTATACATGCATCTAGAGCAAATAGGCATGCATGCGTATTCTAAATAGAGATACGTTCACCATCTCCTCTTCCATGGCCTCCATGGTTTGGGCCTGGTAAAACTCCCTATTATGTATTTTCACTTCTGCACTGTTCTTGTAGATGAGAAACCTTTGAAGATTCAGTGTTTGAGAAGCCTTGTTTCTTAGGAGATTTTGTCAAACTGTCACTTCTTAGATCAAATTTGGGCCTTTCTTATACCAAGTAATTAAAAATGCTGTATAAATTACAGAATTCCCATAAGTGCTTGTGATAATTGAGTGGCTGAGTGATCATTTTATATGAAGTTTGTGATGTACCAAATGCTCTGTTTAAAAAATAAAAATAAAACCCTGTGGTGTTGTGAGAGCATCATTGTTGCTTATGCATGAGCATTGCTGCTGCTTTGTTATGGGCCTGAGTTTGGGCCTTTTATCTCTCTGGTCCCTACAGGCAAGGTATCTGCTTTGCAGAATTGCCCTTTATTCCAGGAATGAATGCCTGGACAAGTCTGATAGCTGTTCCCAAAGGGTGTGTTTTGGAGGTTCCCTGACTCCGTGGTGGTATGTGCCAGCAGTGGGGAGTACTGTGCAGAGAATTTCATGCAGTACTTTCATTTGGGGTGATAGTTCCTTGTTTTCTGTTTAGTATATTAAGGAAAGGGTGAAAGAAACATCTCTTTCTTCACATGAAAAATACATATCTGTAATGACAGTGAATTATTGACAGTGAATTATTGACAGTGAATTATTTCTGTGTTATTGAGCGTTTCCTGCTTTGGTAATTATTGTTGTGTAGCAAAGCTGTTGCTGGAGTTGCTGCCAAATTGGTTTATAAACCTGCAGAGACTGCAGCGAGGAAGGGAAGTCTGTTAAAATGAACAGATTTGGTGTACAGGGTTTCTTTCACATTTTGAAATTTCCAGCTTGCGGAGTACAAGCACAGTGTGTACTACTTCATACTGGATTTTGAAGTCACAGACCACTCTATCACCTTGACAGAATTTGAGGTGGCCATCATGCTTCCTGAGATGAAAAGGGAAAACTACAGGGACATACTGGATAGGAGCTGGGTGCAGGACAGAGCAGGTCACTTCCAGTGGAGACTTTTTGGCTCTCCAAAAGCATGAGGTTATTGCGCTGGTGTGCTCTGCATTGTCTCCTCTTTTGCTCTCTTCTCTTTCAGAAAGAGAGGGACTTTTTACAAGGGCATGTAGTGACAGGACAAGGAGGAATGGCTTTAAACTGAAAGAGGGGAGATTTAAGATTAGATGCTAGGAAGAAGTTTTTTACTATGAAGGTGTTGAGACACTGGCACAGGGTGCCCAGAGAAGCTGTGGCTGCCCCATCCCTGGCAGTGTTCAAGGCCAATTCGGACAGGGCTTGGAGCAACCTGGTCTAGTGGAAGGTGTCCCTGCCCATGGCAGGGGGTTGGAACTGGATAATCTTTAAGGTCCCTTCCAACCCAAACCATTTTGTGATTCTGTGATTCTATGAATCGCTGCTCGACTTAAGTGGGCAGAGCTAAAGGCTTTGGGGTATTGATAGATTGGGCCCTGCTTTTAGGTTGAGGTGTCTATGAAAAGACACCCTGTGCTTCCCAGGCAGCCTGGCTGTATCTCTTTGTTGCATCCATAGCATGCCCCAGAACTGTAGGTGGATAAAGTTTTGTGTTTGCGTATCACATTGTGGGGGCACTAGGCGGTGTTCTGGTGTCAGCACTCTTTAAAGGATGTTGGAAGAGCTGCAGGGTGAAGAAGAGGGCTGTGGAAGTTCTTCCAGAGATGAAGAAAGTGCCTTGCAGCAGAAGGCTTGGATGTAATCTGTCTTGTTGACCAAAAAAAAAAAAAAAACACAAAACTTTGAGAAATGAGCTGATTAGAGTCATGAAAATATTTATGGGGAAAATGTGTTAAGAAGTAACAATGAAGAAAAGCAGAAAAAGGCCTGGAAGCTAAAACTGTTAATTCAGGTGAGAAATGACACACAAACATTCTATGGTATTGGTAATTCAAGGCTCTGTGAGGGAAATGGGTGAAACTCCTATCTTGCAGTCCTAACTTGACAAGTGAATGCTCCAGAGACACCAGATGTTTCTGCAGACACAAATGGCTGATGTTGATCCTGAGATATTTCAATCACATGAAAGGATGAGTGATAGATTAGAGGTCTGTCTGGATAATTAGCTTCTCTCTTCTGGCTTCAGAACTTCTTGTAAACATACTTTTTAGAATACCCATATTAATAAATCTATTTTCATAGCAGTTGGCTATATTGGTTACAGCACTTGGCTGAAGTCTTTCATGTATAACTACTTGGCGTTCCTTACACTGCTCTGATTAGAGATTGTGACAGCCTTATTAGTAGCTATGGAGATGCTCTGCACTTTCAGCCATTTAGAAAAGATTGTCTCAGATGGGGTTGTAATTAAGCAGGCAGCCAATTAGCTAAGTAGTGGCTGATCCCCCCAAATGCCATGTACTTACATACAGAATAGGTGTGCTAGGTAGTCCTTGTGGCTGCTGGCAGAGTTGTAAAGCCCGAGCTATAGAATAGCCCTGAAGAAGCAGTTGTGGAGCAGTTTGGGTGGCAGTGACACTTGGAGCATGACCACTTGCAAAGGGGCAGCCTTCTCACTTCAGAGGAGCAGCAGCCTCCAGTTTCAGACTAGCAAGGCTGAGATTTAAGTGTGGTTCCTGAAGATGGTTTCTCGCAACTGGTCTGCAAAATACCAGAAAGGATTCTGCAAAAGCACATCTTTGTCAGTGTAGGCTCTTGAAAAAAAGCCAACATTTTAATTAGGGGGTGCCTGTAAATGAAACATTTATATTTTTGCTGAGATATTCGCTATATCTTTGCATTTACCCTGGTGCTCCTTTGACTGCTAGAAGAACACTGTTTTGTATTTTGATTAATTGTAATTAATTAAAGGCGAGTGTTTGCGTCACCACGTTTCCTTCTCCCTTTGATTTAATGTTATTCAGCCCCCAAGGAGTGGGCATAACGCACACTGGCTCTTCCCCTGCAAGGAAGGATGTGCAGAAGGAGCTGGAAATAATCTTGGAAGATTAAGTGCTGTTTCATAAGAGAAGAGGAGAACACAAGGCTATGGTGGTAGCTGGGACAGACTGGTATGGCATCACTGCTTCAAGAGGCATAAGAATGTGAGAACCCAAGTTTCACTAGCTCTGCTGCTGTCATTCCACTGTTCTGAATTGCTGAAGAGACCATGAAGCCTTTTACTGACCTTCACAAGAGCATCAATGCCATAGTTCCTCATTATCGATGCGTTAAAGCAAGGAAGTTGATATCACAGAGCAGAAATAAAACATATCGGAAATAAGTTTTGGGTTTTTTTTAGAGTTATATTGAAGTGTTATCTATTCTTAATGGAGTTCTTTTTATAACTTGCTAGGCTGTGCATTTAAAAATATTGATTATAGGACTTTAGTGGTTCTGAGTGAAAAGATGCTTTGTGTGCTACAAGGAGGAAAGAGTACCCATTTTGTATTCCAGCTGGTTTTATGGTGTTAAGAAAATGCAGAGATTGTTGTCTCTCTTGCTGATAAAAAACTTAGAAATGAAATTATAAAAAGGGAAAAAAAAAAAAAGGAAAGAAAAACTCAGCAAACCTCCCCCCCCCCCAACCAAAACCCCCCAGAAGTAAAAAGTTAGTGATAATTGATGATAATTACTTCTGTTCAAATACTTGATGTTCCAAAATGCTCCAAACAGCATTTATTTCTGCACTTAGACATCAGGTAACTAGAAGCATAAACAGCATTGGTAAGAGTGTTTTCTCTTTTTATTTTTCTCATAGAGTGTGTAGGTGATTTTGAACACTGATGTTTCAGTTGGTTTCAAAAGCAAATGTCCCATGCAGCACCCAGCACCTTTAGGTTTTAAGAACAAGCTAACAAAATATGCAATAAAATCCTTACTGTTGGTGCTAGTCTTTTAATCAAAATTTACAAAAGGTGATGACATCTGTCATCTAATACAATATAGTAGTAAGGATCTGCAAGTCTAATGCTGCCAGTCTTCCTTAGAAGTCTGGACATTAGGAATGTTAGGTTAAATCTGATCCCTCCCCAGTGGGATTTGACATTCATGGTGTCTCTAAATTTCAAAGAAGCTGCAAGTCTAATGTTGCTTCTTAAAAATTCACTTACCCCAGTGGAATTGAGTTGGTGTACAAAACAAAGATGTTGCTGTGCTTTTCTACATTGTCTTGCTATTTGCATCCACACAAAAGAGCTGCAATATGACTTTCTGGGGGTTGAAGAACTATCCTTTTTCCCTAATCAACCACTGAGGTATCTCAGCTTGCAATCCAGATGAAATATCAATTGTTTATGAGTTGTTACCTTAGATTTTAATAATACTTCTGTTGAAGTCAGTTAAGTGGCTTCCCTTTGGATTAAGCTGTCTGACAAAGTGAGTCTTTAGGAATATATAAGAATTGGAAGGGGAGGTTCTGAAGTAATCCATCTCTCTTATGTGTGTATCATTAGTGTGATTTGACTTTCAAATAGGATAAAATAATTCTCTAGCTATGTATTTATCACTTTGATCCATGCAAGTAAAAAAATTATTACAACTGGGAAACGTGGGAGTATTTTATACCTGCATTACCTGAAAAATCAGCGCAGGAAAAAGTGATTTGCACATGTGGCAGTATCTGTCCTAGTCACTGTACACTAATCCTACATGTTTCTTTTGGTTGATTTTTTTTTTTTTTTTCCCTAATGAATTGCTATTATAAAATGAGTATTTGTGAATTTGGAAAAGAATGTATGTGGCCTAATATTAAAGTCTGAAAGCTGTACAGGAGCATAATGTTAATTGTTCCATAAGTGATGCGCTGTCTGGTGTCACCCTGTGACATGTGAAGCTGCCCCTCTTTATAGGGACCTTCCCTGTTGTCAGGGAGGTATATCTTTCAGTGTGGGCTTGAAACCAGTCTGCTGTGCAGGCTAAATGACAGCCTGGTAGCTCAGCATGCCATTTGGTGTGTGAACATCAGGCATGTTATGTTGCTGGTGGGGTGATTGCAGTCGTCTTTAGGAAGTCAGAAGCCTACTTTTTTCTAAGAAGTCCTTGGACTTCTTGCATTTTAGTAGAAGTGGTGGAAAGAGCGTCTTGAGTTGTGACCAGAAGAGCCACAAGTGACTTGGAAAGGGTGGTGTAAGGAAAGTGGTGTGGGAGGTGTTTGGAGCAGGACTTAGGTATGAAGAGAGGCTGAGAAAGTTGGGGCTGTTCAGCCTGGAGAAGAGAAGGCTGCATGGAGACCTCATAGCAGCCTTCCAGTATCTGAAGGGGGCCTACAAGGATGCTGGGGATGGACTCTTCATTAGGGACTGCAGTGATAGGACAAGGGGTAACAGGTTCAAACTTAAACAGGGGAAGTTTAGATTGGATATAAGGAAAAAATTCTTTACTGAGAGGGTGGTGAGGCACTGGAATGGGTTGCCCAGGGAAGTTGTGAATCCTCCATCCTTGGTGGTGTTCAAGGCCAGGTTGGAGAGAGCCTTGGGTGACATGGTTTAGTGTGAGGTGTCCCTGGCCATGGCAGGGGGGTTGGAACTGGATGATCTTGAGGTCCTTTTCAACCCTAACTATGCTATGAGTCTATGACACCCTCCTAGCTAATGTGACTGAAGACTGACTTGTGGCCCTCAGAGGCTGAAAACCTTTCAGGTAAGGTAACTGTATGTTGGCTGTTGTATATGAGGGTTTTCCCTCTCAATGCTTTGTCCTTACTGCTGCAGTAAAGGCTATCCTGATGTGAATGTGTGGGTTTCTCCTGACGGCTGGAGAAGGTGGAACGTCCTGGCCAGCCCAAGTGTTGTGCCCTAGCTGTGCTCAGTCAGCGAACAGGAGAGAGGAAAAGCTTCACATTGGAGGCAAAACAATAAAACATGCCTAAAATCTTTATAGTTGGTGGCAGAGACTAGGAAAGGTTCATATGTGAGACTAGTGCTGTGGTTCTGGTAGGGAACATAGCAATCCTGATGGGAGCGAGAGAAGATGATGAGAAGTGTGGCCTGAAAGGGCCAGGTCCCCCACTGGGGCTCCCTGGGTTGTGTAGTTGCGATGGCTGGGTGCCTGCGTGGTCCCATGTGTGCACGGAGGCTGCATTAGTCCCTGGGGTCCGGCACCAAATAGATTTTAAAACCAAAGTCATGCTGGGAAGTGTTCTCCTTTCTTTCAGCTAACCTGGTATTTTGTGTTGGAGCAGAGACACGTTTTAAAATGGTGCTTCATAATCCAGAAGTGAGCCATAGCCAGCCCAAGGTGTGACTCATGTCACTTGCTCAGCTGGAGTAAGAGCTCTGATCGGGGCTGTGAGATGCTATACAGAGCTGAATGGGGGTGGGGAGAACGTTTCCTAGAAGAAATGGGCCATGTTTCTCTTAATGTAGAATTAAGACAAATAGTTAATAATAACTAATAATATACGTAGATGTAAGTAATAAAACTGGTCAGCTGCAGATGGAGGAGGTAAATGGAGTGGCGTATGGAAGCCTTGTTTTGATCGGTAGTGTCTGAGGCTTGGGTGATAGCCTTGGGAAGGAGTGTGGTGGCTGACAGAAAGGTGCTGTCAAGTGTAGCAAGTAGCTGTAATATGGAGGTGTCCTGGTTTCAGCTGGAATAGAGTTAATTTTCTTCCTAGTAGCTGGTGCAGTGCTGTGTTTTGGCTTTAGTCTGAGAACAGTGCTGATAACGCACTGGTGTTTTAGTTGTTGCTAAGTAATGCTTACCCTAAATCAAGGACTTAGCAGTTTCCCATGCTCTGCCAGTGAGGAGGGGCACAAGAAACTGGGAGGGAGCAGGCAGGCCACCTGATCCAAATTAGTGAAGAGGTATTCCATGCCACAGCACATCATGCCCAGTATATAAACTGGGGGAAGTTGGTTGGAAGGGATGGAAGTTGGTCGTGGGTGGGCTGGGCATCAGTCGCCAGATGGTGAGCAACTGTGTTTTTCATCACTTGGGTTTCCTTTTTGTGGGGCAGGGTTGATTTTATCCTCCCCTGCCCCTTATTACGATTCTTCATCAGGGACTGTAGCGATAAGACAAGAGGTACTGGTTTAAAACTTAAACAGGGGAAGTTCTTTACTGTGAGGGTGGTGAAGCACTGGAACAGGCTGTCCAAAGAAGTGGCCAATGCTCTATCCCTGGCAGTGTTCAGGGCCAGGTTGGACAGAGCCTTGGGCAGCATGGTCTAGTGTGAGGTGGTGCTGCCCATGGCAGGGAGGTTGGAACTTGATGGTCTTAAGGTCCCTTTCAACCGAAACCATTGTATGATTCTATATTTTACTCTTATTTCAATTATTAAACTGTGCTTGCCTCAACCCATGCATTTTTTTCCTTTTTTTTTTTCTGATTTTCTTCCCCATCCCACTGTGGAGGGTGAGTGAACAAATGGCTGTATGGTACTTAGTTGCAGGCTGGGCTTAAACCACAACAGGGGCTGATCTACAAGCTCAGCTGATTTGCTAATCACTGGTTTTGTTCAGTTTGTACTGGAATAGTATGTTTCAGAGCTGTTGCAAGCTGTTACTCTTAATGGCAAATGAACTGGTTCATCCTTTAAGGCTTCCTCTGTAGTACCTTGCAGGAGGTCTTGCTGCAAAGAATTTGCATCTCTTTATCCCACCTTGCATTTAAGGGTGGAGGGATTGTCCTTCAAATGGTAGACAACAAGTTAAGCAGTTTGCCTGGCAACAGACATGTGATGAAATAGCAGAGGCAGTCAGACAGAGGAGCAGTGCGATGCAGAGCTGTGGGAACAAAATTAGAAACGATCTGACTGAGGTGAGGTGCTAAAAAATGAAGTCTGTTAATGCTATTGCAAGCCTGCAAGGCAGGCTGGATGGAGGAGGAGGAGACTGGATTTGCTGTCAATAAAGAGCTGGGAAGAGAAGAGGAGGGAAGTGAGTGGATGCAGAGCGGGGAAAGAATGAGCAGCCATGTGATATGCATTAAAATAACTTGAAGGTGATGCACACAAATGGGGAGGCCGCTTGGTGACTGGCACAACCCAGTCAGCAGTGATGCCTTGCAGCACAAGGCTCTTGCTGTGAGTGATTTGTGCTGCTGAGGAGGGTGGTGCTGTGGTGTGGGCTCCAAGTGCCACGGTTGTTTGGCCTGAGTGGGACAGTGGTTGTCCTTCTGGTGGTCTTAGGCAATGCCTTGGTGCAGTTCTGAGTCAGTTATGAGAAGATGGCTACACACCACTGCAAGAGCTGCGGAGCCTGCCATGCTTTGAGATTTGCCCTTTTGTAGGTTTAGTTTATGCCTTGCTCTTATCTTGAGATCTTGATAATCTCTGAGAGCTTTGGGATCAGAACAACTGCTGTGATACCATGCCTAGATGACCAGGGTAGTGGTGGCAAATAAGTTGACAAACGGAGTGAAGGTGCACAAAAGTCTGTGCTGGTCTCTCATGAAGAGAATGGGGGAAAAAGTATCTTTCATACCTGAATTCCAGAACCCAATAGGACTTGTAACTTTGATGAAGAAAGACTACAGGGCCTTGGGGCAGATGGTGAAAGAGTCTGGGGCTCAAGTGATCTTCTCCTCACTTCTTCCATCTTCCAGTGATGATGTGGGATTGAATGGGAAAATTCAGTCCATAAACAATTGGCTACGAGACTGGTGCTTTAGGCAGGGCTTTGGGTTCTTTGATAACAGCTGGTTTTATAAGGCTCCAGTCCGGATGATAGCACGTGGGAAAGGTTTATCTCACAGGGGCAAAAGGATGCTGGGGCATGAATTAGCAGGGCTCATTTGGAGAGCTTTAAACTAGATTCGAAGGGGGATGGGGTTGTAACTGGGCTTGCCCCAGTGGGGCAGCACTCTAGGATTGATGAAGACTGGGAGGCCTCCTATAATCCTAGGGTGAAATTGGTGAGCTCAGCTCCCTCCTTGAAATGCCTGTACACCAATGCGTGCAGCATGGGAAATAAGCAGGAGGAGTTGGAGACCTGCGTTAAGTCAGGAGATTATGATCTGGTGGCAATTACAGAGACGTGGTGGGACAGCTCGCATGACTGGAATATAGTCATGGAGGGCTATGTCCTTTTCAGGAAAGACAGGCCAGCCAGGCGGGGTGGTGGGGTTGCTCTTTATGTGCGAGAGCAGCTGCAATGTACTGAGTTCTGTCCAGGGACAGGGGACGAGCGAGTTGAGAGTCTGTGGGTGAGAATTAAGGGGCAGGCTGGCAGGGGCGATACTGTTGTGGGTGTCTGTTACAGGCCACCAGGTCAGGGTGAGGAAGTTGACGAGGCCTTCTACAGGCAGCTGAGAGCAACCTCACAGTCACAGGCCGTGGTTGTCGTGGGGGATTTTAACTTCCCTGATGTTTGCTGGAAGGACTACTCAGCAACCCAGCCACAGTCCAGGAGGTTCCTCCAGTGTATGGATGATAACTTCCTCATGCAAATGGTGGATGAGCCAACCAGGAGAGGAGCGCTGCTGGATCTCATCCTCACTAACAAAGAGGGTCTGGTTGAAGCAGTAAAGGTTGAGGGCTGCCTTGGTTGCAGCGACCACGAGATGGTGGAATTCAGGATCTTGTGTGGTAGGACCAGTACAATAGCAAGTAGAATTGCAACCCTGGACTTTAGCAGGGCAAACTTTGGCCTTTTCAAGCAATTGCTAGGGGAAATCCCATGGGCAAGGCTGCTTGAAGGTAAAGGGGCCCAAGATAGTTGGTTGGCATTCAAGAATTGCTTATTCCAAGCTCAAGAGCAGAGCATCCCGACACGTAGGAAGTCAAGGAAGAGGGCCAGGAGACCTGCGTGGCTAAATAAGGAACTGCTGGGTATGCTCAAGTGGAAGAGCAGAGTTTATAGGTCATGGAAGGAGGGGCTGGCCACTCGGGAGGAATATAAGGCTGCTGCTAGAGGATGTAGGAAGGCAGCTAGGATGGCTAAGGCCTCCTTAGAATTAAATCTGGCAAGAGGGGTCAAGGACAGCAGAAAGAGCTTTTTCAAATACATAGCTGATAAAACTAACACCAGAGGCAAGGTTGGCCCACTGGTGAATGGGATGGGTGCCCTGGTGACAGAAGATACTGAGATGGCAGAGTTATTGAATGCCTTCTTTGTCTCTGTCTACTCTGCCGGAGGCAGTCCTGAAGAGTCCTGTACTCCTGAGACCTCAGATGAAGTCAGGTCACTGGAGCAGTTTGCCTTAGTCGATGAGGAATGGGTTAGGGACCAGTTGATCAATCTGGACATCCATAAATCCATGGGTCCAGATGGGATGCACCTGCAGGTGCTGAGGGAACTGGCAGAAGTCATTGCTAGACCACTCTCCATCATCTTTACCAAGTCTTGGGAAACGGGAGAGGTGCCTGAGGACTGGAGGAAAGCAAATGTCACTCCAGTCTTCAAAAAGGGCAAGAAGGAGGACCCGGGTAACTATAGACTGGTCAGCCTCACCTCCATCCCTGGGAAAGTGATGGAACACCTTATCCTTGATGCCATCTTAAGGCATGTCAAGGATAAGAGGGTTATGAGGCGCAGTCAACATGGCTTTACCAAGGGGAAGTCATGCTTGACCAACCTCATAGCCTTTTATGAGGAAATAACATTGTGGATGGATGATGGCAGAGCGGTGGATGTGGTCTACCTTGACTTCAGCAAAGCATTTGACACAGTCTCCCACAGCATCCTCACAGCTAAACTGAGGAAGTGTGGCCTGGATGATCAGGTAGTGAGATGGACTGCGAACTGGCTGAAGGAGAGAAGCCAGAGAGTTGTAGTCTATGGGGCGGAGTCCAGTTGGAGGCCTGTATCTAGTGGAGTGCCTCAAGGGTCAGTGCTGGGACCAGTATTATTTAATATATTCATCAATGATTTAGATGAGGGAATTGAGTGTACTGTCAGCAAGTTTGCTGATGACACTAAGCTGGGAGGAGTGGCTGACACGCCAGAAGGCTGTGCTGCCATCCAGCGGGACCTGGACAGGCTGGAGAGTTGGGCAGGGAGAAACTTGATGAAATATAACAAGGGAAAGTGTAGAGTCCTGCATCTGGGCAGGAACAACCCCAGGTTCCAATATAGGTTGGGGAACGACCTGTTAGAGAGTAGTGTAGGGGAGAGGGACCTGGGGGTCCTAGTGGACGGCAGGATGACCATGAGCCAACACTGTGCCCTTGTGGCCAAGAAGGCCAATGGCATCCTGGGGTGTATTAGAAGGGGGGTGGTCAGTAGGTCGAGAGGGGTCCTCCTTCCCCTCTACTCTGCCCTGGTGAGACCACATCTGGAATATTGTGTCCAGTTCTGGGCCCCTCAGTTCAAGAAGGACAGGGACCTGCTGGAGAGAGTCCAGCGCAGGGCGACAAAGATGATTAAGGGAGTGGAGCATCTCCCTTATGAGGAAAGGCTGAGGGAGCTGGGTCTCTATAGTTTGGAGAAGAGGAGACTGCGGGGGGACCTTATTAGTGTATATAAATATATAAAGGGGGAGTGTCATGAGGATGGAGCCAGGCTCTTCTCAATGGCTAACAATGATAGGACAAGGGGTAATGGGTATAAACTGGAACACAAGAGGTTCCACTTAAACTTGAGAAGAAACTTCTTCTCAGTGAGGGTGACAGAACACTGGAACAGGCTGCCCAGGGAGGTTGTGGAGTCTCCTTCTCTGGAGACATTCAAAACCCGCCTGGACACATTCCTGTGTAACCTTATCTAGGTGTTCCTGCTCTGGCAGGGGGATTGGACTAGATGATCTTTTGAGGTCCCTTCCAATCTCTAACATACTGTGATACTGTGATATTGCAGAGACCTGTGACAGGAATTTCAGATATATGTTGTACTTATGGTCACTCAATGTCAGTCTGGTTTTAGAAAGTGTTTAAGAGCTTTACTCATACAAGATATTGAGAATAACCTTTTCAAACTCTTGTTACAAGCATACAGGCCAAGAGAAACATCCATCAAGCTCTGAATGAATTGTTTCTTGTGTAAGTCTAATAAATGCTTCAGTGAAATGGCCTGAGCGCTTTTGTGGATGTAACTAGAACTGAAATCAGCTAGTCCTTGAAAGCAGGAATAGACTTGCAGTATGCCACAGGAAGTAAATCCTTGAATAGGGACTGTTTATTATGGAGAGATTCCTATTAGATGACTTGATTTGCAAAGATCTGGAATAACTAGTTAAAAGAAAAAAAAAAAGTTTATACTTGAACAGTCTCATAATCGAGACTAAATCTATCTGAGAGTTCAGTACCTCCAGAACAGTCACTTCTGTTTTCTCCAACTGAAGAATTTGAAAGGCATCCGTATGTTCTTTACTGTGAGGGTGGTGAGGCACTGGAATGGATTGCCCAAGGAAGTTGTGAATGCTCCATCCCTGGCAGTATTCAAGGCCAGGTTGGACAGAGCCTTGGGCTACATGGTCTAGTGTGAGGCATCCCTGCCAATGGCAGTAGGGTTGGAACTGGATGATCTTAAGGTCCTTTCCAACCCTAACCATCCTGTGATTCTATGTCTTTGAAATGCTGTTAATTTCACATAGCAGTAAGTCTGAGACAAAGAATTAAGACAACCTTTTATTCTCATGAACCAAACTGATTATGAAAATGGATAGTAAACACTGATAAAGACATCAAAACCTTAGATGAACCCTGTACTTGGGTCTATCTGCTGACTTGCAGGGCTCATAACTCCTCTTTGCATTAACCTGTCACAGTTCTCAGCAGTAGTCAGGCACTTGTCCCAGGCTCATCGCTTGCCGTTCACCAGCAGTTTTCACTGAATTTGCTTCTATTTAAATGTATTTAACTAGTATTGTTAGATTGTTTTTCTTTGACTAAAATTTCTGTTTTCCTCTCTAAAGATTGCTTTTCAGGTTTTTGTTGTAAAAGGAAGCTTTGCCATTTGTTTTAATGGAAAGAAGATATAGCCAGGAGTAGCTGTGTGTGTCCAGAATGTCAGTCTGTACATGCAGTTGTTTCATCTGAAGGTCAATTTATGTAGTCAGCTAAAAATGTAATCTAATTACATGGTTCAGTGGGAAATTGTGTAGTACAGCTGTAGCTAGTGAACTCCTATGTGAGAGGAACATGCAATTGAAAACAGAAGCATCATCTGTACACCCAGAGGAAAAAAAGAGATAGGTGAGGATTTTGTTTTCCCTGAATACCCTCTGCATGCATGCCATACATGTTGTGGTTTGTTTTGTTATTTTGCTTGTTTGTTGGGGTTGTTTGGGTTTTTTTGCTAGAGAGCAGTAGCTGGCTTATGGGTACTGTCATTTGCTGGAAAATCTTTGGTGCAGTATTTCCATTTCAGAGTGTAGCATTGCTGGGAGTCAAAATCCAGGACACTGTGCTTTGGGGAGAGCCTGGGTATGAGGCCTTATATGAACACTTTTTTCCACATGTTTAGGCAGTATTGCAGAGGAGAGAAATGAATGTTCTCTACTTTTGATGAGTTCTGGGCGTCATCTTTGCCTGTTGGTGAGTCCTGGGAAAAATCGTTGTAGGATCAGTGTTTCTATGCAGAAACTGTGGATAAATTGATACGCCTGTAGAAAAGAGGTGGCTGCTTCTTCTTCTTAGATACGCTTTCATCTCAGTATGCAATGTCTTTTGGAATCTCTTGAGCATATGACTTTTTGTAAAGCTTCCTCTACTAAACCGGTAGTCTCCAAAGTGGGGTGTGCAAGATGATCCCTTGAAGTATAGGAAGGAAAATAGCAGAGTGTTAGTAATGCAGGTACATAATGTATAAATAAATATACATATATTGTAGGTGCATGGTCAAAATTCTTCTTTACTGATGGGATGTATGGTCAGGGTGGAGACCACTGTTCTGGACAACAATGTATTGCCTCAAATAAATACACAGAAATGAAAAACAATGAAGACCTATCAAAGACTGTTTCCTCCTTGTAGAGAGTTTGCATATTGTCCATCAGGTGGTAGTCAGCTGACAAAGTAGGTGCTGTAGTTATAGTAGTAGCTCCTATCCTGTTTTTCCTATGAAAAACAAGCTCCGAATTAGGGCTTTATCATTAGCAACAAAAATTGAAATCAGGGGAAGACTTTAGTAGAAGTTGGTTGGGTTTGTTTTCAGTTTAATTCCCCTTACTCGGGGCTGATCACATAATATGCATGGGCTCAGCATCAGTTCTAGCATGTAGAGAAAATTACTTTGGTCAAAAGCACTTCAGTGTTGGTTGTGATAACTGGAAGGCTCGGCTGGGGAGCGGAATGGGTGCACTGCTGAGGGGGGTGTGTGCTGCTGAGCACTGGGAATGAGGGGAATGCCTTTCCCTGAATTACGTAGACCTTTATAAATAAAACCCCAAAGAAACCCAAAGGGCCATGTAAAGGTCAGTAGAGATGATTTTTAAAAATATTTTTACTTTTTAATCATTTATTATTTAATTTTAAAATATTTCTTTATTTACTGGATCTGACAGGGCCTCTTCTCTGAGGGGACAGCCATAATTCTCAGTCTTACTTGTGTGTATGGGGTCTCGACTGCTTCAGATGGCTGTCATCTCTACATATATTTATGTTCCAGCTCAAGAACTCAGTAAAGCCTTATGTTTTGGCATGTCATTGCATTAACAAAAGGTGCTGCTTTCTCTGTAAAGGATGAATCATCCTGACTCCCTTTCTTTTGTACTAGCTAAGGCTGTCATCGCATCAGGGCTACTCTTCCTGTGTGTTTGCTCCCCAGACTTTTCTGTGGTCAAGAATGGCAGCATGGAGAGGAGCCTGGGATTAATTGCATTGTTCCACTTGCTTGTCATCTTTTGGAAGAGCAGGTGAATGAGTCAAACCCTTTCTCTTGTAAAGCTCCTGTTGTGATTTAAGGCACTATTGAGTGTCCTGATCACATGTGGCAATCCCACTGTAACTGGAACTTTCCTTGTTTTCCAGAGTGCTTGTATGTAATGACAAGTCCTAGTTCTTGCTTTTTATTTTGGTAGGGTCATTTCCTTTACAAACTTGGCACCTTCAGAGTAAAGAGTTTCTGATCCATCTCTTGTGCAGAGAATTTGCTTGCAGCACAGAAAGAGACATTACTTCTAATCAGGTGTGTCTTTGTACTTCTGAACAGGTTTTATTTTAAAGATGCGGAAAACATCCATTTTCATAGCCCTTTCTGTGGATAGGCACTTACTTTATCTAAAGCACAGTACTCCTTTTATGCTGCTCCATCCCTTCTACCCCTGCAGCCACAGGCACTCAGCAGTTGCTTGCCAGCCTCCATCCTCATGTGCTTCTGGCTGATGTGGGATGTCAGAGCCAGTGAGCTGGCCTGCGCTATCCCTGGCTGTGTTTATGATATGCAAGACACTGAGATTGTAGCCTTCTTGGTAATGTGATGGTTTTGATCTCTTTTGCCTAGGACTTGATAATAAAGGCCAGTTAGCCTGCTTCTTCAGATCTCTGCACTATGTATTACTTTTTCCCTTATGCTACAAAGCAAGCTTAATAGTGGTATTTGAGACTGTTGACCTCCCTACTCAATTAGCGTTTGATGCTGGTTATAGAAATCTTCATCTGGGGGTTCTGAAATGAGTAGAAAGATAATTCTTTTTTAAATCTGGAATTCGTGTGCTAGCAGACATTAGTACTGCCAGTAGGACTGTGGCTTTAGGTATTTGCATGCTTTTAAGGGAATATTGCACCATACATGGTTATTTCAGAAATCACGTTTCCCAGAGAGAAACGTGTTACCCTAACTGAGGTCTGTTAGTTTATTTAAGAAATGAAAAAGGAAGCGGTACAAGCTAATGTATGCCAGTACTTTTTACACACCTATTTTAAAGGCCATTTCTTAAAAAAAGAGAAGATGAAAGGGAGTTTTACGTATTTATGTGATGAACTTTGTTTCATAACTGCCTGATTGAGCACAACTTTTGTATTGTATGTGTGACCTAATTGTTGAATATTTTGTTTTCTGTAATTCTACACAGTTACATCCCTACCAGCTGATTGTTGACTTCGCTAACAACATTCCTCTGCTCTCATTTGTTGTGAAGTCTGGATAACTGATCTTTGGAAAAAATTGGCTGTAAATTCCAGTTGTGACTGTCACTGACCACCTCGCCAGAGTTATTCTGTAGGATTTACCCTGGATGTGGCTGTCTTGTACTACCGCAGCTCACTGGTGTTAACAGACAGGTAACAGCCCCAAAAGATGAGGCAAAGGTAGAGATTTATTTTAACCTGCATAACTACCAATGGTAGCATGTTTATGGGTTGGCACTGGAGTTCAGTATTGTTTTTAATACAGACTTCGTCACTTACATCTTTAACTGGCTTGAACCTGTTTAACTGTATGGTGAAGGACACATCAGAGGAACTGGAAATCCTTGTTCAGAGTCTGGTTGATGTAACATGCTAAGCCAGGACAGCTGCGCTGAAACATGGGCCCTTGTACCTGAGTTCGCTGGCTTACATTTCTGCAGGAATCCGAATTTTGCTGCTGCTGCTTTACTTGGCTAAGTGGCATGTAGCAATCTCCACTGTTACTGTCTGCTTTATGTTAATCACTAGCCATGGTACTTACTTAACTTTGAAGTGGAACACTTCTTTTTCCAGGCTAATGCCATTGGTTTTGGAACAGAGACAGAATGTAAAAAAGAGAGAAAACAAAATAATTATTTCCCCACTATTCATTTGGAAATTCATACATGTCCTCCAGGATGGCACTTCCCCAGCGTAGAAGCCATCCCATGCAAAGCGTGAGGGTTGCCTCCTCTGTTAGGCATGAGCTCCTGCATATTGCCAGCTTCAGGCTTACTGAGCTGGAGTGAAATTCAAAGGGAATTAGGAGGCTTAGTGGCAGATCCAGATCATGTCAGCCCTAGAGACGTGTCTTCCAAAGTCTGTATTTAAAAGCCCGCTTGGCAGAAATAACATCTTGTGACTGGGCATCTCCAGGGAGTGAATAAAAGAAGTTGATTCATCTGTTTGGTTGGGCATGGAGAGGACAGACAGATAAACTCTGTGTGGCCCAAGCTTGGAAAAGTAAGTTCCATGCATCCATTTTTATATGGCTGATGCTGTCAGCTGTCTCACTGGTCATGCTCACCTGCAGCTGAGAATCTGTAGGATTTGGTATTTTTACACTAGGAATCAGTTCTTGTTGTGTGCCTCTTTGCAGGAATGCTGACAGTGACAGGTGATGTGCTTGAGCATCAGTTGCTGGCTGCTCCAGTGTTCTCCTGTTTCCCAAGCAAGAATTGTCATGTTTGGTTGGTATATTTCCAAAAGGCATTTTTCAGCCAATTTTACAGGCTCAGAGTGGGAATGTGTTCCAGCAGGAAGAAGGAATCAAGTGAAGGAAGTTTCTGTCAGCTCTGCACTTGCATTGTGCCCAGCAGTGGAGGGACAGTGCCATGATGGTGGCATGTATTCCCAGTCACAGCTTGTGGACTGGAACCAGGAGCTCACAGCTATGTTCTTCGTCTTCCCCAGCAGACATAGAAGGGGTCCTAAAACCCAGCACTGACTGGGCTTGGAAGGAAAGGAGCAATGCTGCTCTAAATGAATTTGATTTATCTATTTATTGCTTTATTTTTACCTCTGTTTTTCCTTGCTGTCCTTGCAGGTGGAAACAGTCCTGAAGTTGTTTTGCTTTGCTATATGTAGCTACTGTGTGGGTGCTGCTGTGAGGGACAGAAACATGGAAGGGGAGAAACGATCAACAAATGTTTTTTTGATTAAGATAGTTGTGTGTATTGCGTGGCTGGTTTGGAGAACAGATATGGGGGAGCATGTACATTGATTTTGGGAGGGTTTTCTTCCCTTCCTGCTTGTACAATATCTCTACACTGATCTGCTTTTAGCCTGTGAATGCATCTCTTCCGTATTTATGCTTATCATATATAATTTATTTCTTGAAACATCTTGCCTAACTTCATATTAATAAGATAAAATTCCCTGTTGAAGTGTTTATTCATGGCTTATTGCTAAAGCATTTACATGTAAGCATGCAGAGTGTATGTGTGTGTTGGTGGTTAGGGGAAAAAAGACTCTTCAATAAGGAGGATAGATCTTGCAAGCAGGTACAGAGATCTGGGTGCTTCTCTGTCTGAGCTCAGAGAGTCAGGGATGAAAGCATTACTTCTGTATCATGTGGAAGGAAGCGGGTGTTCATACAATTACTGTGGTACACTGAAAACTGGCAAGGAGAGCTGTGTGGGCAGCTTCCATCAGTTCTGCTCAAACTGCTGAAATCCTTCACAGAGGACCTGTTGATATGAGTATAAAGTAAGAGCTAAAAGGCCTCTGTTCATTAATTTTTAACAGCCTAAATGGCTTCCAGGCTTTTGATTTTTAAGGCAAATCATAAAGCAATAATTCACATGGGAAAAATTTGTCAGGTTTAAGCATCAGAATCTTGTGACACTTTGCAGAGGAACATTTCCTGATGTTTGATGGCTTTCAGAAATTGGTGTCAGGAGGTGTGGTTTTCACCTTCACACTGCTTAAACCTGGGATATCTTCATTGTCAGGTGTGTATTTACAGACTGGAAAATGCTATGTCATATTAGGTGCAATGCACAGTGGTGAAATGAGGAGATTGCACTTCAAAGCTTTGTAAAGCTATAATTTTTCAGAAAAAAATGCTTCTAGTTTTTGACTACGCTGTTTATCCTGATGGCTTTGTGAGACAGCTGTTCTACTAGGCAAGGCCTTGGTGGTATAACCTCATGTTGATTTCTAGTGCCCTAATGTCTGTCCAGAAACAACCCTTGGGTTATGAAACCCAAATTCCCCATATTATTGGACAGTGAGAAGGAGGAGAGCCAGTTGCAAGGATAATGATGCCATATGCCTTCGGTATGAACACTGGAGATGAACTGACAGGATATGTCATTTTCTATTGAATGTTATATATTCAGTGATATCCTTAAGCTATTAATCAAGCAGTAACATATGTTGCATAATCCAATATTCAATTCTACTGGAATTACATTCCTTCCTAATTTCTTACGTGGCTACTTAGTACCACAAGGAATGGTTTGAATTTTGCGCTTGTTTGTAGCGTTAGGTGAAGCCTCTCACTTTCTCTGTGAAATTTCTGTAATTGTTAGGATTTTTTCTCATTCTGATTTTAACAAATCCAGATTTAAAGTCATAAGGCTTTGTCTTGTATTTTCTTCACTCCTTGAAAGTAAAGAGCGGAGAAGAATTCAAGTTATGAGAGACAGGATATAGTTGAGTGATGAAAAGTGGCATAGATCAATAGCCTCTTAAAAGCTTGCTTCAATATCTTTGAGTCTATTAAATGAAACTTACATAATCAGACAACTCTCTTCAGTTAAGACACTGTATCACTAAGTATGCTTATAGTTCATAACTTTTCCAAAGCCATCAGAGGTGACTGTGAAGATCTAAAGTTTAGATGACTCATTCTTAGGACTGTAATCCTACAGGGTTGTAAGGTCCGCTTTGGTTATCTGCGTGTGCAGTCTGAATGGGCATATATGTCTTTTTCATCACTGGCCTTACGAATCATAGAATCATTTAGATTAGAAAAGACCTTTAAGATCATGGAGTCCAACTGTTAACTTGCCAAGTCCACCACTAAACTGTGTCCCTAAGTGCTACATCTACACATCTTTTAAATACCTCCAGGGATGGTGACTCCACTGCTTCCCTCAGCAGCCTGGTCCAATGCTTGACAGCCCTTTCGGTGAAGAAATTTTTCCTAATAACCAATCTAAACCTCTCTTGGTGCAACTTGAGGCCGTTTCCTCTTACTCTATTGCTTGTTACTTGGGAGACCGACATCCACCTTGCTACAACCTTCTTTCTGGGGACATTGAATATTGATAAAATTTGCTTACTGTTTTTAAGTGGAAGTATGCTACTTACAACAGTGTGGTCTGATACTAACACATCTTTAAATTCACAATTGTTTGATTTATTCTGTTTTACCCATCTTACACATTTTGGAGCTACACTGTATGTTTTGAAATGCCAAAGCTGTGTTGTGACTCAGGTATGTCTCATTTATGCCCTCTGTAAAGAGCTGTTTTCTCATCCTGAAAGTGGAGATGGCTTTTCTGGGTCCCTTCAGGAAGGGGGTCATCTCACTACGGACAGCGTTATCCCTCTACTGACCTGACTCTGCCTCACAACACTGCAGTTTCTTAAGTTTAATCTGTTCATTTTAAAACTGTTTCCAGTGGAGAACAGAGGCAAAAGGTGATGTGATCCAAAAATCCTAGAATTGCAACTTAATTAAAAAATTAGGAATTCGGGAGACTATATTCATCCATGCTGTTTCTCATGGTCCTGCACATGCGTCTGCTGCTGGTGCCACCAGGCCAGGTCTGAGGTGTGACATGGTAAAAGATGGATGCAGTTAGCTGTGCTGTCAGTCAGGTGGTTTTGTGCTAGTTGGTGGCTCTGTTTCCCTCCGGCCCCTGCTGTGTTTGCTTTATTTGACTATTTGATTTGACATCTTACAATGAGGGTGGTAAAACACTGGCACGGGTTACCCAGAGAGGTGGTGGATGCCCCATCCCTGGAGACATTCAAGGCCAGGCTGGATGTGGTTCTGAGCAACCTGATCTAGTTGAAGTTGTCCCTGCTGATTGCAGGGTGGTTGGACTATATGATCTTTGAAGGTCCCTTCCTACCCAAACTATTCCATGATTCTAACAAGGGGGTGGGGAAGGAGGAAGGTGGAGGAACAGCTGAAAAATAAACTAGTGCTCTTCTGCATCTGAGCATAGTTTCAGTGAGCTCCCAAGAGCTCATGGTAAGAAAGGGTTGTGTTTAAAGTAAGCCTTTCCCATGTTCAGATCATGATGATGATTTTGCCTCTTGTTTTCCTCACTGTAGATGAGGCAAAAACATAGCATCCAGGATAACTGCATGCTTCAACACTGTAAGTTCAATGCTGTGAATTCTTGCCTGGGAGAATGCTATTCTAAATGTTTGGCAGGTGGATGATTATGTAGTGCCTTCAAAAGTCCTGGGGCTTTTAGCTTCTCATTGAATGAATCCTTTATGTCTTGATCTAACTGTGCTAATAGTTTCCCTTATCTGTCTGGCAGGTGGTTGTTTGTTTTAATGTGATCTCATCAGTATTAGTAGATTAGTTGGAATGCTGTAAGTCTTTTTTTCCCTTTTATTCCAGTACCAAATGTATTTATGTGTTTTTAAGATGGAGAGTATGCATCAGAATTACAACACAGTATAAATAGCAAACATTTCTCAGCTGGCAAGTGAAAATAATTCTGGTTTATATTCTGCAATATGCAATCTCTTAATGATGCAAAGCATCCTATTTTTTGTAGACCAGATTTCAGATATAGGTGGCTGAAGCAAGTTCTGTTACTGTCCAAATAAACCTTTGGTATAAAAGAAACATCTACCGCTTTATGATTGCTCCCCAGTTTTAAATGCTACTCCTGCAAAGAGATTATATATGCTACTATACATAATTTCTGTATTAGTAATTCTGTTGAATGCAGCAATGATGCCAAAAATAGGGAAGTCTGAAAGCAAGATTGTACGCTTAACTTGGATGAAAGGTTTTTTCAATCAGAACTTAAGATAATCACCAATGTAGAGGTATTAGAATGAGATGCTCTAAAAAAAATCCCTGGGTTTTATCTGTTTTTCTTCCTTGGGTTTCTTGTGCCTTTTCTGCTGATTATTTCCCTTCTTTGAGTCTAATTAATGGGACACAAACAGCTCTTTCTCTGGTTCCTTGGTGTATTGCTCATGGGGCTTTGTGGAACAGGCCTCTGATAAGAATTAAATCACATCTTTATGATGGTATTTCCATGGGAATTTGTGACAGTTGGGAACTTTGATTGTCTTGATTTATTTTTTTCAGCACTGGAGGTTCACCTAGGTTTTTCCCACATCACTACATACTGCAAGAATCCTGAAAAACTGCTTTGATCTTCATCCTGAGGCTTGCTTTATTGGTGACCCTATTGCTTTTTTGTTGGTTTTGTTGTGGTTCAAGGGGTTTTTTTAAGGAATGGCAAATGGCCAAGCCTCACCCTCCTATTTTGATGACAAATGGATTCTTCCTTTTTTAATCTTTGCCCTTTATCCGTCATGTGTTGCTCTAACTCCAGGTTTTGTAATTCCAGATGAAGGTAGCTTTCATTTCATATTTCATATTAGGACAAGCCTTCCACCACATGAAGGTACAAGCATCAGAGGAGGGTTTTGGCTAGCAGTGAGGGAATCTTCTTGGGGAGAAGAGGTATCTCCTCACCAGCTGAGAGTGAATCTGCTGTCACTAATGAACCACTGCTCATCTGCAGTGTGTTAAGCAAGTGTTAATATGCTTTTTGCCAGGCATGTGGTATGGCCCCCAAAAACGTAAGAATTTGGATATTTTCCTTTTCTGGCAGATACACAGTTCAACCAGTCTGCACGAAGTACTTGAACATTTGATGCCAACACATCTTAAGTTCCTCTAGAAAACATTTTAGCTGACATGGGGAGGAAATGTGTACGTACTCGGTCTCTGTACCCCAGAAAGGAACTCGGTGCTGAACACAAACACTGATCCAAATCATCAGTAAAGAAACTTCTTGGAGGGTGGGTGGGAAATCCTCCCTCAAGTTCCCCTGCTGTGATTTCTGTGCCATTCCCCTCAGTAAACAATTTTAAACAAGATTAAATTTGACTAAAAAAAGACTCATCTGCATCTGTCTCATCAGTGTACGTGATGTCTCTGAGAAGGCCATGGGACGGGTCTTTTTTGCTACAATCCAAATGTTATCTCAAAACAAAAAAATCCCCTTTCCCCTTTTAATTTTTCTAAACAGACCATCATTTCTGCACTGTGCCAGCAACTCACTGGAAGCATAAAGCTATTAATGGTGAAACTGGTGTAGATCTTGGTCAAAAATATAGCATAACTTGTTACAGTCACCAAAGTAAAATGGCATCTGTCAGTTCAAATCAGGCTGTAGCTGAATTTAAAAGCTTGAATTCTGTGCTTTGATGATGCCTGTGCTTTGATGACTCATATGCCAGTTTCATGTTCATTGCAGAGTTCCTTGAGGTATCTTGAGGTTTTGACATGCCTAGAGTAAACTGCTGAATACTGAGGATCTGGCCTGCCCAAGGCTTGTCACACAGACCCTTCTCCACCCAGATCCCTGCCATGACCCAGACAGTTTACTAAAGGAGCATGCTTGTTATCCTCTGAGAACACTTGAACTCAGCTGGGATTTGAGCATCACAAGAATCATTCATGTCCTCGGCAGCACAGTGCCTTCTTGTTACCGGATGTTCTGAGGTCAAAGTGGTTCTTAAGTAAAGGTTTAAGGTTAAAAGTATGTTTATTTGATCCACTACAGGAAAAATTAGTTTTCAAAGTTGTAAAAAGATGACACATCAAAATGTATTTTCAGAGCTATGCTTAGACATAAGGTGTGGTCCTTTTTTGGGGGGGGTTTGTTGTTTGGTTTTTACTGTAAGATGCTTTTTTAGCTACTTCAGCATCACAAGATGGTGGATAATGAGCCCTGCAGCTGGGCTGGTGTGTCCCAGACTGTTCCTTAAGTTACATCTTCCTTCTGTATCCTTCTTCCAGGCGTTGCTGGAACCGATCAGAGTGACTGCTCTGAGTTATTTTCCTCTCCCTTCCTGAGGAATATCTTGACTTTCTCATCCTTGTTTTTTTCCACTAGGCACTGGCCTGTTATCTCATGTTGGGAGGTGAAGTCATTTCTCTCTCTGTCCTTAGGCTCTTTTGATTAAAGTTTCTATTGAGTATCTCACATAGCACATCCTCCCATTCTGGATCTTGCATGCTTAGTAGGTATAGAGAAAGACTGAATATATTAAATTCCAGCTTATTATGTCTACTGTTTTCTTTGAGAGCATCATATAAAAACTAAATGTGTTTCAGCAGAGCTGAAATTCAGTGTTTATGTTAAGTAACCCTGTCCTCCTGCCATGTGCCCTGTTAGTTTTGAAAAGAGGAGGATCTTCCGGGATACCCCATATATATATATTATTCTTGTGTGGTTGGGCAATATTTCTACTTTATTTCACTGAGGTACAACAGAGAGTCTGTAGGAGTATGTCTTCAACAAGGACATGTGCAGATGAGTACCAGGAATTTAGACAAATTGCATCATGCTGAATCCATTGAAGTACTGGTTGCTTCTAAATGTGTGTGGACATCAGATTTCTGATTAAAATCTTCTTAAGCTTCAAAGGAAGCTGAAAGCAAAGCACTGAAACTTTGGTGTTCTGGCCATTACCTCTGTTATGCTGCACTGGAGTTACAGTGCAGCTTTATATACTTCATTCTGTAGCTATCTACTGGGTAAAACCACATTGTTTCACCTAGTTCTTAAAAACAAACAAACCAACCCCAAACCCCACCATAAGGAAACCAATTTGCCATCCTTGTTGAACTCTGTAGTCTGGCCTGCACTAACTACTCTCTTTTATTTAATTGTTGTCGTGGTTCTGATCAGTTACTTGCTGAGTTTTCTGTGGAAACAAGGTCTGTGTGAATGCTGTGTGCACATCTTGCTACTTGGTTGCAAATAGCCAGTGGGTTTCCGACTAAGTTGGACAGTTGCTACATGTTTTGGAGAAATATTGACAGTGTAGGAAGTTGTTATTGGTGTTAACAGTTGATGGTGTCGGATGCTGGAGATGTCATGTCTTTCAACTCGGCTTTCCATGGCACTTGCATTTATTTTTTCTGTAAGCATCAGTACAGTCTTTTGGGGATAGGCTGTAGCTTGGGCTCTGCTGATGAAAGACCCTAGAAAACAGATGCAGTTTTACTGAGGAATTGTTCGAATTCCTTAGCTTGCAAAATGGCAAAACCACTCACCATGTCACCTCTCCTCACAATTGGAAAGTACCTTCTGAAAGAAGCTGCTGCTTACAGTGAGGGCCAGGAAGCTAAAAAGGAGTTCTAACCACTTCAGTGTCTTATCTCTCAAACTTGTTTTCTCCTATAGGTATTGAAGAGTTTTCTCTTGAAGTATCTTGAGAGTTGATTATATCGAAGTTGCATACAAGAAATCTTGTATGGTACAAGACAGTTCTTATAGCCCTGTCTGGAGTCTGCCCTGTGGCTGCTGCAGAGTTAAACCTTCAACCTGTGTTCTCCTGAGTTGGAGAAACCACATCAAGGTGCATGTAAGTCACATGCAGAGTGTGGCTGGCAGAAAACTAACCAGGGGAATGCTCTGTGGTCAGGGCAGCCTGCAGCTTAGTGCAAGCTGTGAGACCTGCCTGCAAAGCTGGGACAAGGCTGTTGGCTTGAACAGATCTCCAAAGCACTGCTGACCACCTGGAAAGAGCTCCTAGGCCTTCACCCCTTTGATTTGCACTTAAACATCTTAGTATAAATGTACCTTCATGATCCATCTACACTGAGCTGGATGAGAACCAGAGCAGCTGAGGTGGTAGCACATGCTGCGCTTTCTGTGGACTGCAGAGTGGGAGATGGGATAGAGAGTTTGGGACAAGGGTGCAACAAACCTGAGCCCTAAGTGTCTCTGCTCTTGGATCAGACACTGAATTAACATTATTAATAGCCTAGTTCACCTTCTCATGTCCTGAGGTCTCACCAGAACAACTCAGTAGGTTTCTGCTGCTGAGTGCAACAACACATGGGAGCTGTAGTTTCACCTCCTGAAACCATGTTATGGCAGAGCTTCAAGGAGAAACAATAGTTTTAAACCACTTAGTTCCTTAATTCTCATTTTCTATTGTACCTACAAACTGACAAAAAGGCAAAGACAAGACGGCAAGCTGATACGTTATCCTAGTGTGAATTTCTAGGCAATGGAAAGGAGACTTTTGTATTTGGTCTGCTGACACTTTTCCTTAAGGGTCTTAAAAATCCTCACTGGGGGTCAGACTCTTCTCATGGCTGGCTTATGTAGGGCCTACTGATACAGTTTTGCCCATTTTCGCTAAGATTATAACTTGGAAATTTGTCCTGAATGGAAGCGACTTTCTCAGAACCTCATGGCCAATGTATAAGGGAGTTGGGGATGGGAGAAGGTTTCTGAACCTGACCTGGCATTGTGCTGCTTCACGCCTTGGTGAGGGAAAAGCTTTCGAGCATCTCCCCCAGAAAAACTGGCATATGCAGCTAGTGTAGCTTTAAGATAGCCTGTTTTGAACTGCCTGATGGTGCTGTCTACCTGATTAACTCTTCTGTAGCAGTCATCAGGATAGTGCGGTTCCTGTGGCTCAGCCATTTGGCATTGGTCACTGGAGGAGGCTGTTTTGGCTGCAAATGAGCGGGCAGAGGGCTGCAGACAGGTTGCGGAGAGTCAGCAGGAGCAGTAAACCCTGCAGAGAAGATGGTAAAGACACCCAGAGGGCGGTCAAGGCTCAGCCGCCTGTTTGCTCAGCTCATGAGACTGGCTCTGCGAGGGTTTATTGCTTGAGCTGAACCCTGAGCCTTGGTTCAACATAGTTATTTCTTGAGTTGATGGGGCGATAAAAGCCTAAGATATGGTCTTTTATTGACCAAAAGTTGCATTTATCTGATTCAATGCCTGGGTTATCTCTCTGCTGAGGCAAAAAGGGCAGTTGCCTAAGGCAACCAATATGTTCAGTGTGATCGCAGGTTGTGATTGGTAAACCTCTGTGAGGTTGACTGATACAATATAAAAAGTTGTGTTGCCTTTTTCAGTGCTGTGGTGGTTGCAAATGCATATGCGTTCTGCTGATATTATCCTGCTTCCCCAGTGTATGTTAAGAACATCTGTGATCTCTTGACAAATGAGATGCTGAGTGGGATCCAGCTTTTCCTTTTGTAAAAATAGTGCTAATATTGGTTTCTGCTGCACTGGAATTTGTCCTGGATATGCAGATAGGGCTGGATATTGTAAAAGCTGTAACCCTTTCTTCCTTTAACTACTACAGCTGGAGGTCACAGGTGATGAGGGTGAGAAGCACTATGCAAACCAACTGTGTGTCCTCCCTGGGGAGCAGAACTCCCTGTTTGGAGGGATGGGGGGCAGCAGTTAATTCATGTCTCAAGGATGTGGAATTGCACCCAGGCAAAGCACTTGGCTTTCCAGGTTTACTCTAAGTTGGTCTTCCAATAAGGCCAGTTTGGGTACTAGGGGCCCTTTGGAGGTTGGGGTTCATTCTCTCAGTTCTTTGCCTGGAGGTGGTCATTCCTGAGGTGATGAACTGTGCCTGTAAAATGGAGTGATTTGAGCTTGCCATTTATATTTAATGCTGTACTTGTAATTATTTTTAGTGATAGTTGGGAAAAAGGAAACTTTCTGTGAATGCCTAAGCAGCTGATACAAAGAGACACAAAACGTGGTTCCTGGGTACTCTGTAGGAAGAAGGCCTGAATTTAAATACAAGTATCCTGTGTTCCCCTTCTTTTTTTCATTGCTGGTTGAGGCTGAAGGTTTACCCACAGCCCCTAGCAGCTTCATGACAACCTGTGGAACTGGTTTCCCCAGTCTTGAAAGCAGTAAATGCAGTGTTTGGTATCTGGGAAATCAGCCTGGGCTGAGCATCAGCAGCACCCTGTCACTGGCCCCGTGTGCCCTCGCTCAGTCTGGAGGCACGAACACTGGAGCCTAAGCCATTGGGGAGCAAAGTCTCAAGCTGTTTTCCCAATTTGGCTTAGCCAGAAAGCCCCAGTGAATAGGGGCAGACACTGGTGATCTTCAGCCTCTGAAAGGGTTCCTGAAAGAGTGCATTTGGTTAAACTGCCTGCCTAGAAGTCTTAGTGCACACGAGGGAAACTCTAAGTGCTGCAAAGCAGCCTTGCTAGCTTTGTATGAGGTGGGAAGGGAGAGGAGGTGGGTGGTGGGATTTAGAATAGGGGCATACTTTTCTGTCTCTTCTCTTAGGCTGGGTGACCTTGGTGTAGTGAAGGCTCCTTATTAGTCTGAAAGACTTTTAGAGTTGTATCTCATCCCAGAGATCTGAGGGAAGGGATTATTTTCTGAATAATACTATGTATTTCAAAAGAAACGGATACATGTCGTTAAATGCAAAATTGCAGATTCAGAGATGTACTCTGAGTCAAAAGCTATGATTAAGCACTGGAAGTACTGTACTTAATTGCTGGGGATGCTGATAGAGGAAACCGGTATATAAAACTTACTTTGCACTTCAAGAGACCTACAAAACGGGAGGGAAGAGGAGTGGGTCTTCCTAACTTTCCTTTCACTTAATGCATTATCAGATCCACTCATCTGTCATTTTCCCTAAGCTAGTGTTCCTCATGCTGTTTCTCCTCCCTAGTATACTAGCTTTATGTCAGAAAGCTCTATGTACAGGCTGATTTTACTGTAGCAAAATGGACTTGTGTTCAGTTCTGCCGCGTTTTAGCTGACTGGGAAGGTTTTGTTACGATGCATGTTACCACTGAACCATGGCTTCCCAGTGCAAACCCCTCTAGAAGTGTGTGCCGTCAATAAAGCTCATCTATGGTGCACAAGCAAAGCTGATGAGGGACTGGCCCTGAACCCGTGATGGGAGCTCCCACTGGGGCCTCACACTGTAAGAGTCATGTTGGCTGTGCTTGCAAGCTGTGTGCTCTGGCGTTCACCACCTTGTCTTAGCAGTAAATATAAATGGAGCTGTGCTCTGGCTATATGGGGAAGGTAGTTGGAATATAGTTTGAAACTGGGAATAAACTGGCATATTCTAATGAGTCACTGCAACCTGCACTAGTCTCAGCACAGTGAATGTAGGCTATAGACTTGCATCCCTGGGAGGCAGATACAAAAAAGATAGGATAAGAGAAGGAAAACATTTTACTTCTGGTTTTGTTTATTAGTATTTTGTACATCTGTTCAGTTATATAATTGCCCATGCCAATGCCAGTTTGTAGGGTTTTATTATTTTTATTTAGCTCCCAAAGGCTTGGAAACTTCATTATTGTTAATCTGTCAGGACTAGAAAGAAAAACATCTTGTCCCATTAGGCTGTTTCAGGCTTCTGTGCAGATTTTAACTTGCTTTTAAAGATACGAAGAGCTGTGAGTATCAGACTGCCTGAAAGGTGAGAAATAAGCACAACGCAGAGATGACTCAAGCTCTGTACATATCTCGGAGCTGTTGCTTGTTTCCATTAACTTCTGACTGAAGTGATAGTGCTTGAAAGCATCCCCACCCCTTCACTTGGCAAGATGGATGGTCTCTTTCCTCACTTGATGACAGAAATATTCCTTTCTTTGGTTAAACAGGCATCATAAAATATACTGAGAGCAAAGGTGGTCTCCTTATTTTTCAAGGATGAATTTTCAGGTAAATAAGCTTAGTAGGGTCTCAGATGTTTTTTGGAGACCCAAAATAGATTGAGTTGAGGAGTGTTAAGCTTATGGCAGGTACCTCAATGTTATGCAAAATAGCCTCACAAACTGAGTATTAATTTGACTGTACTATAATCCAATGCGTCTCATAAATGCCTACAGAGAGAGGGTGATGCAGGGAATATTCTTAAAGCAAATAAGCTGAGTGTGATCCTCATCTCTGTGCTCTCTCATGCTGTTAATAAAGTGATACTGGCCTTGTTACAGAAGATAATCCTGTTCGTGTTTGAAGACGGTTTGTAAAGGACAAAGCCTGAGATGCTTAAACAATTTGGAGCATTGTTCCTGTGTCCAAACAATGGATTTCTGTGTTAGTGCAGAGTAAAAATCACCAGTCTTACCTTAATCAAAGATATTTTTGAAAGTCTGTGTACTATTGAGAATTAACCATGACAGTGTTCTTGTTTAATTTTTTCATTGTGATATTTAAAGCAAGTTGAAGGCCTCTGTGGGGTCATAGACAGATAAAGATACTCAAAGCACAGAAGTCTAATGGATACAATTATCATTGTAGTGTTCTTTGCAGTAGTTATTGAGGCTATTCGAAATGTTAATTGGACACTGTTTCAGCTCTAGAGAAACGTCTACTGAATGTTTGGATCATGTTGAAAATATGCCAGATCCTAAGAGGATATTGGTTGCTACGCTTCACAGCACATTGTACCAAAGATCTGTTATCTGGTGAAGGAAATGCAAAAAAAACATGATACACAGTGATGCTAACTACCAACTGGAATGCTTGATAGTTTTAATTAGGCATTTAGATTAACATTTCTTTTTCCTTCCATGTAGTTCAGTTTGCGCTGGTAGGAAGCAGATGAATCAGGGATGGGGGAAGTAGAGCTGTTGTCATAGAGGTAAGAAACAGAGTGCAGTGAAGTTTTTGTATGTGTATATAAATGGGAAATATGGGATACTTGTTGCTTAATCCTCTGGCCTCCCATTGATGTCTTTGTGGCAGAAATTAGATTTATATTCAATACATAGTTACAGTCTAAAAAAATACAGTAAATCCAGAAGACTGTTCGAAGTTTCATGCATGTGGAAGTAAGAGGATTAAACAAGTTCAGTACTGTATTTTTTTTTTGCTGTAATTGAAAAAGCATACCTTCTTAAGCAGAAATACTGCTTGAAAAACCAAAAAAGACAGGCAATTTTCTTTCAGCATCCAACCTCATGGAAAAGCATTTTGCTTCATAAAAGATAAGAAGTGCTAGGCAAAATAACTTTAATGAGAAGGGAAGGAGTCACATATGTGGGAGCTGTATTTGTCTAAGCTCAAGTGATAAAATGTGATTAACTTAGACTGGAGCAACTGTCACGTACACTAGAAGACCGCTGAGTAGGAAGCAAGCAATTCTTTTGGCATTTACTTGGAGGTGTCTGGTCCCAGGACTATGAGTGTTATGTTCATTTTTAAGATGTGCTACTAATAGTAAAGTGTGTAATTGCTCTCCCTGCTCTGTTGTATATTCCAAAACACTGCCTCAGAGTTCTGAGACATCGTGGACAGTAGAGCTGTGCTGAGGGGGTTCTGAAGGTGCTCTAGAAAGTGACGTGTTTGTTCGTTTGTTCCATTTTGTATATGGAAGCAGATTATAAGAACCATGGCTCAGTCGGACTGAAGGTCAGCATCACAGAATCATAGAATAGTTAGAGTTGGAAAGGACCTTAAGATCATCAACTTCCAACCCCCCTGCCATGGGCAGGGATGCCTCACCCTAGACCATGTAGCCCAAGGCTCTGTCCAACCTGGCCTTGAACACTGCCAGGGATGGAGCATTTACCCCTTGGCACCACCATTCCTCAGTGAGTATGGAAGCAGAAAGGTATAGAAAGTGCTGTGGTCTGCTGCAGGCTTGTTTATGCATAGACCCAAATGGGCAGCCTGCTCACCCCTGAGTGCATAATGCTGCTCTGGGGGAGGTCAGCTCTCAGGTGAGCTTCTTTCTCTTGGTTGAGGCCACACAACTTTGATTTATGTATTAAAGCAGGGAGGTGTGTAACAGCAGGTAATCCAGCAGGAGATGCCCTTGCCCCTGCTGCAACCACCATCAGCCATGGAGGGACCTATTTCTTCTCTTCAGAAATACATTACTAAAAATCTTTATTTGTAAAATTGAATTTTGTACTTACTGATGTAATCAGTATTTCAGAGGAATAGGAACTTTCTTGCTTGGGTTTTTTTTTCCCTTTCTGATAGAGGAGGACTCCTCTGTGTGTTAAATCTTTCTTTCCTAGTTGCTTTTCTGATTACTCTTGTGTTCTGTGGAGCATTTTATTTCAACAGTCTGAGAACTGCAGAGATTGGATTTGTTAATCTTTGCATGGTAAATAAAATATGTCCTAACCAGATAAGGTTATCCCAGTTTAAAGTACACACGTGGGGTGTGTATGTGTATATATGTCTGCAAAGTAGACAAAGATAAAGGAAGTATGGTGATTTAACTGATTCCAAAAACACTATTTAAACTTGTACAGTAGGTGGTATGATCATATTTTGTGGCTATTTGAGTCTGTGGAGTAAGGGATCTCCTTTTTCTCAAATGAAATACTACTGCCATCAACACACACACACTCTAATGGGAAAAGGTGGGTATTATAAGGTGAGTGATGGGTAAAGAGAAGGAAAATTATATTAGTGTCATCATCTTGTCAGTTAGAAGAAACCCAATGTAAAGACAGAAGGTTCTAAGTGCTTCACTAGTTATTTTTATTTGTGGGTGTTTGTATGTAAGATACAATAAAACTTGTTGGTTATACATAGATGTAGTGTTATATAAAGTTACTTTTTTTAATGAGATTGTTGTGTCTTGTACTTGCAATACTATTTTCTTTCTTTCTGTTCTCTTACTCTCTCATGCTTCCAAGTTTTGTTTGCCATGTGTGTAAAAGCAATTGTATGTTATCATTCTACTGTATTGTACAACGCATTAACAAATTTGAAAGCATGACATAACATATTTTAAGGGGCTGTATTGTATTAGGAGACAGTCTTGTGGAGCTGGGGGATAATTTTGAGACTCAGTTGAAGGATAATGTCTATTTGTTATGAAGTTTCTGTTCACTGCTCACTATTAAGATGCATGACTGGGAGTTTTTTTTCTTTCAGTGGTAGTATCTTTGGGCAGTATTGGCTGAAGGTGGGAAATACCTCCTTCAGCATACCTTCAGGGAGGGTGGTGTAGGAATAGAAAGTTCCTAGTAATAAGGGAAGAAAAACAAGATTTTTGGTGGTGGGACAAGAACCAGCTAGAGAAGGGTTGAAGAATTGGATCGGAACCCTGAAGAACTTGCCAGGGGACTGGAGAATGTGAGGTAGGGTTAGGCTTTATCAGATTTTGTTTAGCTTATAGGCTTGGAGAATCCTGCAGGCTAAATCACTAATTATGTGGACACCTTAGTGCTGCATGTCCCTGAGGAGGGAGCTTGGTGCACCCCTGGGAGCTTGCTCATGCAGAGCCAAACAGCAGCCAAGGGAACTCCTGCTGGCACTGGGGTGGCAACAGTCAGGGCTTGGAGCTGCCCAGGACCTAAAGGTGCTTCAAAACATCTCTGCCAGTGTCTTTGAGAACCAAGAGGGTGGTGCTCAGAAAGGAAGGGGCCTCACCTTAAACCACGACACCTTACCATCTCCATGACGCTGCAATGCTGATGCTGTGCAGTCGTGTCCGCACAGAGCTGGGAATTGCCAGCTCAGTGTCCTTGTGAAGTCACTGGCACTCATTAATAACACCCCGCATAGCTAGTTCAAAAACTATATGGGCTTTACTGCTCTACAAAATAATCTTTGTATTAGTAAATACTCTCTCTGTGGATGAATGGTTAACTTTGTTTTTCCCTGAGTACAGTAGAAGCCTCTTCAATGAATAATGCAACATGTTTGAAGGTTGGGAGAAAGATCTTTTGAATATGAATGATATTTAATTATGGTGTTGTGCATAACAGCAGCTATCTGTACTCATCTTTTATTGCAGAATTGTATTTCAGGTGGATCATGTGGTGAAATAAGAGTGGAATTTGGTTTTCTTTTCAAGAGGAAGCGTGTAGAAAAATGAATTCAGTTTTGTTTCTGTGAGATTCCTGAGAACTCTCCACTAGAAAGGTGCAGTTGAACATCCTATCTGACAGTGTCCAGCCGTGAAGACCTTACAGGAGCGGGCAGGAAGTCCCGAGTCTGTAGATTGGAATAAACTGCCCTTTATTGCAGGTCTTGTTTTGGCTGCCAGGACACCATTTGTTCTAGAAATACTATTGAAGCAAATGTTGGCTTTGGTGCTTGTCCTGCACTCGTGCATGTTGTTTTGTAGCATGTCCTGATGCTGCTGTGGAGGTATTTTATCCTTGGCAAATGATTTGCAAATCCTTTGCTGCCGCTTGTTGATCGTTTTGAACTGAGAGCAGATTAATGATTGTTTCTCTAGTGGCAGTGTTGGCCTCTTAATAACCGTTACCCAGCTTTCGTATGCCTGTCTAAATATCATGTGCTCAGATGACTCCAAAGGAACAATCTGGGTAGTGTGCAAAAGTCTAAATATAGCACTAATAATCCCTAGCTTTCTTCGTTTCAGTCAGCAGAAGAAATTGCTGAATACACTTCCGTTTGTGCAGAGTACACACTGAGATAAGTCGATGTTGACATCTGTTTCAGTGTTGATTTCTGATGTCTCCCTGGTACTTTTGGAAGGGGAGAAATTCTTTTTCTGCAAAAATCTCTGAACTTGTCTTTGGTCTCTGGTTGTGGGTTGGGTTTCTCCCCATTATGCTAGAAAATTACACAGTTTTCAGCCCCTTTCCAAACTGCCAGCTTTCTGCTCCACTGAGGTTACTTCTGGCTCCAATCCCAGTATTTTGGGGGAACAATACATTCTATTTTAGCCTATACAGATTTAATTGCTGTGAATAAGGTTGACAATTATCTTTCTCTGTGTCTGAGAATGTCACCAGCTGTTTTGGATGCATTTAAATTGCCACACCATGCTAAACTCACTTGTCGCATCAGGAGCTAATAATGCCAAGTATCAGGCACCTGGTAATCTGTCCTTGGCATTTATTTTAAAATATAATTTTTGCTGCATTTGATTGTTTCTTCTGCTACCCCTTCAGCCTTGGTTCTCTGCACTGGGTGGCGTTATTAGTCATACCAAGGGACTTCTATACCAAAGATGCATTCTGAGGAAAATGCATTTCAAATAGCAAGAAAACCTATTGAAAGAGAAGCTGGTGGGCTTTTTTGTGTGTTGTTTTTTTGGTTGGTTGGTTGGGTTTTTTTCTCCCTCCACCCGCATAAGCTCAGGCACCTAAGGTGGAAATCATCTGACCATTTGCTGGCAACCTGCTGTGTAAGTGTCTAGGCTCGGCTTTATTGTCCACAAAGAGGAAGAGACATCTCATGCTAGTGTAAACAACCAAAACAGGTCAGATGAATCATACCCCCAAATGTCCTCTTTCTCTTTGCTTTTAAAGTCTGGGTGATTAGCTCAGACTTAGCTGTCTGCACCATATAGACATCTGACTAGGTCTCACCTCTGGGGACCATACTCATAGCAGCAGTCACATGTGACTATAGATGCATGTGGACACCTCAGAAGATCAAACGTGCTTGGTTTTTTGGTGCACAGCCACTGCAGGTGGCAAGGTGGAGGTGCTCTGGGCTTGGCTTCTTGAAGTGAAAGGCAGACCCAAGTGGATTTCCCCAAGGAAGAGACAGATCAGTGTTTGATGTCCACAGTTACATAGCACTAAACTGTGGTGTACCATCTCTTTTTCACTATTAGCTTCCTAACGTGTAAGATACAACTTTATAAGTTCTTTTTTTTTCTCTAGAAATGTTAGTTTAAGCAGGACCTCTCCTCCCTATCCTCTTCTCTTTCTCTCTCATATTGTCTCTTCAGTCTAGCTGTGGCAATATATTGATATGAATTTAAATAATGATGATTTTTGCTGCACAGGTGCCCCTGTAGCATAGCACACTGGCGTGTGAAGGTGGAGGTTGCTTACTCCGGTAAAGCCAGGAGAGGGGGTTCATGTGAAAGTTGGCTTTTCATTCTTTGCTTGAGAAGTTTGCTCTCGTTAATTTTCCAAATTGTTAACCTGTTGAATTCTGACGGTTTTTCTCTCCAGTCCACATACAGCTTTGTTTAATGTTTATCTACAGTCTTACCAAGGCGTTCATGAATGCAAACTTCCAGTTTCAGTCACTGCCTTTCACATTTGTGCAACTCTAAGTATAGGTCCTGAAAACAAGTTGTTCCTTAGTGTAGCAGGATACAGGGACATACGAATACTTCATCACTTCCTGATACATATTTTTACAGATCATGACACAATTTAAGTTTTCTAGTAGTCTGTGAGGAATGGGAAGGCTTATATACAAGTTAGAGCAATCAATTGGTTCTTGTGTTGACTTTGGTCTTGTTGAGAGCTGTTGGGCATTGCAAGTGCCTTTGATCATGCCATGCAGGATCCATTCCATCAATGCTACTTAGGTGTGTTTGTGCTGGGCTACCCCATGTTCTGTGGGCTTCTGCAGACACAATTGACTCTCCTTGGAACTCTTCTTACAATACTTGATGTTGGCGCTGCCAGTCTGTGGGTATTGTAATGTGCCTGGATGTGTTTGCGAGTAAAGACCTGAACACCTGGGCAAAGATAATTAAGCACTTTGACCTATGCTACATGAAAAATAGATGGTTTCAATGGCATAGTATTTAACTGAATACTTTGCTTGAGAAATACCATAGGTTTCTGTACAGGGGTGTGCATGTATGTGCATATGGAATATATGTAAAAGTACTGTGATGTCTTCTTGATCCTGTTTTGCATTAAATACTATGATTTCTTTTTATACCTTAAATTTGGGAAAGCTAATTTTGGAGTTGGCTGTTGCTCTCAGGCAGGATTAGTGAACACCATTCAAATGTTTTGATGGATCAAATTTAAGGTAGCTGCCATTTTTCTGCAACCTTTCCTTTTTCAGGCTCAGGATTGCTGAAACTTCATTGGTTTGCATTTAGCTTATATTTTAACATCTTCAAAGATAAGGTCTAGGAAAGTAATTTTGATAATAGAAGTAAAAGGTTGGGTTTGGAGGCATGTTTCTATGGCAAAGAGTCATTGGAGTATTTCTTGCATGTAGGCCCTTCCCGCAGATCTGCCATTTAATGTTCTCCCAGAGGAAAAGTAATGGATGTAAAACTCTAGCAGCAGGGTGTAATTTTTCTTTAAGCTATTCTTAAAAATTACCAATATATGAGTGACTTTGAATTAATTTTCTACTTGTGGATTCGTGGTAAGAAAGCTGTGTATAATGTTTTTCCCCTTGCCTTGCATATGTGTCTTTTCCTACATCTACAGTTTGCTATAATGACTTTTTAAGAATAAATTAGCAGATTGACTTCTCTCAGGTTATAGGGGCTTCACAATACCTGCTGCAGCAGAGGGATATTGTGAATAGGGCATTAGCTCTTATCCGTGGAAGTGTGTACACTCTCTGTCACACTTGCAAAGATTAGCTTGGGGCTAATTTAAGTTGACAGCTGTACAAAAGGGATTAGTACTGTCACTGATGAACTCTTGCTGTTAACTTTCACACATGCTAAATATGAGAGATAATTTTTTTTGAAGCTTAGACCAGTTTTGCATAAACCATTTATCTTGATTTCTCTTAACCCTGAGAGAGCTCAGGCTGCGGTCTACAGCATCACAGCCTAATGGCCTGGGATTTACTGAAGTGTTTTAAACATATAACTTGCTTCATTGTAAGCATAAGGAGAGCTTTTATTTGCATATAATTGGCATTGTTCTAAGGAAGAAAGGGTTTATTTGGATGTGCTTTCAAAAGTAGAACTTTAGGAAGGAAATTGGAGGGGAGGAAAGTGGCTTTTTTTTTTTGTCATGCATCCTTGCCACTTGTGAACATACATTTATGCATTCTACAATAAAACTAAAATATTTTAATTCAGATTGAGGATTTGGTTGAGTGGTTTTGAGTGTTTAATAGTAGTTGACGTAGTAATAATAGCAGTGTTGAGCTTGTAGGCAAAGTGAATATTTCAGAGGCCTGAATGCCCATTGCTGTAGAGATTAGGGGCAGGCTGCTGTCCCTAACCTTTCCTCATTTTAACTAGTGTGATTTGTGTATTTCTGTCACACAGCTGTGTGGGGACAACTGGACCTCATATACAACCATTCTTTCTTCTGGCAGACCTCTGTATCTTCTGTGTCCTATTTATGAGGAGTGCTTGTGGTCAAGACTGTCTTCAGCCTCACGTGCATAAGGAATTGTACTGCTCATGGGAGCAAGCATGAAGTGGCTAATTTTCCTGTACTAGGGGGAAAGGAACAGCAGAACTTGGGTTTTTGTCTTGAATGTCAGTCCTACTGTGTAAAATGAAGTCAAAGAAATATTCACAGTCTAATAAACCTTAATAAAGTACATTCCAGTAGAAAGGTTCCTTTTCACACCTGTTTTGGTTTTTTTAATGCTTTCCACTTCAACTTGAAGCTCTAACCTTCTCATACCACCCAAGCTGATAAGCTTTCTTTGTCTTATCAACAAAATCTAGAAAAATCTAGTGATGCATGAAAATATTAATGGTTTTGTGCAAATATACTCATCTGAAGGCTGACTTCACCAGGCTGAATATGATCCATTCATGTAAGAAGCATAATTTGAAGAACTTCCAAGGCAACTTTTTCTGTGCACCGTGGAAATAGGTTCAGACCTAGATCAGCAGGATTTGAAAATTTAGCTATTAAGGAGGAGAAGAAAAAGGTGTAAGACTGTGATAGTGGTAGTTGGATTAGAAGGAACTGGTCAACAGAGTGGTTTGTCTGCATTATCACCTTTCTTAGTTTTTTCAGCAAGTTTTGAACAGATAGCCAGACAAAGTTGCTTTAAATAGGATGATGAGCAGTCTGACCTGGCTGTCTCTCTAATGTCACTGTATTTTGTGGGAGATAAATGGTGTTTCTTTTACAATGTCAAGTCCATCTTTACAAACTCTTCTTAACCCGTCCTGATAGCTAGTACAGGAGGAGTGAGGAAGGAGAATTTGGCAACTAGTACTGTCAGCCGTGGCTGAGATTGCTCAGCCTGAAGGAAGATTATGCTTAACCATGTTTGTGTCCCACCAGTCTGTAGCACTTCATCTCTTTTGGGAAGTGTATCTGGATGCTGTGCCACACAATAGCATTTTGGGAAGTCCATGGAAATAACATCAGAGTGGACTTCCCTTCCAAGATGTCATAGATTTCAGTCCAAAGACAAGCTGCTTTAGCAGTTTATGTTCATTTATAGTGAACTTGTGGCAGAATTTTTTAGAACTTGTGTTGGTTTTGAGTTCTTTAATGTATTTTAGATTTTGAGCATAAATGGTATTTTACTCTGGGCCTTGCCTATTTTAATCCCAAAATTAGTCCTTATCAGCTAGGCAGGTGTAGTAGCTTCTAGCTTGGCCCAGTATACCGGTGTGGTTCCTGGTAGGAGAAGCGGTATTTTCACGCTCAGTCATCGCAAGACTAACCTTTATGGCTAAACGTTCATTTCCTCCTTGGTTAATAAAGTGAAGGTTTTATTCAGCCCCATAGATTTAGACAACTGATTCAGGGATGGCTTCAGTTTCTGCCCTCAGTGGACGATAGTAGTGGGTGGTTTTGTTTTGATGTGAGCAGTATGACAGAGTAATAAATGAATGGAACTGTTTAGGCTGCTTGAAAAGCTGCCTTTCATCTGCAGGAGGAGATGAACAGCTAGGAGGAAATCTCTTTCAAGTCGATTCTCAGGGCAGAAATAAATCTTGTGTGAGTGAAGGGGAGAAAAAGCCACCTACCTGGAAATCTAAGACTATAAATGAGATGTCACAGAAAAAGTCGGTGGCATCCACTCACATGCTAATCCATTAAGGGGGGGCCGGGGGGGTAAAAGGGAGATGCGAGGAGAAAGAAAAGCCAGCAATATATCATTTTAAGACTGCTGAAATTATGTTCCTATGGTTTTGCATTATATTGTCTATTGTCCATAGGTATTTATATATATTCATTTGTCTGGGTTACTTCTGTGTTATTAGTTGGATTGGATGCAAGCTGGTGTCATACTCATGGTTGCAGGCTAGCACATGCGTACCACAGCTGGAATGAGGAGAGGGGCTGGCAATACCTTCTGTGAGGCTGGAGCCTGCCAGGCCTGATGAATTGATTTATTCAGTGTCAAAACAACTACAGGTGCCCACTGCTACTCTGAACCCCCAGCCCTAAACCAGTACTTCTTGTGCACACTGCTGTTGTGTGAAATACACAATTTCTGTCTGGCTGTCTGTTCAAAACATGCTGGAAAAACTAAGCAAGAAAATAATGCAGACAACCCATTCTTCGTTGACCAGTGTCCTTCTAGTCCGGTTTCCACTATCACAGTCTTACACCTTCTTCTTCTCCTCCTTAGTAACTAAATTTTCAAATCCTGGTTGTAGGATTTGCAGTAGACAACAAACTGTCCATGGATATAGCAGGGTTTTTTCTACCTTCTTTTTCCTAACCCTTAGAAACTTAACCCTTTAGAAACATTTGCAGTTATTTCCATGTTCCAGTGTCACACGTGGTGGGCTGCACAGATAACACACACAGCCTCAGCCTTAATCTATGTGGTACAAGCGCGGGCTGCGTAGACATTTGCTCTGGAAGTGTTTGCGTCAGGATGTCTTGACCCTTGTAACAGGTCTTACAGAGGAAGTGGAACTGGGAATGCTGTCTTGCTACTGCGGAGAACTTTGCCTTGGTAGGGGAGAAGCAGATAGATTTTGGGGTGTCCTATGGTTACAGGTGGGTTATCAGTTACCCTACAGCTCAACTAAACTGAAGGGGGTAGGTCAGGCTCTCTGCTTTTGCAGGTTTTATTTCTTAGCTTGGGTAGGTCAAGAGTGTGTGTGCAGCCAGTTCCCACACTTACCCTGCTGTAACGTAGCTCCCCAAGCTCTTGTAGCTCTCCTAGTCCTTACATTTCGAAAAGTACTTCTCGCGCACACTGCGGTTGTGCATGATTTCTGCTGAGCTCTTTGCCTTTACCTGTTGCTTTTCTCTAGGCATGTTACATAGAAAATATTGTAGACTTATGAGTTTAAACAATACAAGTACTTGAATGACTACTTCAAATTTTTTCAGAATTGGAGACCAGACCTAGGTAAAGCTCTTTTTCCTCATATTAGCACAGCTTTGAACTTTTGCTGAAGGAAATACAACTTCATCTAATCTCAAAGAGTACCATATAGGGAGGAGTAGAACAACCAACAAGTATATGTACTGATATCTACTGATACCTATGTGAAAAAAAGAGGGCTGAATATAAATGCTTCAAAAGACTTGAGCTGGTTTTGGAGGCTTTTTGGTTTGGTTGGGTTTCGGTTTTTTTGTCAGGAAACTGTTATCAAAACCTGTTTTGGATTTGTTCGACTGGCCTGTTCTGGTTCTTGTGAGATAAACTTAGTATTTTGTAATCAGTGACCTTGGCAGAGGAGTTTCAGAGCTCTGCTTGATGAATGAAGAATAGAAGCACAGTGTGACCTACATTTCCATTCAATCTGATGGGATGTGGGGTCTCGCAAGATACCAGCAGAATGCTAATTGTGAGCCAAACAAACTAGCTGGCTTCTATCTGGAAGGTTTGCTTTAAGCTGAGGACATGATTGAGATTAGTCTCATAAAGTATTGAAGTTTCCATCAAGGCTGATGCAAGTAACTCTTGAGGTGTGACCAAGCCCCACCGCCTCACTTTGCAGGCTTCAGGAAGCTCCTGTTCGCAAAATAGGGTGTATATTTTTACTAGCATTACTATACCATGAACTAAACCTTAGGATTATATATTTATTACTGAGCAATGTGTTTGACACAATAGAGACAGCTAATTCTGTAAAAAGAGGAGCTTCTGATCCAAATTGGATATGTTATTTGAGTTGAACTTTGTGAAAGATTGGGTACGACATGAATGGATAACGGGAGAGAGGGGAGAAGGGATGGAAAGGAGTTAATCATGAATAGGTCTAATCAAGCAGTTCCTTGAGGAATTATGAGGAGAGAAAACAAAAGCAAAAATTCCCTTGAAAACATGTCTCTGAATACAAGCTAGGAAATTATATAGGCCTCAATCTTTTTTAAATTCCTTTTTCTCTGCGTAATATTATTATTATTATATTTATATAATGTAATGATATATATTAATTATTATTATTACTATTATTATTAGCATCCATGGTCAACTGGAAGTGAGGACAACTGTATGATTAGAAGGTTTTTTGGTGGGGGAGGGTTGTTCTTAACTGTGTGTGAGGAGGTGGTGCTTTATCTCCTGTTGTTTACTTTACTGGAGGATAACATTTTGAGGCAGACAGAAAAGGAGATATGAAGGGAAACTGAAAATCTTAGGAAGCTGAGGCACTTCCTCTGTGAAGGAGGGGGGTGGTAGATTTTCCATCAAAATGTTCATAGGTCTGATTAAGAGTTACCTTTTGGAAATATGAATATCTTGTTAGTTCTGCTTTGTTATTTGTATAAGCCGCTTAGATGTGGGTTTTGTCCTGATAAGTTAAAGTCTGGGAGAGCAAGGAGGAAAGACAACAGTGAAATCAGCATTGGAAAGCTGTTTGAAAGAATTGCCTCAAGGAGGGACTTAAAAAGCTGCAGAGAGAACAGGATTTCAAAAGGCACCAAAGACAGATTTTAAAGCTGAGTAGAAGGTGTTACCAGCTTCTGTGCTTGGCATCAAACACCAACACATTGCTCCAACTTTGAGATTAAAAATCACAGAGCTTCACTGCAGCCCTTTTCCAAAGTTTGGTTATGAGATGGGATGTGAGAGTAGAAGAGTGGAGAGTCTAGATGACAAAGGCTGTCTGACGTAGGCACTCTTCTACTCACTTCCCATCTCACAGCACCTGTAAGCACTGTTTTGACATTATGATTAGTTCAAGTCTTAACAAGGATTTCCAAAATAAACTTAATTCTCTGATGGAGAGAGAAAAACTGGAATCTTGGGAGATAATGTGAAATTCTGGGAGGGAACACGTTCACAGCCCCAGTACTGCCACCTCAATACGCTGACACTCCAACTCCCACAGCTTCTCAGTATTCAGTCTTGCCATGCTCCTCTTGATCATATTCTTTTCTAGCAAGGTACTCGGTATGCAGGTTCAACTTCAGGTCTTTCATTGTAGCTGACTGCCAAACTAGTCACCTTGTTCTCATAGCTTTTCTAATGTATTCAGTGCCTTGACAAATTTTCTTGGCAAGTGCTTTGTAAAATGATACCATATTGTGCATAACATAACACACTGTTAAACATCAGAACATCTTCTACCGTACAAGTCCTGAAGTCCATTACTAAGCTCAGAAACCAAAGCAGCTTCAACAGTTGAGTGATTTTCATTAGGAATGATATGTAGTAGGAAGGCAGCAATTTTTGTAAGGAATCACTTTTGTCTCTATGTGTCTTCCACTCTTTTTTAAGTGGGATTGAAAACAGCAGCATCAATGAGGAGGCTGATCAGCTAAACTGAGTATTGATTAGCTCCTGATGCGATAAAACTACACTTTCTATGCTGCTGCAGTATTTAAATGCTTTGGTATTTGTGATTTTCTCCTCCCTTCCCCTCTACCCCCTTTCTGAATAAATGCTTCTGTTTTTCCTAATGTCAAGAAAATGTCGAGTTTTCAGACTGGAAGCTTATAGTGTCTCAGTGTTTGATCTCCAGTTGCTCAAAGGTTAGGCACAACAGGGGGTGAAGTGGATAAACTGCTCCCACGTGCCTTGCAACTAGATGCTCCTTCATCCCTGCTCTCTGTGTTTCACAAAATAATTTTACTCACAGTTGGTGTTTATTTACAAGAAATACTTGTAAACAAGTGGTGGTATTGTGCATGCAGGTACCGGGCTGCAGTGTGTGACATTGGGCACCGTTAATGAAGCTTTCAGTATTTGAAAGCAGTTAATTATAGTGGATGCATATTTTCTTAGAAGACTGATTTTTCTAATCAGAGGTAGGAATACTCATTTGTCACAGTATCATATTGCTCCTTGAGAATCAAAAGAATATATTTTGCCTTTAAGCAAGGCTGACACAGAATTGACATTTCATCAAGAGCAGGCAAGCTGGGGCAGAGTGCACTGCAAGCCTTCCTTTGGTTTTTGTTTTCCTTTCAGCAGTCTTCAGCAGGTGTTTTCTTGTTATGTAAAATGTTACTGTAATGAAAACGTTAGAGATCAAGAAGTTAGGTGTCTCTTGAACTTTCTATCAGGATTATAATGTGCCTTCAAGCTGGTTTACTATCTGGAGAGGCAGCAGTTGTTTTTAAAGACATTGTGTGCCTGATGTGAAACTTGGTGTTTGTCCAGCAGTGGAAATGCTGTCTCTGACTAGCAGTCAACTTGTTGGCTCAAACCTTGTAGTAAAGAGGAGTGGTTAGATGATATTTGTGAAAGAAGACATGCTTGCATCAAAGTGGCAATGCTTTTACTTGGTTAGAATAAGTTATGGTCCCGGCTTACACAGGTTTTTCCTGTGTGAGCCCAGGACTGTCAAAGCACGTGTCTTACTCAACATGTAACCAATGCAAAATTAGTCAATTTGTGATGAGGTTCTCATGTAGAAAGAGTGTTCGAACTTGGCTGGTCTGAGGTAGATGATAATAACCACAGTATCTTGGATATTGCAGACTTCTGATTATGTTTTTAAAATGGTGGTGGTGGAATAGCTGTTATTTTAGCTTCATCACTGATGGAACAGAGATGAGCAGTTGTGGTGCAAGTCTCTGGATACCTTTGGCTGTCCAGAGCTAGTACTGAGCTCTTAGTGCTCAGAGTTTCATGCCTGCAACTCTTGGTGCAGATCTACTGCTCTTTACAGTGCAGGTGGGACAGAGGTGTAAGGGTTTGAGTTTTGTTATTTTGGGGTTTGTTTTGGGGATTGAAGGAGGGCGAGTTATGTTGTTCTGCAGTACCGGAGGGGTGCATTTAGCATGCATCTCTCTGTTACTGTGGTACAAGCATGCTTGATTTGCATGTTGGTATACAAAGCAAAGACTTTCCTTTCTATTTCTGTCACAGTGTTTCTAATACCTGCTTTTTTAAACATAATAATAGCAGGGCATATTTTTCTGTGCCTTAAGCAGTAACAACTTTTTAGATTTATAAGCAGGTGTTTTGTTTGTGCAAGACTTGGAACTTGACAGAATGCACACCTTTAGCCAACAGATTCATTATTCACTATAGCAGAGAGGCTGGCAGGTAGAAAAGCAAGTGGGGCTCTCATGTTTCAGCTGGGAGGCACAAGTTTATCAGCCTTGATCATCAAGTTAGTTCCTTTAAAAAAAAGTGTGGTATGTCTGCAGGTAAAATATGCTCATGGTGCCATTGTTTCTTGTTTGCATAGTTCCATGAAAAAGGCTTGTTATGCCATGTGTAGGTGTATAGAAACAACAAAGTATGCATGTGTGTACGTATGTGTATGTAGGTGTGTAAGAAATTTGGAGGTCTTAATTCAGTTTCTAATACTTCTGCGCTATAGTTCCATACATCTGGAGTCATGTGAGATACAGGTGGATGCTTCTGTGCTTTGCTAACTTAGACATGTCCTCTGTTGTTTTTTGTTGTTTTCTCTTAGGGTAATAAATGCAGGGAAGAGCACGCACAATGAAGATCAAGCCAGTTGTGAAGTCCTCTTTGTCAAGAAGAAAGCTGGAGGAGCTAATTCTACACCGAACAAGAACTCTTCAAAACGGAGGTCATCGCTGCCCAATGGAGAAGGTCTCCAGCTGAAAGACAATTCGGTAAGCAGACTTCTGCGTCTGGTCAGTGGAGAAGTACAAAATAAATATAAGAGGATGTGGCACTGTCACACTAAAAGGTGCTCACTGAATGGTTTATATATTTTCAGTTACCTCTTCTGAATTATTTCTGCTAAATAAAGAGCACTTAACTATGTTTTTCTTAGTTCTGCTATTTGACTTTTGATTTCTTGCATCTAAGACATTTTAGTTTAAAGATGGGGAGGGCAATATTCTTTAGAGTTTCCTTTTTGTTTTGTTTCTGAAAATACAATCCTGAGAAATTTACTGCTGCAGGATACTGTGAGTTTAGTGGCTGCAGTTGACTTGTCCAGGGACAGTCACAGAGCAGTATCGCTGTTTATACAGTCATGCAATTTAATTAAAGGTGAGATAGTCATTTGGGTTCTTTTCACTGCAGCAGTATTGCATATAGCAAGGTGGGTTTATGCAGATAGGGTAAGGTCATCCGGCACACTGAATTCGGTGAATTTAGTTGACTATGGTTCCTCTCTTTGTTGTGGAGAGTGATGTACGTCATGCACTTGCCCTACTGGCAGTCATCTGCTATTCTTCATCTGTCTTGTTTCCTGGCTGGCTAATTACTTCATCTGCTCTTTAAGCATGAGCTCAGGCTTCAATGATTGATAGTGGATGTTCAATTCTGACATTTAGCCATGTAACAACACCAAATGCCCTATGTGAATGTTGGAGTTGGACACTGTGAATATACAGTCTTTCTGCTTCTGGGAGAGCACAAGTTCTCCCTAGGTGATAATTAGGCTTTCAGTGAATGGCAAGTACCCTTTCTTTTGTTTGTTTGTTTGTTTTCTTTGTTCTGTGTTGCATTTTTGTTTTAAACCAGGTTGTGATTAGCATTCTGCATCAGTGTCTCTCCCTGAACCCAATGGCTTGGTAAACCTGATGGCTACATTGGGTCATTGGGGTCCTGAGCAACAAGTGTTGCACTGTGTCCCTCCCCACCTTTCACTGTCCCTTTTTTGTTCCATATTTCATTACTGCTTCAGCATTTTCAGACTCTGACAGATTTCCCAGGTTTGCAAGTAGCTCTGTTTTTTATCTCTCTCAATCTTTCCTTAAATCACCTGTGTCCATTTCCATGTTTTGATATTCCTCACTGTATTCAGTTATGGGTTGGTTTTTTTTTTTTTCAAGTACATATTTGCACACTCCTGAATAAAGAATTGTGCCCCTGTACTTGCTGGGACTGTGAGTTCTGTGTACAGTCGTGCAAGGCAAAACATTATTTGTTTTAATAGGCTGTGTTTTAAAAAGTCTTTCCTAGAAAGTCCGTGCAACTGCCTGCTATTGGCTTGTGCAGATGCTTGCTTCCTAAGTCTATTTAATTTTTGTACACATCAGTTATGTTTAATGAAGCAAACATTTGGCTGCAGCACTTGCTCCTGTGTGTGAAACACACTGAGATAAGCAACAATGTGCTTGGTCCAGGCAGTGGGTTTGTTTGACACAAAGGGCGTTGCTGTGTCATGCACACGGCACACTGCAAAGACCTCTGTGCAGACACCAGCCTCGATAGACACATCTTTGTGCTGTGCAGAGGTACTAGCTTTGGTATAACACCAAATTTGCCTATCTGAATTTGCCTATATTTTTGTATTTTGGGGGCATGCATGAGACATAAAAAGCTTTGTAGTATTTTTTCAAGAAGCCTAGACCAAAACTGCCACCTTTGAGTAGTATCAAATGCTTCTCAAGAGCAAGAGGCGTGGTAATGTTGTATGCTGCATGGTTAATCAGCTTTCTCAGAAGGAACTGTTTTCAAACATTACATAGCTAATATGCTTAGATTGCTTTAGAAATAGAGGAATGTAAAACCGTTTCATTATTGGAAATGTGTCTTCACTAGCCTTGATGGTATCCATCATTATGGTCATCATACTGTTACGTTATCACAATGGTAGAGTCTATAAACTGCATATTTTTTGAAAGCTGCTCTTTTTGTGTTTTAAACTTCATGATTGTCAGCCTTGTTAAATGTCCAGTTGCCCTGTGTTACAAGAAGTATCTCACAGAATTTTCTGATTTCTTTTCCTCTTCTCACTAGTGTATTTCCTGCTTTGATTCTGTATCTTTCATCTTGATTTTTGAATGAACAGTCACTCCCTTTCAGCTCCTTGAAAGAAACATTTTTATTTCAAATCTTCTGGTTTTTTTCTTCTATTTCTGACTGTAGTGGTTTAATCCCAGCCAGCAGCTGAGTAGCTCACAGCCACTTGCTAACCCTCCTGCCCTGCAGTGGGATGGGGAGGAGAATTAGGGGGGAAAAAAATGTAAAACCTGGGTGTTCAGATAAGAACAGTTTAATAATGGAAATAAAATATTGTAATAATGATAATAATTGTAATGAAAAGGGAGACCACAGAGAAAGAAATAAAGCCCAAGACTGACAAGTGATGCACAATACAACTGCTCACCATCCACTGACCGATACTGACACTGTCCCCAAGCAGTGATCAGACACCTTTCCCCAGTTTATGTACTGAGCATGCTGCTCTATGGTATGGAATATCTCTTCTGCTAGTTTGGGTTAGCTGTCTTGGCTGTGCTCCCTCCCAGCCTCATGTGCACTTCCTCACTGGCAGAGCATGGGAATCATAGAATCACAGAATGGTTTGAGTTGGAAGGGACCTTTACGGATCATCTAGTTCTGACACACACACCCCACCCCCGGCAGGGACACCTTCCACTAGAGCAGGTTGCTCAAAGCCCCATCCAATCTGGCCTTGAACACTGCTGGGGATGGGGCAGCCACAGCTTCTCTGCACCCTGTGCCAGCGCCTCAGCACCCTCAGAGTGAAGAATTTCGTCTTAATATCTAGATCCCACACTTTCCAATACACCATCACCTTTCCTTTTGTCTTTTTGTCCATACACGCAGATATAATTCCCTTAATCTGTGGACCTTCCCTGTAAAATATCTGTTGAGATTTAGTCCATGACTTTGGGCTCCATCTGTCACTGCAGACTTATCAGGGCAGGAAAAACAGTGTGTGGTATTTTGACCCGAAATGAATGTTAATGCTCAAGTGAGAGGTCATCTGATCTGTATAACATAGTATACTGTTTTCATGCTACTTGTTACTGTGTTCTTTTTACATTCTCTTCTTATCTACAGATTTACTTGTTTTCTACATGACACTTGAATGAGTGCTATAGCACTTATTATTTAGCTGTGTAAAACCTGTTTTGCCATGTTATTAGACCACAGCTTGTGAATTTAAATTAGTAATATATTTTCTCAAAACAAGAAGCATAGTTTTCTCCTAGAGGGCAGTCTTACACTAGCAATTAGTAGGATTTTTTCACTTGGTACATTTTTAGCTAGTTGAATATACCTAAATATATACATACATATATATATACACATGTGTTCTATAATGTGTCATATTTTTATGTTTTCATCTTTTTATACTGTTAAGTATAATATTGTGGTTTCCCCTCACATAGCATTGTTAGCAAATATTTTTTAAGGAGTGTATGAGTTTGGTGTTAAATGTGCAACTTACTCTGTATCAATAGGATGTAGAAATACAGGCTTGAGACATTCCAGTGAATGGTATAATATTGTCCCAGCAAGTATTTAGTAAGAAAGCCAGAGGCTGAATACTGTAAATGCCTCATAGGAAATCCCACTGTAACACACAATCTGAAATAGTTTCCGAGTGGGGAAGCACTTTGTTAGAAATATTGAAGGAAAAAGGTATGAGGGAAGCAGTTTACTGAGTATTTGTCCTATAAAAAGAAAGTTTTCTTCTGTTCTTGTTTAGTTTTTGAAGTGTGGCTCACAAGGGAAATAGGAATTGGAACTTAAACTGTCTCTTGATTTAACAGAGTCCATTTCATCTTCCTTGGATTTTTCATTTCTTCAGCATAATCTTTTAGAAGACCACATGCCATCTTTGTTTTTCCCCGGTTTCTGGGAATTGTGCATAACTTAAATGGCAGCTGCATCTGAGGTTGTGTGTTTAAAGGTAACCCCATCAGTGCAGCCCTGCACTTGGGAAGTCAGCAAAAAGGAGTCAGAGATCAACAGGTTGGGTGCTGTTGTCATAGCTTTGACTCTGCAGATGGGCTCTGCAGAGCTTCTGGGAATAGGAAGAAGGAGGTCATGGGCCAGAAATGAGGAGATGGAGAAGTGAATGTGTATTTAGCCCCAACACACACACTCACACACACACAAATCAAAGGAAACCTATTAAATAGTATAAATATGGTTTTCTTCTTGTAAGGACAGGTGATAAACTGAGCAGAGCAGCGAATGAAAAGATCCTGCAAATTCAACCCTAAATTAATTCTTTCCCCTTCCCCCACCCCATTCCACTGGTGCTTGATTAATCACATTTGCCCTCTGTCACCATTCAGGAGCATTCACTTTAAATTGTGCAGCATTTTCTCTGCTGCTATTTTTAAATATCTTTAACTACAGGGTACCTTGACGATGAAAGCTGAAGACCATCAGTGAGTGAAATGGGAATCCTATGCCAGGATATTGTCATAGTGACTCAGGTTGCAGGGCTTCATGTGATGCATTATTAATTATCACCGTAATGTGAGGATACATATTGATTAATTCTGCAGTACTCTTTGCCACAAAGATGGGGCAGAATATTTGTTTTATGTGACACAGGACTGGTTGCCTACCACAGGTAGCTGAGCATATCATTGGTAACATAAGAAAGCTTTTCTCTAAGGGTGGGGTGGCAATTGCCCACCCAGTTCAGACTTTGTGAGAAGCAAAGTGTGCTCAGATGCATTTTGTGAGTCTGGGTCGTATTTGGAACAATAACAGTCAGGGTGGGTTGTAGTTTTCAGAATAAATCTTTAGTGGCAACATGATTTATTTGCCTGTTCGGAATTATCTTCATTAAAATATTCTGAAGGTTTGCAATGTGGGAGCACTGTCCAGCTTACCTAAAAATATTGTCCCAAATTTATCACTATATATTGCAAAGGCTGCCTAGTTTTTTCCGCTATAACTGAGCAAAATAGGTAATTGCTTGGTGGCTGTGGAGATCATCTCAGTGGTGGGAGGAAAAGCGAGCACCTTTTTGTGCTTTTCGTCTCATCTGTGTTCCCTGATTGCTGGCCCTTGCTCATTCTCTGAGTCACTGCACCATATATTTAATACTCATTGAATTGCTGTGGTTTTGGAGAATTCATCACTCTTCAAACAGAGGAGCCATTTTTATTCTCAGGGTGGGGGAAAGGCATTTGTTGTTTCTTCCTTTTTTTTTAGATGGCTAATAAGTTATTTGTGGTTATACTGTCTTTGCTAGTTCAAAAGTAAATGAAGCTTCATAGGAATACACAGAAATTTTTGGAGACTAATATTTAGGTTACAGTAGTGCCTGCAGCTCCAAGATGAAGTTAAGGCCCAAGAGCATCTCCCACAAAAAGTGTGCATGAGACTGGCACTGTGGTAGTCATCTTCCCTGACTGTATACACTTATTATACAGCCGTCTCAGTTAATCTAGGGTGCGTCTGCAGTTGATAGGGAGAAACAAATCTACTTTAGAGTGAGATGGGCATAATCTGAAAGTGAAGGGTTTTCTCTCTGAATATGAGGGCAATTTAGAAGAATATGTTGGAGGTGTGCGATGCAGATGTCTGAAGTTAGCTGAACTGGTAGCAACAGTTTAAGAATTCCTAGTCCAAGTTAGAAAGGGCAAGAACAGTGAACTTCAGAAGAACCACCATAGTTGACGTGGCCATGCTATTTTCATATTAGTGATAGCCCAAGAATACAGCTCAGGCCCATATGATCTTCTCTGTCGTAATTTGTGCTGCCCATTGGCTTAGAAGGAAGTACACGGTAACACTTCCATTTCACTGTTCATCATGGGCCATTGTTCTGATCTGGTTTAAAGCTTCCCAGTCTCTGATGGCACCTTATTTGACTACCAAGTTCACAGGAGGCTTGTTCAATGTAGAACATATTCAGTGTTGTGCTCATAATAATGAGAGTGAATTGTGTTCATAACTGTTCTCCTTTATCTTCTGAAAAGCTCTAATACAGACTTTGGTGAGGGCTGGCTTTGGAAAACTTAAGAAAATCGGAGGGTGGGGGGGAGCAGGGTAATCTATTCTTAATTGTAAGTTTCTGTTATAGTTTAGGGGCAGAGGGAGGGTGATGACAAAATACCTTCTTCCTCTAGGTGGAAGGTAAAATATTTCCTTTTCAATCAAAGTTGTAATGCCTTTATGCTTTTTCCCCCAAGGGCAGCACATCTCCAAAGGGAGTAGCACCTTTCAAATGACATAAGGACATAAGCTGTGGAATAATTTTTCCATGGTGCATCATGAAGTGGATTTTGGCCAGGAAGCCAAACTCCAAGAGAAGAATGGGAGCAGAAGTAGTTTGATGTAGAACTCTAGGAAAAACAGTGTTGCCATTTTGAATAAATGGTTTCAGTTTTCAGTTTAAATACTTTCACTTTGGGATACTTCTTTTTTGGCAAAATACTTTAGATTTTGCATGAATAGCAATCTATTTTTGCAAGCAATTTTTTTTTTTAGTCAGTAATCCCATTATCCATTAAAAATGGCTTAAGCAAAATTTTATAGCCAGCTGTTGTGTGAACCTAGAGGGATTCTGAGCCCAGAGCAAGCTAGCACCACTGCCAGGCATGCCTTCAGGGATGGCATTTCACAACAGGTTTTTGGTGAGTTTACCAGACTGGGTAAGCGGGTGGGTCTGGCTAAGGAGCTGCATTCAGAAATGTGTACATTTGTTGGGTTTTTCACCATTATATGATCCTTACTGGGGTAAGTAATCCAGCACTGAATTATAATACTCCCTTTTCTCAGCATTTCAGTAATGAAGAGTGCACAATAGACTCTGATTTCCTTCTCATGAAGGAACTCTCCACAGTGTAGATAACTATTGTTAATGCACTGGTTAAGAATATCTTTGAACTTTACTACTGCAGTAGTGCTATAAGCTAAACACAGAGTAGATTTATGTAACTTTTATAATCAAGGCTTTTAAATGTGCATTTCAACAAACATAGTTATAAGCAATAAAGCTTATTCAGCAGTGAATTTTGCCCTTTGAACAGCATGAACTTGCAGTGATGGTCTATATACTTGTTGCTAAAAGAGACATTTTGCATTAGATTTTGGATGTTGCAGCTTGGGGCAGCAATGAATGATGTCTTTTGGATCAGCAAATGACAGTTCGTGGTGTTCTTACTCCAGCCTGTTTGCCATGTCCTGCAGCCAGTGGTTGGCACCTTTCTGGAGCAGCTGGAACAGCAGAAAGTTCACAGCCCTGTCCATAAATCTGAAATAAGCAGTGCTTTGGGCATGAGGTGCTGGGATGCAGGTGGTGCCTAGACTACATGCTGACCTGTTGTATAAGGGAGCAGTGTTCGTGTGAATGAAACAAGTCATGTCTGTCATCCTAAATGAGACCACAGTCACCGTGACATGCAGACAATTCCTTTGACTGCAGTGAGACAGGTTATGCTTTCTGAGTATGAGGTGTTTTGGAACAGTATTGCCTGATTCATCTCTCCTTCCTGCCAGAACTGTGCTGACACAGTGGGCGTTCCTCCATTTCAGAAAAGTTACCTCTGAGAAGGTTACCCGTGTTCTACCTGCTGCCCATGTGCCACCAGGCACCTCACTCATGTAACTCTGTAATGGTAACCATCTCCTTTTCCTTCCCTTTCTTCCCTTCCTGCTTCTCCAGGACACGGATGGGATCAACCTGTACTACTGGTCCCTGTTTGATGGGCACGCTGGATCGGGGGCAGCTGTGGTGGCTTCCAAACTGCTGCAGCACCACATCCTGGAGCAGCTGCAGGAGATTGTGGACATCCTGAGGAACACGGCTGTCCTTCCACCCACCTGCCTGGGAGAGGAGCCTGACAATCCAGCCACCAACAGCAGGACACTGACACGGGCAGCCTCCCTGCGTGGTGGTGTGGGGGCCCCAGGCTCGCCCAGCACCCCTCCAACACGCTTCTTCACTGAGAAGAAGATCCCACATGAGTGCCTGGTTATTGGGGCCATAGAAAGTGCATTCAAGGAGATGGTATGTACATCTCAGGGCTCTGAAGACCTTGTTGCTTATGTTAATGAGTCGCATGGCCTGGGGAAAAGGAACATTTAGGGATTTTTTTTTGCACTTTTTTTTTTCCCTATTTAAACACCATCTGAGTGTGGACAGAATTGTTTAAGAGCACCAGCAGTTTACCTGCAACACCCCTGTGGGGCAGAAACTGCATCTGAAGTCCTAGGCAGCACCACAGCCATATTTGTGGATTACTTGACTCTTAAAGGTTTGGTGCTCTCTTTCTTCACACACACACCACACACATTCCCCCCCCCCCCAATTTTTTCCCATATTTTTTGAGATAAAAACTAGTATTGCCTGAGATCTGATCTTGTTCTTTTTTTTTTTTTAATTTTTGTTATTTTTAGAAAATGCTCTTACTTGACCAGAAGATTTTTGAACTAAAGAGTGTCTCCCAAAGGTTTTATTTCTTGTCAGACAAGAAGTATGCAGTTGTTGGTTTTGCTAATATATATATATGAATCATTTTTTGTACATGAATCTAATTAGAGACTACAGTTGTTACAATGAGGTGGTGCTTCACTTTGCATTCTGAATAGCAGTTATCTTGCTGCTTGTCCTTTCTCCCCAAGGAAGTGTAGGCAAACAAACCCACCAGCTGGGTTTGGACTTTTAGGTGGGGAGGTTCAGAAGCAGGATCCACAGCTGTGGCTTAGTCATTGTTCAGTGTGGAGCACATGAGCAGGTTTCCGCACTGCGGCTGGTGGGCAGCTTCTCCTAGCTGAAAACAAAGAGGAGGATCCAGTCAGTTTAGCATGCCGTTTTCAGAGAGGGAGGACTAGCTTGCTCCGTTCTTTGCTGATGGACACTGCCCATCTCAGAGCATACTTAAGAGGAGGACACCAATTTCATGCTTCAGTTGGGGTGGTTATCGGGTCAGAAGAGCGCCAGGCTCTGAATATGTGATGTGACTCTCTGTCCCCTGTTGAAACTGGTTTCCAGCTGCAGGAGAGATGAGGAATGGGACTGGAAAGAACTGTAAAAGAGCTAAAGAAAGGCCTTTTCAAGTGCTGTGCCTTTCTTAAGAGCAGTGTGTGCATTACCCATCTCTAACTTCCTGAGCAGGGCTTGTTATTGCCCTGCTTTATTTTGACTTCACACCTCTAGATGTTTGCACAGACCATCTCAGCTCATGTCCAGGCACCTGACTGCTTGAGTGGGCTTTTATAGAGTATGACAAATGCAGAATCCCTGGGTTACTCACTACAGTTACAGTGTCTGGGTATTCCATGTACAGGTCATAGTAATCTGTTCTACTTTTTTCTGAACTAAAGTCCAGAGGGTATTTTATTTTTCTCCCTGTGTCTTTGTCATATGCTACAGATCATATACCTTAATTCCCACTTACGACCTTCGTCAGAGGGCTGAAATTCAGTCTGTCTTTGCTATATCTTAAGGTCCTTTCCAACCCTAACTATTCTGTGATTCTGTATAAATGACTCTGTCTACCACAATGCAATATAATTTCAGCATTAAGTTTTACATTAAAAGGAAGCCTTATAAAAAAATGATCATATTAGAAAAAGCAATATATAATTATACTACTTTAAGCTCTTGGGGGAGTCTAGTGCTTACAACTGGTTTAGGCAAAAGAGTATTTTCTTTGGTTGTGTAAGGGAGCAGTTCATAAGATCAACAGTCCTGAGTCTCATCTATGTTTGCAATTATTGATCTTCCTCCTACCTCTAACTTACTTCTACTCCTTTGGGTGTAGTCCACGGGTGAAGATTTTGGTAAATGGATGTTGTTGAGTTAGCTCCATGCATTTGAGCTGTACATAATGTATGAGGGGTTTGTGCCAGCAGAGTGTATCGTTTTACCTGGGGCTTGGTGAAAGCTCGTGTTTCCTGGACACATACGCAGACTTCTCGCTGGTTTCCTGAAACACCCATCACTGCAAAGGAGCCCTTTGAACCTGGTGAAAATGCTAAGTAAATACAGACTTATTTTTCTTTTCTAAACAGTCCAACGTGACAGGTTTATCTAAGGATGGTTTTGTCCCCTTTTCTTGGGAGGATTTAACGTGCCATTACTTTTTTCCTCAGCTGCCTTTTGGATTCTAGTTAAGTTCTCCCTGGTTTTGCTTCAAATCTCAAATACAATGCACTTCATCCCTTTCAAAAGGCTTTTTCAAATTAATTTTCCTTCATTGGGTGTGGTTTCCTTTAGACAGTGCTTGTCCTCATAGCAGCCTTCTAGTATCTGAAGGGGGCCTACAAGGGTGCTGGGGAGGGACTATTCATTAGGGACTGTAGTGATAGGACAAGGGGTAATGGGTTCAAACTTAAACAGGGGAAGTTTAGATTGGATATAAGGAAGAAATTCTTTACTGAGAGGGTGGTGAGGCACTGGAATGGGTTGCCCAGGGAGGTTGTGAATGCTCCATCCTTGGTGGTGTTCAAGGCCAGGTTGGATGAGGCCTTGGGTGACATGGTTTAGCGTGGGGTGTCCCTGGCCATGGCAGTGGGGTTGAAACTACATGATCTTAAGGTCCTTTCCAACCCTGTTAGGGGTTGGAAATCATATTCTATGATTCTATGACAGCTACATGCGGTAAAATACTGTGGAAACATTGCTGACACAGACCAAGTCACTGGCGAACTTAGAAATTTAACACTTAGGCTGTCCCCTTTTTGAAGTTCTTTAGATGGTGTTCCCTGGTTGTGTTGGAACTGGGATTAGGAAGTTTGTGTTGTGTTCTCAGATAACTTACTGTCCTGTTTAAAAAATAAAAAATGCTCAGTGTCAGTAATCATCAGTGGTCACAGTTATTCCAGTTAAAAGGAAATAAATAAGCTCAAGTTCTGAAGGTATCACAAACCAAATCCTTTAATTTTAATCTCTTGAGTTTTAAGATGCACATTTATAGATTCAGTTCTAGGGAGCCAGGGGGGATGTTTCCAAGTGCTGTTCTGTACTGGATAGAAGCAGTAAACTATAATAATCCCTTCCCTGTATTTAGCCTTGTATGTGTGTGTGTGATGTAGTATGTATTTTAAAGAAAGATTAAGCGGAGAGAGCACCTATTCCACACAGAACTCAGTTTAACTTTGGATGGGTAAAAATGGCACAGAACTAATCTGTATGATTTATTGGAAGGTGTACGTTCATATATGTCGCATCATGATTTTCTTCTTTATTGAGTTTGAGTCAGATGAAATGTATACAGGCACAACTTTAACTCGAACAATCTTGGGAAAGCAACATATGTTTTACGGTTTTCCTTTTGAAAAGCTTCCTCTGATTAAATAACCAGTAGAAGTGAGGAGGGTTGAAACAGTGTTACAGGAAGTTTGATGTCTTTTAGACAGAGGTAAAGCAGATTAAGGAGTTAATTTTATGTTTATGCCTTCTGAAACATGATTTAAAAATACGTGTATTTTTCTAAGCAAATACCTGATGCTGTGTGTTTAGGGAGTAGAGCTGCTTTCTGTCATAGCAAGACTGTGATCCTGGAGGAAAGGATCATACTCTGGAGATGCATACAGATGAAAAAGAATTATTTTAGTTGTCATTGCAGTATGCTAACTTGCTGAATGATGATACTGCAGTTTGAATGCAGCCGGTTCACTTTTCAAGGTTCTGAATTCCTCAAACTTAGCACCATCTGTACCTGGCATTCACTTTCTATGCCGCCCCGCTTGCTTTCGTGCTGCCTCCCTTGACCTCTGCAGCGCCTGCATCAACTGTGCTCCGGCCACGGCCACCAGCACACAGAAGTCTGCCCTGCTGAGGCTGCTGGTGAGGAGCATCCCAGTGTCCTTCAAGTGTCCAACACCCGTGGGTCGAGACAGGGGAAGGAGAAGTTGGGGTCCCTCCGGAGCCGGAGAGCTGCTGGCCCACGCTGCACTCTGCAGCTTGGAGCCCCTCCGCCGGGCCTCCACGAGGTGGCACGAGCAGGCCGCCACCGAGGGTCTGGGAACCTCCAACAGAGCAGACGGTAATGGCTTCCTGGCGTAACCTTCGTCTTTTTCAGAGGAGGTGGCGTGATCACCCCGTACTTTCACTCTAAGCCTAGGTACAAGCCTTAGTGAAGCAGGCACCAGGGAGACCGAAGCAGTCCAGACAGCAGGGATGGTCTGTCCCATCCCTGACACCGCCTCCTCAGACTGCTTCTGTAATCCATGGAGAAAGCAATCCCTGCTCTGGAAACGTACCACATGGCACTTCATGGTGTCCTCTGCAGGCTTTGCTCCATGCTTCCTAAGCTTCCTCACCAAGGGAAGGGGGGGACCAGGGGGACCATGCATGAGGCAATCCCTGTGAGCCCCCTGCTCCCACCTGCCACTGTAAGAGGCATACTCAAAAGGGGAGCAGAGCACAGACTATTTTACCTGCTTCCTTGGTGTAAAATGATAGCCTTTTTTTAACTTCCCCTTTCCCTTTCCTGTCCGAGTGGTACATCCTGCCCTTTGAGTGAAAGGTGCATTGATTGTGCCCGGCATTGCTCAGTTCTTCCCCTGCGCACAGATTGCTCTGTCAGGATGAGCTGCATGCTGCAAAAAAGAGGAGAAAAAAGGGAAAGGGGGAAAACAAACAAAAAAAAAAGCTTGCTCCGGATTCTTTCTCCAGGTGAAAAATGAGGAAAGCTTTAAATGCACTCCGACTTTGTCTAAAATGAGCCCCTTTACACTCATAAAGACTTCAGAGGTGTTCTGAGGTTTCTGCCCCTCTTTGTGCTGCACTACTTTCCTAGCAGCACTGTTATAAAGTGTTTCCTTAAAAGCCAATGTCTCCACATCAGGATGAGTTAGTGGTGTTGTGGGGCTTTCTGTTATTTTGGCTTATTTTTCTCCTGAAATCTTGTTGAGCTGTCAGAAAGCCTTCCCTTCTTCCCCTCCTCCCAAGAAAGGGAAGGTCAAAGTCTGTAGTATCAAATTAAAAGTGGCACTGAATATACCCTGGCAAGCCATGGTAGTAAATTCAAGTTCTGAACAGCAACTAGATGGAATATCCCATGAACAGCAATGATTCAAGAAAAATCCTGTACACAGTTCTAGTTTAAGTCAAAGAAACTGAAAATGAGGCCCTGAGGATTATCCATCTCCTCTCCTGTAATTGATGCTTCTGAATTCTGCTTTCTGAAAGAAGTAAATTTTAATTTAGGCATTCCAGCACTTGCAAAGTTGTACATGTGACAGATCTGAAACCAGGTGAGGAACTGTACCTTGTTTGAAGGTCTCAGAGGATACCCTGACCTGCGGAGAGGAAGGTTGTTTAAAATTCCTGGCAGTGCCTGGAAAATCCACTGTAGTATTTGTAAGTTTAACTTATTTTGATGGTTAGAAACGTCTGCTTCCTTTGAACTGTTCTTTTCAGCTTAATTTAAAAATATATAGAAACCATGGGGAGGAAAATCAGCTTCTCTATGGCGAGATTAGATAAAAAGGCATTTACAACAGGCCCATGTCTGTGACCAAAGGTTCTGCGAGGTTTGATTTTTAGCATAGAGGAGTTTTCCTCCTGGTCCTCACTGTCCCTACCTCCCCCCCAAAAAAAAAGAGGGGAAAAAAAAAGGCAAAACTACAAGTGAATGAGAGCATGGGTTAAGAGCCATCAGTAAATCCCGAGTCTCTCTGCAGCAGGGTGCAGTTCTCCTGTGCAGCAGAGGATGGCCTTGTTGGGCAGCACTGAGCATTTCTTGCTGTCCCTGCCACACCATCCTCCTCACTCCTGTATTCATGGCACAGATGGGATCAGTCCCAGCCACCGAGGACTTACGTGATTGTGAGAGACACCTCTGTCCAGCCTGCTCAGGACAGCGACCCAAGCATACCTGCTGCTGCCCCAGGTCACCTCCCTCCCCTGATATCTGTAGGAAACAAAGCGTGGCCCGTGCCCTCCTCCGACTCTGCAGATTTTCAATCAAATTGCAGCTGTCATGGTTTGCATTTGTTGTGGTGCTTTTCCTCAGATAAATTTAGCTCTGAAATAAAGCTCTAAATCCCATACCCCAAGGCATGGACAATTTGAGCTGTTTGTTGCTTAGTGCAAATATGAAAATGGCTGAAGTATAGCTCGCACACATACTGCATACACACACAGAGGCAAACAAATACGTTCATAATAAAAACCACATACAAATAAGCAGGGTTTAGCTGGGAGAGATCTGCCAGTACTTGCAATAGTAATATTAAACGGTGCTCCCTGTTTGTATCTGGTATAACAAATATTACAAATTTCTATCTGGTTTGAAATTGGATTTGATTCTGAACGCGGGAGAGGAGGGTAATTTGTAACATGTTGTGTTATTACCCCAAACTAAACTAAGAGACGGCATAATTAATTCACTGGCATACACTTCAATTTTTGTTTAAAATGTATGCAGTACTGGAAAGCAGCTCATTTACATGTCCTTTGTGTTCTCCAAGCTTTCCGGGGATTTTTTTTATATATATATATGTATGTATCTATTAATGTATTTTTTTCACTCCTGGACTCGACTGATTGTTGATGACAGATGTGACTTGTGTTTTCCACTTCTATTAAGCAGGAGGACTTTTTTATATATAATATTTCTTGTACTCAGAATCAGTTGGAAACTAAACACAGGAAGAGCTATTTGAGTAGGTATGTACGTCCTTAAATTTGAGCCTGTGACATGCATAAAGAAGTCTTTTCAGGACCTCACAAAAGCAATGAGAAGAGACATACAGTTAAATACTGTGGTTCATCCTGGAAAGGTTGTGAATGCTTAGTATTTTTCAGTAAATACTGCTCTACTGACCTTCCCGCCCCCACTTCCTTAACAAGTTTAGCATCCACCAATTCCCTTTGTTTCTGAAGGGTGCCCTTGTGCCACGAGTGTGTCTTGCTGTTGTTTGTATAGGTATATGCTCTGCAGTTTTAGCATCCCTTTTGAAGAGTAGGTAGTTATTCATGTCATAGCCAGGTCTCATTAATTATTTGCTGTTTATGCAAATCACTCTCCAATTACACCACCAGGTACCTGCTAAGGTACATTTATCTTTGCCTTCATTGTGCTTTTTCTGTAGCAAATTCCTTTGCATCCCTCGGAGTTGCCATTTGTTCCTTGGTGCCTGATGTTTTACAATCTCCTGTCCTAATTTTCTCAAACATCTTTGTATCACAAGTAATGGGTACTCCTCGACTTTCTGTTCTTCTCGCTGACCATTTGGCCGAAGCTGCAACGTAAAGAAAACCAGTGGGATGTGTAGTTTAAGACAGACTCTTTTTTTTTTCTTTTTTTAGGGAGATCTTCATTTCCTAAAACATTAATTGCAATGCTGTCTTTATAAATGCTGTTCTCTTTTCCCATAGGATTTGCAAATAGAGCGAGAGAGGACCGTGTATAATATTTCTGGCGGCTGCACAGCCCTTGTGGTGGTGTATTTATCTGGGAAGCTTTATGTGGCAAACGCTGGTGATAGCAGGTGAGTAAGTGTGGTGTCTCCCAGACTATTCCATCGCCCTAAGTTCCCCAGACCTGGTGTTACCAAGTTCCTTAGTTGCAAACAGTATCACAAGAGGATTCTGTTTCTTGTCTGGACACTTAATGGTTCTCACAGAGATCAATGCAAATGGCAGTGATAAAATTCTAGTATCTTGTTGAATGGTGGTTGCAGCCAGGGAGTTTGACAACACTGCCCATGGCAGTGGGGTTGGAACTAGATGATCTTAAGGTCCTTTCTAACCCTAACTATTCTATGATTCTATGATTCTAATTACAGTCTGCAAAGGTATTGAACCAAGTTGCGTTCAGGTAAAAACTGCTATGGTTATGCGTTTGAGTTTAAGGTTTGTGCATATACAGTTCATGTTTGTAGTATGTATACTTACAGAGGCTGCACTTGAGCAAAGAGTGTTATAGTTTAAACCTAACATTTTTATTGCCTCTTGCTGCTTTAAACTGTGTAGGAAGTCAGATATATCGTTTGTGCATAAAGTTCCTATTCTTTTCATGTTGGTGAATAGCTGTTCTTAAGGTGCTGAATTTGCTTTATATATTGCATATTGTTCACTGAATTCTTCTTGACAAGTGACATATTTGAACCTCCTTTTCACATAAAATGTCAAGTGAGTCCTCACAGAGGGTAGCTGCAAACATGTTTGAGCAGACCACCTATTCAGTCACCAGAACCACAGCTGCACTGCATTCTATCTCTCTTGCCATTAAATTAGAAATAATCATGGGTTTTTGTGATATTGCACTTGAAGTACAGTTGAGTCTCTTGCATTGTGTTGGCTGAATTGCTTTCCTGTCTCTTAAAAGTGTTCTGTGTGAAACTGGCCATGCAGGACCTGCTTCTGAGTAGTTGAAATCTTTGTCCTGAAAAGTCTGGGACAGGCTCCTTTCAGTTCCCCAAAAGCAGCCTCTGCTCCATGCAGCCTCTGATACTCAATGGGAAGAAGCTCTTGCTGATGGTGATCCTGAATTGGCACCAGTGCCCAATGTAGTCAGAGACATTTAAGTCTTCAAGAGGCCTTGAACGTTCATTAAGCCCATCCCAAATATCTCTTCAGAAAAAGAGAAAGAGCAGAAATTAGAATGGGAGCGATTGGCAAGGCTGGGTCTTGTTTGAACCAGGACTCAAATTTTTCTACTCACTTTTCACATCTTGTAGGAATGAGTAGAGTCTTGTAGGAGTGTTTGGATCTGGAGTCCCTCCAAATTGTTTGGTTTTGCACTTCCCAAATGGACCTCACAGAAACCTTCTTCATGCTGAGGAGAATCCTCTGGATTCCCAAAATCTTCAAATAAGCCCACTTCTAGATTTTCCTAGCTCAAGAAAATAAAAGCTTTAAAGCATAGATGATCAGTTGATCTGGGTCTCTTCCATGAAATCCCCACTTCCCTTGTGTGAGGGAGAGAAAATAAAACATCTACTGTAAAAGATCTAAGTTGCTCCTTGTCAGTAAAAGGACATTTTAGGACTAGAAAAGCAGCTCTGAGGTTGTTTGCCTACTGCCAGGATGCACAGTGCATTCCTGTATTTTTAAGAGCCCAGTCATGTAGCCAAGAAGTTTTATTTGTGTTAGTTGGAAAAATATGTTCCTTTTTGCTGTGTCATGCCTCATGTGGTCAACTTCACAGTTTGTACAGATACAGATGAGGGTGGTGAGAAATACAATAAGGAAACTACTTTAAAAACAGTCTGCTCTTGAGAAGAAGAGTGGGTTTGTTTTTTCACCCAACCAAGGGGCTTCTGCTTGTTGCTGTTAGGAATAGATGCCAAAACCCATAGTTCCTCAGTCAAGCTTTAGTTTCTTTGAGTTCACCTACTTGTTCGTGCCTCTTTTCTGTCCTCATTCTTCTCCCCTCTCTACTCCCTCACTGGAAAAAAGCCTACAAATAAATCAAGTTACATTTCCCACAGACAGGAGTCTGTGAGAAAATGTTTTATGCTGCAGGGATGGGAAATAAACATTCTGGGTTCATGCAAACTTCATGTGTACTGCTGCTTCCTGGAAGAAGGTTAGGTCTTTTAATTCCAAGCAACTTCAAAACAGCTTTTAAAGGTGGGTTTTCAACAGCTTCTGCTGTCGTAGGACCAAGGTATGTGTAACAAACTGTTACTATCATAATGAGACTAAGGAAACACCAAGTATGAGACTTGAATAATAATGTGCTATCCGGTGCCAGATATACCTCAGACTGATGTCTGTGGTATTCAGTTTAACCACCAAAGCTTCTCAAATCTAATCATTTCATGCCACGTACCCTGACAGTGTTGTATAGCAGCTGTCCTTTTGTAGTTGATGTGTAATTACATCATGAAAAGACTTTAATTACCATATTACTAAATTACCAGCCAGCGATCCTTTCAGGTTCAGCCCTAGCTCACTTCTGTATGGACTATTAGGCTTCTCCAAGCTGAACACTTTTGGTTGGTGTAAAAGGGAGGAAAAATTGTGCTAATTGTAGGTTTTGTTATGAACTATTATTGAGCTCGATGTTATGGCATCACTAATGTCAATGATATAATTAAACTTCTGCTAATGATGCAATCACAGTCCTGTAATAATTATATGATAACTGCACATGATACCAGAACCCTTCTAAAAATGAGGTGATGTATTCAAAGCCTGCTAAAACAATGCAGAAGGAGCCACTTTCATTCTCTAATGGCTTGTCTGATCATTCTTGAGCTCTGCCATAAACATACCTACTTGTACTGTCAAAATTCATGTCTGAATATTGGCCAGAACATTTTCTGGTGTTTCCCTCTCTCTTTTCTTCCTTTCTTTTAGTGGTTAGCATTGTCCATGCAAGGTTTTCTAACTGGGGGCCAACAGTGCTATAGTCAATCCAGGATATAGTGCTTTTCTGGTAAGCATTGAGGCGCTGTGGTTTGCTTACCAGTTTGACACACACACTATGGTAACTAGGCCAGGCTCTTGGAATAGCTGCTTTTTTTTTAATAAGGAATAGTAAATCTTCTCTGCTCATTCTTTTAAACAGTATTGTTCTGTTTTACATTGTTAAAATTACTTTTACTTCTAAACTGCCATAACACGCCTTGTTAATCTCAGTTCTTTTTAGTTTTATGCTCTTTATTAAGATGTTATTTTATAGCTAGGGATGAAGCAGTAGTAAAATAGGGACTTAATGTTTTCACTGATTACTGCCCAATTATTGTAAAGCCTCATGCAACATAACATTTGCCCAGTATCACTACAGTGACGGTAATGCAATATGATCATATTACTTATCTTTGGCACAAGTGTTCTTTTGGCTTTTGTGTTGCCTGGATAAGGAGCTGCTCAGAGACTGCAGGCACTGCCATTTTGTGCTGTGCTGAGAGCTGTGTAGGGTAGCAGTGCTTTTATCATTATACAAGAGCAGAACATCACAAGTTGATTTGACTTTTCCATAGGCCATGAAACACTCACTAAATCTGCAATGGGTTCTTGGGCTTTTTTGATTTATTGGCAGAACATGGGATCAAAGCAAAGAGCCTGATGTTTCGTAGGCTTCACAGACTTGCAGGGTTACTGGATTGTTTGCTTTGCTTCATCAGCTTTTTTATCATCTTTCTTCCTCCTTGCTTTTATTCCCCTGTGCTTAAGTTTCCAGGGCATATTCACCCTCTACTTGAACATTGTGTTCAGAAGCAAGTGTAGAATGAATGCTAAGGCATTTGAGATTGTTAAATGATAGAAGCTCATTGAGTGATTGGTTTTTGTGGCACTTTTGTGTGGGTGCAGGTTACGCAACTTCACTGGTGCTTCAGATACCCAGATGTGGGAGAGTGTGTTTATAACACCAACTTCTCCCAGTGTAATAAAACAGTGAATTGAACATTGAGTTCTACTTTGTTTACTGTTTCAGTTCTTTCTGGATTTGTTGCTTGTGTTGAATCTCACTACATTTATACGTCCTTCCCTTCTTTGTCATGGTCCTTGTCAGCTGCTTCCCTCATGCACAGTTCTCATTGTAGGAAGTAAAATTTGGAGTATTAATCTGCTTTTATGAAGTAAATGAGAGAGGCATGGAAAGAGCCTCATACCTGCTGACTGGAACTGTAGCTTAAGTAGAATTTCTGAGAAGTCAGAATTAATGATTCTGACCCTTTTTTGTGGTTCATGGTATCTTCATCAAGGCAGTCTGGCAGGGTGATTTTTGCCAGAAGCACTAATACCATGTAAGGATGGAAACCATAAAGTGTTCTAGTATATTGCTGTTGTAGAGCTAATTTGCTTTAGTCTTTGGTTTTTAGAGTATTTTTAAGAAAGTTTAATTTTCTGACTTTAAGAACTATTATCTTCTAATCTAAGTTTCCCCTGTTTTCATTGAGTGGTCTGCCCTCTCTGTCTCCTTACATCTGTGTCTGCATAAACAACAATAACTGTGCTTTATACTAGAGACTTAGAGGTCTCTAGAGGAAAGACTAACTCAGTTACTAAGCTTCTTCAAGTCTGCAGTATTTGGAACAGCATTCTTTTTCCTCTGTCCTCCTAAGGATGGGACAGAAACTGCTGCAGATCTCCAAACCACACACACAGCCTTTCCACCATGGGACCATGCAATCTGTGGCAATTCCTGTTTATCCTCTGAAGTTCTCTTTCCTCCAAATACTCAAAAGATGCCTCCCAAGTGGCTAGAGCAACACTTATGGATTGTATTTTGGCCAATGAATGTGCACATCCCTTTTTTTTATTATTATTAATTCTTTATCAGAATCACTTGAAAATAGTTAATGTCTGATCATTTCAGGGCACATGATAACCCAAGGCTGGTCTGCTCAGGGGCCTGTGGAGTGAGGAGAGACTGAATTCAAGAGGAAGCAAGTCTCTCCCACACACATTCTCCTTCACTGACTGTAGTTTGGTAGGTAGAGAAGTCTGAGCCTGCCTAGCCAAAAGAGCTGGAAAAGAACATGGCATCTTAGTCACACTAGGATGGGCCAAGTCCCATATCTCTGTTTCCTCAGCTTCTTTTTCTTAGAAGCCTGACTTGCAGGCCTGCAGAAAGCAGTTCTGCTCCCTTTCTCATGCTTGGGCTCCTTCCAGGGAGAAGCAAGAGCAAAGGATTCATAGGAACAGAGGCAACCTCAGATATTGCTGGGTTTTGTGCTGGGTAAAGGTTTTGGAGGCGCTTCAGGAAACACTTCAAGTGAGGTGTGGAGAAAAGGTGTTGAATCAGAGATAAGTTGTTGCGCTCAAAATGCAGTGATGAGGAAGGGTGTTTCCTACCAATCCAGTGAATGACAAGTCCCAGGGTGCTGGCTCGTCCTACGCAGCACTGACTTGGCAGAAAATATTAATTTGGCAGGAAATGTTCATAGGCTTTTGAAAACAAAGCAAATGTCCTGCCTCATCTTCAAACTCTTTGTTTTCCTTGGGAGAGGGTATGTCTTAGCAATGTCTATGGCAATCTAGCAGGTGTTGAAGCCATTGTAAACATTCTCAGTGAGTGGCAGATTCAGTTAAGTCTTTGGTCCTAACCACACAGACATCATCTACCCGGGAAGTCCTTATGCTCCAGATTATGAGGAAGGAGAGGAATTTTGACTACTGAAGTAATACCAGTAAACTGGAAAGCTGCAGTTCATTTGTATTAGTTTCCAGGAGCGATGAATTCTGTTAACTTTAATTCTCATTGGTTGTCAGCCTTTAGAAAAAGGAAGAAAAAACTGAAACCAGCAAAACCCAGACAAAAAAAGCTGGTTGCTGCCACTGTAAGTAAAAATTCCCCTGCTGCCTATTTTTATTGGTGAATTTAAGCTCTAATCAAGGAAAAACTCCCTCTATAATAGCATCTTTGTGTATAGCCTGTATAGTTTATAGTGTCTGAAGCAAGAAGGGCAAAGGGTACAAAGATGTAAATTTAATCACTTTTTTACCAGTACTTTACTGATACATAAAAAGCCTGTGACCTCTAATAGACCAGCTCATGGTATAAGCAAATATACCAGAATCCAGATCTTCCAGTGCAGTGCTTAAAGCTCAAAACCATCTTTTTCTTAATCTGTGCCTTTGTAGCTGACCCCAGAGACACCTGCAGGTTCTTCATTACAGTGTTACACAGCCAGGGCCCAGGCATACTAAGCAGGCTTGGGTGCCTGGACCACTAGCTCCCATGCATACTATGAGAGGAGGACTGGGGTAGCGCCCCAGGCTTGCTTGGTGGATGTTTCAAATCTGCTGCTGTCCTTACTGTGTTGGAAAGATTTTCTCATCCCCTGAATACTGTGAGCTTGCCAGGCAGCCCAGGCCATTCAGTCTTAGCAGCAGCTATGCAGTGTAGTCTGAGCCCTGCTCTGGGGGCTTTTAGCGAAGGCTTCCCTTGTCACTTGTGTGGGTGAATGAAGCAGGACTTAGGTAAAAATTCACTGATGCAGAGTGAGCAGAGAGTGCTGCTTTCAGCTTGATTTTACTTCTCAGTCCAGCTTGTTCCAATATCATGCAACTACCACTGAATTAAGCAGAAAAGCTGAGATTGAAGTAGATGTGATATGTTAGGTGCTAAAAGTCATTCTGGCTTCCTCAGTGGTAAGACAGTGAAGATGGGGAAGGGAGGGAAATGCGTGCTTCTTCCATCTTACGTGGTCAGCCATATCCCAGCCATATTACTGGCAAAATAAACACTGACTTGCACAGCAATGCCTTCATCCACTAAGCCCAGGTTTAGTTGCCATAGTAACTCGTCCTGGAGATGAATGTGATATCCTGGACAGCAGGGAAAAGACTTTCGATTCCACAGATACCAGTCCTGAGGCTCAAAGCTGGCCGCAGAGACGTGACTGCACTTCTTTGTTCATTTCCCTGGCATGGCCTGAGTAATTGGCGGCGTGTTGTTCAGCCCTGATACAGAAATGTGGTGGTGTATCATCATCGCAACCCTGGACCTAGCTGCGTTCAAATGAAGAATACGGTGAAATCATCATGGGCAAAATGAATCCTATGAGGGCAGCAAATCTTCAACCTAAGAATGCTGGGCAGTTTTTGTGTGATAGCAGTATCGCTGTAAACTCTCTGTAATCTGGCTTGTAATAGCTTCCTAGCTACCAGCTGAACTCCTCTCTGGAAGATTGGTGGGTTCAGATGTAAACCAACAGAAAAGTACAAATCAATTACAAAGCATTTTAGTTTAGTTCATTTGCTTTGGTTTAGTGCTGCTGGAACCAGTGTAGATAATATTAGAAGTGTATAGGTAAACATAGAAAGTCAGCACTGATTCAGTAGAAAAAATTACTTTCCTGATTAAACAAGCAAACAACAGAGATCATATGCAATACAGATAGCCAGTGCCATCTGTGGCAGTATGAAAAAATGTGTAATTAGCCCTAAAATGAAACACTTAATAAAGCCAACTGCTAATAATAAGCCAACTGCTAATAATAACTCCATACTTAGATTGCATCAGACCAGCAATACACTTGAGGAACTAAACTGGAGTAGGGAATTCACAGGAGAGTCCCATTGGAATGAAGCTGCAGCTTGCCAAAGAGGCACTGAGAACTGGAAGCATGAAGCTCCTGGGGTCAGAAATGACCAGGCACTGTGTCTTTACCAGGCTGTCTTGCCCAGGCTATCTCCTTTGTAGATAACCTGCAAGCTCAGTGTTATATTTAATTTAAAACTGTACAATGAGTAGTGATGCAGAAACAACTGAAGTAATTTAGTTAGTGTTGGTGCTGTCCAAGTGCTTCTCATTGTTGGATGCAATATACAGGGCAGAGGGGGCTGCCAGGTGTAGCAAATCCCTTTAACTTCTGCTTGCTAAGTTGTTAGTTGAATACATAGGATAGAATATGAGATCAGTTCTAAAAATTCAACTTGTTATTGGTGGCAGTAAGGAAGAAGCTGACTGGCTCAGGTGCTAGTGTAGATGAGAAGTAAGCCATTCCACAGAAATCTATGAATATTATTTTGCTTTGAGAATCAGCTTTTAGTTGCCCATTTGTGATCCTTTATTAAAAATAATACAATTCATTTAGAAAAAAAAAGCACTGCAGTAGTGGCTTTAGAGTATATCAGCAGCCTTATTTTGCCCAGAGGCTTTCTTCACAAGAATTACTAAATAAGCATTAGAAATATAAATATGAATGAATTGGGTAACTGGAAACAATGTAAAGCTCTACACATGTGTGCACCCGACCAGCTCCTATGCTTGTAGGTGCCTCTGAAAGATGATTTTTAGTGTTTCTTGCAGGGACTGGATTTCATAGTTTCTTTCCCTGGTTCATTTCAAAGGCAGGAACAGGTTCTCATGTTGCCACAGGGGAGGTGTGACATGCTTGGATCCATGCTGGTGCGAGGACATGAAAAAGGGGCCCTGAATGAAATACCTGGGAACACCTGGCAGCTGTCTTGTTGAAGCAGGGATGTACTTGGCAGTTGTGCTGCAGTTTTTAACCCTCAGAGCAGCCAGGGTGGCTGGCAGTCTGCAAAAGGCCTTAGCAGCAAGTTTGGGAGGGTTCTTCATTGTTCCTGCAGGAAACGCTGAAGCATACTCCTATAGGAAGTTACTTTTGCAGTACTTCACCAAGGCAAGTTCTTGCACCTTTTGTTGGCTTCAGGGAGCTGAAGATGGCCCAGGCGATGAACGAATGGGTCCGAGCAGCCTGCTTTAAGCAGGGTGTACACAATTAGACTGCATTGTGACAGGAAGAGCTACAAGCAGGAAGAGTGTGTTCCCTCTGAGGCTGGCTTGCTTTGGCTGGAAAAGAAAATGATCCAGTGTTTCTATTCTGTCACAATATTTCTGTGGACAGCCTGATGTTTGTGCTGAAAAAATGTGAAGACACCAGGGTGGCAGGACTGTTGAGTGGCAGTAGATGGAAAACAAGGACTGAGGCAATTTTCATTCCCTTGCCCCCCTCCCTGGGTTGTTGCTTGTTTTATTCTTGGTAGCGATGCCGAGTAGGAGTTGGGGCATTTTTGAAACATCTCTTGGGTATTGCAGGTGGGAGGTGGCCAGGGTGTTTTTTCCATTGGTGTTGCTGAGGGTTGCTACTTTCACCTCTGAGTTTTATGGTGATGGATATGTCATCACTGGGACCTGTTTTAATGCCAGCTAAACATTATATAATGGTTTGTTTCACTATCCCCAGCCTGCCTTAATTCATAAAATTAAGGAAATCATTTAAAGGCTTTGCACTGTAGTTCCATGATTATTGCCAGTGCAGTGAGGTGTTTGTTCACCTGGTTTCTAAAGAAACATTGAGAAATGAGTCTGCATGGGACTAAGGGAGAGTAATTCAGTCCATAATAAGTGAAACCAAGGTGCCAGGGCTGAATGTATTAAAAGTCATCAGTAATCACGATGGCTGTAAGTTCCAGTACTTCACTTAAAGAGAACAGAAACACTTTTTGGTTATTTTTTAATCTTTTTATAATAATCTTCTGTAATTTCTTAGCAATTAAGAAAACATAAACATAAACCTGTTTGTAGCTCACCAGACATTAGCATTATTCTTCCTTGGCTTCTTTAAATATATGCATTTAGTTACCATAGTAAACAAGTACCCATGTAGGCTGATTTCATAGTCTACATTTTTTTTTCTCAGCTATTTTGTGACACACCTAATTAAAATCTACTGCTTGGTTCCCCTTTCAATGTGGTAAAACCTTGCCTTATTCTTTCTGTCAGTTTAATCCCTCTTTCTTTTCCATTGACACATTTCTAATACCCCTTCAGACAGGCCAGACAGTTCTGCTTCATCTGTACTGAATCCACAATGCTTAACACCTTTTGACAAAATAGATACATCCTCCCTGTGGCTTGGAATTGATATACACTGTCAAAAAGGGTTTTCCAAATGGTCTCTCTCTGTCACCTTTACCAGATTTTTGTCCTCTGTTGTAGAAATGTGCAGTTTAATGTTGTGTTTCAAATAATTTTTGGCTGAAAAAATGTGTAATGGAATCAGGGTGTCCCCTGAATACTCCTAGGAGTATCGTAGGAGATGCCTCTTTGTTTTGAGCACCAGAATCCCAATAGACCCATGACAGCAGTGAAATTACACTTTTGACCTTGTTCACTAAAGTGTTTCTTTCTCTGTATGATTAAATGAGAGTAACTAACAATAGCTTCCTCTAAAATGTATGAGTTTCCCTCTGTTTTTTCTCTTAAGAAACTCAGAAAGGATGCTGTGTAATTCTGAGCTGATTGTGTTCTTCACAAAAGAAGAATAAAGAAAACAAACCCAAACCCTGATTGATTCAAGGAGAGGTGGCTGGTTTATTTATATTTAAAATGCAAAGCAATTGATACGTTAGTATTTAAGCCAGTGGTGTTGTTACATCCTGAGTGTGACAGCAGCAGTAAAACACAGCAGCAGATTTTTACCCTTTTGTTGCTTCCTTCACCACACTTTTTAAAAGGGGATGTATACTAAAGCACCAATTAAGTCTTTAAAGTATTGAATCTGAATATAGAAAATAACCATATACTTAAGGTTCTCTGTGAATTTGGACTGTGATCATGGACTATGCAGTTTATGTCAATTCAAAAGATAAATGTTGTATTTTCTGTAGATTTACATGCAGCCTTTTAAGTTTCTGGTGTTTCTTTGCATTTGCTTATGACTGGCACAGGCCACTGCAGGATGTGCTATATCTGCCAGTCCCACCTTACACACCGAAGCGCTGGCACATCTCTTGCTCCACACTTAGTTACTCAAGGCACGGCTTCTCTGGATCAGAAAAACTCAGTGAAGTAGCTTGAGGAGATCAGATTCTTAATACTTCCATTTTAGGCTACTTCAGCTGTGTTTTGGGGACTTATTTTTGCCCAATATATTCCTGTTTTCTGTTAATATTTATCAGGTTTGGATTAATGAACATACTTTTTTAGTCATGCAGAGCACATATCTGTGAAATGCAGGGGCAAGTACAATCCTGTAGTTCATGTGGGTGGAGAATTACATAGCTTGGTTCAAGATGAAGGGAAATCTCCAGGTTTTTTAGAAGGAATCAAAATAAGTGATTTAATGGCCTCCATGGCCTCAAGACTGAGAGCAGTTTCTCCTGTTTGCTCACTGTGGAAGATGCTGCGTAGAGAGAGCATCAGAGCCACAGAGCTTGGAGGGTGATACACTGAGGGGGCTGCAGATCTGCAACTCCCAGTTTCCTATGCTGCCAAAAACCCTTTTGTTTTTCAATTACTGCTTCATTGGTGATATAAATTAATGACTGGTATGGGTCTGAAGCAACCTTGTCAGCAGAGAATATTTGGTTGGTGTTGACATACTTGTTCCCTGCAAACATGAATCATCTGTCTGCCTTTGGCAGGCTCACCCTGTGGCTCTGCTATAATGTGTTTCACCAGTGTGGCTGAAATTAAAATGTCACTATTAAACATGGCAGAATCGGATGCTCTCTGGGCACTGCATCTCTTCAAGTTCCTCTTGCTTCCTGTGTAGCTATTTCTGACAGTTTAATAGGACAGCTGTATTCTGGTATAAAATAATACATTCATATTTCCACAATGCACGGGGAGCTAAATGCTTTCAGAGCACTATTTCATGGTGTACATGCATCTTTCATGCGCGGCAGAAGCAGTAACGTTCACATAGCACCATGTTGCTGCTTAGTCCATTAGGAAGCATAAAGTCAAAATTAATTGTCCTGCACAACCGTATAGAGTGGGTCTCTAAAAGCAGTTGCTGGGCTGTTTGTGGCTGCTGCGTCAGCCAGGCTCCCTCCCTGTGAGCAGTTATTGACTTTGGGCTATTGAATTCAGGGCTCTGGAGGTTGCTTGGTGGGAAAAGCCTTCAGTCAGTGCTTGGCAGCTCTGTCACTGCGAGGTCATGGAAAGGGCAGTTCAGTCTCCAAACCCAATTAGGGCCTGATTCGGCATCTCTTCAATCACAGGGGAAAAGCCCACTGAGTAGGGTGGCTCCCGGACCAGGCTTTCGCACCCAGCCTCTCCAGTGAGACGGCTGATGAGCGTCTCCATTTTTGTCACTGGGGCTGTCAGAAATATGCTTTGCTGTCATGAGATGGCTGACCAGCTAGTGCAGAAAGGTAAAGAGCCTGGTAAGAAGGTAATGAGCCCACCACAGTTGAATTCAGACCAGTAACCTGTACGTGCATGTCTGCATCCCTCCCGTTACTCATATCTAGAGCTGTCCAAGTCCTCGGATCAAATCATTCGACTCTTATGAGCAGCTGTAACTTTCAAGTTGAATAAAGTCCAACTGCTGAAAACATTAATGAAAAACATAAAACTGAGGCTGTGTTTTATCAGGTATCAACAGCATTGCTTTAATTCCCCCCTCCAAAGATTATTTTTTCTTGTGCTGGGTTGTGCTTTTCATCCCAGGTGGCTGCAATTTCTAGTGAAAATAAGTTGAGCCATGAAAGGTTGACCCACTCGCCTCTGAATTGCTTTTTATATGATGTGAGTCCCTCAGGGCCCAATTCTACCCATAGAAGTGAGAATGATAGCTATCAACGTATATAGGAAGTATGTCAGTGTGGACAAAGAAAAAGGTGAACCCAGACTGGTCTGAGTGGTCTTTAAAATATGGATTTCCTGTGGAAATGGTGATTAAAGGGAAAGCAAAGGATAATTAGAAAATTAGCCTTACACACTAGCAGTTATATCAGTGTGTGTTTTTATATTGGCTCTTTTAGACAAGCACGCAATCAGCAGATCCCTTATGATTCTCTTAAACTGGAGTGTAAAATTTGGTTAGTGTCTGATCAGCTCCTTTGATCACCCTACTCTAGACTGTTGCCAGAGTACTTATGCTGTACTAAACTCACAGTCCCCTTAAATGGAGGCTTACTCAAGTGAGTCGAATTACATATGGAAAGGCTATAAAAACTGTTCACTGTCTTTGAGTAAATGAGCCTGGTTCAAAGCTGAATACCTTACATATTGCAAAACTAAAAGCAAAGGTGTTGCAGAAAAGAGGTTTAAGTGGTTTAATTTTTAAATGGCTCTCTCAGAAATCCGAAGAAACTTTTAAGCAAACCTTTATTATTTTTAGTTGGACCAGCATTTCTATAAGCCTGTAATGTACTCAAAAAGGGAAAAAAACTCCATCAAAAATTCTGCACAAATTTCTCTTCAGAAATTAATGAGTTACCACCACCACGTCTGTCTCATTTCAAGCACACAATATTGTTTTTAATTGTAGCAGTGGAGGGCCAGTGGGAGTCGTCAGTATGTACGTTGCACTCCTGCCACCTGTAATTTCTACACAGGATTATTTGCAAGGGAGCACTGGAAGTCCTGGAGCAGTAAATTTGTTATCTGTCAAAGCAGAGCTGTTTTCCCCTCATCAGTAGTGCCTTTTCCCACCTCTCCCATCGTAGCTCCATCCTGTACCTGTCTGTTCTTTGCCATGTGAATCTCAGACATGTGAACAGTTCCTTTCCTCTCTGATAATGCTCTTTCCTTTTGCATACCAGCTATGCAGATGATCATTTGGAGAAAATTTTAGTTCAATATCTTATCTGGAATATTTGGAAAGATATCTCGTGCCACTAATTTTGCAAAGCTGGTCTGTACCTAGGCTGGTTTTCTCAAGATGCCTGTGTTTTGAATTTAGACGTTAGTTTTTCAGTCATTGTGTGTCTGCCATATTTGCTGGATGCATTGCAGTGCCATCAGAATACCTGGCATAGAAACAGTGCCATCAAATTGATAAAATAATCAAGAGAAGTAAGTGAGCATGTAAATATCACGTCAAGGGGATGAAAAGATCACAGAAAGGAGGCCATTTAAAACATATAGAAACTGGAATCCAAGTGACAGTTGTTTTTTTTATCTGCACCAAAGCCTGGTACACTGCTACTATCCAAACACTGAATTAATCTACTGATAGTTGAGAAACAGCTCCAAAACAGGCATTAAAATCTTTGGGATGGTATATAGTTCATCTAGCTCTTCAAAAGCACCAAGCGTTACTGTACTTACAGAGCTGTGTAAATAATGGAAAGATAAAAGAACCCAGTTCTGTGAGTGAATACATGAGTGTAGAATGCGGTAGGAATACTGGGTAAACTCTTCCTCTTGTGACTGTGTTTCAGCCAGTGGTGTTACACCAGGGAAGAATCTGGCTGTATTTTTCATGCAGCATAGCAGATTGTTAAGAGGCAACAGGCAGGTGCTTGAGAGAATTTCCTCTGCCGTTTGCAGTAGTGTATGTAAAATTTGGCTAATCTGTAGTCATTCCATTAGCTGTCATCTTCCAGCATGTAACTAGTTAAATTTGTGTTAAACAGGATTTGCTTTGCCTTTTCCATTTGCTGCTGGAGTAGAAATGTTCTGACATGACATATGACCAATCAATAATTGGAAAGTGCTTGCATGAGTCATTTGAAGCCAGTAGTTTAGACAGTGTCAGCCACAACTGGGATTAAAACCTGCAAAGAGTTGTTCTACAATCAGTGATTCTGCAGCATCTCCTCTGAGTGTCTGCATTTCACTTAATAAGGATACCCTGTAGACATCAACTGAAATAACTCTTGCCTTTGTTGCTTGGATGTTTTTGTAAGCTCTGAAATGAACTTGGCATATACAAATATACTTTATTATCCAGCCTAAAGGATGCAGAGCAGGAATTACTATCCTGTTCTGCTGGCGGCTTCAGTAGAAAAGAAATGGCTTTATTTTGCTATGACTGAAAAGAATAAGAGCGTGACCATACCCTTTGGTTTTAATTTTTTTTTCTTTTTTTCTGTACTGATAATGTTTTATTACTCTTACAGGGCTATAATAATCCGAAACGGTGAAGTTATTCCAATGTCTTCAGAATTCACTCCAGAGACTGAACGCCAGCGACTTCAATATCTGGTAAGAGACCTGAGGACCATATCAGGTGCTGCTGATGACAAGCATTGCCCAGTAATATCTGTGGTTCATACAAATGCTGCTGAGTTACTATGGCTTACTGAAGGAACATATACCCACTGACCACCAGTGACCCACCATGTATGTCTTCTAGCCATCAGTAAATGTGGAGAAAAGCCTGGTGGTGCAAATCCTGATGAAAAGAGCCTTGCCTCTTCTGTGAAGGCCATTAATTAGTATGGCAGTGCTCGTGTACCTTGTTTAGCTGCAGACCTTCAGCAGGTCATTGATGTTGGATAATGAGAGCTCAAACATAGAGCTAACAAGCCACAGAGGTATTTCAATCCATCCCAGTGTTTAGCATGTGACAGTATAAAATATCACAGACTGCTTTTTGTGTGTAGATGATATTGCAGGGTTTTATTCATTTGCTCTTAATAGTATGCCAATAGTATCTCAATCAGGGAAAAGATATCCAACTTTGAGATGATGTCAGTGAGCATTAGTAGCTGCAAGATAGGGCGGGTGAAGAAAGACTAGTTGTATTTAGTGTAGCAGCACCCATAAAGGGAGAAGATGACTAGCTGAGGACATGTGGAATGCTTTATACACCAAGTTGGCTGATAAGCTGCCCAAGAAACAGAAGTCAGAATGCATGGTGGTGTTTATCATGCAATAATCTTGTTTTTCTTTGAGCTTTTCATTGATGGTTGAATCAGTCATTTGAAATTGGCTGGGTGTTTGTTGAGGCATCATTCCTGATGTAACTAAGAGTTTTCTTTTGTGCTTCTTCTGGTCTCTGCTTTTTTCCTTTTAGAAAGCTTTAGAAAGTTTAAGCCAAGGCATGCCCACTGTCACCTTCAGCTGACAAGAGGTGGACAGGCAAGTGTAGTGGCATTGCCTGGTCTTCAAGTATCTCTTATATTAAGACTGGCCCAAGCACTGTGATTTGAGAGTAGGCAAAATGCCAGTGGTGGAAGACAGAGGTGGAACGTTTTAAAGAAAAAATTCAAATGTTTCCACAATTGTCATGTTTGATTTTTAGTCAGGTTCACTGGCTTAAAGATGAAAATTTCAAAGGAAATAGTGCTGTGGGAGTATTTGTATTCAGAGAACCAAATGGAATAGAGGCCTAATAAATATTTACAATTCAGTTACATTTAAAATAATTTGTTTGCCTTTAAAATAAAAGGTATCTTTAATATCTAGGGAGTCTGCTACTTCTGTAGGAAATACAGATAAAACATTGCCTACAAGGGATTTTTTTCTCTTTTGATGTCCTTTCTAGCTTGTGTTTGAAAACAGCAGCTGATATGAAAAGCCTTTCTGCTGCTTCATTTGGAAAATCCCTTTACCTTTGTTTGTTTATTTTAATTCAGTATGTAACAAGTGTGCCAGATCTGTGGGTATCATGTTCAAAGGAAATACATGCAGGGCAGCGAGAGTGTGAAACAAAATTAGAGAGAATTTCAAATGTAACATTTCATAAGTAACATTTTTTACTGTAGTAAAAAAAAAAGAAAAGACCCAAAATTTGTTACAAAGTTGGCATAAACATTACGCTCAAGAGGTTGCGTCTGTCTTACTGATTAGATCCCAAATAATTCTCCTTACTCACCTTGGCTGTGCACAGGTTCTGCTATCAGTCTATTGCACCATCAACATCTCTCTTCTGCTGTTCTTGTCTGAAAGTTAGTTACTTTGGATTTATTTTCTTGTTTGTAGTTAAAGCTGATTTTTTTGTTTGTTTCAGATGTGTTGCACTGCTCTTCCTGCACAGTAGGAAGAAAATCACTTAATCATTTCAGCATTAATGTTTTACTTGGTAAACACAGAGATACTGTTCACTGTGGGGAAGTTACTGCACAGGCAAAGGGAGGGTATGGATTTACAGCCTGCAGGCTTCTTAGTGTTGGTTCCCTGTGCAGTAGACACTGTTAGCACAGTCAGGGCAAATAAGCTTTCCTCTGCCTTTAGTGCCTATTATTTGCTTTGGCCACACAGGATGTTAGTTTAGGTCCTCTTTCCTGGGCTTTTGTTTCCATGTGCAAAGAAGTCTGCAGGATAATGAGTTGTTCAGATCACGTGAGCATTTCTATATGAAGTTCTCCAGCCTAGTCTTAGACAAAACTGTGCTTCAGCTAGTACTGGTTGAGTAACTGGAGGGATGGGAGATGGACATACATGTTTTCCCTATCCAGCTCCCATTTTAGTGCAATTTTATTAACATGTATCCAAGAATGGCCTTGGGCATAGGCATCTGGCATGGCAAACTCAAAAGAACAAGTTGTCTACCCAGTCATTGTAACTTTTGAACAGCCTTGGGCATGGTCATCCCTCTGTCTCCACCTGCACCCTTTCTTTTTTGCAGTGAGATAGCATAGAGCTGCAGATTTCAGGTAGGCCATATGGCAGAGGCAGTCTTCTGTGTCAGGGAACTTGCAAGAGTATTGCTGAAGGCATTTGATCCTTCAGTCAGAAAGCACTTAAGATGTAAGGCATGAAAGTGTTGCACCAGTATTGCCTTGGTCCTTTGGCTTCTGCACCATACTGCTTCTGTTCCATGGGCGAGCATTCATGAACCTCCTTTTCTTTTGAATTTTTGTGTCTGCCTTTTCTTTTTAGCACTGTGTCAGGAGAGCTCCACACAATGCCTACTCCAGGACATCCCTGGCTTCCGTATCAGTGTATCTTGAGCAAAAACAAAATCCAGTGTTGACTGGGAACTGCTGCGTTACATTCAGCAGTTGTGCAGGCAATGACTGCCAGAAGCAATTTTCCTTTCATCTTCTGAGACTATTAATTTCAGTCATGATAGTCTAAATTGGAACAGTAAATGGCATAGATTTTGTTACTTATTTCTTTGGAAAACATGTTCAAAATGAATGATGTATGAATGTATTGCAGATGAGTGTATTTCTCTTAGTTATCAAAGTTGCACTTTGAAGATGTCATGTGAGGTCAGCATGGTGTTACTGCATACTGTGTCCATGTGTGTAGCCAGGCAGTGCCCCAAAAAGTTCACAGCTCAGACCAAAGTTGGTGCATTAGCGATAAGAGGCAAGGCTTTACCACTAGTAGAGAATGAGTGGCCAGTAGTGGCTGTGAGTTGTAGATGCTCTTTGTATTTGGCACTATTCAGACAAAGGTTCATGAGCCCGGACAAGCATGTGTTCAAAGAAGACTTCTTCTTATTTCATCGTTCAGGCAAGGGTTAAGTGATGCTAACTTACCTGCTGAAGGATGTCTGGGGAACCCGGCCTGAAGAGGAAATGAACCTAGATCTCCCAAATGTTGGTTCAGTGCTTCAGTTACAAGTCAGATGCATGTTAATTCTTTGTGGCTCCCTGCATCACCCAGCATAGGATTGCTTTGGCCATCTGACACACTGCATGATGCTGTGGCAAAACAGATGTGTGGATTTATGGAAAGGGTCCTGGCATGTCGTAAGAGGAGAGACCAATCCAGGGACTGATTTGGCTCCCATTTTCCTCTTCTTATTCTACCACCACCTCTTTTAGTTTTAACTTCTGTTTGTCTTAAACATGTCCATATGATAATGGCTGAGTAATTCACTAAACTTCTGGATGCATTGTGCTGTGCATGCTGTTGTGAGCATCAGTCCCATATAGTAGAATATCCTGTTGGAGAAAATGGCACAATATGATAAGAGGGTAAAGTTGTAAGAAATAGTGGACATAGGGGAAAACAGCATTTCTGAAAATAACACAAAATACAGTGAAACTGCTAGTGCTGGTGATGTCCCAGAGCAGTGCATACTGGAGGAGCTGGAAAAGGCATCAGCAGACCTTATTGAGGTATGATAAGATACATGCAGTGTTCCCTGCCACCTAATTAACTGACACACTACTGTGTTAGTCTGAGTTTATCTTGATTTCATGTTTGCTTTGCTGATCACCAGGAAACAGCAGGAAGTAAATGGCATTTTCAAAGAAATGTGACTAATATTTCCTTGAGCAGGCTCCATTTTAAGCAGCTAATACTGAATGTAATACATCCAGGCACAAAATACACCATAAAATGGTAGAGTACCACAAACACATGGTGCAGACTGTGCCAGATTTATGCCAAAAAACTGTGATAGCTTCTGAAAGAAAAATGGTGGCAAATACTGCAGTTCCATGACACAGAATAACAATATTGTCTGAACATACCTTATAAGGATATACAAAGTGTTTGATAGGCACTCTTCTTTAAATTTTAAGTTCTCTGAATGGTGTTTCTGATCTGAGGTTCTTGCAAATTGAGGTTAAGCAAAAGATAAAAAATATGCTGCCTCATCAGTGATGAAATTCTGATAGTCAGTTCACTTCGTATTTTGTTTCTCCTTTGATCACTTGAGGGGATTTCGTGGTGTCTGCTTGTATATCTACTTGAAAGATCTGTAGATTTTTAAAGCCTTGCTTTTTGTTCATTCTCTGGTTCTGCTGCCCAGCATAGGTTGATCGGGGTGGAGAAGAGTTCTGTCTTATGGTGACTGGAGAACAGTTCTCAACAAGCCTGACTGGAAGTTGCAGCTGAGTTTTATAGTAGAACGTTGTTCTCTCTGCAGAATCACCAGTGAAGTATCAAAAATAACTGTTCAAAAGGGTAAAAAATGCAGAAAATTAGGGGGGAGTGGGAAGAAGCCCAACAAAAATCCCTATTTCTTCCCATAAGAATTCAGCTCACAGGCACCAGAAGCTCCAAATTGCTCTTTTCCCTCTGTTCCACTGACGCCAAAAAATATTAGAATCAAGTTAAGATCCCTGGATTGTAAATCAAGCATTGAGGCTTGGCTGCAGAAGAGAAATCTTACTTGAACATTAGCAGTCCACTGGCAACTCTGCCAGCTTTATTAATCTTATTTCACTTGTGACCTCAGACTTTCCATTTGAGTAAATCTTTATGAAATGCAGTCTCTCCCAATTGCTTTACTTTTTCAATAAGGAAAATTCTTGTTTTCAAGGGGAAAATTATGAAAGCCTGTAACTTTTTCTCTTCTCAACCTGTGATCCAGCAATAGGTAATCTCGTAATTCAGAGGTTAAATAGGTTAATTTTGATGTCAGGTATGAGTCTTTTTTGCTTTAAATAAGGTGGCTTGTTTTGTAATCTGGTGACGGTAGTCTTTAGCTAGAAGTGGTTTGTAATGATTTAATCAAGATAGGCTGTGCATTTTTAATAGTGAACTGAATTGCACTTTCAAAGCAGACTGACTTCATTGTTTACAATACCATAGACTAGAAAGAATTGAAAAAAATACCCCCAAAAAGCCCAGCTTTCTGCAGTCAGGGTGTAGCAATACATCAAACAAATGATTAGGGATGTTCCATCTTTTTTGCGACTGGAATGAAAATAAATAAAAATTAGAAGTTCACATGTACTTTTAAATCAAGAATCCAGAGTTCTGGAAGTATGAGAAACCTCATCTGGACTGATACTGCTAGACCTCTCAGAAGTCACTAGTGCTTTTCAGCCATTTCTGTAATGAGGAACAGTGATCCAATTTAGAGGGTCCTTGAAAACAATCTTTGCTTTGGGGAGGGGACCTTGGCTGACTGTAGACTGCAGGAAAAAAAATTTAATTCCCTTAACTGTACATGGAGAGAGAATTTGGTGTAGCTCCAGTTCCAGGAAGGGATCACAAAGTCAAGATCACACTTGTGTGCTTGAGAGACACCTCTTGAAAGCAATCTTTTTGGTTACACACAGCAATCTCGCTCACCCTGTTTCAGCTGAGCTCAAGGTGTTTTCTGGAAGGATGTCTGGCGATGAGAAGAGGGACAAGCTGATGGAGGGTTAGTGTTGTGATGTGCTGAGCCTGATCCAACTCCTATTAAATTGAGTGGGAGCAGGCTCGGCCCTTAAATGCAGGAAATATTTTATTGTGAACTATCTGCATGATAGCTGCCAGGTAGATCAATAAGGGCTTCCACTGCTTCCTGTCGCTCACCTTTGATGAGCACTTGATTTATGACAAACCCACAAAGTAAAGCCAGCTCATTTGGTCTGCCCTGACAGCAGCTGCTGCTGGAGATAAGACAGACTTTATTGCCTTAACTGGCTGGATAAGGAAAAAGAGTTAGCTGCAGAAAGGTTAAGAAACACAACTTTTTTCAGTTCCCTTGCCAGTTCGACTGTGGCTTCAGAAGTGCTTGCTCACGATGTGGCACTGCGAAGAGAGGAAGAAAGGCTTATTTATGCAAATACTAAAGAAAAATATGTGAAGTTTATTTTGGAAATAAGTAATACAGTATGTTTAGGATTACACTATCGTATCAGGTGATCTGGGTATAAATCCAAACCAGAAATTTGTGCAGTGGACAAAGAGCTTTGCAATGCTCTCAAGTACAGTCAGCTCTGCAGAACGTGAGCCTTGGGCATGGCTCTGGCAAAGAGGCCTCCCAGCATCTGCAAAGCAGCACACCAGAAAGGACAGCAGCTGCATTTGAACACTAACACCATCAAAAACATTAGTTGCAGTTGTGACACACAAAACTACTGCTGTTTTTCTTAAAGTCAATTCTGCATGAAGGAAGTAGTTTTTAGAAAACAAGAAGAGACATTGCTCTGCAACTCGTGTTTATTTCCAGTGTCGCATGTGATGGGATGCAGCACACTGAGCAGGTAAAAGAGAACATATTTCTCAAGGCAGTGACAATTAAAACGTGGTAGTAGTATTAGGTTTTGTATGTTGTTGGTGTAGCTGAACTGGGAGTCAAAAACTTGAGCTTCACTCCACATGCATCCCTCCAAATCTCTGCTTGCTCCATGGATATGTCCTTTGATCATTCCCTTCTCTCACGTAGCTGACTTAGAAAAGGAGATGTGTTCTGTTTTATGAAGCCCTGCAGTCTCCTTCAGGGTCAGTGGATGGCATGTAGTGTAGAGATCCCAAATGTTGAGGAGCAGGGAGAAGTGAAGGATTTTGAGGGCAAGAGGACTGCTCCCTGTAAGGCTGCTGCTGGACACCCACAGTATCAGAACTGGTGTATGTGCACATTGTTGGCTGAAGCAAAACTCGCAATCTTTCTTGTTTAGGAAGGAAGGGGGGGAACATGAATGGGAAGGGAGCTGGAAGGGGTGGTAATACTACCTCATTAAACATAGATGATGTCTTTTTTTTTGTGATGTCTGTGTGGTATCTGTGGCTTGGTTTCTCTCCACAGGCTTACATGCAGCCGCACTTGCTGGGAAATGAGTTCACGCATTTAGAGTTTCCACGGAGGGTGCAGCGCAAGGAAGTTGGAAAGAGGATGCTCTACCGTGACTTCAACATGACCGGCTGGTAAGAATGTGTCCTTCTCAGCAGGGGGTCTGACTTCTTCCCAACCAATGCCTGCATTGTACCTGTCTTTGATTAGTGTAAACTCCATCAAGCATGGAGGTGTACCCCTGTGTACTGAAGGGAAAGGTATTTCCTTCTTTCAGATGTATTTTTCTTTTGAAAGTTAACATTTTAAATAAATTGACCTGCCTCCAGAGTTAGGACCTTGTTTCATTTTAATGTGGGAGCACTCAAAGCAGAGCAAACACATAAAAGGGAGGACATGCCAAGGGATCTTCCTGAAAGCTAAACAACTTCTCTATCTTGGAAATAGCTTTTTATAATATCTGGATCAGTGAGACCTCATGCCTTTGCATGCCAAGGAGTGCTTGAAGAAGAGAAGAGCTGCCTCCCATACTCCAGTGCAGCTGACCCCTGATTTGGGTAACCCTTGAGGAATTCTTCTAAAGAGGGGCCTATCTGAATAAAAGTCATAGCCCTCTTAAAATGAAAAGGCTTGAATGAACAGCATTGACTTAATGAAGCGAAGACAGGAAGAACGATGATTTTTTTGTCTCTTGCTAATTGTCTTCATTGTTCTGTGTCTGTTCAAGAGACTCCTTCTCAAGTGACTCCCACTCACTTAGAGAAGCCCTTATCCTTGCTGTTGTGGGCTCTGTGTATAAGCTATAAAGGCAAAAACCCTATAAATACATAGTCTTTACTGCCACGCTGTTTGTGTTTTACCATCCTTAGCAAATGTCCTTTCAAGAAGGAAAAGAATGGAGAGGGTTAAAAAGCCTCCAAACTTTTTTTGGTTTGGAGACCATACCCCACATGCTTCTGATTTGTCCCATACTTTATAGGCCATAAATATAATGATGTGTTAATGGCAGAGTGATGATCTAATTTAATGTTACCTGGAGTGTTTGTGCAGAACATCTTAATCTGGGAATAACCATCATTGTCCGTCATCTTGAACAGCTGCTACTAGAATGCGCAGTCTCACCCTGAGAATGATGACTTCACATTTTAGAAAGGCTACGGGCATGAGCAAAAGAATAGGAAACAAAATAAGAACATTGGATCAACTGAGGTCTTCAACAACAAAACATTTGGAACATCATGAGACATTCTACCAGTTTCTGCAAAGGGAGTTTTCTTACTAAACTCCCGGATGTCTCTGAAGGCATCAGTAAAGCATGTCTTCGTGAAGACTTCCAAATGTTCTTTCTCAAGATGTGAGATGCTATTGAAGGGGAAAGGGGTGGGAGGAAGGGAAGCCTTCTAATTTAGGGGTGAGCTACAGGAGTATCGTGGGCCAAGATCTTCCTTAGGGGAGGGTAAGAGCAGATTACTTTCATTATGGTTGGAAGGCAGAGAGGGTTTCTCGAGCTCTGTGGGAGTTGTTTTGCATTTCCCTGGTTGGTTAGTGGTCTGGAAAGAAAATGAGGTTAAAATGGTTGAAGTTGCAGCATTGGCCGGTGACACCACAGCTCTTTTCCTAGTAATCAAGAAAGGCCATGAGGAACAGTAAAGAATTAAGTTATTTACATGAATGGGCATCATAATGATCAAATTTGGTGTTGATACATACCAAGTAAAGCAGGAAGATGGAAAAATAATTATTAGTGCACACTAGAGGTTGCAGTTGAACTTGAGAGCCCTGTCAAGAAGCTCAGTGGAAGTTCTGCTTACTGTGATTATTTATTTTTTTCCCCAGTCAGAATCACTAGTGGAATGTTGGGATGCGTACAGGGCTGGAATAGTTAAAAATTAAACTAACAGGTAATTCTGTATGTCAGTTTGTACCTCATTTATGGATCTATGCATAGCACTTCACCTTACTCAAAATGATTATTACATAGCTAATAGTGTTTGGCATTAGAGGAAAGATAAATAAGAAGGAATGCAAATTTTAAATGTAGAATAATTAGTAAGAGCTTGGGTAAGCCTAACTGGATTGCAGATTTGATTCAGTGTTATTGTTTTTCCGTACTGGTGCATGAACTCTTAACTCTAGCATATGGCAGGGGAGAGAAGAGAGTTGATTTTCCTGTTGATTTGTCTGCATTTCCTGAAGTGTAGGATACGTGTTGATCCAGTTCCTGATTCTGATATACTCAATACAGCAATTGCCACCAGTATAGTACAAATATGCCTAGCTGTAAGCAGCTATTGCGGAATAAATACTTAAACTGTGACTTGAAAATTCAAGTCTGAATTCACCTCAGTGTTGTCCCAGAAAGAGATGGCCTGTGCCAAGCAAAAGCATGTGGAGACTGTGATGAGGCTACCTCTCCTTGCTGTTCCTTTTGACTTCTGTTTGGAAGTAGAAAATGGGAGCTATGTTTTAGTTCTGAATAAAAGAATTGAAATCTTTTAGCTGTTCCATATCCCACAGCTAGCACATCAGTTGCCTCTTTGTTTGCTTGCATCAGGATAATGAAATGGTGAGGGAATTTTGCTCTATCACCATGAATTTATCTAAATCAGAGGCCTTCTAAATAAGGATCCATTTCTTTTTGCAGGGTGTTTGCCCAAGAGAATCTTGTTTTCCATCAAATTGTGTGCAGTGATCTCCTAAGCAGAGGAGAGGCAATCTGCTTCAATTTATCCAAAAGTCTAGGTCAATTTTTATGTTTGAGATTGTGGGCAAGACGTTTGATTTCCAGTTTGGTGGGCCTTCAGAGGTGATGGTTGAGGTGGCTGGTGTTTCACAGCGGTTGTTTTACACTTCAAGGGTTTTGCTTCTGCTTTCTTCGCTTTCTAATTCCTAGATTTAAGTGATGCATGAGGACCCAGAGGCCAAGGACATGTCTGTTCTGCATTTGTTGTTAAGGACAATATCTATCATGGAGAATAAATTAGCATATATATTCCTTTTCTAGAAAACATCAGATGGAGCTTTGGCCAGCCAGAGCTTGGTACGCTAAAACACGGCCAAACTTTTATCACTTTCAATTTGGAAGATCAATTGTCTAAACCTTTTTTTGGTCAGTGACTTCACCATGTGTTGACATTTGCATGTATGTGTAGAGAGGTGCGGGTGATGTTAGGAAGAAACGGCCACTCTGACACTTAATTACTGAATCCTTTAGTGAGAGGGTGTAAACTCTCTCCTATGATGTTTCCTCAGGAAAATGAGCTGGTTTATTTTAAAATTCAGGACACTTTCTGTGTTTTGTGTTAGAAGCTGTATGGCTCATTTTTTTTCCTTCGTTTTTCCCTTCTCCTGTGCTCTGGAGCTTCTCAGAGACTCAACAATGGCTTGACTTGCCCAGATTGTTTGGATTACAAAAGGTTATTGTCTTTGGGTTTGTCATAATGCATTTGGCCTTTTCTTTTTTTTTTTTTTTCCCTTTTCTTTCTTCTTCTATTTTTTTTTTTTTTTTTTTTCCTCATGTGAAGTTTCCACACTGGCTTTGTCTCAACAGCCCACAGTGGTAGCAGAGCTGCCAAGTTTCCCCACAGCGTTAGGACAACCACTGATCCAGCAATGTGTACCGCATCACTGGTCCAGGCTGCCTGTAACTGCTCTGAGACCAGCCTTTCCTTTCTCCCTCTTTGTCTGCCACCCTTTTGGATTTCTCTGCAGTGGCAGTTGGGATGAGAAATCCACTGTATTAAATGTATCTAAAATAAATCCCATTTAGGTGGGAGCTGACTGCGAGCTGCCCCTCCTGTCCCCTCGCCCCACATGCTTTGTGGTTGGGCAACCATTGCAAAATGCGTACTAGAGCTGGCAAGGCATCTTAAGAGCTGTGTCTCCTGCTGAACAAGCCTCCGAGCTGTCTCGAGCCATAATTTGCTGGCAGACATCCGTGTTACTGACAGCCTTTCACAGCTGGGTCTCTGGTCTGGGGTTTTCAGGCCCATGGCTTGCAGAGGTTAAACTTGTACCAGGAAGAGGGTATTTCTGGTGGCTTTGACAAGTCCTGGCAACAGAAGCGTCAGGGAAGACTCAGTGGCCATGTAAGCGAAGCGCTGCCAGTGCTAAAAAGGGGTGAAGGTCGCTTGCAGTAGAAATATATGGGCGGGAAAGGCAGGCCTGATGGTTACTGCTCCTATAAAGTACTGCACAGAATTAGTACTCTCTGTCTCTGCCTTTTATTTGAAAGTTAAGACATGATTGGTCAGGTTTTCTTTACTCACGGGTATATCCACTGTGAACAATTGTGAAGTACTTTGCTCTGACTATATCATAGACATCTTCCCAAAACCTGGTTTACTGTGTTGCTCACTGGCACAAAGGTTCCTTCCCAGGTTTCTCCTGTCAGCCTCCCGTGGGACTGCAGGAGCCACACGGTGCTGCACTTAACTAAAGTCATCCAGAAGACACTACCAACTGATATCAGCTTTGATAGTTTCAGAGTTAATTTCTTTGCTCCTCTTTGGAATGCGAACAGCAGCCTTTCTGCTGCTTGTGTTGAAGTAGAGTTCTTTGAAGGCTTATTTCCAGATCACAGCTTTAGCTTTCTTACTTGATTTTAGGGTGGCAAGACAGCCCTAGATAACAAGTCTGTTTTTTGACCTGATTGCTGGTGCCTTCCTTTGCTTTCCAGGAGTACACAGAGCTGAGCTGCATCCTGTCAAAAACATCCTGAGCTGGCTTAGTACCCACCACATATTATGGGCTGAAGCCCAAGGCAAGCCAGTGAGGGCATTCGGTGCTGCCTCTGATCACACTGCATGCACGACAGCAGTGGAGCCCTCACCAGCTCCATGGGGCAAGGGGGTACTGTGGCACACGGTCAGCACCCGAGGGTCAGCCAGTGCCAGGGAGTCGCCTGCCTGCATGATTTATTCCAAAGCAGGGAGGCTGGTGTCCTGGGGCAAGCGCTAAGCAAAACCCATTTTATTCTAGAGTCAATATTGTCCACTGCCTGGAAAGCTGCCAGCCTGCTCTGTGCTCACCCTTTTCTTTCCAACAGGGAATGTCTTTCAGCCCCGAAGCATCTGATTAAAAAAGCAACTTCACTTTTCAAGCCATTTTATTTTGTTTGGGATGGATGCCTTTTGCTTTCATTGTGCAGCCCGCCTTGCCGTCTGCGGTTCAGACTTCAGCTCACAAAACCCAGGCTCTCATTAATCACTTATTGGGGATCCAGAATGCCCCGGTGAGAGCCAACATACATGTTTTGCTTGGTAATGCACGAGCTGATTTGAGCAAATATTGCCAACGCAGCCACTATCTTATTCTTTATTGCTGGGCTCGATGTCCTTTGACAGCGTGTTCAGGTAGCCTGCCCGAGGAGTGCCTGAGCAGATTGAGAAATGCCACAGAAATGCTTTATGGAGCAGGCGCCCGCACTGTGCCCCCCTTTAATATAAATTGATTTATTGAATCAAGTGCAGAAGCCCTGCTACAGAAACCTCGGGCTATATTCTCTGGAGAACCACCTAATAAAACAGCCCCAACTGACACTCCTCATTAGCTTTTCCACTGATCCCAAGGCAGTATTTAAAGTGACAGTGTCCCTCTTTTCGGCCTGAATTTATCTGCTGGCAAATGCCTGTGGGTCTAATTAGCTTAGTATTATTAGTCTTATTCAGATAAGCTGCATTTCCTAGCAGCTTGATTCCAACTTGTAAAAAGTAATTGGAAGTCTGCAAGCCCTGTGCCGTAACCTGCTTGATTGCGCCTTTTAGCCAAATTCATGTAATTTACAAAAAGTCATCCTTTCTCCCCCCTCCCCTTTTAATTGAGCGTTTTTGTCTAGTGGAACCCTCTGTGCTGCTTCTGTTGAAATCCTGGCTGTATTGTTGTGTTCGAGACCTCAGCCGTACCCTTTGTACAGTCGCCAGGGAGAGATCAAATTTTAATTTCATAATTACTTCACAAGAAAGCAGCCTTTTCCCCAGTCATGCCTGGTATTAATTTCCTCCCAGCAACTTAGATTTTCATAATTTAATGATTATGGGCCACCTTTGCAGCACTGGGCCTTTCTGGAGAAGAGAGAGATAGGATATCATTTTTGCAGCAGAAACCATAATCTATGGCCCCTTGCTTTTTGTCTTTGCTCTTGTCTCTCATTGCAAGGTAGCCAGGAGCACGATGGGACTTGCCTCTTCAGTGCAAGCAAGCAGAGCAGCTTGCTGGGTTGTGCCTGGGTGTCTGGGGCACAGCTCAGCAATGATGAATGGCTGTTTGCAATGTGCATGTTATGCATCTTCTCAAGATTTGCAGCCCTCACTGCAGGAGCAGCGGGAGGTGAGAGCTGACCTGCTGTGTACAGCACGTCTCCTGACAGTGACAAATGGCTCTTCTCCCCAAGTGCACACATGCCGCAAGAGCTGAGCCAGTGTCTTTGGGGCAGGAGAAAGCAGAAACAAGAAAGTAATAGTGCTGCAACAGAAGAGAGAACTGGTCTAGGATAAAGCTCTTCAGGGCCAAGCGAGTGTGACAAGAATGAGGTTGGTCTGAGTCCCATCCTACAGGAGCATCTCCTTCTGGTAGCAGTGCATCTAAGGCCTGTCCCTTCACAGCTGTGCATTTCTGCTTGGGCTTTGCCTTGGCACTAGATCAGGTACTGCATATCAAGGACAAACAAAAGGCTCCCAGTCTGTTTTATCAGAAAGAAACTAAGCTGAAATGAGGTTATCTTCAATCTGAAAACCCAAGCAAAACCACTTCTTCCTCCTGGTAAGGTCAAGTCTCTTCCCCTGCTCCTATTTTCTCTGGCTTCCCCAGCTGCACAAATTTGACATAACCTCATCTGGGTCACTAGGAAATCCTCTTTCTTTCTGTTGCCACCCGGAACTGACCTACGGCTCTGCTCCTTACTAAGAGGAGTCCCTTTGCTTCTCAGAGGAGCTTTCAGCACTGCTGTGGTATAGTGAGGTCTCTGCTTGCTGCGTCTCATTGCCTGCCCTATCCTATGCTACAGTGATCATCTTTCCCAGAAGAGTTTGCTTCCTGATTCCTTCTTAACAGCAATCTCCTTTCCTTTTAGAAGATCCCAGCTAGCAAGTGTGGAGCAGGGGCTGCAAAGTTAACATTCTCCCATCTGCCTCACCACATCCTTTTAACAAGCAACACATCAAAATGTGAATTTACAAACAGTTTTTCCATCCATCACAGTGCATTAAGCCCATAGGGTTAGAATCATAGAATCATAGAATAGTTAGGGTTGGAAAGGACCTTAAGATCATCTAGTTCCAACCCCCCTGCCATGGGCAGGGACACCTCACACTAAACCATGCCACCCAAGGCTCTGTCCAACCTGGCCTTGGACACCGCCAAGGATGGAGCACTCACAAGCTCCCTGGGCAACCCATTCCAGTGCCTCACCACCCTTACAGTAAAAAACTTCTTCCTTATATCCAATCTAAACTTCCCCTGTTTAAGTTTTAACCCGTTACCCCTTGTCCTGTCACTACAGTCCCTGATGAACAGTCCATCCCCAGCATCCTTGTAGGCCCCCTTCAGATACTGGAAGGCTGCTATGAGGTCCCAGTGCAGCCTTCTCTTCTCCAGGCTGAACAACCCCAACTTTCCCAGCCTATCTTCATAGGGGAGGTGCTCCAGTCCCCTCATCATCCTCGTGGCCCTCCTCTGGACTTGTTCCAACAGTTCCATGTCCTTTTTATGTTGAGAACACCAGAACTGCACACAATACTCCAAGTGAGGTCTCACGAGAGCAGAGTAGAGGGGCAGGATCACCTCCTTCGACCTGCTGGTCATGTTCCTTTTGATGCAGCCCAGGATACAGTTGGCTTTCTGGGCTGCGAGCGCACACTGAAGCCGGCTCATGTTCATTTTCTCACCGACCAACACCCCGAGGTCCTTCTCTGCAGGGCTGCTCTGAATCTCTTCTCTGCCCAACCTGTAGCCGTGCCTGGGATTGCTCTGACCCAGGTGTAGGACCTTGCACTTGGCATGGTTAAACTTCATCAGGTTGGCATCAGCCCACCTCACAAGCGTGTCGAGGTCCCTCTGGATGGCATCCCTTCCCTCCAGCGTATCAACCGAACCACACAGCTTGGTGTCATCAGCAAACTTGCTGAGGGCACACTCAATCCCACTGTCCATGTCACCAACAAAGATGTTGAACAAGACTGGTCCCAACACCGATCCCTGAGGGACACCACTCGTTACCGGTCTCCAGCCGGACATCGAGCCATTGACCACAACTCTTTGCATGCAGCCATCCAGCCAGTTCTTTATCCACCGAATGGTCCACCCATCAAATTGATGTCTCTCCAATTTAGAGACAAGGATGTCGTGTGGGACAGCGTCAAACGCTTTGCACAAATCCAGGTAGATGACGTCAACTGCTCTGCCCCTGTTCATCGGTTTCGTAACCCCATCATAGAAGGCCACCAAATTGGTCAGGCAGGATTTCCCCTTAGTGAAGCCATGCTGGCTGTCACCAACCACCTCCTTGTTTTTCATGTGCCTTAGCATGCCTTCCAGGAGAATCTGCTCCAAGAGTTTGCCAGGCACAGAGGTGAGACTGACTGGTCTGTAATTCCCCGGGTCATCCATTTTTCCCCTTCTTGAAAATGAGGGTTATATTTCCCTTTTTCCAGTCATCAGGAACCTCAGCCTACTTCCCTTACGCCTCTATCTCCAGAGAAAATGCTGACAAACTTTCCTGTTTGTCTTTTAGAAGAGATGAAGTAAATTTTAAGAAGCACTCAAGACAACAAATTCATTGGGGAGAAAAGAAAGAGTTGGCCTGGTGAGACTGTGGCAGAACATGGACCGACTTGATGTGCAGCTGCAGTATCTGCACATGCTTTCTGTCACTCATTAGTGGAAGCTCAAGTGGTCGCCAGCAGTGAATGAAAGTGCTCACAGTACACTTGCTCTATCCCTCCCAGCCTCCTGAGCAAAAAAGTAGCAGGAGAGAGTGCTTATAAATAGCCCCATAGTTTTTTGTCCTTTTGGGGGGCAAGGACCTATCTAGATCCTTAGCCACCCCCTCCAGCGACTTTTCCTCCACCACTTTCTTTTAATGCTCTATTGGAAGTGAATGGAATAAAAAATCAGCCACCTTCCAAAAAGTGCCTGAGAAAACATGCTGGTGCTTGAATCTTTAAAATGGGCTGGCCAAGATGGATAGAGTTTGTTTTACTTAGGAATTACTTCCACAGGAGTACTTGGTGGGGGGGGATACAGCCTCTCCAAAGTCCAGACTCTGTGTTAGGGCTATATATGTCAGTGAAGGCTCCCTGGATATCCAGAGCTCACCTAACAGTCTGATTTGACCAAGCCAGAGATCATATGTATGTACAGGTCATGCTGAAATACTTTATTTTTTGTCATCCGTAGACGAGTAGGCAGAACTGGGATTTGCAGAATGACACATTGTACAGTTTCAGGTTCACAAGAAGGAGTTTCTGAATTTCCTGTGAAAAACATGTATTTTAAAACTTATATATTTTCTTCTATATCTGGAAGAAACCCTATGACAGTATCTTGGTTTAGAGTAGATCTTTCCCTAAAAACTGTTTTGTGCATATGTGCACATCTGTAGCTGATTTGCATTTGCCACCATCTTTTCTCTTAACAAACATTGCCATAACTCATGTACTTCTATTATCTTTGTTTATCATCGTTTTCCTCATTAAACTGTATGTCAGATGAGAAGTAAGGGAAAGCTACTGAGGCACTGGAACATTAAAGCTCACCGACCTAGAGGGTACTTGGTATCAAATAGCGCTGCCTGGATTTAGAGATCCTGATTCTGCAGAAGCACATACGTGTAAGGACATTTTTAAAAGGTTATGGCTTATCGAGAGATAAATTGCATCATTTTCAGTGGCTCTGTGCCTAACTTGCACTGCACATCTCTTCTTGGTACTAAGCACACATTTATACTGGATTGATGCCTGTTGTTCAATAGACAGTACACATAAACAATTCCTTTTGGGTTGGTGATTTAAGCTCTGTTATCCAAAGGGTGAGCTCCAATCCACTGATGCCTTCTGTGGGAGGGGAAAAAAAAAACCGAACAGTTTCAAGTTTTGTGTTGCTCAAAGATTAAAATCTGGTTTCCTCTTGGAATGGCCAAGGAAAGTTGAGGTTTGGGGAAGGGAGGCTGGTTGGCTAGCTGGGTTAGTTTTGTTGTGAGGCTTTGCAGGAGTGGGAGAGAGGAGGGATGGATTGGGGATGGTTCTAACTGAGTTTGGGGTTTTTACAGATTATCAAAGCAGTGCTAGAAATAAGCCAAATCCACAAACCTTTCTCAAAGGAGAGCCTTCATCCTTGTCCTCAGTACAAGCTAGTACATTTCTGAAGCCATAGTGCTTTTTCTTTCTTGCTTGCTTGCCACAAGTGGGTTTATTGTATGCTTAAAGCTAAAGCCCTTTGACGACTTTTTTTTTTCCTTCCTGAGGTTTAATTCTCAGGTGTCTCTAGCAGAGATGTGAAATATGGACAAACTTTCTAAAGCCAAGTGCTATGGAAAAGCAGAGCACAGAGGCTGGATTCCCCTGTCATGCACAGACCTGAGCCTTCCAGGTCAGGATAGATTGTGGTTTCGCCACCATCTGTTGTGCCTGGGGATGCCAAGAGAATACTTGTCAAGACCAGTAACCTTACACAGTTTGCTGTAAAAGAAAACACTATGTGGATTTTGGTTTTGGTCACCAGCAACTTCTACTCTTACGTGAATTTGTATGTGCTTTCATAAGGCCAATTTTAAGAACAAATTATATGGCAGGAGAATGCATAACACATGTAAGAAATTATCTAGGCTTTTGGCTCTGAAATCTGTATTTGGGAGCTGACCAGTTTTTCAAGTTCTGACCTAGCAATATGCAGGTAACTTTGATAATCTTTTCTTTAAAGAGTGCCTAAAGCACTCCTAATAACCTCAGCACTGTAGGAAACTTACTCCGTAGATTGTCTTGTGTGTTTAGCAGCTGCTGGTGATTTTATTCACCATGTATTTAGAGCAGATTCCAGTTAGCATATGAGTAACATCATGTCAGTCCTAGTTCTTTCGTTCTGACATCTCTTTTGGCTCCCGGTGCGATTTGGCCCGGTTTTCCAAAATGTTGATCCTGAGTCCAAATGTAACTTTGTGGGTGGTACATATGTCAGGCCCTAGTTCAGTATTTTTGGACAGCAGTAGCATTTCATAATTCTTTTGAAATGAAAAGAAGAAATGAAGTTAACTGAAAAAAAAAAAGCGGCTAGATCTAGCTGGGCACAAGCTGGCCTTTTCTACTCCTCCCTCAGCCCCCCTGATTTTCCATTTGGAAAAATAGAGGTTTACGTGGCAGAAGCACTTGACAGTATTTAGGCTCATTCAGACGAGCAAGCAATAGCATAGCCTTTTCTTTATAACCTGTCTTGCCATGGCCTGGTGGCCACTGAGACCTCCTGAAATGAAGATGGGGAGGGTGGAGGGTTGCAACTCTGTGTTTGTGTTTTTTAAAGCAGCGAGATAGGCTGAATTATGTAGATGGCTGACTAAGGCCATGCTGCCACTAAAAAAGCCAAAGAACCCCCTCAGGTTTTCTATATGTCTGTGTTTGATATACTTACTGCTGTACTATATCTTTATATACAGCACACTCTAAACAGCACACAAAGATATAAATGTGATTTTATTACAGAAAATCAAGTGAAATAGTCCAGAAGGTTGTAGCCTGTGTGAAATAAACACACGTACGAAGTACAGGAGGTTTCACAGGGCATAAATCAATGAACTTCATAGCTTGCTTCCTTCCTTCTCCCCAGTGCAGTTGCAGAGCTGCTAGCTGAAAAGTTGTCCTTCATCCTTCTCTTGCAGCAAACCACATGCTCATATATTATTAATTCTGTTTTGCTAGTACTGCAGGACATAGGTACCTTTCTAGAGTGTCTCAGGTTGCTTTTCAGAGTGCCTGTGCCAGCTCCACTGCTGTGGTTGCAGTTCTGAGCATTGTTTTTGAAGCGCTGGTAATTTTTCAGGCAATAACAACATCAACAGAATAAGCGTGCTTGAGATGAGTCTTAACACCCAAGTTCTGAGCCCAAGAGATGATTTGCTGTGAGTAAACACAAACAAATCACAGTAGCCCCCTGGGCCTCCCTCGCTCAGTTGGATAGCTTCAGGAGGTCATGGGCTAGCCAGCTGCCCTTCCTAGTCAGCTGATGAAACAAGTTAGCTTCAGCCCCTGCATCACAGCCTCTTCCAGCATCCTTACACCATTGTGTCACAGTTGAAGGCCCTAGAGACAGTGGTCCTTATGGATAAAGATGCTGGACTTGTCAATGGGAACCGTCCTTTTGAAGGACACCAGCCTAATTGATGCCTTTTTTACCCTTTTTTTTTTTATCCTACCTTTTTTATCTTCTTCCTTGAGCACAGTGTGAGGTGCTATGCAGAATATAAGGAAGGAGGGGAGAGAGGGAAGAGCCCATTTTTGGCTCTTACAGGACAATGTAAAGTGAGGGATCTGGTCTTAGGTATTTGTGGTTAGCTTGCAGGTAACATAGTTTGTGGTTTTCCTTTAAAAAGGAGTTTGCAAATAAGTCACATCAGTTTAGTCTTGCCTTCTGTTTGCAACAAATGTTACGACTTGAAAGTCCAGCAGGAATGGTTGTCTAGTCAGGCTTATAGTTTGAATAGTCATTCGACTGATGCTCAACATAGCTGAGCTGATACTCTTTTTCTTGGTGTCAGAGCACAACTGGGTTTATGCAAGGAATAGGAGAGTTTGGACTCATCTCGAGGACATTTTGCCTAGGATCTCAGCAATATAGCTCCAGCTGGAAGCTCTGGGACATGGTCGTGAGCAGTCAATTGAAAATGGTAAAATTCTTCCTTCACATTCAAACCAGGATATCCAAGTTTGATGATTGATGCAGAGATCTTAACTATTCCCTGTTGGAAATAAAGGAAGGAACAAGAGCTAAGTCCATGACTGACTCATCCTTCTCAACAAAATGCTATTTCAGGATTTAAACATCAGGGAAGTATTATCATGCTGGCTACTTGTAGTGATTTATGCCTTTTTGTTTTGTTTAAGAGCTAATCCATTTGTCCTCCCCAGTACAAAATGCCATTCAGATGCCTTCACTGTATTGTCTCTTACAGATATGCCCAAGCCCCAAGATACTCTTGCCCATGTGGTCTCCCATGAGTCACCCACTGTGTTTAGCAAACCTCACCTGGTTCTGTTTTGGAATTTCACATGTAGTAATGTTTTGTAGTACAGGAGCAGAGTCCTCCACTGCTGTTTTTTGCTATGTATTTTGGTTTTTTCCTTTTTATTTTCTCTTCCCCTTCCCTCCAGTCCTAATATCAGCCCTACCAGTGATTACTGGGAAATGTAAATGTGGGGCTTAAATGTCGATTCCACTCTCTTGAAGTCTGAGGCTTGCCTGGGTGATGCAGCATGTATAGCTGTGTAATATAGCACCATTTATTGATCCCAGGCCTATGCCATATTTTGGTGAAGCAGGGGGCAGTTCAATTACAATATAGGATTTCACCCTTAATTTTTAATTTCCTGCTGGTTTGTGTCGCAGCCTTAACATTGCTTAAACCTGATCAAACACGACTCCCCGGAGCTCAGGCAGCCAGCCCAGCTGGAGCGTTGCGCTGCAGCAAGGGTTGGTGGTGGCTGGCAGGCGACCTGCTGCAGAGCCTTCCCTCCTCCTGCTTGTCCTTCCACTTCAGAGGGGTGCACTGATTCATGCGCTCAGGGGACTATCTTGGTATCACATCAAGGGCTTTGGGCAGGGGTGGGCCAGCCTACATGCAGGGAAAGGCTGGGAGGGACAATTCTGTGGGAAGCATGTCCCTCTGGTGTGACGTAGTTTAACCAGAGGCTCCCCAGCACCCTGGCTCAAGCATATGTTGTATAAACCACAGGACCCTACAGCCATCTAGTTTATTTATTTATTTAATCTCATTTGCAAAAATGCTCACCTTCTAACCTCATCAGTGTCAACAGCTGGATGTGTAATAGGTAGAATACACAGGCATGCAGTAAACAGAAGCAGAGTATGAGCATTTATTTCTCTTGTCTCTTGGCCATGTGAAAGCTGCTGTGAAACCTGAAATCTCTGACAACCTTGACTGTTGCAGTCAAGGTCAGATGAGCGCTAAATGTCCTAAAACTCTTTGGCACATGAAGCTTGTCTTGGTTATAAGCAATCCTGAAAGGTGAGGAAAGGATTGGAGAGCTGTTTCACGCTTTGACTGGGTCCATGTTGTCTCATTGCTCACCGTTCCTTGTTAACAGTGTGAATCTGGTCATTGGTTAGTTTTGTAGTGGGTTTGGGGTTTTTTTGGTTGGTTGATTGGTTGGTTTGGGTTTTTTTTCCTGACACTGTATTACAGTATAGCTGCTGCCATAGCCAACGATATCTTACCTGATTAGGATGTTTTTCAAGTCCATCTCTTTTTTGTTGCAAGCAAGAGATTGGCATGTTAGATATTTCCTTGTGTTCGTTTTTTCTTTTGGTGAAATGGATAATTCTTTAGGGAAAATCTTTGCACAGCAAAATAAATTTCCATTTTGGTTTAAAGACAGAGCAGAGTCCCTAGGAAAAATAATGATTTTTATGTTTTTGTTAAATCACAGCCGCTTGTTTCAGGCCACTGGGTGACTAATTGAGTGCAAGCATTATAAATTTTGTTTGTCCTCCCCCCACAGGGCATACAAAACCATTGAGGAAGATGACTTGAAGTTTCCCCTTATATATGGAGAAGGCAAGAAGGTGGGCACGTTTGCTTTCCTCACACCGAAGGAAGAAGGAATTCTGTGCTGTTTACCACTCAGTTTAGCCTGTGGCAGTGCAGTGTTTTCCACTCAGTATCTCTTTATTTTATCGTTTTGACAGCTTGAAAGAATATCTTGGTTCTGTCATAAATCAGTCTTGTGTCTGGGGGGTGGCAGGGAGAGCTCAACATACTAAAAAGCATTTTTATAGCAAACATAGTCATTTGCTGTTCAGTTTGCTTTTGTTTTTCTTTCATTGTAAGTAGGCTATAATGAGACAGTCTTAAATAATTTACTTAAAATGTTCCCGGTTTCATTGTAAAATATAACTGGTAAGGATGAAGATAGCAAAATACCTCATGTTACTGAAAACAAAGCGGGAGGATATTTAGTAGTGCTCCGAGATGCAAAGCTAATTTAGGAAGGGAAGGGATGAGGGCAGGATTTGGAAAGTATAACACCCCTTAACCATATTTTTTTCAGCTAGTGTACATGAACTCAATGTTGAATGTTTCTCGTGTGAATGCTGATAGCTTTTCTTGAAAAGGAGAAACGAGCCATTCTGTTTGGGTGTACTTTGTTACAGCTCTGTGATTAAGAACAGTGAGATCATTAGTGCTGATCCCAGCAAGCTTAGCTGGATGCAGCAATAGGATCAATACAAGGACGCAGTGGTGTCAGTTTGCCGATATTGGTATGCTCGCTGTGTTTCTAAATAGTGCTCCCCTGCTGCATTAGGTTCTTATCTCGGTGCAAAAATACACACTCTTCAAAATTAGTCCAAGTTTTGAAGGTTCAGACCTGCAGCTTATCTCTGAATTTGGTTAGGTTTATAATTATTTGCAAAATGTTTCATGTACATCTTTTTAATTTACTTTCTTATTGCTTTATGGAGCCAGGGGTTAGCGAGGCAAAATAATTTTGAGTCAGTTGCTTGCTGTTATTGATGCTTTGAGCTCTCTTGTTCAGAAGCTGCTGCAGCTAAACTACAGTTTGGGGGAAGTGATACACACAGAGCAGAGAGTGAGGTTCCCCATGAGGCTGTCTGCCTACTCAATCTTTGGAGAAGTGTTAATGAAGAAGAGCCCAGCATCTCCTGGGAGACAGCTTATGTTGTAGAGGAAGGTGCTTGGGGAAGGAAATGGTAGACCTAAGGTAAAAGCAGACCTGCCCTAGACTGGCTCTCCACAGAGTAGAGCACTGTGGTCAGTGCCATTGTCACCCGTTTGTTTAGGAATTTAAGGTGGCCTTTGGCACTTTTCCTCAGTGGGGGGAATATACAGCAGGATGTCAGTAGACAGAGGCCACATGTTTCTTAAGTGAGTAATTAGGCTCCTCATCCTTTTTATAAAATCTGTTTACTAACATTATAATTTGCTGAAGCAATGTTCTTGTAGACTGGAGTGGGATAGTGAGGCGTCTGGGATAGGTTTCCGTAGTCCTAGTCCATTATACGTGGTCACAGTCTAAAATGGGTGTACACAGGCTGGGATGTGGATGAATACAGAATTTTGAATAATAAGGGAGATGGAGATGACATGAGCATGAGCAGTTTTGATTAGCTGTGTTAAATCTAGACTTTCTGGAAGAGGAAAGGGAATTCATTCCCAACTGTAGCAGTTATAGAGTAGGAATGTTATTTCTTTCCTTATTGATAGACTGGACATTGATGCATGTAACAAGATTTAATCCCATTGCTTTTCTTTATTTCCAGGCTCGGGTTATGGCAACAATTGGAGTGACCCGAGGACTGGGAGACCATGACCTGAAAGTCCATGATTCCAACATATATATCAAACCCTTCTTGTCCTCATCTCCTGAGGTAAAACAGCCAAGGTTCAACTATCTGATTTGTGAGAGAGAAACAAATATACTTAGTACGCTTACTTGTTCTTCCCAAATTGTCCATTCTAATTGTGGTCCAATCCAAGTAACATGCTGCGCTTCCCCAAGGTGCAGCATGTTAGTAACATCCACACAGTAAGAACGTTGTAAGCTCCACAAGTGTGTGCCCTGGCTCTTGTTGCTCCACATCCCTAGCAGAGCATTAATGCCTTCTCACTGCCTGGTCTATGGTTATTCTATGGTTATCCCATAGCCTTGCAACTCAGTGTGACAGATCCATATTTCTCCCCACCTTCATGTGCTCTAGCTCCCCTTGAAGCCTGTATCATGCTGTTTTCGCACAAGCTTATGTAAATCTGTGTTCTCCATAAGGGAACACTGGACGTCTTCCACAGTAGTGTAGTATCCTGCATTACACAGAGGATACCAGAACAACTCCTGAGCAGGAAAATGCCAAGAGTAATTGAAAGAGGGCTTTCTGCTTCCATTTGTCTGCCCCTTCACCTTCAGTTTTTAGTTCTTTATGGTGGTTTTATGCAAACACCAAATAATGACAGAAATAGCAGTGCGCATTCCCAAATGATGGCATAATGAGGGGATTATGCAGTATTTGTGTTAGGTGTAGTTTTAAATGCCTCCATCATTTTTACTTGCCTTGCCACAAACAATGCCAGTCTTTGACCACCTTGCAGAGAAGGATATCAAGCCTTCCAAAGGGATTTGAATGTATTTGTTAACAAGAAACATGCAAGCCTCACGTTTTTTTTACACTCTTTAACTGCATTCCTGTTCCTACGTCAAGGAATAGATGACACATATTTTTCATAAAATATTAAGCAAGGGCAAGCCATCTGATGACAGCACAAAAAGGAGGAGGCTTTGCTTCCATGTCCCAAATGCTGAGAGCTATCCACTGTCAACTAGCTTGCTGGAGTTTTAACCATACCCAGTATTTGACCTGAAATTTATTGCTTGCTATAGAAGCTCGAGAGAATGAAAACACACAAATTATAACATACTGCTAGGAAGGAACAAAATTATTACATTAACCTTGCTTAGAATATTTTTGAGACCTTCAAGATACGAATTTAAAAAATGCTGAGAGATTCTGGCCCTAAAGAAAAGTGGCAGATCTGCTGACAGCTTGTTCTTCATGTTTCCTTGCTGTCAATACAGTACCTTCCCTCTCCCCCTTTGAATGTGTGGTATCCCTCATTTGAGACCTGCTCCTGTTCTCTGCAGCCAGGCAAGCAGCAGCTCTGCCCTCATCAGTGTTGATGGATTTTTTTAGTGCCAGCAAAATGATGCAATTCTACCTATTTATTTTTCTTTCTGGCATGCTGAGACCCAGCGTTTCTGGGGTATGTAATGGCTGCAGCACAGTATCTCAGCAGTATCATCTCTGCCAATTGCTGCTGCAGTATTTGTCTGTGTGTATAAACCAAAACTTCTCATGGGCTTTTCTGATTTGTATGGAATGCGTCTGTACGTGTTCAAATTCTGGAATATGACATCCAGTTCATATGCTATCCACGTTTCAGGATCTCTTAACTGCTTTGAAAAGGGAAGCAAAATTGGCTTTGTTTCCACATTCCCTTCACAGCTAAATTCAGCAGAAACGTACAAGGGCAGGAGGAAGAAAGGCAGAGCACCAGCCACCTCAATTTAGAGATACTGGCAAAAAAAGCCTTGAATTTTATTAGGAAGTAACATATGCTCCAACTTGCTTTCCATTGCACCTCCTTCTCCTAATCATCTCTTCCTTCTCTTCCCAGAGAGAACCCCAGTGCTTCATCTCCTCATGCTTTTGCCTGACTTGTTCTGCCCCTAGACAGTGCACCTTGCACAGAAACTGACATTAAGAAAGTGTCTTTGTGCTGCCATCTGGGAAGCTTGGCACTTGGAAGTAAAGGCAGTGGCATCCAGCAGCAGTCATATTTGGCCCTTGTGCAGCATTGGATTTCAGATTGTTTATATAGAGGTAGGGAAGCACAATGTGTGGTTTCCAGACCTGGAAAAGGGGAAGCACAGGAAATTAAGGCGCACAGTGAGTCGTGACAGAGGGAGGATCCAAGTCCTCTGGCTTCTTTTTCTGTGCTGTCCTCTCCCAAGTTCAGGGCAACTGGGCGAGTTTTCAAAACATTTACTTCCAGTGTGACAAAGCCCTGGTATGCCATGTCCACCAAAATTTAGCAGAAGGAAAGGTAAGCAACCCTGAGACTACATCCAGAAACAGGCATTATAAAAGTGATTTGAGGGGGGTGTGAAATGCTACTTTGATAGAGTGCCAGGCTACGGGAGGAGAAGTCATGTAGCCAAGACTGACAAATGTAATCAGGATTCAGTGGCTCAGCTGTTAGGAGACCAGATTTGAAGGACTTCTGCAGGTTGGTGAGCTCTAGAGAATTGAGCCTTTTGTAATGAACTGGGGTAGCATAAAGCAGGCAAGCCATGGCTGAGGCTCTCTGGCATGGAATTAAATATTTATTTTTCATAATGGAACAGTTCATTTGAAAGCTTTCAGCAGGAAATTCTGCTTTTTAAAGCCCAGCAAGAGCCACCTTGTTGCAGCTGAAAAGCAGAATTTCACCCTGAAATTTTTCAAAGGGTAGCTCAGCCATTTGATGGGGTGAGGTGTGGATCTGACAGCAGCATTTGGCCCTTGCCAGTGAGGAACCCTAAGCCAGCCACCATAGCAAATGATAAGAAGGTAATGAAGGGGAGAATTTTTCTCATTCCGTTATGTTAGTAAAACCTTTGTGACAACTCCACAAACATGTCAAAGGAGACTGTTTCAGATTCACATCTGCCTTCTGGAGAAATCTTTAGGAATTGCACCATCGAAAGGAGCAAGCAAGGCAAATAGCTAAGAACTACAGTATGATCAAAGGGAGTCAAGGTGGTTTCAAGAAGTAAACATCACACTTTAGTGGCTTGAAGTCCTTCAGGGTTATATCTACCAGAGAATTAAAAAAAAATCATAATAAATGCAGTAGATGGTCTTGCATGAGCACTTTGATTTCTCAGAAAACATTTGAGAAACTGTTCTGCATCACAGGTTATTAATACAAAAGATATGAAGCTGCAGACTAAGTGGAAAGTTGGCACAGTCTCCTGGAAATTGGCTAAAGGGCAGGAAACAAAGGGTGGCAGTAAAAAAAGCTAAAAGGAGATTAATTGGTGAGTGCTGCAGGGAGCAGTGTTGGGACCCGCTTTTTATTATTTACATATAAATTACTTGGAGGGTGGTATTGAAAGATCTCATCGTTTGCCAGCGAAGCTGCGCTGGATAACACTGTGCATAAAAAGGGACGATACAATTAAGAAAGGGCTTAATTTATTGAAGTAGCCGAGTTGATCAATAGTGCAGGCAAGTGAATGCGGGCTGTTGTTTGGCTCGAATTACCCCAGGGCCTGCTGCTGGCTGCCGAGGAGCGCACCTCAGGTGGCTGCAGGCTCGTGTGTCACTCTGTTGTGAACGGTTTTCGAGCCGCAGGGACTGGCGTTGGCTGCCTCTTCAAAACAAACCTGGCAAACAAGCTCCAGCGCCTTCGCAGAGCTTCCGTGGTCCCTTTAGCATCCAAGCACAGGTTTGTCCAGTGGGTAGATCTATTTGAAATGTAAATATAAAAGCAGCCCACCTGTTTGTTTGTTGCTTGCCCAGAGTGTTTTTCTCAGTGCTCTTGACTGCATGGAAGTGAGCAATATGAGAAACTAGTATCCGGGTTGAAGAGAGGCATTATGTGACAAACTGCATAACGTGTGTTCAGAAAGATGTGTGTGACTATGAGCTCTAGCGGTGTGTATCTGCTCATAGCTATCAACAGAGATCTGTAAATACCAGTCAGGATAAAATACAGTGTAACCCATTGCTTATTGTCATGGATGTCTGTGCTACTGAGGTTCTGGTGCTTCTTCCTGACAGTTTCTTTACATATTCTGGTTACTAAAGTCAAGTTTAGCTTACTTAACAGGTCCAGTGCTTTATATCAAGTAAGACATTAGTGGATGGTAAAAGTATGGTGACCGAACTGGGTTCCTTTAAGGCCTGCGCCAATGCTCCAGAGAGATGTTGACAAGTGAGAAAGTCGGCCAGGGCAGTACAGAAGGGGCTGGTAGGCTGGGGGGAGTTGCGGACCAGGCTTTGGGGACAGTATGCAAGGCAGAGGACAGAGCACAAGTAGCCCAAAGCATTTTGGGCAGAGGTCACAAGTTCTGTGGGGTGCTGTCAGGACTGACAGAAGGGACACTGGCTGGCTACAGAAGGAACAAGTTATAAGGGGAAGACTGTAGATTCAGGATGGAATTGATAGGAAATCTGCCTAGCATGCAGCACCAGGTAAGGAAACCTCTGTACTGCCAGCCAGTGTCTGGTTACCCATCATCTGCACTAGCAGGGCTATGCAATACTGTTCTGCAGTGTGTACAGCTGTGATCAAACTTATGTTACAGACAGAGTGTCATTTAAACCTCCCTGTTATTTAGTGTTCTGAAACACAGGCACGGAAGGAGGCCTTTTCTGTACAGCATCTGTGGAGAATGCTGTGGGGTGTTGCACAAGGTGGGGATGTGCAGAGTGGATGCTCAGTGAGCCTTGCTGATCTAAGCATCTGTTACACATGCCTTGGTAGTTCTGCCGAACCTGTGTGCCTCTGCTGTCACACTGCTCCATGTCCAGCTGAAGGCACCTGTCGCTAACTGCAAGAGACCCTCACTGACTCAAGTAAGAGCTAGAACAAAGCTGCTAGCAGAAAAAGTGAAGGGTTAGGAGCTGGCTTGCATCTGTGCCTGGGCAAGGTGCTCTGTGCGCATAACCTGAACAATAGACTGGGCAGCTCTAAATTAACTCGTCGTCAGCCACACACTGAGGGCACCTACGACTGTATTCTAGACATCTGAGTAAAGACAGAAAGAAAAAGCTATTATTATGTGGACGTGGCTGCCCTAATGTGTTGCTGCTGTGGTAACTGGAAGGCAGAAAAAGCTGCATTTCAGTGAACGTTCTGTTGCATATCCAGCTGGTCCTTGTATACAAGAATCTTACCTGAAGTTGTCCCTGACTTGCCTCCTGCAACCTTGGCCCTCTCTTTTTCTTAACCTGAGAACCAGCCTAGCATTGCTTATTGGCCACCCCACTGCCTTTCTCTGCACCTCTTCTGATGTTTTGTTCCTTCACAATGGCACCCCTTTCTGGAGGTGCTCACAAAGCTTTTGCTCTTAGGACATAATTACCTTGTTCCCAGATTATGCATAAAAACAGTGGTTGCATTTTCTTTTTCCTTTTCCCCAAAAACTAAACCTGATCTTGGTAAAATGATCTGTCCTTGGTCTTGGTATTTTGACATGTGGATTGGCTGCAGGTAGCTTTGACAAGTTTCTTATCTGTCCAAGTAGCATTTCCCAGTCAGACAAGATTGTTCATTTCAGGAGGATTCAAAGCAGTGTTGCATGGTCTTGGTTTCCTGCCTTCTCCCCCACCAATGCTGCAAAAAGGCTCTTTGCCTGGGTGGGAAAGCCATGGTAGATGTGTTTTTCCTAGCACTGACATTCCAAGCTTGGTCATCCCTACTAGGGGTTGCTGCTGAGTGCATCCCTGAGCATTAACCCCAATGCTCTCTCAAATATTTGCCTGTACCCAAGAGATCTGACCAGAACATGTCCTGCTCATTGATGGCTGTGTCAGCCAACTTACCCTCCACAGTGATTTCCGAGTTGAAGCTGAACTAAATTCTGGGAGATGGGAACTCTGACAGCTACTGGTTTCTGTGCAGCAGGCTTGAGATGGGGGCTGTGCTGCATGTGGGCATGTTTTGTGTAACAGTATTCCCACTCAGTCTGAATAAGGAGATGCGCTTTAATGAAGAGAGTATCTTGCCTTGACTTTAATCCTCCAAAGTCCTTGTTCATCTGCTACCTTAGATAATGAAGTGAAGGTTACATTTTACAAATGACCTTCTTGTGCTTTTGAGTAAAAGGCGAACAAGTGAGGATCAGCAGTCAGGTCTGGGTGATTTTTTTTTTCCTCTGGTACTGGTTGCAGTCCCATAAAATCATAATTACATTAAAAGGTCCAGGCATTTTATGTGCGTTGCCTGCTCCATGGCTCCTAAGGGAAAATGCACCATGAGGGAGAATAAAACAGCTCATATTTTCTATTTATGCCAAGTGCTTGTCCTGACAAATTTCCCAACTGCCGCTGCTGTTGGTGGAGCCCGAGGCTGGAGCAGGGTGCGTGACGGGGTGCACCATTTCCAAACTTCAGTACAGATGATCGTTTCCTCCTGTCTGCCTTGCCAAGGTTGTCACACTTCTTCTTTCAAACTGTGGTTGTTGCTGTGGTAATTGAAGTGCTCGGTGAGTGCTTTGTAACAGCTCCCCATCGCAAGCTGGGAATTGCAGGCGGTTTGTCAGCTGCAGTACAGAGCGTGCTGGAAGGAGAAGTTACACTGGACTAAAGGCTCAGTGCTCATTTAAAACACTTGCCATGGCCTTTGCTCATATTCTGTCTCAGCTGACAGCCTCCCAGCACCCCTGTGTCTGTCCCCCCCACTCCCGGCTTTCCCCAGCCTCATCAGGAAGAGGATCATGAAAGCTGTTCCAAAGTGAGGGAGTTACAGAGATGCCAGCAGCACCTTACTGGCTGCAGACCAGTAAGGTGTAGCCAGTGGGCACTTTTAACAGCGTGAATAAGCTCAGGGGGTCACTTGTGTGCAGATCTTGAATCAACCTTCTGATTCAGACTCCTTACAGATACACATAACTGAGCAATTTCTCTCCATTTCATGTAGCTGCTCACTTGCTCAGGCGTAATCCTTGAGTGCAGCAGCTGCCTCAGGTCTAGAAAAGGAAATGCGGTGCCGTCTGCCACACAGGCATTTCCAAACATGCAATTTATCTGACAGAGGTAAATGGGTCTGGACAAATAGTGAAAACAATTATTTGTGAATATTTTATTAGAAAATATCAAAAATTCATCAAATAAATTATTCAGCTTCCATATGACTAGCCCTGCCAATGATAGGGAAAAGCCTCACATGCTGAAACCAGGCTGCTGAGTGGGGGAGGCTTCAAGTGCTGCTGGCAACAGGCAGCATGGTGCTTTGCAGCCTAGCTTAGGAACACTTGCATCCGTCCCAGCTAGGTCAGCACCGGAGCCAAGGCAGGAGGGGTTGCTGTCTCAAGGTCTAAACTGGGGACAGACCCCAGCAGTGCTGTGGGAGAGATATTTCAGTGCCCTGACTGAACCTGGTAACTCACCACCAAACTCAGCAATGTTTTACAAACAGGTCTGACAGACTCCTCCTTCACAGTTGTCTCCTGGGTTTTTTCATTTTAGGTGAGAGTCTATGACCTCGTGCAGTATGAGCATGGGCCAGATGATGTTCTGATCCTAGCTACTGATGGACTCTGGGATGTGCTGTTAAATGAAGAAGTGGCAGAAGCTGTCACTAACTTTCTACCAAACTGTGACCCTGATGATCCCCACAGGTTCGTGTTCATCTCTGATTTTCTATCTATGCTGCAAGAAGAGTGCTTTCTGGTAACGTATTTTTGTAGAAAGTATGATATGAATAGCAGTCAGTAAACACGCAACACTTACAAAAAGACATTTGTTGGACGGAGCCCCTACAGCAAATGTGGAGGTTTGGGGAGAGGGGGGTGAGTGGTCTGTTATAACTCAGAATTGACAGCTTTCAAAGGAGTACTTGTGGGATCACAATATCTTGGCATGGGATCCATTTTCTTTGCTATACAAGGTTCTGTGGAAACTGTCAGGGCTGCAGTCTTACAAGAACAATGCAGCACATCACTGTCTCCAGCAATTAACAGGTTTCTACTTAACTCTTCCCTGGATAGTCCTTTAACACTAAAGATTATAGATCATGGGCATCTCTCTCTCTCACACTGTATATATATGTGTGTATGTATAAATACTACATGGTGTGGTTTGTATAAATACTACATGGACCACCCATTCCTGGTCATGCTGCAACCTTTAAATCCCCCTTCAGTAGGATTTAAATCCACCTCAATGCAACCAGCTGAGGACAGGTGTGGTGACAAGATAGATGGAAAGTCTGACTCTGTTTCATTTAGTTGGATTTTGTTTCATTTCACAATTTTGACCTACCTCATCCTCTTTATTTTCCTGTTTTTACCACCTCTTACTTGATCAGTTTCTGTCTTTAAAACATACTATCAAGCAAACAAACAGGTTTCAAACAACCGGCTACGGCACTGTCTGCCTTGAGTGAGTCTATCTGCTGCCAATGTCAGTGTCGCCATGAATTAAAACATTATGCTAGAGATCAGAAGTCTCTCACTTGTAAAAGGGAGGACTGTGAAAGTGGAAAGAGCTTTATCCTTCCCTAGGGACTGCTCAGGAAGAGAAGTGTGTGTTGCTGCTGAATTCAGGCCTGGCCATCATTGTCTTCTGCTCTCGCTCTGGGTTAAGAGTAGGGAAAAGAGCTGTAATGCATCCCCAGTTGGCCTGCATGAAATGGAGTTTCAGAAATAAGCTCTGTGATATCTCAGCAGCCCAGTGAAAACACACAGCATGGTGTGAGAGCTCAAGCTATAGTTGTTTAGATGTGGCAACTCATGAGAACATGGGAAAACCCATCTCAAAATGCTTGGTGTTTCTCATATTTCTAAGTGGTCATCTTCACAGACTCAGCCCTGTTCTCCATCAGCAAACAAGGAAGATAACTGGGTATGGACATCCTGGCAGCCACTTGGGTTTTAAAGTGAGAACAGCTCCAAAGTAACTCACAAGCAGTATTTTCTTGCCCTGACACTTTGAAATGCAAAAGAGGTTTTGCTGCAAGCTCTCAATTGTCAAGAGAATGGATGATTAGTATGAAGCTGCAACTGTAGCTTCCCTACCTCCCTGCACTATAGAATCATAGAATAGTTATGGTTGGAAAGGACCTCAAGATCATGTAGTTCTAACCCCCCTGCCATGGGCAAGTGGTATGAATGACAGCCAGGGCTGTGTCTACTTCAGGAAGACATGGAAGTGTCTCTGCCCTCTCTCTGGGAGGAGATCAGGCAGGATTAGTGGGCCTCTCTTCCAAGGCATCTGGCACTCTGCTATGCAGATATGCCATTAATTTAAGGCAGCAGTAGATGACCTACCCAGTGTACTTCTGGATATGCCCTAGCACTGTTCAGAGGTGGCAGGGAGCTTTTGCTCTCATCTCTGCACCCCTGAGTCTCTTCCTGCAAAGGCACCTGAGAAAATGTAGTACCTCTGCCCTGCTCTGCCTCCATTCTCATCTAGTAATTGGGAAAGGTTGGCTATTCCTACCATCCTCGCTGCTCCTGTCTGTTGTGAAAACAGTCTGGGTATATTGTGTCTGTCTTGTTGCTTTTGGTCTTCCCAAAGCTGGTGATAGCCACCACACCTGCTGCAGTAGGAATGGGAATTCTTTGATCTTTTTGACTTGTTAGGTGAGTAATTTTCCATCCATTATAAAACACTCATAAATCAGAGACACTAAAGGAAAAAGAGATTTTTTTGTTGTTTCATTTAGATTTGTTTGTTCTGATTTAGCCCCTGTAATTGTGGGGGATTAGTCCCTGTTTGTGCCAGCTTAAGTATAACACGCTCCAGAAATGGGTGGGCCTGCTGTAATATGAGTTAGAACAAACACATTTATTGGTGTTTGACCTACTGGTCTATGAATGGACATCTGAATTAAAACTTAATTTGTTCTTTTAAGTAACTTTGTGCCAGGTCATTTAGAGGCTTACAAATAGTGGTGCCAAGATATTTCTCATGCCAGCTTGCAAAAGGTAATTAGAGCAGTCCCTCATATAGTTTGCAATGATATTTATGAAAATTACTTTTGTGTAATTGCTCTTGCTGCTTGGTTGTAAAGAATATTTAAAGGGTTTAAAGTACTGTGTGAGAGGTTTTATGTAATTACTTCACAGTGGTCCAAATGAGGTATAACTAATGAATTTACAATAGCATAGCAGCTCAGACTGTGGAGCTGCATTCATCCCTCTCACTAGTCAGTGCCAGGAAAATCTTGTTTGCTGTATTATCAGTGTTATGTTTAAAGGAAATGTTATCCCAGAAACTGTCAGGTTCTGTGACGGGTGTAGTGACATAGTCTGTGGTGGGGTGATCGGCTGAAAATGTAAAATCTCAAGGGATGTAGAAAGCTTGTCAGAATGTAAGAGACTTGCCCCCTGGGTCTGGTAATGCTGTGGTGTTCAGGAGAACGTACCTGTGAAGCAGACTCTGGATCTGCCTGACCCAGTAGCCTACTTACTCGCTGACAGCAGCATATTTAAGAAGAAGCCAAAGCTGGAGAGGAAGATTTTAGACCTGCAGAGTACTTATCTGTTGTGTAATTAGCTCTTTGTGGGAACAATAGCCCTCCCATTTGAATTAGAACTCATTTTATAACCTGATGGGTAAGAGCTTACAGCCGTGGCCATGCTCTTGGGATTCTCTCCTGTTGCTATTTACTGTCAGAACTGTGAGTGTTTTTTACACACAGGAAAATATCTTTGAATCTTGTCAAACATAGCATTTGCCTGGACATTTCAAAGTACAGGAAGAAGAAAGTCCTGGAGTGTCTTCATCCAGCCACAGAGACAGCCTCAGGGGATTTGGGCAGTGGGTGGTGGGCACAGACTTGATTAGACAACAGTTCCTCTGCAATAGCTGTGATGGAGGGAAGAAACAGGGTTGGAGCTGGATTTCTCCGCCAGCTGATCTCCATGAGTATTGTGGCAGACAAGAGGATGCAGGGGACCCTGCATGAAGAGCAGGTGTAGCAGCACACTGCTGCTCTCCATACGTCATCCTTCTGAAGAGGTGGGAAGAATAAGAAGCATAACTTTTGCCCACTTCCTTCAGCTGCAGTTCCGTAGGTTTGCACACTGACATTGGGAACCTCTTTCTTATCCTCCCTCCTGTCCTTTCTCATCCCCTCTCACACTCTGTCTCACACAAGCCAGAGAGATTTATGAGGATGCTGGGGAGTTGCTCCACCTCTGCTGGGTGTGAGAAGATAAGGAGCTGCTCAGACAGCAGCACGTTTTCCCCCCTGTCACCATTTGTCCTGCAGTACTTTCACTGATCAATACTTAAAACTTCAGCAGAAGAAAACAAACAAACAAAAAAAGCATATATATTTATTCTTAAAACACAAAGGCTGTAACCCGGTGAGGCTGTTTGTTAGGAGGAAGTTAATACTTTAAAGCTACTTCAGCAGTTCTCTAATGCTGTGTCAACAGCTGAATCCCAAGTTCACAGCACTGGAGAATAAAACATTCAGTAATGGACTGCTGCTGCTATTCATCTCCAGGTGCAAGAGACCCTATCTCCTCTAGTGCCAAGGTGAACAGCATCACTTCAGTTCAGCTTTACACAAGGAGATAAGTTACCTCGCTCCTGTCTTTACCTGTTCCTTTTCCTTGCTTGGATGTGCTGGTTTTCTTGTGTATTTCATAGACTGTCTATGAGAGCATTTCTGGTTTATTAAAATTCCTTTGTTTTTATCTGTCCTCTCCAAACATTAAGCAGCAAAAGCTTTACACAATCAAGAGCAATATTCATTCCTTTGTACTCTTTAGATGTGGGGAGCCCTTGTTATTTAGAAAAAGGAAGAAGGCAAAGTTTTCTCGCAGAATGATGGGTGTTTTCTTCTCTTAAATTCTGACAATAGCTGGGAAATCCTTGGAAAAGATGTTCTAGCCAAAATTCACTCAGCATCAGACATGCTGTGAATACATATTCCAGTTTCTTGCTTGCCACGTGGAGTCCTTTTGTTCCTTAGCCCTCCATCTGATTTGGGGATTTGGGAACTGGGGAGTGCAAGTATGTATGTTTGGGGTTTATTCCCCTTAGAAAATACAATTTCATGTTGCATTAGGACAGTGCATGCAGAGCTGCTTGTCACGTCCTGCTGTTAGAGCTCAAGGTCCTTGGTACAGACTTCTCTTGAAGTATGCAGACAGCGTGCATGTGGGTGTGGAGGCTTGTGTGTTACAGTTCATGCCTTGGGCCCTTCTCTTATTGCTGAAAGTAAATCTTCTGTCAAAACTAGTGAGGGCTGGAAATTTTATTAGTCAGTACCGTTAGGAGCAGGGGGTGCATTGCTTCTGTACAACATTACATGGATTTAACATCAGACCTTTTGAGTAGTCAAATGTTGGTCCATTTGCATTGAAGAAATCTCTCTAGCAGAGCAAATAATTCTATTCCTGGTTCAAAGGAGTCATTTTAAGGCACTAAATGATAGCAGCAGAACATAATTGGGGTTTTTTTTTCCTTTTGTTATGCCCAGAGAGTAATTGAAGTATCTACTAATAAAAACTATCATTTGATAATGCAATTTTGGGGTTAGAACGGTCCTTGATACTCAATAAACTCTTCCTCACAGCTTCTGAGTAATGGAGAAACTGTCCTTTCCTATTACAGTATCACAGTATGCTAGAGATTGGAAGGGACCTCAAAAGATCATCTAGTCCAATCCCCCTGCCAGAGCAGGAACACCTAGATGAGGTTACACAGGAATGTGTCCATGCGGGTTTTGAATGTCTCCAGAGAAGGAGACTCCACAACCCCCCTGGGCAGCCTGTTCCAGTGTTCCGTCACCCTCACTGAGAAGAAGTTTCTTCTCAAGTTTAAGTGGAATCTCTTGTGTTCCAGTTTGTACCCATTACCCCTTGTCCTATCATTGTTTGCCACTGAGAAGAGCCTGGCTCCATCCTCATGACACTCACCCTTTATATATTTATATACATTAATAAGGTCCCCCCGCAGTCTCCTCTTCTCCAAACTATAGAGACCCAGCTCCCTCAGCCTTTCCTCATAAGGGAGATGCTCCACTCCCTTAATCATCTTTGTCGCCCTGCGCTGGACTCTCTCCAGCAGGTCCCTGTCCTTCTTGAACTGAGGGGCCCAGAACTGGACACAATATTCCTATTCCTCAATGGGATCTGGGCAGATCACCTGTAGTCAGGGATCCTCTTCTAGAAAATGAGGTCTTGAAATGTGAACCTTTCTTGTCCTTCCTGATTTCCGGGAACTTCAGAGCTGTGTTTTGCCTCTGGAGGCCTACATCATCTCGGAGGTTGTTATATATATAATGCTTTAAATAAAGCACAGGCATACAGAGTATTGAACCGTTTGGGTTGTTCTTGTCAGTTCTCTAACTGTTTAGTTAATTTTTAATTACCAAATCATAGAAAATCTTGTCTCCACCCAGCCAAATTCAAAACGTCTCAGCCAGGTGCTGGGCTGACAAAGAAAACCATGTGACAGTAGCTGTTCACCCATAATCAGATCTCTTTCAGAGGGAGCTTCTTAGTTAGTACACAGATGTGTTGATGTAGGGGCAGCAGGTAGAATGATAAGGGAGAACTTGTCAGAGCACATGACAGAGCACTGTCTATGCACCACCTTTTGGACTCTGACACCCTTCTGCCGCCAAGCAGCATCTGTTATTTTTTCAGGATAGAAAATAACTGCCATAGATCCAGCAGTGCTCAGCCCAGCCCAAGCTGGGAGTTCTGAAGCAGCGTGAAACTTGGTATTTCACTAAATTAAGCACGTGACAATTCACGTTCACACAATTTTCATTGAACTCGTAAATGTGAAAGAACTGTGGGACTCTGTTAATCTGGCTGTATTAACTGTAAGTTTACTTTTCCAGTTTCAGAATAGGAGAAATTTAAAAATCATTCTGTGGTCAAGGAAAATAGACAAGTTAGCCTGCCTGGTTTAAAGTGGCATTTGGGTTTTATTTTTAATGCTCTATTACTTGCTTTCAAATGACTTTGTTAGAGCTTGTCTCTAAAATAGTTGAGCTGTGTTTACCTTCAGGTGTGTCAGTTGAGAAGGGTATAGTTCTTAACAGCAAATAGTGTTATTTGTTGTTAGTGGGGTTCTCAGTTTTTTCAGACTACTCCTAGAAAGCCAGTTTATTAATGCAAATGTGTTTAATATTTTTTCTGAAAACTGCTGAAGCCAAGCACCCAAATGACCAGTGATTTTTGACTGATTGGGGCCTGTCAGCTACCTTCAGATTCTGATGCAGGAGCTGTTGCTGAACTGGAAGGGGTTGCCTTGTGGGCATGCTGTGGTTTGCATTTCTCCTGCCTGTTTCTAAAGCACTGGGAAACTTGTCCTGGTAGGTCACAACAGTGAATGTGGCAGGCTGTAAAACCCCACTTTCCTCACGAAGAGGAGCACTCCCTGGCTGTATTCTGCCTTCTCCACAGGTACACGCTGGCGGCGCAGGACCTGGTGATGCGAGCCAGGGGAGTGCTGAAGGACCGGGGCTGGAGAATATCCAACGACAGGCTGGGCTCTGGAGATGACATCTCTGTCTACGTCATCCCCTTAATACATGGCAACAAGCAGTCATGAAAGTAGCATCAAGAGTGGTTATAGGATGAGGATCTTTCTGGAAAGGGCCTGTAAGAGACAATATGATTTTGGTGATCTGACCAGGACACTTCCAATTGATGTAATCTACTCAAAGCTAATGCTGGAGGGGTATTTTTCTGCCCGAAAGGTAGGGCTCTGCACATATACTGTATATGATAAAGATAACCCTTAAGATTACAATTTCCCTATAGAAATGGTTTTGGTGCTTAACAGGAATGGGATTTAAATGCTGCTAGCATATTACGGATTCTGTTATCCCTCCAAGTGGGGAATTTACTTTTTTTCTCAGTTTACCATGTAGCTTGGAAGAGCCATTTCAGTTGTGAAAGTAGAAGTGGGCATCAGAAGCCAAGGAGGCTCCTGAAAACTATCCCCAAATATTCAGAAGGTGACTTGGGTCACATCTCATTTAAAATACCTATATATACATGTATGAGACTCAAAGAGTTTTCTTCTTTCAAAAAGTTGCATTCATGACTTAGCTATGGACAACTTCAAACTTGTGTAATCCTTCGAACCTCCATTTTCCTCTCCCGTCTCTTCTTCAGTAGACTATACTCCTGTATTTTAGTAGGAAAACTGAAGTTGTTTTCAGTGTGACTATGCCTGTTTACTGCAGCTAAAACAGCCACCTGCAAAATTGTCCAGGAGAAATAGGTCACAGTCCTGTATGGCAAGATTTATTCTGGTGTGAAGAGTTATTTGTCAAGATTCCCTGTCGTGTGTATACCGTGATTATACAGAGCACGCAAACTCAGCTTTATGTGATGTTTACCTGGAGGCCGTGGTTTCTTTGGGATCAGAGACTTGCATTCATTGAATAGGTTCTGCCTGCTTTATCCTGTTGGAAGAATCCCTGACCATACAGCTTTTGCATCGGTTGGGGTTCATAAATTTATTTGGGCTCCTGAGTGCGTTTTTTAGTTGGATTCCTACTTCAAGTGGTGGTATGTTCTCGTTACCAATTTGGTTTCCCAGATACTGATCTATTTAAAAGTCATTTCATGTCTTCCTGCGTCACTTATTATTCACTATACATTTGCCTGCTTGACTTAGTGATCAGAAAGCTTGTAACTTTCTGTCCTCTTGGTGCTGAGGACTGTAGTCAAGGATCAAAAGATCCCTGTGATAGATACAAGCCCTTGGTTAGCTTCAGCAGCTTTTTTCCTAGCAGTGATGAATCAATTTAAATAAAACCTGAGTAAAATATCAGAGTGAAAGCAATAGTCCAAGAGGGGAAAAAAGAGAATAAATCTGCAACTTAACCTGGCTGATGGTTCTTCAAGCTGGTACTTCATTGGCAAGAGTTGAAGAGAAAACAAAATCAGAAGGTTCTCTCATAGGCAGTTATATCAGCTGGGAAGCCAAGGTCAACCATCTGCCCCCAGCTTTTGGAGCTGCTCATTTAGTTTGTACTTCTTCGACAGCCAAAAGACGGGGAACTGGCATAATTGTAGGGCACTGACTAGGCAGCTCAGAAATGTTGCCTCCTTTCCAAAGGAGGAGGAGGATGCTGTGCCCTTTGCAGACTTTCTCCTTAACAGGCATGACCTGGAGCTCACCAGTTTTGTAACTTATAATGTGCTGTGTAAGCACCCCATAGCGCATGTGCAGTGTAGCTGCCCAGATGCTTTATTTGATTGCATCCGGAAGTACATGTGCAACAGTCTCAGTGGATTTAAACTACCCTTACTCTGAATCTCTACACCCAGTAGGAGTTTCAGGCTGAAAGCAGGCAATGCAGAGGGTGTCATGGCTCAAACGTGCAGCAAACGGCATGATTTTAGCCTGAAAACTCTTCCATGCATTCCCCAGTGCCTGCATGTGATAAAGCTATGCAGAACATGGATGTTTTGTATTCTAGGGCTTCAGCATCAGTCAGTGGCATACCTGATTATGTGTTGTCATGCTTTATCCATTCTTTCCTTATTTTATTTTCCCCTTCTTTTTCTGTGTGCTGCTGGGTGAAAAGAGAGGTTTGGAGTCTAGAATATTTTCACATGGCCCTTTATGTTTTCAAGTTTAAGCAAGAGATCTTCTCTTGCACGTTTTTTGGCCTAATAAACTTGTAAACGTGCTTTTCATGCTCTGTGTAACTCCTGTTGTCTCTTCACAAATGCAGTTGTGTAGTCCTCTAGCAATTCAGATGCTCGTTCACAAAGAAACTAACGCCGGCAATTCCAGCAGAGTCATCTGAACAGCAAGGAAGCTGATGCTTGCTGGTACCAGCTAGAAGCCTAAGTCAAATATTTCAGTGCTCACACATGGTTAGTCTTCATCATTTGGTAACGTGGTGTCAACACACATGCCAGTTATTATAAAACCACTGAGTACAATGTGGTGGCAATATATTTCCAGTATAGGGTTTGCCAGAATTTAAAAGTGAAACTTCAAGGCAATGGAAGGTGCACCGTCTCGTTCAGGGGTGTTTTTAAATGTACCTCTGGGCCGGTGGGTTAGCAGAGTGCGTGACTTTTGGTGGGAGCAAACTGGCTGGTGACTTCTCAAAGCAAAACCTCATGGGCGCTGCTATGGTTTTGTCAATAAGCCTCCACTGTTCATTTGGGGTATTGCCATCAGTCAGCCTGCTCCTCTGCAACTGGACCCAGGTCAAGTTATGTTAGCTTTGAGGCCTCTCCTGGAAATGGCAGAATATCAGCAATTGATATCAATTAGCATCAATTAATAAATTCTGAGAACTTGAAAGGATAATAAAAGTTTCCTACTCAGATGGATGTGACTGAAACTATGCTGTGATGCTTTTTGTTTTGCTGTTTTATACGGTATCTGTTACACGTTTACATGCTTTCCTCGTTAGAGCATCTCTGGTATGCTGTGGTAGCACTTGGGCTTTCACTGCTATCTGCTTTCAGTAGGAGCTTCTTACGTGCCTGCACTGTGTCTGTGCTGTGCTTCAAGGTGTGACATCAGTACATATACACACCAAAGCCTCATGTAAATAGGAGGTAGGAATAATTTATTGAGGAGGTATTGTGAGAAGCAAGAATAATCAAAAGCATTTCCAGTTCCCTTTACAGGTTGAATTATGTGGGGAGTCACAGCATTAGAAGCCACTGGTGGCAGGAAGGATCCATGTTGCACAGTGCTGCGTTCAGACCTGCAACTGCTCTAAAGGCTCAGTAGAGCTCCTGAGTTCGGAGCAGACAGCCTGCTGCCTCAAATGGGAGCAAGTTAGTCACCAAGTCCAAATTTTAGATCCTGGGCACATCATCTTAGTTACTGCGTGCTGCTGGCAGCAGTATGGGGTTTTGCCAGGTTTGTGTCTGAAACCGTTGAAGCCTTAGCAGCAAGGAACCGCGGTCCTGAGTTACATCGGTATTCATACCGCTATTGCACAGGGCTGCGTCCTTGCCTGTGCGTTAAGCACTGCTTAGGAAGTCAGGCAAGGTCTCGAACAATGGCAAGGGAAGGAGGTGTATGCTGTTTAGTTCAGTTGAGCCGACAGTGCGATGTAACTCTGCCTCCTGGTGCCTAGGCCACTGCAATTCCTAGAAACTCAAACCCAAGAAGCTTCTAGCATTCTCCTGTTGCAGAAGGTAATAGACCCATTTCGAACGTGCGGTACAGCCTAAACATTTTTGGTTTAGTTTGATGAAGAATTTAGGTAGAAATCTTGCTTACATCTTAAGTGAGGCACACAACCACCTTTTGGTACAGCAAGGCAATGCTGCTTCCTTCAGCAACACAATAGCCAGTTGTCCAAGAGGGCTGAGGCTCAGTGGCCTTGTGCTGGAGACAGAGAAAACCCAACAGGGCAACGAGCTGAAGGAAGAGTGGTCAGAGCCTGCTGTTTGCAGTGAAGTTCCATGTTAAAGTTACTTCCATGTTAAAACACGACAAGAGGCCTGTGAGGTACCATCGACTCTGCCCCCAGGGTATTTTTGAAGAACTGCACTTGTTTGGGCAGATTTTGGCTTTGAACTTTTGCTGGGTTTGTAACAAACACTACGTACTCCTAGCAAATCCGCTGTTTTCTTCCTGCCTTGCTGTTTTGCTTTTATTTTACATTTTATGTACAAATACCTTCAACATTTTTGTATCAAACATGAATTGCAAACTGTGTGGAATTGTTGTTCCTCTCTGACATTTTTGGTGTGTGAATAGTTTTCCTCCATGTGTCTTAGATGAAGATACAGTGATGTGGCTGCCATAGAGAGAGTGACCAAATGATTCTGTAACTGTGCTGCTGTATTTCTACCTGTGATGTACTTGAAGGAGGATGCCCTTGTCCACCTCCACCCTCATCCTTTTTTTTTCTCTCTTTATTTCTCTTTTTATTTTTTGCCCATTGCTGCTGGTGTTCTTTCATAGTGTCTTATTTGGGGTTTTTTTTAATAGCTGCCACCTTTTTCTTTCTTTCATTGGACAAGTTGTCTTGCTTTGAGATCTGTACAACTGTGTAGGTTTTACATGTCCTGAAGAACGGAGGAGCTGCTGGAGGAAGACGTTTTGGACCAATGTACTTCTGCTTTGTGACTGTGAAATGTTAATCTTTTTGTAACCTAAGAACAAACAAATGTTTGGTAAAGGGATATATTTTGTGTTTTTTGAAACTTTCCAGTGCAATGAACAAAAGAGGAGGAGGAGGAAGAAGTGTATGCGCAAAGTTTTAAAATAAAGTTTTAAATTATATATTATATATATCCATCTATATCTATACCTGTGATTATTCTGCCTTTGTCCTGAAGAGTACCTAAGCCTCTTTCTGTGTATTGCTGATTGTGCAATATGGACAAGTAGCCTGCTCTGCTTTACCAGAGAATGGATGATTCACTGACAAAAGGTCCCACTCTTAATTTAATGAACTAAATTCCTATGAGGTGCATTAGCATATGGGCTGCTCTGGAAGATTTTGGCTGTAGGATAACTGAGGGAGCTGTGTGCTACCATCAGATTATGATCCATTGCTCAGGCAGTGTTGCTCAGCAGCCATGTTGTGACTCAGTGAAGAGCTATGCAAAGTTGTCAGCTCTCTTGACGTGAGGCACTGGGTGCAGTTTCTGAAATAACAACATAGTTGAAATAAATATTCCCTCATCCCCAGTTCCTTGAGAATCACTGTCTCAAATTCTGCTCTGGTTTATGGTACAGTGAAAACCAAGGGTGAATTAATGGATTCCACTGAAGCAAGCTGCCATGCTTATATAGTAACCAAAGATGAAGGCACCAAAGGTGCAGTGACTAACACCAGCCTCCTTGCATCGTACTGGCACAGAGCCACAGACGATGCTCATCCAGGTTGCCAGCAAGAGGATGAGAATAGGGCATGTATCTACTGATTAGCTTTGAAATACTGCATTGTCGCACAGGCGGTTCTCCTGATTCCTGCTTCACCTCACGCTTAGCGGAAGAGCAGTGAAAACATTTCTCTAGTGTTATCCCAGTTTCTAAAGCAGTGCTGCATATGCCCATTGCATTCACTGAGCGTAACTGGAAGCGCAGAGAAGCGATGTGTTGCTTTCACCCTGGTTCTTCTCACTCTCCCGTTAAGTCCAACAGTTTATTACTGCAGTCCGGCCGCTGGGTCAAGTTTAAAATCACTGTGCGAATAAAGCTTCAGCACAGCTTTGCCTGGCTGGCTGGTGTCAGCTGAAGAAGTGAGTGCTGACTGTGTGCAGTGACAGTTGTTGCACAGCAAGTGAACCTAAAGAGCTTGCTTCACATCGTTCTGTTGCTTCCACATCTCTTACACCCTGAATTCTGTAAGTTGTAGGTCAAGTAAGGCTTGTTATTTTCATTTTTTAGGTAATGGATACAACTCTTCAAATCTGGATGTTGGTTTCTGTAATTCCTGTGGGCAATAAATCAGTGCTTAGCCAAATAATACATTCGTGGTATTCTACTGAATGTACAGTTAACTAAAGCGACACCAGGGAACAATCCCAGTAATTTCTTGTATTTTGCAGTTTCTGTAAAACGGAGGCCTGAAGTTCCATCTTTTTAATGTATCCTGGTAGAGCAAAAACTTCGCTTCTTTATGCTACTGCAGTGCAGCTTTTATGGATTCCAGAGTTTCTCTCATGCTTTCCAGGAAGGCTTATATAAACCAAAGTTATTGCACATCCTGTTCTTGTTAGAAGGAAGGATGAAAGCTTCTTTTAAAATCCTCTGCTTTGCAAAACAAAGGATGCCATAACTTTATAGAGAGAGAAAAATTATTTCAGGAGAAATTGTGCTTTGAGGACAAGGTGAGCAAAAAGGAATATGATCAAGGTAGACAAAATGGGTCCACAGGTAGATAAAGAATATGTGATTTGGAGATGCTTAATAATTTAAAAACAATCATAAATTTGAAGCTGCAGGAATCATCTCCAGCACTGCCACAGAATACTAAAGGGAGAGGGAGGAAGCTGCAGTAGCAAAACTAATTAGCTCTTTACTGCAGCTAATTTAAGACTGATTATTTAGATGCATGGACAGATGAGATCTCTGAACCTTCATGAATTTGAGGCCACCTAAGATTAGAATTACATTATTTTTCTTCGGTGTATTAGTGCATAATTTCTCAGGCTCTGGAGTCAAAATGTCCCTGATCTTTACCTCTGAGCATTTATTCTCAAGCAATAGAAGGCAACCCCTTACAGTATTCTGTGAAGACAGCACTACAGCCAGCTGTAGTGGTTTGGCATTGTCCCTGAACTTGGTGCCCTCCCTGGATTTGACAATCTGCTCTGTGGTAAGTCAAGGCCTTTCCTGACAGGCTGTCCTCCAACAGTGCATCTTTCCGGTTCGTTTATGCTATGGGTGGTATTTTTCCTTCCTTTTCCTTACTGTGCTTCTCTTTGATTTAAAACATTTGAAGTAAAGTGCTTATTGAGATGTGCCACTGAGTCCTTGGCCACCCACCTCCTCACACTCGCTTCCTGTGGGTGCTGCTGTAGGCAGCACCACCAGTGATGCAGGAATCGCAGGTAGCCAAAGAAAAGCCCTGTAGAAAGGGGAGTGATTTCTTCATTAACCCTACATCCATTGGTTCATTACCTCAAAGCAAAAACTTACGTGCATGTAAAATGTTAATTGTCCTATTTGAAAGGGGAAAGTTTAATGGGTTTAAATTGATTTTACAGGGTTCAAGTTCTTGAACACTTGTTATCCCAGTTCTTTGGCCCAGTTATTCCCTGGGGAAACTACTTTTTCCTGACAAATTAAAAGCTCGCTGAAAGATCCAAAGGTTTTCACACAAGCTCCAGTGCAGCATTTAGCTTCTGACGTGACAGTTGTTGCTTATTTCTGTAATTATTGCTACAACTTTTGGGGGACTAAGCAAAGAAACCTGAGAATTTGCTATTTTTGTGTTAGGAAGGTAAGGCTTAAGATTACTGAAATTCTGCAAGATGCCCCTGAGTAAAACTACAAGGAGAGACGGTGTTTTCTCCTGAGAGTGACTGTTCAAGACAAATGACTAGGCAGTCACCTCACTGAGTAGCACAGATTGCGCCTAAATGGAGACCGTTCCTCTGCCCGGTATACTATTCGATATAGCTTAGGGGTGTAAAAGCAACTGATACACCTGCAGTCACCTAAGCCTTGGGAAATTTCAACTGGCTCTGCCCATCCAGGTCCCTTAAATGTGTATTAGTTTCATTTCTAATCCCCTGTGGGCTGAGGCACAGTGCACTATCCCAGCATGTACTGGGATGGGGAAGGGGAGACAAGAAGCAGCCAAATCCAGTTGCAGTTCTTCAGGATCTAGAAGCAAACAAGTCAATTATTCAAATAGGAAACTGTGAAAGAATATACAAAGAGCTGGGAATTGCTACATCCACAAGCAGTTTAGACCTTGATTCTAGAAGATCCTCTCGTCCCCACGTTGTGCCTGTTCACTTTTGTTCCTGGGTTGGTACCGCAGCTAATTGCACACAGTATCTTACGTCTTACCATCCTCCAGCTTTCCCCAGAGCTTTGTCAGCCAAATGTCAACTGCATCTCATCTAGCTGAGATCAAGGTATTCCACGAACAGGCACCTCATTCAAACTTCTTACGCTGCGTTTTCTGAGGATGCCGTTCATTTTGCTCCCAATTAAAAAAAAACAAATTTACTTTGCTGGTCCTTGCACCCCCTCTTAATGCTTGTTTGTCACCAGCACTCGTGCGATTGAATTTTACATCTGGGAGTATAGGATATGTTAGAAGAGCTGCAACATCAGTCTTTCTTACCCGTCCTCTGCCTAAGCACCAGAATAGGAGCAGTTTAAATGAGCCAGACAAGAATCAAAACACACCCTCCAAACTAAGTCACATGTCCAGACATACAAGCGTTTTATGAATGGGAAAAATATTAAACACAATGCTCAGGCACTGAATCTTGCTGTGGTTACGTTTTTCTAGGAATGGTGTTTTCAGGAAGGTCTGTTTAGCGCCAGGAAAGGGAAGGAGAGGAAAAGAACAAAATGAAGATTTACAGTTATGTAAAATTTCCCAGTTGTGCTTCTCTGCTACCACTCCTGCAAGATTTCCCTGGTGCTGGCTTCACTAGGAGAGCAGGTACTTGGCCAGTGACGACATGGGGAACATGAACACCCAACTAACTTGGAGTCCTGAAGTTAGCCGTGTGGCTCAGGCTGATTTCTAATAAGAAAACTATTGTAGAATATTAACGTTGAATTTATGACTATATATGCATGTAGGAAAAAATGGCAAGAAACTTTGAGCAGCAGCTGAATGCTTTGAAGCTGTGACCTGTCTGTGCTTGTTGCAGGAGCTGAAAGCAAGCAGTGGTCTCTAAATACACCTATTTCAGCTGTCAGCTCCCCAGAATACAGCTAAGTAGGTATTTGTGCTTTTGTTAACAAACCCTCCACCTTTAAGGAGGATTAGTGGGGAAGAAACAGCACGACACCCCTTTTCTCCAGTGCTTCATCCTCAGTGGAAACAAAATTGAGTTTTAAAGACTGAGCTGGGAATAGCTCAGTTTTGTTCGTTCTTTGGAGGGATCAACAGCTACCCCTGGACTGAAAAGCTTCCCATATCCACAAGGCCTGGGAATGTGCCAACCTGTGGCCATCGGATGACTTGGGCCAATGAAGCCGCCTGCCCTTGGCCAGCAGCCGGTAACTGAGCCCCCTGGTGATGACAGGAGGGGACAGTTCTTGGGGATCTACAAGGCTGAGCAGTGGCTAAAAATGGTGGGACACACACAAATGGCTGAGTAGAGGATGAAATCCTTCAGGATATAGTTGGTTTTATTTGGACAAGAGCTGGTATTTGCACACTGCCCAAAACAAGAACAAGAGGAGCAAGAACACCAACTATTGTGAGCCTCTCAGTAAAGTCACTGCTTCTACACTCAGCAAAATGCAAAATTAAGAGATCTTCTTTCCTTCTGCCCTGGAAGCAGGCGAAGAGAAAGGAAAGCATGGCTTTGCTCACAGTCAAGAACCAGCTTAAGGTTATGGTCTGCTTCAGAAATGGAGCTTGATATTAAGGCTTGTGGTTTTGTGGTCTCCTCCTGGTTGTGCTGGGCTATAGCTGGCACTCAGCAATGGTGGCTGCTGTCTCACCACACCTGGATGGTGTTGTTTTTCACCAAATCTGTGCTGCTCCTAAAAACAAATGCACTGAGGTGTCTGTTATTATTTCTATTTTTCAAATGCATCTCGGGCCACAAGACAATGACTGCATGACAGCCTCCCCCAGCAACCACCCATGGCCTCCCCTGTCCACCCCCTGTACCAGAACGCGCTACATGCAATGAGCCCCTTGCTCCCAGGAAGGTGATTCATTTCTGAGGCATATTTGTAGGGGGGGAAAAAAAATGCTTTGAGGGTGTTGCTGTGCCTCTGTGTGACCTGCATCAGGGATGAAGCAGAAACCTCAACAGTGCAGACATATCCCAGGGTTGCATTCACAAGGCGCAGGGAAGCAGTGGGGGAAGGACGCGAGCAGAGCATGAGCAGCTCTGTTGCTTCATGTGAAAATAAACTCTAATAGCAATTAAGGGAAAAGAGTAGGGAATTAATAAGGCAGTAAAGATTTTTCCAAATTGGTCACAAACCATTGGTTTATCTCTTGAAAAAGCTCAGCTGACGAGGATTCTCTCATCCCTTTGTCCCCCTCTGTCTTTCAATAATCATCCTTCTTCATGCAAATATAGATGGAAAGGGGGGAACAGTGAAAGGTTAAAATGGAAGCAGGCTATCTTTCATCGACATGGTAATTTTGCTGCTTGGCTCGATGCCAAGCGCTCACTGCAGCCACTAGCTGCCATTCCAACATGAGTGAAAGGATCTTTAATAAGAGTGTAAATAAAAGCCAGGCTGAGAAATGAGTTTTCCATCCCAGCAATCGCTGGCCTAACCTCTGCTGTAAATAGTCTCTCAGAGCAGCACAGATGGAGTACCAGCACCTGGGGATCAAGGCAATCTCTGCACAGTGCAATTTAAACAGCTGGGTACAATTGAAACATGAATTAGCAGGGATAGGAGGGATCCCATTTTGTGCACGAGGTAAAAACAAATAATTCACTCCTTTTTTCCCCCTTTAAAGAAAAAAAAAAGGAGGGGGGGAGAGAGAACTTTTGACATGATCTTGTGGGAGGTGCTCCTCGCTGCAGCTGTTAGATTAATTTAACCATGAGAATTTCCCACAAGGCGCTGTAAAAACAGAACCCTAATTTATGATCATTGATTTAACAGCTTGAAAGTGATTTATCTGACCTCAGTCAAGATAGCGAGGACACCAGAAGAATGATCGGTCATTCTGGGCTTTGTGCATCTGTGATTGGCCTTATTAATTTAGAGCAGAAGGTCTGTTTCAATGTCTTACTGAGGCAGTCAAAGGCAGTTGGCAACTGAACCATTTTAAATACTCTTTTTTTTTTTCTGAAGCATTACTAATGCTGCTAAGTACTAAGAATTTATTCCACATGGAAAGGATCCTCATTAGCTAAGAAATGGTGAGGCTTCGTTTAGAACTGCACAAACAGACGCCTGGTCTTGGATTTGCAAGTTGGTTTTTTTTCTCAAGTAATATTTTTCCTGTTGTTGGGAACCTAAAGCGCACTGCGAAATGGAATTTTGCATTACAGTAAATGAGAAACAGCTCTGGAAGAGATAAAAGACGTTGGCACAAGGGATTGTTGGCTCTTGCTCTTTTTAAGGGTAGATTTCAGAAACACCTAAACACCGCATATTTTACTGTTTTTATCATTCAGTCCTCTTTACGGAAGTTATAGAGTGTATCTGTTGACAAGTAAATATACCAAGGCTTTATTTCAGACGAATATGCTTTTGGTTAAAATGACTGTCACATCCACTACTGAAATGTCACAACTGAGTGATGCAATTTCGTCACACAGATAAGAGGAGAAAGGATGAAAGGCAAAGGGAAAGGTGAGTGCTCTCTCTCCAGAAAGAACAACCGTGTTCAAGAGCATGAAAAGAAATACAGATGCCATAAAAGTTTACCTACACCAGAAAATCTGAGTACAGAATCGAGTGTGTTTGCACAAGTGTGTGCGCTTGTACAGACACCACAGAGGAGGTGCCAAAACTGCTTCTTGCATTTAGAGTGCTAACCAGAAAATTGGGCTGGAAGCAGTCGAGTACCACTTTATGCTGCCACCTGGACTGACGTGTAGCTGGGTTGAATGTCACTGATTTGGATGGCTCTGCATTTCATTCACTGCTGGATTATGCCCAGCTTTAAAGCCCATCGCCAAGGATCGCAGTGATTATCTTGCCACTTTCCAAGGTGAGAGACAGACATGCTGCAGGCTAGGATTTCATCCACGGGGATGAATGCTTGCAACCATTTCGGTATCCTGATGAAATGCTAGCTGACCTGAAATTAAGGTAGTCCACTTAATCTCCGTGCAACAGGGTAAAAAAGCAGACAACAATATCTCAGCCCCCCAAAACTATGGAATAATAGCAGTTATTTTCAAAAGTGAAAAGACTAAGGTAACAAATAGTGTAAGTTGTGAAATAGGTATAAAAGGCCCCCTAAAAGCCTCATACACTTTCTCAAGAGATAGCTGTTTATAAATTTGTTCTTCAATCTATCTCACTAACAGGTTTGGGGGACCAATGGTAACTACAAAAACAACCCCAAAACCACATACAAATAAAACAAAGGTGAAGCCTACGTTATGGGCCTGAAGAATACAGAAAGCTGTATGTATGTCAGCCTGTGCATCTACTTGCCATCATCTTGTGTTGCCATCTATCTTGTGGTGTTCCCTATAGCACACTGTAGAGACATTAGGAGAATACAATAAATTATATGTGCAGTATTACTTTAAGTTCAAATCTATGGGGAAAAAAGGTTAATAAGGTGAGTAGCACATTAAGATGTTTCCACACACTGTTCTTACCCGTGACAAGAGTCTCCTAAATAAATAGAATAAACCTTCTTCAGAGGACTGACCTGTATGCCAACAACTCTTTGTTCCTCCCAAAGTAACACTGGATATTTCTTCCCACTTAAAGCCCATGCTGGATCGGTTCGGATCTAATTCTGGAATGTTACAAATCAGCATCCTCAGCAGCACAGACGTCACAAACACTCCGAAAGGAATGACAGCTTTTTAGCATATGGATCACCTTTTTTTTTTTTATCCCTTAATTTACCACTGACTTCATTCTAGCACTTGACGCTATGGCACGCATAGATGTAAATGAGGCTTACAGGTTAGTCTAAAAGCACAATTGGGTTTCATTTATCATCACAGAAACATCAACCTAAAAGACATTCTCTTTTAAGGATTGTATTCCATGCCATCCTAGAATACTGTTCATCTCGGAGTTCTCCTGTGTAATATTCCTAAGGATGGTTTAATTGGCATCTCAGGGTCTAAACCATGATGTGACTCGTTTACTGCTGAAGCACCAGCTGTTCAGAACTAGAATATACAGAATGACTTTTGGCTTCTATTTAAATAAATAAATAGAATCCTTAGTTACCATGTTCACAAAAACATTCCTGCTTCAGCAAGAGCCAGAGAGACTGTCTGAGATGACCCAAACATTGGAAAAAAAAGAAATCCAGGACCTGATGAGGCCGATGAGATGATCTTTGACACATCATCCTCCTTTTCTTTGAACTTCTAGAACTATTTGCTTTAGTTACTGCAAGAACAGTCTGCAGACAATGAAGATAGGCTGAGAGAGCTGGGCTTGTTCAGCCTGAGGAAGAGAAGGCTCCATGGAGACTTTAGAGCAGCTTCCACTACCTAAAGGGAGACTACAAGAAATCTGGAGAGGGACTTTTTACGAGGACGTGTAGAGACAGAACAAGGGAGAATGGCTTTAAACTGACAGAGGGCAGGTTTAGATTAGATACAAAGAAGAAATTCTTTACTATGAGGGAGGTAAGACACTGGAACAGGTTGCTCAGAGCTGTGGATGGCAGCTTCCAACCTGGCAGTGTTCAAGGCCAGGTTGGATGGGGCTTGGAGCAACCTGGTCTAGTGGAAGGTGTCCCTGCCCATGGCAGGGGCTGGAACTGGATGATCTTTAATGTCCCTTCCAACCCAAACAATTCAGTGATTCTATGGAATGTGAAAAGTGACGATGTGTCTACCATTAAAACAGGAAAATAGCCCCTTTCTCTGATGCTGCTTGACCCCACTAGCTCTGGATCAACCCACAACCCTCCCACTTCTGCTTATGGTGTGCCTGCTCCCAACAACAAAAACCAGAAGCAGACTTCTCTTGAAATACATTTGAAGGAAATCATCAACTGCCCAAAGCTGCAATTAAAGACACATACAGTATACATATATGTTGTATACAAAGCACAATAAAAAGTGGTGTTGCAAGTCTCTTAAATATACCTATAGCCTAAGAAAAGATACTGCTTGGGAGTTTGCTAGACTCAAACTATGTGGCGTGCCCAGTTCTGCCGGAGGAGTGAACAGCATAAATAGAACTGGTTTGTGAGCGCCGCTCCACAATCCTGTAGTGAAAATGCTACGCATCTTACAGCCAAGTCCAGGAGACCAACCACCACCATGGGGAACACAGCACTGGCAGGAGAGGAACCCCACAAGCTCCAGGCAGCGGATCTGCCCCTACAGCAGGATGGAGATGCACTGCCCTGCATACAAAGCTCTAGAGCTCACCCTGGCAGCTGAAATGAATGCTGTGCTTGTGCTCATACGTGCTTCAATGCTAGGAAAAAGTGCTAGAATGAAGATGTTTTGTTTGTTTGTTTTACCTTTGTTGAAGATTTGACATTACTCAAGATCTCCTGGAGAAAGGATCAGTTCCAGTAACATACCCAGCCTGATTTGGTCTTCATAGAACAGGCTGTTAATTATTTGTTAGGTATACAGCCTATTACTTACAAATGCAGAGGTAAGAGAAAAAGTGAAATCTTGAAGCTGCAGGACCACAATAAGGGAAGTCATTTGCAAACCTCAGTTTTGCTTCCATGGGAGGCATCCTAAAGTCACTGGTAATTTCGTTGAACATTGAGTGATGCTGTCCACAGATCCATGAGAGGAGGGGTCACTGGCAGCTTTGCTGGAAAAAGTGTTTATAAGTCATCAGCTGCTAGTGTGCAAACACATGATGTTGCAACAGATGGAAAGCAGTACGCAACTGGCTGAGGATTAGCACAGCAAGCGAGGGTTTGTGAGATCAAAGACGTACAATCAACCTTCAGGATGAAGGCACTGACTCTGCCTCATATGCAAAGAACTATCCACTGGATTATAGCTGTTACCTACAGGTATAAATGGGTTGCAGAATATATGTGTGTGTTACGCATAAGAGCACTTTAAGATGAGAAGATGTAGAGAGTTTACATGGATTGCATTCGTGTAATAGAAAATGCTGAATATTGTATTTCCTGCCTTCAGTCTCCTTCCCATGGAAAGGAACTAATTTCTCATTATCATCAGTGGTAAATATAGTCAGAGCTATATAACTTAAATTTCAGTCTTTAATGGAAACATGCTTCATCTGTAATGTCATTATTCCTATCATTGCATTCACAGTGATTTCTTGTGGCTTGCATTAGGCCACCTTCTACCATCGGCACTGGCAGCAGAGGTAGAGACACAGAGGTTTTCAAGAAATCACTCAGAAGAACACAGTTCCCAAAGACACGGGGTTTTTAAACACTGCACTTCATGAAAGAACCACCCTGAAATATTCTTGTTCTCACCATGTCCTCTTTTCTACTAACAGCAGAATTTGTACTTTTGAACAGACTGTTTGGATGTATGATGTTGATCATTCACTATGGCTGAGTAACAAACCCCATGCTAGTTTAGCATGCTTTCTGTGGATACTTTCTTAGGTGACGGTGAGCAGTAGTCCTTTAAAACTGGGAGCAAGACTTATTCATGCATGGCCCCCATTAGTTTAGCAAAGCTCTTGAGTTTCATGTTTTTCTTACATTGCTTTTGTGTCTTCATCATGTTTTCTCCCCTGTCAGACTAATTAAATCTGGAAACTACAGAACAGTGAAACCAGGATTTTCCAGGAAAGAACATTTAAAGAAAGGAGTATTCTTATAGAGGCAACATTTCTGAAACCAGGAGATGAAAACCACCCGAATCTGGGGGACAACAGGGACAGAAACTGTAGAACAGCCGAAGAAGGTAACAGACACCCAAAAGCACAATCACAAAGACTTCATTTATGCTAGCCATTGTCATTAAATATCCCAACACTGCACGGTATCTACACTAGCATTACAGTAACAGCTAAATCAGGCATCTGGCTGTCAGCTGAGGTTTCTCAAGCATGTCTTGAGGACACTTGTTCTCCTAGGCTAAAGTTCTATGGATATCACCACCTGCTGTGTAGTGGCGCTTTAAGGATATGAGGAGCTGAACCAGTCAAATCCAGGTTTCCTCTGGATTTGTGCCCAGGGATGAGTTCTCACGCGGATTTTAAGGTAAGTGGTAAGAGTGAGCTCTTGCAGCCTTTCCACTAGCAGGCTTTCTTCAGCTGTCCATATAAAGGCATATTTTTTGAGAGAACTTACTATTTCTACTTTTTCTTTCTGTTGGTCAAATCTGGATGAAATAGGCCTGTGGATCCAAGGTGCAAAAGCAGAGATTAGCAGATGCACAATCAGATAAACTCTGTTTTCTTAGAAAGCCAGGTTAAAAGTGTTCAGCCATAGCAAAGTAATTGGTAAAAAAAAGCAAGTGAAATGACCTCATAAAGCAGAACAAGCTTTTGAGAAAGAAAGAACAAAAGACCATGTGACTACGGTTTGCTTTATCTTCCTGTTTAAGAGACATGGGGAAGGCTGAAAGGCTTAAAAACTACTTGGCTGCAATATTAAGTGTGTAAAACAGTGGCATGACACTACAAAACGATGGTTAACAAAAGGAAGTTATCATAAGAGAGGATCAAGAGAAACAGAGAGACCATCTAGATAAACATTTAAGAGCATACGATAGGAAGGGGCTCTTGGAAACCCAGTTTTTATTCCTGGCTGGTTTTACAACTGACTCACATAAGCCTTCTCATGAGTTTACAAAATGCTTTCTTGAAGCTAGTCTGTTTTTCTCTCCCCTTCTATCTATTCCCCCCCACCTTCCCAAAAGTCTGCTTAGGATGAGTATTGTTCTAACAGCACTTTGTCTGCCTTCCCCAATGCCACGGCCTGTGATGAGCCTGCATATTCCTCCCTCTTTCTGTTCATGTAGGCATAGATTGCATGTAAATTAAGCTCTATTTCTACTTACTTTCCCCTGCATGGGTCTAAATTGAATCTCAGAAAGTATCCATACTACTAGCATATCCATTAAGAAATCCTCTCTGTACTGTTCTCAGTAATCCATCAATGTAAACACCAACTTTTGAGTCATCTGTTGATCATTACACCTTTGCCCTTCCTTCTTCAGGAAATGGGAAAATTCCACTGAAGTTTCCAAGAAATCTGTACATTACTGTTCATTGGGTCATTTTAGTTTTCAGATCCAAATCCATAATTTTTATCTTAGAAACATATTTCTGGATCCATTCTCACAACAAGCTACTCATTTTTATTCACAAGGGAGTACAGGTTACGTACTGATGCTAACTGAATTTTCCTTAGATTCCCCATCTTTTCCTTTTTTCTGCCTGCAGACCATTGTGTCATCTGCTCTCTTTCACAGTCCATGCATCATGTTCCCTGTTTCTTGGGCACCACACACTATCATCACAATTTTTTCCTCTTTTCTGCTGATCCTGCCTTCTCTCCTCTACTCATCTGCTACTCTTCATATTTCCTTCCTTCCTTCCTCCAAGCTGTAGCTACAATTTGTCTTATAACAGATCTGTGTTATAAAGAAGGAAAGAGCAATATTTAACTGGAATTATCCACCATTATATTTGTTAGTATTAACTGGAAGAAGATTAAGAAACATATCCTACTAGAATCCATTCCTGCAACACATTCCCTGTGTATTCATTAACAGTTGTGGGCTGGTTCAGGGAAGATAAGGTTCTTACCAGCATTATTAGAAATGGAAAAGAGCAAAAGTCTAGTCACTATAAATTCAATATCACATTGATAACTAAAGAATACACCTTAAATAAACAAAAGTATCATGAGAGATGTGAAGTAGTCCTGATAGGAAGATAGGAAGAAGTAACCAAATTCAGAAGAGGAGGAAGGGGTTAAGTTATAGGAACATTGAATCAGGAGATATATTTTATGTTCATTACATAGTAAGGTAATACTGTTCCAACAAAAATAAAACCCATGTATTTTATGCAAGACAAATGAGGTCATTAGTTTATGTTTGAAACTGGTCTGATTTCTGTCACAGACCTAGGATTCTCTCTAGTACCGTGCATTTTTGGAAAAAGCTAATGAAAACAGCCACATGGGAATGGTCAAAATAATAATAATAAAAAAAGGAAAATAAGATCCATCAGGCAAAGGTGTGAAAAAGTGCCTGAATAGATGCATTCGTTTTAAGAAAATTATTCTCCACATGTATGTAAAGATCTGTCCTTCTTTTCAAACTGCAAAATCACTTGAAGGAGAATGGAAGTTACTTTGTAAATACAAGAAGAAAAAAACAGCCAAAATGGAAACTCAATAAAGAAGTGAAATTATTGCTGGATTATCACATTTCCATCTATCATTGGTGCAACTAATAAAGCCTTGCTTATTTTTTGATATGAAATAGCATGTTCTTACATGGAGGAGTATTCATTTGCTGTCAAGTAAAGCAGTTTAAGAACTCCAATTTCTTTCCATTGATTGCAAGTATCAACATAAACGCAATGATTAAAACCCTTCCTGCAGACTCCCAAACTCAGGTTTCATTGGATAAAAAAAGGGAGGTGAAAGGGGGAGAAAATATAACCACACATGTTGCTTTTCAAGCAGTTCATTCTTTTCTTTCGTTTTTGTAGTTACCAAGCACAGGCATTTCTGATAACCTCGGGCATGGCAGTGAGATGGAGAGTTTGCTTGCTCCTTTTATCTTTTTCCTGTAGGTTTTAAGACAAGTAGAGCTTTACAGGCACCTACTAGAAATACAAAGGCAGCTAAACAACTTGTATTACACAGCAATGCCCCTGAACTACAAACCGGAAACCATGTTCTGGGTCAGGTTCAATATAAGGATTGTTTCAGAATACCCCCTCTAACAATACAACCATGGCATCAGTCTGATTTAGGTGACAGTACCGTGGGACGTGGGTGCAGACAGCTCAAATGAGGTTCAATGGAAAAGGTCAGTAATTCTTGGTATAGCTTCAGACTATTTCTTCCAAACCACCAGACTCATTTGTGTACCATTGCATTTAAGTCCTAGTTCTCTTACTGGTTCCCCAAGTTCACTTGGAGCAGCTGAAAACCCTCAGCCTGTGTTTCCTGAAAAAAATCTGTAAATGGCTCCTTACAAGTGCTGAACAAGGCAGAGATGAAGTTTAGCTGGTTATGCTGCAGTAGACCACAGAGGAGTATCCTTGGAGAGAAAGGGCAATTCCTGAGCACTAGCTTAAGAGAAAAAAATCTGTTGGCACAAACACAGATGCTTAAAAATAAATGTATCATCCACGGAAAAGAGAATGAGGAATCTAAGAAAATTAGCCTTTGTCACAGTCTTTCTGATTGATACTTTTTTTTTGGTGAGAAGCAGACCATAATGTAGACTGATTCTGATGGCCCACATTAAGTGATAGCTTCTTCCTGTAGCAGCAGCTCAGACGCTTCTGTAAATGGAGCATAGGATCTGCATTACTTCAAAGGAATACTGACCATACCAGCACTGGATTTAGCAATTCTCCAGTGCCTTCTATAGCCAAAGATGACTTGCATGGAATATACACTGTTGAATGAAGACTGTTTCTAATGCTGTCAGTAATTTGGAAAACAAAACCTGCTGGAATTAAGATGAGAAGAACAGAAAGAGTTTGAGAAGGATAACTCTCCTGGGGCAGAGACTTTGTTTTGGAGGGTTTGGTGGTGGTGGGTGTTTTAAAATCAAAGTTTAAAATTTAAACCCCTTCGCACTAGCAGTACTTGAATACACATCCAGAGAGAAGCAATGTGCTGTCACAACCGAAGCCAATGAGGATATGAAATGAAGCTCAGCTTCAGTAAAAGCAAAGGAAGCCTTCTGTTGCAGCCATGCCATAACACTAAAATTATTGTGACCCACTTGCCATCGCAGTCCCATTGTCAGGCCAGTTTTTCCTATAGCACAGACACAGCAACACTCCATTTATAAGTGGTTTTAAATTATAACACCAGCAAGTATTTACACTAGGTATTTCCCACTGACTGCTTAAGAGAAAACAACAAAACCCCCCAAAACCCCAAACAACACCACCACCAACACTACCACCAAAAAAACCACCAAAACCCCACTCCACCTACAGTCCAATGAGTGCTGCAAAGACTGTGACTTGCAGAGTTCTTCTGAGTAGCCCTTTTCCTTTAAGGTGATAGCATAGCATCTCCTGAATCTGTTCACACTCCAACATACAAAGCCAGGCAAAAAGAGCTGCAGAGCTGTGTAAAAATGCACAGGAGGGGTGGGTGCCTTTCAGCATCAGCTGCTGCTCCTCACCCTTCCCAAGCTACACCAGTAGCTGCATAACCTTTTGGATAAGTTTGCAGCAGCTGGACAAGCATGGGGGATAGCAAGTTTCAGTTATTACCACCCTAGTAGTACAGGCAAAGCCTGGCTTTCGGTGACAAAGGAAAATGAGTTTAGTAGCTGCTAAAGGGCTTGAAAATACTTGTCTCTGTAAAGGTTAGGACGGCCAGACATTGCTACATCTAGAAGGAAAAGAGACCAAAGGACCCCGAGCTTCCGCAGACAAAACTATGGCTGGGTGCTTTTGCTGGTGGGAGGGCAGATAGCTGCCCAGGTGCAGGAAAGGAAGACAAGACCCAGGAGCGGGTGTGGTGGTTGAACAGTTCTGGGCACATTCCATGACCAATGTACCTGTCGTATACATTTAGATGGCCATCAGAAGAGCTACACCCAGCAGAAATGGTGACACTAAAGATAACTCACTGTCACTGCAAAGTGATTGTCAGTCCCAAAGAAGGGACTCATTTCAAAGGCCAAGAGAATGTCCCTAAGCTAGAGGTAGATGTGTGCCTCCTGAACCAGAATCAGGAACGTAAGTTTAGCACGATTTCTAGGAATGGGGAAGGCAGCAGGATAAGGAGCCAAGGAAACACTAGTGACAGGCACACAATAACTCTATTTCATAGAGAAAAGAGTGGCAAGTAGCATACAATTACCACAGTGGTGCATTGTTGATGATTTTATTTTTCTTGACCATAGGAGGAAAAGAGGAAGAAAATTGCTGACTGAATTCTCAATTAATAGCCATAGACATTCTGCAGAGTTTTGCACTACAGAAAGAGCAGAAGGACCATTACCATGATTATTGTCCCTTTTGGACTCAACGGACCTGAGGTATTTGAGTACCGTAAGGATGGCAGGATTACTGACTCCTAAGAAAGAGCAATCCAGGGCTCACAGCACCAAGTAGAAAGGACTGTTTTGATGACCACTCTTTGAATCCTGCGTTGAAATCACTGCAAAAACATAGCCATTGAGTAGCCACAGAGTTTGATGGTGAAGACAGTCATTGCCAGGTACTGGTTCGACCTAGCAGTACCAATATCATCACCTGCTCCATAAAATAGCCATAAAATGTTTTCAAACATCAAACACAGATCAGTGTGTGCAGTTTAAAGAGACAGTTGTAAGACCAATATCATGTTTCAATTCTACCACTTTTCCCAGTCAATTGTTTGAATGTTTAATCACTCCTAGCACTCAAACTGTGGAAATTAATGGCATAAGATACAACTGCCTCTTTTGTGCCTCTATATATTATTAAAAGCTCCCCACAATCAATTTACTTTGCCATATATAAGTGCTATATTACCCTCCACCCTTCTCTTTGATCTGCTGAATACGTATACGGCTAGTGTCTTGAGACTTTTTCCCCAAACACTTCATTCTTTGAATTCTCTCCAACAGTCCCATTTTCTTTCTGAATTAAGATGACCAGTCCATCAATATACAATAATCAAGTGCTATATGATGGGAAGATCACTTTGTTCAGCTTAATAGCTAGCTTTCTGCATACTGAAGCTCTGTAGCAGAAGCCCACTTCAAGGGGACTGCAATGATACCATTCCCTTTTGAAATCTTCGCTTAATGAGATGTAGTCCCTTTGCTGACTACCTTGGTCCATGTATACTGCCAAAATCAGTACAAAGTGGTTAACGTGACACTGTCTTGTACCATATGAAATGCCAGTGTTATGAGCCCAGCAATCTCATCCTGCTGAATTCTATTGCAGACATCTATACAAGAAACGTGCAAGCCTTTATAAAGAATGTGGGGGAGACAGTAGCAAATCCTACCCAGTTAAATCGTTTGAAGGGTAACCTAAATATTCAGTTGTACCCCTTTCCCATTACTTTCGATACACAAAATATAGAATAGAAAAAACACTCCTGTTTTGACAGTCTTGACAAACCAAAATGTTGATAATAGCATTAATAGTGTTTTTAGGGATGGGAAAACAAACTGAAATAGCCTAAAGGTTCATGTCCTGAAGCTGAAAGAGAGGTACAAACATAACAAGAGAGAAAGGGAGGAAAAAAAAAATCTAAATGCTAAACAAATAAGAAAATGCTATTTGGTCTTACTAGGTTTTTCCATAGCAGTCACTATTAACGAAAAGATGTCATCCTTCAGTCACTTCAAGCTCTGCCACAACTATCATCAGATCAAAGACACTGCTTTTTACCTGCTCACAAGGGTTGCAGAGGATAAGCTTTTCACTAATTAAACAAGACTTGATTTGCATAAATGCAAAAATCAGGAGGACTAGAAAAGAAAGAGCGAGAAACTGAAGCACAAAGGGGAAATCAGAAGTAGCCAAGTCTCGGTATTTTGGGTAATGGTTGGAACTAGAGCAGAGCGAGTGAAGGCGGTAAGATCACCTTAGTTCTTGCTCCCTTGGCTCAGTCTGAGCACTTTGACATTTCAGTGCATCACGAGTGAACCCAGAAGTCTGCAAGTGTGGTGATCCCCACTAGTGTTGACTTCACAGGTAAAATCAGTGCATGTTTTCACTCAAATGATGAATTCCAAAAGAGATGAAGAGAGGGAAAGCCCTCCTTTTCTACCATTTAGGCTTAACTTTCAAAACACCAAGTCCACTGCAATCGTTTTCCTGTCAAATACTCCCATTATCCATCAGATATAATCTCAATACATTCTTCAAACCAGCAGGAATTTCTGACTGAATTAATTCTATTTTTATTTTTTCCTGACGTTTACAAATAATTTTATATAACAGACAGAGTTGCCATCTGTTATCTCAAACTACTTTTAGGTCTCTATACAACACATCCTGAGGATGTAGCCTACTTTTTTGCTAGTAGATATGATGCTTCATGATTGACAGCATCAAATATGTTGGCCTGTGACTAACAAAGCATTTTGGATAATGCTCCGCTTGTACTGTCCTACCAAACACTCTGTCATCTGCAGCTATTGTTATTTTGCCCTCTTGAGCATTGATAACAGAACAATACTGGCATTCGTATACAGAATCACAAATGTTGGCCTTGGGATGCACATGCCAGAGTAGATGGGCCTTGAGAAGCAGCCCTATACCCAGCTCAGGTTCACTCTCTGCCTCTGCCGATCCTTCTGGAGGTGGGCCAGAGCTGCCTGCCACCCCTCCTGTCACACAAGTCAATAGCAGGCCGGGGAGGGTACCACAAGGACCTCAGAATTACCATAAAGGATGTTCTGGGCAAATGCCAAGCCCAACCTTGGCATGAGCTGACCACAGCCATCTGGCCAAGCTTACACATGATCATCATGACCAGCTGGGCCACCTGCATTAGGGGCTCCTGAAGCAGGCGATCCTAATGGAATGGCACCTGAGCCTTTTGCGTGCTACCTCCAGGTTCAACTCCAGCTAGTTGCAGCTCATGTGGTAGCTGCTGGGGGTTGCCAGGAGCCATGTGATATCCTGAGCACCCTGCCATCGTGTTGTTACAACAGCAGGGCCATAGGTAGTACAAGGCTGGGGAAGGGAGGGGAGGGGAGTCCATAAATATTTAAGGACCTCTGCTCCCACTAGACCTTGACTGATCATTTTATTTGCGTTTTGATTAGCATCACTGCTATTTAGCTACTTTCTTTAAGCCTTGCGCTTTGTTGCCTTGTTAGACCATTTCTGCTTTTCAACCATTAAGAATGGATTGGTAAACTTAAGCACTTGCTTCCTCTGCCATCCTGCCCTGTTTTCTTTTCTGCTCTAGCCTAAAGCAGCAGACAGCAGCTGGGTACAGGATGTGTGACAGACCATGTATGACATCAGGGACTAACATAACCAGAAATCTTTCAGGTGCTGGAAAGAAGAAAGATGTTCATGAAGCTGCGGAGTAGTGGAAAAGCTAGGTCACAAGAGAGGGAAGAAACCTAAGGGACCCAGAAAATAATGGCATCGTGGCTGGCAGACTGGCACACTTATAAACATTTAATGTGTATAGCAGTGCTAGCTCTCTCATTGTACATTTGTGCATACCATCTCAGACCCACCTTACATCTTGGGCATTGTAGCCAAATCTGCATAAAATCATACAAAAATAACCCACTATATCTTTGCTGACAAAAGCATTTTTGGGGTCCATATTCAGATTTTGCAGATTGAAAGGCCACTGTGCTACTGACGGCATCAGCAATGAGGCTAGCTCAAAGAATTACTATTAAACTGCCACACTAGATCTCTACGCTGCCAAATCTCAGCATCTAACTGAAATCACTGTGTAGCTCAGATAGTGTTACATGACACAGCACAGCACGAGACAGATATGGACTGTGACAATGCATGTGCACATCCTGCTAACGCTTATGATTATTGCCATGGACAAGATGACGTCAGGAAGCTCAGATACTGCGTATTCAGTACAACCCACTGCATATGTAGATACTGGCCCCTAATGAGGTAAGGCACATAGGTGAGTGGAGATACTATTTTCTGATTAGTCTCAGAACTCTAGAGGACACATCGAATAGTTTTTGCACCATAGTGACACAAACCACTCAATAACATGGATTCAGACATCAGGTTTATCCATTCTAAAGTAATGGTCCACCAAGTGACCAGAACTGGATGCAGTGAGGCTCAGAGGGCAGTTGGCCTCTTAACGAAAGATGTACTGACACAACAGGGAAAGTGACAGCTCTTCACTCACAGTCCTGAAAACATTCCTACTCATGCAGCTGTCCTGGATCTTCTGGCAATTTCTCCCTTGTTCACCTAAGCCAAAACCTCTCCTCAATGACCCCTCAATTGTAGTTTGACCTAGACCTGTAAGGAGTTGCAAACAGCTTTCCAGACAGACAAACTTTTGAAAACTAGGATGACAGAAAATCTAAGATCCAAACTCCAACCAGATCATCATAGACATCCTTGTTCCATGCTGTATAACACAGATGGCCTTGAAGCAGTCCTAGTTAAATGCAAGCAGCAAGAACTAGGTGCAACACAACAGTGAATCAACTTTGCAAGACATGCTGAAGGGTTGTAGTTTATGTAAGACCCTTATATAAATTATGCACGCTGGTGCAGCGTTTAGGTATGCAATAGATGAAAAGACTGCTCACTCCAGCTGCCTGCATTGCCAAGAAATTTAGGAATAGGTTTCATATGCTAAAGCGCAGTTGCTGACTTGTAGTACAAAGGTGACTTGTTAATCTGAAAGCGTACTAGTTTTGGCTAGCACAGAGTTAACTTTCTTCATAGTAACTTGTACGGAGCTACATGTTAGATTTGTGCTGGAAACAGTGTTGCTAACACAGGGATGTGCTATTAGTTATTGCTAATTGGAGCTAATAGAGTCAAGGCCTTTTCTGCTTCTCACCCACCAGCCAGCAGGCTTGGCGTGAACAAAGAGCTGGGTCAGCCGGGACAGCTGACCCCAACTGACCCAAGGGATATTCCACACCATATGATGTAATGCTCAGTATATAAAGCTGGGGGAAGAAGGAGGAAGGGGGGGATGTTCAAAGCAATGGGATTTGTCTTCCCAAGTAACTGTTATGTATGATGGAGCCCTGCTGTCCTGGAAAGGGCTGAACCCCTGCCTGCTCCTGGGAAGTGGTGAATGAATTCCTTGTCTTCCTTTGCTTGCATGCACAGCTTTTGCTTTACCTGTTAAACTGTCCTTGTCTCAACCCATGAGTTTTCTCACTTTTACCTTTCTGATTCTCTCTACCACCCCACCGAGGTGGAAGTCAGCAAGCAGCTGTTGGTGCTTACTTGCTGGCTGGGGTTAAACCACAACAGGAAGATGCCCAGGGCTTCACAGAGTCAGACTGCACCATTTAGCCTATGCATTTACAGCACAGACACAAGCCTTCACAGAGGACTGTATTTTGTGCTACATCTCCCTCAGCTTCTAATACATGTGTTCAACTTAGGAACAGGCAGAACAAAAGGAACACCTGCCATTAAACATCTACATCCTTGGCCTCATCTCCCCCCTGGCATAATTCAGGATTCAGCTATAACACATCTAAAAATTGTTCAAGAAAAACACACAACAGTGGGATCTGTCCTGCCAAGACAGGGGAAATGGAGAGATGGATCCAGATGGTGACATAGGTCATTGACAATATATTTGTCAGAAGATTCTGAAGATCCCATGCCAGGAAGGAACAGAACAGAGGCTCTCAAAGAAATGTCTCAGGTTTTGAGTTCACTTTTGGGCCCTCTGTGTTATTTCTGTTAGGCATATCACCACACTTGACACTGCACTACAGATGAACATGTCTCTAACAGCTGCACACATCGCTACCTGCTGAATGTCATGGTTCTCTATAGAAACACAATTCATCTCAAGTATAATTTTATTGGACAAGAGTGATACAGCTTTCACTCACCTAAGAAAAAAGGCACCACTTCATACTTCAAATACAGAAATGTAAAAAACTATCATAACCAAAGCTTTTCATGATACTTAAAATGTACTATTTTTTAATGTTTATTTTCATCTTCCAGAAGCTTCCTTCTGAATGCTCCTCAACTTGCCCCCTTAAGAGCATGGTGTAGAAACGCTGGGAGTGAACAAGGTTTATTTTAGACTGAAACTAAGCTTCTTCAACCTGAAACACAAGGCTTCAGCAAAAACCACACAAACCCCACTGATTTTTACCAGATAAATTGAAAAACAGATAAAAAGTAGGTTTGGAAGCAGCTGGAAGTCTGACACCATACTTTTTTCTTTGCTTCCAAACCTACTACTTTTCTTTGCAGGTAGCAAACAAAGGATGCTCTCTCTTGCCTTTCTGGTCATAAGCCTTCCAGGAACATGTGCCAAACGTAATACTAGGTCACTGGGCTATCACTTGAACATTCCCTCCTAATGTGGTACTTCAAAAGAACCAACAGCAAAACATCCCGCCTTTCCTTCCAACACACACAAGCCTCCACATGGAAGGTGGGGTAAGTGTGACCTTGCCTCATTCAATGCCAACATTTTCATACCAATTCCTTTGTCTTATTTTTGTGGGACAAAGCTTAAGACTCCTGCAAGGCAAAACCCTCACTTCTTGCAAAGGATGAAATGGAGGGCATAAAAAGGATCCTTCAGAATGGGATGAGGCATGCTCCGAGTTCTCTTCAGGTGAGAAGGGCAATTGGGAAATATCACACTACTTTAGTAATGAGATGTTTAAACCTATTTCCACTTAAGTCAGAAGAACTTAATTTCCTTTTAAAATTTCAGCCTTCTTTCAAGTGGCCAGGCTTCAGAAGTTACTGCGGAGAGGGCAGAAAGAAGAAATAAGGTGTTCAGAGATCAGGAAGGGATCTGATAAGCGGACATCATAGCCGCTATTTTCATAGCTGCCCTAGAACAAGGGACTTTCAGCATTTATGAGAGAAGGTGCAAGACTGAATTTCTTTTTCCGTTTGTGTTCCATCACTTAGCCCTGGATGTAGTTAATCTGATGCACCAAGACAATTCTTTGTCACAGCCATCGCAAACTTCACCAGATGCCTAAACCAGACAGGCAAACTTCAAACACTATTATAACTGCAAAGATGCAGGCAGTTTTGCCTGTGTTGCAGAGACAAGCAGGGTACACAAGCCAATAGGGCAAGAGTGAGAGCTTTAGGTACAAAGAAAATGGAAAGACAGCAGGAAAAAGAAAAACAAAAAAAACCAGAAAAAATCTGGGACGAGTAACTGGAAGGCAAGGTAAGAGAGCCCCTTCTGTAGGTAAAGTCTTGGCTAGGGAGAAGAAACAGAAGTTCACTTCCAGTCTTCAGTCACTTCCCAGACCATGAGACCAAACACAGCAGCTTTCACTGTGATGTGTAGCACTTTCCATGGCTAAAGGCACACCTCCAACCTCTTCCCATTAAATTCAAGCCTTTTACTTACGCAATTCCACTAAATTCCCACTAAAGGCTAACTTTTTCTGTTACATTTCTCCAGCCTTTCCCCCCCATTAACACCTTCAGTGGCAAGACACGTGTTCTTTTTTGACAGAAGTTCACAAAGCCTGTACATTAATGCAGCTGAGAGGCTAAAAGACTCTCAGCTAAAAACTCATCTTGCTCAGCTAAGATTGAGTACTTTATTAAATGTGTAAGTTTGTATAAATTATGACCTAAGCAAATATTAGAAGATTGATATTCAAGACACTGTAGATTAATTAGAATCTGGGTATTTAAGACAGCTTCCCAAACATTCACACTTTTGTTTTGAATGACCCTTCCATTTCTGCTACAGAAAGAATCTCTCTAAAGGTATATACCATGAGAATATACATATAAACCCTCCTCTGGAAGCAATGTCCTAGAACCAATTTCTATCATTTCACAGAGTAACACTTAAGCACAGGACAGTAGAAGATGCAAGTAAATTATTTAAATATCAAGAATATGGTTTGCTTTCATTTATAATTGCTAGTGCAAGCATTTCCTTCTGTTAATTTAGTACTCCTTCCAACAGAGCAAGGAAAGCATCCAATGAAAAGCTGCACATATAACTTGTTAAATGCATTGATGTATTTTAAGTAAGCGCTTATGTATTTATAGACGTAATTCTCTAGAAACTGGCATTTCCTCTTACTGTCTTAAGCTGCTTCTCACCGTAAGTGGAAGGTCTCGCTGATAATGTGTGTGGCCCAGGATATATTAAAGTAGAATCAAGTGAGCCCCCAGTGAAGGCAAGCTCTCAAATATCAATTTTGCTAGCATGGGAACACAGCACTCTCCTTGGTGACAGAGAGGGCAACTGCACCCTGCAGGGCAGCAACTATCTTGAATCTAAGATTTTAGGTTGATGCATGCCAGTATCTTTAGAAGCAGCATTGACAGACAGTAGCTGGAGGGGTGAGCAGCTGGTGTCTGTTCTTCAGAAAATAGGTAAGACAATAGCACAAAAAGACATCAAACCAGGGAATAAGAGCATCTAAAGCTTAATCGACTATGCTGTGAATCTCAATGCATTTTTATTATTCCATGAGTCAAAAGAAGTGCTCAGAAAAGCTACAGAGGAACATTTCTTGCCGTACTTTCTCACCCAGCACAGCAAACAATACACAATAGGGATACTATAAACTAAATAACTTTGCACAGAAATTCCATCAACTCAGCCATGTGCCTATTTTAATGTTTCTATAACCAATTCACACAAGAAGTTTCACTGAGTGAAACCTCTGAAGAATAAAAAGGAAAAAAAATTTTTCATCAAGAGACAATGCCATGGACAATAACGTGCCAGCAGTACAGCTTAATAGGCATGATGCAATTTTTCTTTCCAAACTAATTCATCAAATCACAATAAAGGATCACGGAATTTGCACGATACGAGCTACTCTTTCCATTTTAGGTTTTCAGTGTTTCAGAAATACCAGTTTCATCTTTTACAACATCACTAAGATAAGGCTCTCCATTCCACTGCAGAACTAACCTGTTTGCTTCAAAGCATGATCTTGCAGCCTTCCTCATGGAAGTAAACTATGTAAAAGTAAAGCTGGACAGTTAAGCAGTAAAGACTAAGACTAAGACAATGCTAATAATGGACCTTGTCTGGACTAACTTCTGTACTTTGACTACAAGACTGAGAGGTGGTCTGAACTAAGAAATGTATGGATATCCCTAAAGGAAAGCTGATCATCTTGAATGCAACTCCTCAAGGAAATAATTCACATGTGCTCACCTGAAACCTATCAAGCAACACATAACTGACACTTATGTGAATATGAAGGCAAACCACCTCATGCATTATACATCTCACCAGTAGTTGCTTACCTGCAGTATTTCAGTAACACTATCTTATTTTAGTACATGCTTTTAATGCTCTCCTGAACTCTGAAGTCACCATCCAGATCACAAAGAATTGATTGCTCTGGTGGCAATTTTTGAGGTGAAGTTTAAGGGAGATATTTTACACAGGAGATAAATGACTAAGTACTTACTGGTAGTATACTTGAACACATTTTCTCCCATTGATTGTCTCCCTCAAACCCAAAAAAACTACAAAGGCAGCCAAGTTCTAGTTCCATCCAAGTTGCCTGAGCATAAGAAGGGAAAGCAACAGGGAGGACAATTTCACACCACCCACCTACAGGCACTTAGCTTAGCTGAAGCTCCTTCACCTCCCTTACAATCAACATACAGAGAAAAGCTCCTTGAAAGGGTAATTCAGATCAAATAATGCTAAAGCACTTGAAAGTGTGATTTACATCAGGGATCCGCCTCTGCCTTCTCCACTGAAGAGAAGGACTAGTGGATTAGCCAGTTACAGTAGATACCTAAAGGTAGATGGGAAAATATCACTCCAGCTTCCAAATCAAACCTTAAGAGGGTCTGTTAGAGATGTGCTGTTAGGATGTAAAAAGCAGGCAGCTATAGCATCCTTGTTGCCCCTTCCAATTAAGGTGTGGGGGGAAAAAAGCCAGGGTATGTTTTAAATTTGTGGGCAGTCAACAACTGTGTTCACTATTTTACTACAAAGAAAAGAAAACCTATTAGTAACAACACTTAACACATTAGTTTGTTAGTGAGAGTGAGAATACCTAGCTTTATAAAGCTTAGATTACGACAGAGCTTCAATTACCAGAGTAACACATTGCACAGGGTAGAAATGAAGCATCATCAGATTAAACCTGTCAGCAAGTACGATGTTCCCTACGTTCTGCAAAGCACTTTGTATGCAGCGGAGGTGCAAGAGCAACCTCTGCATGTTTTCTAAACACATAAAGCATTCAAACAATCCAAATAAAGGCAAAGTTAAACACCTCTAAGTTTGTCCAACTTGCCCCAATATCACACACAATTAGAACTGTGAATAAGAAGCACTACTAAAGCACCAACTTATTTTTAGGCATTTAGCAAAATCTTTAACTTTCACTAAGAACTCAAAAGATTAACCACAACCTATCCATAGTGAGGTCTTATAAAGACTGAAAAACCTCTCATTTTTAAAAACATAGGAGACAGTTATGCATATTTTTGTAAATGTTTTAATAGAGTCCAAGTTCAAGCCATTGTAATAAATGATCAACACACTAGAATTCATATCAAAGATACCCTTAGCCATCACTATAAATATACCAGCAATTTTAATTAATTCACAGTAACAGATTTGTGGGTTTGCTTTTCACAGCAATTCAAAATATACAGGAAAGATCTCAGAAGTTCACCTAAAAATTGTTAGCATCAAGCAGCACAATACTACACTGTAAAAAGACTATCTTATCAATGTAAGGAAGTGGCAATTACATATTTCTGCCTTTCTTAGATAAATATTCAGGATTTGTTACCATTCAAACAGAAGCCCTTAGTATTACACATACAAGTTTTGCATATTCAGAACACGGAAAATACAAGTCCATCACTGATCTGTCTTCACAAAACAGAAAATCCACCTCTTTCAAGGGTGCCTTGCGAATAATAACCTTTAAGCATGAGAAGAAATGCAGACACTTGTTCTTCAGCCCAAATTCAGGTGCCCTCCAAACACTGTGAACTAGTGGTTTTCCATCCAGCTGTGCGAAAGCAGCAGCATGCTACTGATGGGGTCAAACCCCACTGCTCGTCTCAGTGGCCAAGGCTAGACTTCTTCTGCAGAAGTAGGAGGAGAAGGAATTTTTGCCACCTCAGCAGCATGCAATCCCGGGAAAACAAAGGGGATTCCCATTGTCATTGTCTTCATCGGCAGCTGATCATCACCAGCACTAGCAAGGCAGTAGCTTGCGCAGTTATCTCCACAGCGGGCAATGTCACAACCCGACCAACAGCACAAACTACTACCTCAGCCAGGGCCCTGGTGTACCCTACCCCTTCTGAAAGGGGGAAACAAGCACGCAGACAACACAGCAACAATAAACGAAATTAGAGGGAAAAACCAGCAGAAAGATAAAAGGGCTCTGGGGTCTTTTGATGATCCTCTTGTCTCCTTTATCTGCTGCAGACATCAACCAGACTCCTCTCGCCTGACTGTGAAAAGCAAAGGGAAACCCCGCCCAGCTCCCTCCCCAGCTTTGCCCTTTTCCTTGCATGACCTGAAACCGACGGGAAGAGCTTCATTTATCAGATACATTACAGACCCCAGCTGGTACAGTAAAGATCACGTTTAATTTCAAACAGCCACAGTTCCGCAAGCCTGTAACAGATGGGGCGGGGAGGAGAAGGAGAGAGGGAGGGAAGAAAGGAGAGGAACGGCGGGTGCGTGGGGGGGAGAAAAAGAGCAGACAGGCACCCCCCCCACACGTACACACACACATCGACCCCCCAGCCCGCCTCAGCCACCCTCCCTGCCCACCCTCCGCAGAAACCTCAGCAGCACAGAACCTGCCTGCGCCGCGCCGCCCCTCCCTGCAGCACAGCGGCCCCGCCAGCCCCGGCCCCGGGTGACGGCGGGCAGACCGTGGAGGACGCGGGCTCGGGGTAGCGAGGCTGCGGCCGCCGCCAGCCCGCCCGCAGCTGACCTCCCGCCGTCCGCGGGCCCCGGCAGGCCGGTCCGCCCGCTCCCCGGTGAAGCGATGGGCCGGGGCGCTCCGCACCCAGCTCCGCTCGCCCGAGGACGGGCCATACCGCCACCCAGGGCGAAGGAGCCGGGAAAGGACACCCCGCCCCGGCCGCCCCTGCATGGAGTCCCCGCCGCCGCTCCCGGCGGGGAGGAGCGATCCGAGCCCTCAGGCGTAGGGCGCCGGGGCGCAGCCCGGAGGGTTAGGGAGGGGGAAGCGCTCGCCTTAGCCGGGGCCGCAGACAAAAGAGGCGCCGGCAGGGCGGTGCGGCCCCGCTCCCGCCGCGACTCCGTCCCTCGCCGCCGCTGCCGCCGCCGCCTGTGTGTCCGGCTGAACCATAGAGATCATTTAAGGCGGGGGGGAGAGAGGGGCTCATCCGCTGCCCACGTGACTGGACATGTCACTCACCCGGCCGGCGCCATCTTGGAGAGGGAGGGGGAACGCTGCCCCCAGCTAGTATTCAAGATGGCGCGGGGTGGCGGGAGGCCGGTATTCAGAGAGGGGCGCTGCGCCGCTCCCTTCGGTTGCTGCCGGACTGCACAGGGGGCGCTGCGCTCCGCAGGGGGGATGGCGGGAGGGGCAGAATCTCCCGCTCTCGATCCGGGACTCCCTGGCCGTCGCGGGAAAGGCCGCGGCCGGTGCGGGGCCCGCGGGGGGTGTAGGCGGTGTTCGGGGGGGCGTGGGGGGACAGGCGCCATGAAGTGAGGCGTTTTCGCTGAGAGCGCGGCCCCAGAGCAGCGCAGCCCGGCGCCGCGGCGGGCTTCGCGACTCGATAGGGCTGCAGACGGCGCCCGGTGCGGCGGGAGCCGGGCTGGGGCAGGCTCGGAGCGCTGCAGGGTGGCACGGAGGTGTCAGCGTGCCTGCCGGTTAACGTGGGTTTAGCGGCTGCAGCGTGGAGAGCGCCGTTCGAGCAGGGTGACGGTGTGAGCGCGGGGCTAACGGCACCTCCGCGCTGTGAGAACGGCAAAGAGGGCACGGGCTTGGAAAGTAGAGAGCAAACACTAAGCGTTGGCGGTGGCTTTCACTTGAATATGGAATTCGTTTTGCACTGCGAAGTTTATATGTACACATACATACAAGCAGAAAACGTGGAAGCTCATTAATTTCTAAATGGAGTAGATCCCACAACGATTACTCCATACTAGAAACTGATTGCAAAGAGAGAGTGCAAGCTCATTAGGAAGTCACAAAAATAACAGACACTAACTTTTATCGTTCGTTTTGGCCTTCACCACCAACATATCTTCCCAACCAATGCACTGAAAAAGGCCAGCCACCACTACACAAGAGGAATTGGACTCAAGAGTTAAAAAAAAACCGGTTTACAATGACTGTATAACATCGGTGATGCAGAATATGGAAATCACCCAGCTTGGAGCCAGACCCCAAATGAAACACAGTAGTCCTGGAGTTCCCAGAGCAAAACTATCAACCAATATGGGGAAGGAACGAAATACAATGCCTACAGGGACAACTTGCAATAAATTGGTAGTTGACAAGTTACACTAGGAAGCAGCCAAAACATTGCCACCTTCGAGAAGAGACAAAATACTTATGATTGTGTAGTTCTCAGTTTTTACAGTTGTAAATAACCTTTGAATAGTAACAATAAGAGTTGAATAATAACCTTTAAGCATGAGAGGAAATGCAGACACTTGTTCCTCAGCCCAAATGCAGGTGCCCGCCAAACACTGTGAACTAGTGGGGTTTTGGCCTTTAAACCACACCAAGGCACAATCAGATCACTAATTGCTCCTTTAAAAGACATTTAAAACCAGCAGTGTTCTATTGGAGAAAAAGTGCCAAGAGTTACGCTTATAAAATACGTGTGGTTTTGATACTGACAAGTTAAAGAACACTCTACAGCTGAGAAAATGGAAACATCCAGTAACTCACACCTTTGCTTCTGGTTCTGGAAGGGGCTGCTTGATCTTCAGACCACTGTCTCCCAATTCTTGCTTTCCTCAGTAAAGCAGTGCAATACGATTTCTCACAGGGACAGTAAGACTTAATTGTTTTGCTATTTGAGGTCAGCTCAGGAGAGGCAAAGTATTACAAAGAGATGGATGCATCAAGGGAATGTATGCTGTATTCCTGCTCAGTTAAGTTGGCATACACATCAAAACCCAGTTCTGAAAAAGAAACACGTTCTGAAATGGGCAAAGCTGAAGTGTTGTGTTTTGGGGTTTTTTTAGTGTTGTGTTTGGTTTTGGTGGTGTTTTTGTTTTGTTTTGTTTGTGTGGTGGTTTTTTGTTGGTTTTTTTTTTTTGGGGGGGGGGGGCGTTAAGGAGCAAAAGCTGTATCTTTTTACCCTTTTTTCCTGTAAGAAATTTCAAATAGACTATTTAAGATTATATTACAAAAGGTAGTAATGGTGTAATAATAATACTTAGAATATTGAACTTCAATTTATAATATAAAGCAGCTTTTACACAAGACTATAAGTATTTCATGTCTCAGTGACCTGTCTTCCTGAAATAAGGTCTCTTTTATATTCATTAATTAACAGACTGAAACCCATCTTAACACTGTGAGTACGTTCTTGGACAAGGAGTTTGCAATTTCTGTATGAGGAAAATCGGCACTTCTGAGTGAAAGTAAAATATAAATTTAAACAACATCATTGGGATGATGAATTTAATTATTTGTAAGAAGGGCCAGATAAACAACAGTAGAATGCAGTTATCTCTTAGAAGTTTGGTAAATTTATTAAATGGAATTTGGTAGTCTACCATGTATAGGTAGAAATTGTATTTTTAAATTGTTACCAAGTATGACTACAAGCTAACCGTGATTCAGCATACACCACAATTTATTATGTGGCAAATCAGAACACCAGTACTTTCTTTTCAGATTTGCATTTCTCTGAAAACTGCAAGTCAAAGAAGTTATTAAAGTAGATCCTGAAAAGCAGTGAAAAAGGAACTAAAATGTTAGGAAATATGTGAGGCTGCAAATCGATGCAGGTACCAATCAGCAGCTGTCCAGACCCTAATGTTTGTCGGAGCCACCCACCTTCCTGATTCCCTCATACTGGCCTACACCCTGTAATACAAAGCTCAGAAAGACTTTGAGCATTGGTAGTAGTAGATTGAGCAGTAGTTAAACATTATATAAAAAACAAACAGAAAAGTTCTGTGCTAGGGAGTGTATGAAAGTGTAGCAGGGCTGGAAAGGTTTAGTTCCGTTTACTGAGTTGTGAATGTAGTGATGTCATGTACTTAACCAAATTGCAGAGCGTATGGAAAACCAAGACAGATCAGTAGCAAGGAGAATTTATAGTTCAAAAAGAGCTCTATTTTCTACACTGACAGTAACTATTGAGCTTCTAAGTCTTCATCTAAGTTTTTAGACTAATGCAGTGACTATAAGGAAGTCATAACATGCTGTCCCCTGCAGGGACAGGATACAACAAATAAATACCTGAATACCATCTTGACAAGGGAAAAAAAAAACAGCCACAGCCATGTAGAAAACCAAAAAGCAAGTAAGCAAACAAATAAAACACAAAGAAAATGCTCTTAGGGGAGCTCAAAAAAGTTATCACACCAGTGACACACTGCAGTAGCAGAGTTAGTTGCATTTACTGTGGCTGCCTGCCTGAACCACTGACAGAGATTCATCTGCCCCACTTTGGTATGTCTACAGTAAACTGAAAAAACCCCACGGAACACCAGATGCTTAAGACTAATGTAGTTGTTCTGTGCTCCTGTAGCAAGAACTGGTGCTTCCACATAGCAACTTTACATGACCTCTTTTAGGATGGAATGGGTCTCCTGCCAGGCCTGCCTGTTTGTCATCCCTGACTGAAAATGAAAGCCAGACTAGTTATCCTGGGGTAGATCTCAAAATTTTAGTTACCTAAATCTCGGAAGAGGAATCCAGCTTGTGCCTCTCTCAGCCTCTCAGTCCATACTGCTTCTCACAAGTCTGACTACAGGAGGAATAACTTCTCTCAAAAATTACTTGTTTTTAACCATGATCTAAATAAGCAAGGAACTATGTTTTAAACCCTATTTTCATCTGTATTTCTCTCTCATAAAGATTATTTATAACTTCATTAGCAATTGTTTAAATGTTTGTTTGCAGTTAAATACAGTCATTGCACTGAGATTGGCACCTTTTATGACTAGGGAATACACTTCACAAAATTAACAGTTCTATACCTTATTAGATGCTAAATGGTTACATTTTATTTTATCTCAAAATAGATGAGTACATTTTTTCTTGATTAACACTTCATTAGCTTGCATAGAACTCTATTTGTAAGCAAAGCAGAATATGAAAAACAGCATTCAAAATAATCTCTAGACTGATCTGTTTTAAATGTATTGGATACATTGATGAAATACATGTTAAAAAAGAGGATAGAACTGATAGTTTCTCCCTTGCACTGCCTTCAGCTTTTACATAGAGTTGATTTTACCTTCACAGATGTATCCTATGTATGGAAGAGGGAAAAAATCCCAAGCTTTTTCGGTTCCTGATCCATTTCCAAGTTTGAACTAGTTGTTTGAATTGAGCTAGTTAAAGTGAAATTGAACTGCAAGCTACTGCTATCAGACTGTGGTTTAGCACTTCAAAAAACTTGCTTCCTGATTCTTGCTCCATGGAGAGGAAGGTGTTTTGTGCTACTCCATCATTTCAGTGCATTCTCTTTAAGACTTTGGCAACACGTAACTGCTTAAAATTTTAAGAGATTATAGTGCATACAGCTATAACAGAGGTTATTGATTTCATGTTTTCAGAGAAAATATTTAATTTAATCAGTCTCTTCTAAAATAAATGTTTATTTTTCCTCATTTGTTCTAGGGCAGTACTTCGCGCAGACGCTGGGGCTCATTTTAGTGGTAAGGTAGTACCACATTATGCTACAACGCCAAGCCCTGAGGCACAAACAGATTTTCAGTAAGCAGATCTGCAAGTAATAGTTGTGATGTACTCCAGAAACCAGTTCTTTGTACATGTACATGCCAGCAGTACTATGCACATAATATTCGTGTCCCTTTCCAAGTTTTCTCATGACAGAGGTTGATCAAAACCAGACTGCTCTCTCTGCTTTTTAAAGATCCTCTGTTGGTGGCAATCTGGGTTTGGGTGCCATCTTTCTATGGAGCCCCTCAGTCCCTCCTCTCATGACCAGGCATAAGTCTGCTATGTGACGTGATGGGGGAAAGAAGTGTGAGTCTGCTGGACAGGAAGGAAGCCAGAAACATAAGCAATTTCTTGGCAAATTCAATATTTCCAAGTAAGAAATAGTTAACATTAAAAACAAAAGACCAGGCAATATCAAGTTTCAAGTTACCAACAGTCTCTCATCCTCACAAGCCTTTGCAGTCTTGAAGCTGTCAACTTCAGAAATACCACTGGTCATGGAGACTCATGCCAGGTTTAAGGCAGATATTCTGTACACAGCAGCAGTTATGATTCCAAGTTTGAAGACTGCAGTCTTCAATGACAAAACTGCAAAGGGATTTTCTTTCTTATTTATCTATTGGCAATCCGTTCTGAAAACAACAGACCAAAAAACCCTAAACATTAAACTGATGGGCAGTATAGGCTGAGGCCTTTTAATGTTTCAATAGTGCAGTATTTTTGATTAGAGAAAAATATGGTAGCTGTACTTAACTCGTTCTTTCAGTAAGGTACATGTTTCAGGTGAAAATAGGATTACACTGCTGACAAACAAGATTCCTTAAGAAGTTCTGGACCACCAGTGAGAATAAACACGTTAACATGGAGAGAAAAGCGTATCATACTGATTTGTAAAATAAGCTTATCTGCCAATTCCTGTAAGCATAGATAATAAATTAGAGCAATAAATACTCTCATGGCTTGCTAATGTAATGCTGCAGTTAGCACAGTAAATACATAGGTATCCTATCCTTTTAATAGAATCTGTTTCATAATCAGGACAAATGCTTAAATAAGGAGCTCAGAAGGATCAGTTTTTACTATGTTGCTGTCTGATAGGACACATGGACTATAACACTCTGAATCAGGAAAGTAGATGATAACTAGTGCACTGTAGGTCATCTTATTTGATGTATTCCACAATGCAACACAAACCCCCTATTCTGCTGGCAATATCACTTGGTATGATTTCTATTGCAATAATCTCATCCTGTCTTTAACATACAGCTTAATTCTTTAAGATATAACATACATTATTATCCGAAATATTTTAAAACAGTGTGAGTAGAGATCAGGTTTTTGATGTGTAATTGAAATACAAGGATTTATGTACTGAAATGAAATTTTGACTGGATGGCTCAAAGACAATTACACAATCATTGTATATATTAGATTAGATATGTATTATATATCAGTTGAGAAAGTTGATATAAAATTTTAATTTTTCATTGCTTAAAAGATGTTACAACTTGTTTTATATTCCCATTATTAGAAACTGTTGCAAAACATGTTTTCAGATCTAGTTCTTGGTGGTGGTAAATGACAGCTGTTTGCACTGACAAGTCATTTTAACACTGGAGCAATTTACTAAAGAAAACCATCAAAACTGTTTTGAAATTCAAGTCTTCTGTTCAAGAAAGCTGGCAAAACTAAATGGAAAAAGCCAACTGCTCCTTAACAGCAGCATCTCACAGTCATCTTTATGAACTGCATCCTCGTTTTTGGGAAAGCACTTCACCAGTTGAGATGTTAGAATTACAAGTATGCTAGAGAACAGGATTGTAATCCATCTGTCAATTTGCTACCTATATAGTAGGCACGCTCCTTTATCTTTCTGTTGGATTCAGGGAAGCTACACATATAATCCCGATCTGCACACTCTGACTTGATCAACTAATACTTACTTTTACGGCCTTGTTTGCTTGGCTGGACTGTTTCCTGGGTTTGCTTATTAAAGAGTCATATGAAACAGTGTCCAAAGCCTTACTAAAACCAAGATTTAGCAACTAGTTCTTATCCCCATCCAAAAGATCTGTCACTTTGTCATAAAAGGAAATTAGACTCGGTTCATGTGACTTGATCATAGCAAATACTTATCAGTTGTTATGCATGTCATGGGTATCTTGCTGCTGCTAACTGCATTTTTTAATTTTTCCTTGTCAGGAAAAGAAAAAAAGAGAGAATTGATGTAAGGTCAGTTGATGTACAGTTTCCATCTTCTCCTCCAGTTTGTCCTTAAAAAGTTAAAAACTCTTTCTGCTTTCTTTCAGTCATCTGGTACTTCTCTTGATTTACGTTAGCTTTCAAAGATGATCTTAAAACGCTAAAGTTCCTCAGATTAGTTCTTAAAGTACCAGGAACAAATTCTTCAGACCCGGTCAATTTGACATGTGGCTCTTGTCTATTGTGTCTTCCTTTTTCTAGGTAAGCTTCTTCAGTCTTTGTCACTCATACCAATTGCATGAGCTATACACTGGCAATTAACTTTTGACTTTTTGGATCAGTCATCATTATAACAAAGCAAAAAATTCAATGCACAAATTGCAAATCTGAACCAAACACACAATCACTTGTGTCAATAGCCATCCTCCTTTAAGTAGTGAGCACTTTCGCTAGTACAAATCTTTTACTACTCATATGTTTATTCTCTGTCAGTTAACAGTTACATATCATCTACTTTCACCCTTATCTGTTAACCTGCTCTTGATTTCCACCTTCCATAGGCCTCCCCACCATGTGTTTGAAGTCAGTGCAATTCCTCATTTAACTGAGTTGATTCTTATTACAGCTAGTCTCCTCCACTACTAAGATGTACTTTCAGTCATGACCTGCACATCTCTGGGGAACTGTCTTATTTCCTCAGTTTCTCTCTTACAGAAGACAAGTCTGAAGTGAGATCTTACCTAACAATTTTCTGTGGTCTGCCTTTTTGAAGTTGAATGATTTTTATTTTGATGTTCTCCCTCTACTGTAAGAATCATTAATATTTAATTTCACTTTCTCTTACACAGGTTGTTTTAAAGCATCCAGATTTTTTCCTCACTTGCTGCTGCTGTAGTCATTCTTGATCCCACCAACTGGTTCGTAGAGGATGTAGCACTGTCTCTCCTAAATTAGAGATCAATCAGATACTTCGGATATGACATAAATCTGAACACTACAAGTCAGCTATGAAACAAGGTATACATTTGATGAGTTCTTTAAATATGACAGAACCTTCATGTGAGGAAAGTATTATCCAGGAAGTATGTTTATATGCTGGTGCACAGGTGCTACTGAAGTGCTCTGTTTGAGAAGCTGTTTCCTGAGACTTGAGATAAACTAAATACTGTATAGACCTTAGTCACTGAATTTATTCATAACCCGCAGCCAGGAAAAACTTTCCATATCCTGTTAGCCTTATAACAGACAGAGTTATTTAGTAAGCTGCAGGAATGAGTGAAGTCTCAAGCAACACAATCCCAGTTTACTAAACTAAGGGGGCAGAAAAATGTCACTCACTAGTACCACACAAGCCACATTTTCATAAGCCGATTCCTTCACAACTATACACCTTCTACGCACAGGTACACAAACTGTAACATTTTGGGATACTCCCCTTCCCCACTGAGAAGTGACATGGAGAATAGTAACAGAATGAAAGATTAGAACAGATGAACAGAAATGACACACAGTATATTTTATTTTCTGAAATTTCGGCAGCCCTGGTAAGTAGGGGCATTTCTGCTTATGGTAATTTCTATTGCAAATTTGATTTTAAGAAAGCCGTTCTCATACAGGTCAAAATTTTTAGCACTGGCTTTTCATGTTCCTTTCCAGGAGCAGAGCTGTGCTCTTGGACGGAGCCTGGAAATTTTGAGTATTGCATTAAATTAGCTCAAGTTTAGATCCCTCAGGTTCTCATCCTGTAATTAATCGTGTTACTTTTTAACCTATTTTATTTTTAAGCTAAATTTTTAGAATACTGCAGCTTCTAGTGAAGTATTTTTAACTATTCTTTTCCATTATCTGTTCTTACCATATCTGTTTACAAACAATTCTTAGTACTGTCTGTGACAAGGCTGCTTCAAAACTTGGCTTTTCATATTGGTAACACTGAATGGTAACAGCCAGGTTCTTAATCAGATGTTTCTAAAGAACATGAGATGTTAAAATAAACCTAAAAAACTCGATTGGAATAAATAAATGTGTATTTTCAAAACAGTTTTCTGTAACGGAAAACAACTATATTAATCCTTACGTGACTTCAGAGGACAGAAAGAGGAAATAATGATTTTATTTTCTGTATGTCCCTGCTTCTTAGTGGTAAAAGTTCATCACAGGACTGTTCTTCAGAGCTCAAGCAACATTCATGACTCGGAAATAACTGACTGCTTTCTTGCTAAATAAAGAAAAAAAACCCAAACATACAAAAAAAACCAAACCAACACTTATCATTAAATTTAGCTAAAAACCAAACCAAACCAAACCAAAAATCAAGGAGAAACCAGCAACTACCTGGTTACAATGAATTCTTGCTTATGTGCACAGCTCATGAAGTCTTTCTGATCTGAACAGTAATATAAAGGAATCTCAAAGAAACAAGGAATTCTATAGTGCTCCATTAGGAACAAGTGAAAATGGTCTCGGAAGTCCAAAGGAATAGCACATAATCCTTTTCAACAGACAGATGACATTCATGCTTCAGTTGGGCTTTTTTTTTTTATTTCATTGCTGACACAGGTGTCAAGCATAACAATTCACTCTGCTTCCCCAATAAATGTTTAGTCTCCCACTAGACATCCACTTATACAGGATAAATAACTACTACAGGAGCCATAACTGCTTGCATAAATGAAAGTGTTAACTTCATGGACCTTGCTTTCATGGCCCAATGCCTAAAAAATAGGACTTATGAAAAATTTCTTCTACACGATTGTAGAAGCTAACTTTATAAACTGCAAATATTAATATTTTTACTTTATTTATTCCTATATAGTTATTTCAGCTACAGTACATTTCCAAAATCCTATTTTCAAGAAAAATAAACTTAAACAAACATAAAATACCTGTATGGACAATATTAAGAACAAGGCTAAAAGTGCATGTTACAATTTGTTTAGGGTGAAAAAGAGAAAGAAGAATGCCAACTAGAGTTGCTAGTTCACATTTTGTTACAGTGAGCAAGGTCTCAATTAAGTTTATATGAATAGCAGGGCATATGAAGTGAACTGTACATGTAGATCTACATTCTTTTGTCAGAACAGGTAAAACTTCAAAAACAATGGGAGGAGAATGTTGTGAGTACAGTGGCATGGAGATATTCATGGCCAGGCTGGATGTGGTTCTGAGCAACCTGATCTAGCTGAAGATGTCCCTGCTCATTGCAGGGTGGTTGGACTATATGACCTTTAAAGGTCTCTTCCAACCCAAACTATTCTATGATTCTATATAGAGGTACTATAGAAAAAATGCTTCTGTCTCAACCATGGTATGAAATTATTCTGTTTTTTCTTGCATTATCATGAAGTCAAAAAAACCAACCAAACAAAAAAAACCCCCAAAAAAATCAACCAAACCAGAAAAGAGGGTGACAGCAGAATTCAATGCTATATGTAAGGACACAGCTGAAACACCCTAGCATTGTCACCATGTAATCTGAAAATATCTTGCCTGAAGAGTTCAAGCTCAATTATGCGAAGGTCTGCTGTTTGGCAAGAAGAAACAACTCAACCTGGATGAAAAAAACCACCCCATCCACAGGATATGATGGCAAGCTACTGAAGTTTCACAAACATGCTCCTGTTTGGTCTTGCAAATAACTTTGACCATTTATTTCATGTAGCTTAATGTCCAGTAAAGTTCCACAGATCATCAATAAATCTGGTGGGGAAGCAGGCACATGTACAAGGGAACAAAATGGATGTTCAGCTAAATAAGCAGCTCTGATGATAAACAAGTAACTACTGTAGGTTACTTCTAAGAATTAAGACTTATAAAAAATTCCCAGCTTGAGGCATCTGTTCTTTTTCTTAAATCAGAGTTAACTATGCAATCTTATATCCTTGTGTACATTAAGGCAATGGCCATTGCATTGAGATATAGAAGTTTCCCCAGTAATCCAAATTCTTGATGTGAATCTTCTAATAATCTGTAAGACCCTCACATTTTCTCTTTGGATTCCCAATCCATGTCTTTTTTAAAGGTGGAGAGAAGAAGAAAAAAAGTGAAGGTTGTGGTTACCTTCATTAAGTTTATCTTTTAACTTCCAGCTGACTTATTTCCATACAGTCACAGAGGTACCCCTTTTCCAGCTGATTTCAGTGACACAATGCAGACCTCAAGCCTGAGAATGTCCACATGTTTTACTTCTCCTGACTAAGCAACCCTGTAGACTTGAAAAGAAGTTGGACATGGGCCTACTCGGTAGGTAACATTAAATTAAATTTCTTCAGGAACAACATTTACCTTGCTAGAAACATGTAAAAATGTGAAATTTAAATATTCAAAAATGCTGTTTGCATCAAAGAAGCTGATACTTAAATGCTGGACAGGAAAGCACAGAATAGGGAATAATTCTTATTCACAGACAAAATTAGACAACAAATTAAATAGCTTCATTTTTAGTTCTCAAGACTATACAAAATACCAGTAAGCAGTTTGAGTACAGTCAACCACAGTTTGCATGTCCAAAACATGCCTCAAATAGCAGGTATTATTTTGTAATTAAGAGGAAAGGAAGGAAAATCAGCTCATTGTTAGTTTATTTCAAAACTCTGAAGATTAATGTCCACAGGTGGTAGTCTGAGCTCTAAAGTCAGGAAAGGCTTATACACCCCGTTTCAAAATACAGATACTGCTGAAGATTTGCTTCATTGGAGAAAATGCACCTGTGTTAGCACTGAAAAACCAGAAACTAATTAGAAACAAACTCACCCAGGTCTATACACCTCTTTCCAGAAATCCTGGTTAAGATAATATATTCTAAACCAAATTAATACCCTTCTTGCCAGTCCTACACTTTGTTTCTTTAATTACCTCATAGACCTTGACTTTCCTCCATTAATTAGGAGAGCACTTGCCAGGTTTTCATTTTCAGAGTACAGATGATGCTGTTATCTGTATGTGGGACCCAGTTCTGCCATATACTGGAATTGCTCCTCCAAAGCAGCTATTATTTGACATAAATTCTATTAATGGGAAGGATTTGTTTCCTTAATGTAAATTGTGTTCTCTAAAAACTACCCACCACTGATGATTAAGTTCCATGCAACTTTGGTCACAGAGAAAAGTGGAAGATCTTGAAGCCTCTTTAATATTGACGGTACTCCAGAACAGAAAGCTTTTAAGAAGGACCATAAACTGGAGCCTTCTGGGAGCAAGCTATTCAAAGCTGGGCTTGTATCACACTATTTACATAGGGTATTTTTAACCCTGACCACTTCATCACACCTTCAGCTTGAAGCTCCTACAACTTTTTTATCTATTCACATGTACCAATGTCCCTTTAGCCAGGAAAGTGTAAAGCAAACAGATATGATACCATTTCTTAGGCATGATAATCTCTTTTAATATCTACAAAAGACTTTAAGGAACAAAAACCTAAAGGTATGCTCTGAAATTCTGAAATCCATAGAAAGGCACCTGTCTTCTTTACATTCGGCCTTTGTGCTTTCGCATCACAGGTTAAAAAAATGTGAATACAGATGAAACATTATTGAAATCATAACTAAATTAGAATTCAAGTGCTAAGTCACAGACTTTAAAGACAATACTATTAAAAGTGGTTTGCTTCAACTGTGTATTACGTGGAAGTGAAACATTCACACTTACTTAATGACAAGTTTTACTGCACTTCTAAATGAGTAACTATCTTCAAAAATACACTTCTCATGGTTTTGTATCAGACACAGTTTATAATTAAAAGATTAGAACAACTTTTGGGGATTGAAAAGACATTACAAAACAAAGCACTTAAAAATATTGAACAAAATATTACAGCCAAGTATTTCAGATATTTGAAATCACCTTTCCTGGGTCATGATTCAAAGACTTATACTTGCCAAGAAGGTCAAGAGAGGCTGACAAACTTCAAATAAGGTTGGTTTTTTTAAAGCAAGGCTGCAACTCCAAAAATAGTTAGAGTTGAGCAGAACAAATGTCTTGGAAACAAATATATCATGAAGTGAGGTATGGTAGTGTTGAAGTGCTACAGTGGATTTTGGCATATTCAGACTTACTTCAGGTCAACTACTGTGAAGTTTGAGATCAGCAGACTACTGACTGCTTCCTTTGTCATATGACCCTTAGTTAGATGTCCGATGGCCACAGAGAAGATACATTCAATTAAGCAAAAGAACTAACAGCATGATCAGATATGAACGAGCATATCTGGCAAATTAGAAGGCAAACTGTAAGTAAAAATGCAAGCATACAACTTATTCATAATAAATACATTTTAGAGCATTTAACATTATCAATATTTTAAAAATAATTTAAATAATAAATGCAACTATTTTATACAGAACTGTACCATTTATTATACACACAAGTATATCAGTTCCCTTTGTTTACAAAGGCTGGTTACAGATATATGGAATGTTACAGTACTATCTTGCATAAAATTTTAGTACAATTCGTACTTCAAAAAAAGGGTGCAAAACACCAGCCTAATAAATCTGACTGCATTGAAATATTTTTAATTACATCATTAACACATACACAACAAGCTGTACATAAGCCCACTTTTCAATCACCACTTCAAGATACTGTAGCAAGTACATTAGGTTATAAATGATTCCAACTATTCAGTTAAATCTATTAAAGGTTTGCACTGCTACTCACTCTGGAACCTTTGAGATATAGCCTGTATTCATGAATTACTGAGCTCTTGTTAGTACAGTTAAAAGGCAGTCAGCACTGGTTGCCAAAGTACTGCTCACAAGAGATTTCCTCAGAGAAACTTCACCCAGGAACAAACATTTTTTGATACCTTTTTTTCTCCTTCAAGAATAAAAAAGTAGTCTTACGGGGTCAAGACTCTCCATTCTGTACCTTGGATGCTGGTGGATGCATGAAGTCCTTAAAGGGAACCAGTGCCTCTTTCAGAGCAGAGCACACTTCCGAGGAGGAGCAGGTGATACATTCTACCAAGGTTGGGTACAAGGCAATAACTTGTGCCCACGTATTAGCATCAACTGCAAGGAAGACAAGAACAGACTGAATCACTTATTACTGTCCAAATTCTTACAACAGATTTTTCCAATACCTGTATAAATAAGGGCACATTCAGCTATCTAAATATAGGTACCTAGTGTTATAGAGATGCTATGACATCTGTAACAGGGCTCTCAGATATGATGTAGGATTTCTGCAGGAGAGCCATATTCTTTTTGCAGCGGCAGCTGGAAGCCAAATGGGATGTCCATAAAATGGTGCTAGACACCTGTGTTTCTACATGAGTCATTCACTGTGTTTTCTGGATGAAGAACTGACAAACTGAAGCTAATACTTTTATTAAATCTGTAATACATGTACATTTTCTGCCTGCTCTTCTCAGCCATTGACAGAAAATTGAACTGGATGCACATTTCACTTTTGGAAACTTGTCAGCAATGAGGCCTTCCATTAATTTCAAATCATTCCAAATTACAAAGACCTATAGCAGGCAGAAGGAGAAACCCTGGACCAAGACACAAAAATATCCATGGTAAAGTTTGTTAGTCCAACAAGTGAAAGCAAATATTGTAGCACATATCCTATTTATTAGGTCACTTCCTTGCTTACCTGAACAAACCCCTGATTTCAGACAGTGTTAATAATTTTCTTTAAAGAAATAAAATTATTAAAAGCTACAAGTAGGAGTAAAGTGATTCTCTAATTCGCCCAGTGGTTTCCTTCATGAGAAACTACATAGGAGGTTTGGCAATCACTGCCAGACATGGACAGGTGAAGAATTTCTCTCATTGCAGGAGGAGGGATGTGGGGAACAGTCCAGCCAAGCTGGCTTCCTCTGAGAGAAAGGACCACCAAAGTAGCTCTTCAGTTGCCTTCAGGGCAAAAGCAAAAAGGCTTTACACATTCTGACGCAGTGCTGCCCTCAGCCTTTTTTCCATCAGCCTTGAAAACCACATGATCATAAATCTGGCTGCTCAGTGATGCTTCAGGTGAGCACTGCCTCTTTCAGGAAACCCACCTGCGTGTGTTTTTCTGGAAAGGCTAGTTGGTTGGTTGGTTTGAGGACTGAAAGGCTTTTCTGTTCCTCATAGTATCAAAAGCAGGGAGGTAAGGGGAAGTGTTGTATATGCAAATCTGTCAAAGTTTCAGAGTCCAACACAGCTGTTTTAATGAAGACACCTGACTAAGTTTTCTGGTGGCAACTCTATGCACACAGCGGGTCAGCTTACAGAAGAAACAGACTATAAATGAAATTGAGGTGTTCCATTTAATTCAGCCCTTTAAATACATCTGTCAACCATTTACTTTGACACCAATGAGCTAAGCTGTCTTTCTTAATACAGGTGACAGGAGGTACTATAGCAGAAAGAGCGGGAAAGCAAGACCATGAGTTTAAAGTATCTTAACTGCCTGTCCAGGCTTTGAACATGTATACCACCCTTTTAATTGCAAAGTGCATCTATACAAAAGTGATCCATAGTGACCTATAATGGTGTTATGAGAAGAAAAAGGGATCTAGCAAGACTAAGTGTATTTAAGAATTCTATTAACATTGTATAGAAGGTTTTTGTTTGTTTTCAGAATACACCAAGCTCTATCTAAGAAAAGACTCTACAAATTGAAGCTTTCAATTTTATTAAACACATCTTAGGACCTTACACTTTTATGTATACTGGAAAAATTTTGTCGTCTTTTTTTCTTCAGTCTACCTGAAGAATTGCATATACACAAATTGCAAAATACCAACTCTTACAGATTACACTTCTCCTTCGTATTTGTGTGAAAATTACTACAGGAAAAAATAAATATGTCTTTGTGGCAGATACAATGCTACCTTGTTTAGAATCATGCTGTTTAACTGTAACTTACCATTTTCAGGTTGAGTTTTTTTAAGTGAATCAATGAGAGTGCTGACAGCTTTTAAAACAAATATGATTTCTGTTACTTGTTGCCTACAAAGGGAAAAATGCAAACAGTCAATTACTCATTTTTCTCTCAACAATAAAAGTTTTCTGTGAAACCTACACAACATTAAAAAAAAAACCACGTAATGGAAACAGCAGCAATAAAGCCTACCAAAAAAAAGGATATTTAGAGATTAAGGTTCTAATTTGTCTTTAACTTTCCCACCCGCTGCTGTTGTCTCAGCTAGGACAGAATAAATTTCATACTGGAAACTAATGGAATTCACATCTCAATCTGAAAATGCTCACATACATGATTAACTGTAACATGAAAATAATCAATTTAATAATCCATGATCAAAAATCTTCAGAAGTGAAATTTCAGAAAGTTCCCATTTTAAAGAATTTCCTTGTACTTTGGTCAATTTTTCTATTTCAAGAATAGTTACTTGAGCAATGATTCACAATGTTGCTGTTCTGGTATTTTATCCTATTATTGAGGAGACTCCACCTCTCAATTTAGAAACTATACATAGCTCTGTTGGGAATAAAGGAAAATCAGATTTCAGAAATGTTATGTTACAGATATCAGAAACATTGTTTCAGTAACTGAATGTTAGTTACTTAGTCACATTCTTGTTGTCTATGTAACAGAACTGAACATGACCATTATTATTTACAGCTTTTTCAACAAAAAATTGGTATCAACATTTTCTTTGAAATATCTTCGCCACAAACATTTCCCTGCCTCTAAACTTTACCACCACCCCCCCCAATATTGTTTTCAATGACTGAGTGATATTCTGAACACAACCTTCTTCTCTAAATACTGGTAATACCTTTCATTTCCTAAAGACAGGGTACATACCGTGGAAGAGGACATTTGCCACTCAATCTCTCATCTTCTATGTAGCGATGCAGTACATCCTGTGACCTTTTCAAGAGCACAGAGAGCGCCATTCTAGAGATGTAGCCTTCCTGAGGAGTTGTGACTTTATTACTGAATGAAAACTGGAGCAGTGTTTCAAAACACACCTTGGAAAACTCCTCTCTCATTCGAATATCTATTTCGGCTTCTGTAAGATTAAAATGCCATATTTAATTGTGCAGCGTGCATGCCAATACACTAAATGTTGTGGTTTGGTTGTTTTATTATATTTTTCAAAAAAGGTTACCACTCCTCTAGTATTAAACAAGATTAACAGCGAGTGATAAGAACAAACACTAAGAATACATTCTAAGAATGTATTGCTGTGACACTGCAATCACAATAGCTCCAAAAATAAAAGATAAAATATGCAACACATTCAGAAATGTGTCACCTACTTGACATTGCTTTAATAATGAAACGCAGGAAATCAGTTTAGAAAAACCCCAGCAACCCCAGTTCTACATCATAATATTTGGCCTTGTACAATCCAAAAAAAACCCAAACCTGCAAGGAATGCTCAGCAACTTCCATGAAATATAGTTTATAAAAACAAGCTGGATATCAGGCAGTCTATACTGAATGCATGCCATGGAACTTCAAGTCTTTATCAGAATAAGTACTCTTAACATTTTCATTACTTTCTAGTAGATTTGAGTGCTTTATCTTTTGTCATTCATGTACCATACCTGTAAAGGAGGATGACTGAGAATGTATGGAGCCTTTATTGAGCATAGTCATTATCTGACCAACAAATTCCTTAGGAATAAAATTAGCATATGGCAGTATCTCTGTGCTGATAAGCTGCACCACCTAAAAATAAATTACATGTATTTATATTGGTTTTCTGAATATTAAAGTTGTAATTCTAGAACGAAGAATACAGAAACATTAAACAAGAGACATGCCTAATGAAACTTCGTAACTTCCAATGCTAGCTTTTAAAATTTGCAGATGTCTCCAAAACTTGTGGTCTTGCACGTAACATTAAACTTGATACAATAAACCTTCTCCTCCCACCACGTTTGTCAGAATTTCTGAAGCAGTTTTAATTTATATTTCCACTGACATTTGAAGTATATTCCTCAAACTGAATTTACAGTTTTGAAAAGAGAATATCTAACATTGGGAATATGCCTTTCCCTCCACCCAATTCAATATCCTCACTATGACATTAACACATATATCACATGCTTACAATGTGACATCTGCAAAGTAGAACAAGTGAGTTAATTAGCTTGAGGCAATGCATATTAACTGAAATGCTTTCTATCCTTGTCTTGATGCTCCCATCCAGGAACAAAGTGGGTTTACATCTCCATAAATTAATGCATTAGACCTCAGAGCTCTGCTCACTGCAGGCAGAACCGCTCCTGCTTTTCATCCAGAAATCTCTGTGTCCCAGCTGTCACTCTGGTGAGATGACATGTGATCAAACCCACACATACTGCCATGTCTTCTCTGCAGCTCCTTTCCCTTTGTACCCTAGTCTCTGGTCTGCCACATCTCTGTCCTGGAATGAAAGGGGACCAGTCCCTCTTCATTCAAGTATCATCTTCTCTTGATTTTCTTCCACCTCATCCAACCAAACATGATCTCTTTTACAACTATGGAAGTCTCCATACTGCACAAACAGGACATCGTTTCTTCATTTACGCACAAGCTTCTCAGTATTGAAAGCACAACTGGAGGGCAACAATGTCATTGCTGACTGAATGTCCTCCTCAACACAGAAAGCGCTCTGAGCTTCCTCCATAGTTTACCATTACCTGTGTAATTGCTTGGCAGTAACACAGTAAGAATCAGGTAATGGGCTGGAGGCAGAAATACTTTCTGGTTTAACCACTTTACGCCATTTTGAACTCGAGTGGACAAGAAGTAGGTTTTGGCATGCTGCTTCCTACTTTTTGCATAACCCTGAAGCAGCTGAATCCTGAGTTCATAAATTTCCTGTCTTATTTTCAAAAAGGAAAACAGTATCACAGAAAAAATAATGAATGGGTAAAACAATTATTTCAGAACCAAATGCAATCTGTGAATGTTACTATCTCATTATGTTTGACAGTATGTTTGTTATAGTCTCCTTACCTCAACATCAATGCTCTCATTCTTCTGAAACTCTTGAATTGAGAGATTATCAGGAGGTGTACTAAAAATAAACATACTGTGTTATACTTCTAAATTACAACATGCATAAGGAGGTAAGTATGGGAAAATGCATTACATTTTAAAGTTACTGCATACATCAAATTGGTACTACTGTATGGTAATGATTAACATTTTTAGAGTAATATCTTATGAATAATGATGATAAAAATGATTCAAAGGAAAAAGTAGTAAAATACTAAAATAAAATAGTTACAACTGATGGACCTGATTAAGGACTTGCATCCCCAACACCACTTGTCATATGCATCTCAAAGTAATCTCTCTTGTATGTGCAAAAGTCACCATAACTGTTTAGATGAGTCTCAGCCTACATCAGTGGTTTTAGTTTTGGATCAGACATGCGCTTTTCAAGTTAAACTTTTAGACACCCCCATTTATAAACCTTGGTTCATGTCTCAATGCACAGAACGTAAATGGGGAGGCTGAAGGAGCATATAATGAAAATATGACTGTGTAGTCAGTTTGTACTCTTCCCTAGGTATCCCACTAATCCAACAGAAACAGCAGACAGGTGAAGATATGTGTCTGTTCTGACCTAGTTATGCTGTTCTCATTTTTCTCAGTACAGAAGTTTGAATCTTTGTTCCTGTGCCTCTCTGAAATGTAAAGACAGTTGCAAAACACACTGGATTGCGGGTTAGCTTCTCCAAAGTGTCTGATTTGCACTGAAGATAACATATTACTAGAGCTAACGGAATAACCAGTGGCATTAACAACAAAAACCAGAGAGAAGGCACTTTATAGTGTCAATATAATTTCATACATTAAATTCTCTCTTTTTCATATACTCTTTTTCTTTTTAAAATAACTATGTAACATCTTCGAGCTGAGGATCAATTTGGAAATTTGTCGACTTGAAAGGAATGGTTAGAGATACTGGAATTAAATTAGAATTAACTTGCTGCTACTGTGTATGCTTTTGTGTTATCATGCATCTTAAAATATAGATGATGGTGTGGGTTTTTTTCTCCAGAGAAACCATTTGAGTAAGTGCACAGGATGGTCACTATTGAGAAGGAGGAAAATGATAATAGGGTCAATCTGCCACAATACTCCCTGCCTAATTTATGTCAGAATAGGCAGATGCAAGGGAACAGAACTCCGGACTGAACAAAGAACCAACCTGTTCTGCAAGCAGCAGAACCTGGGCAGTACTATAGTGACAAGCACCCTTTCCCTTATTTCCAAACTCCCGCCCCAGCCCCCAGCTTTTCTTCCACCCCATGTTGTGTTGTCATCTCCTCCCGCCAGGAAACAACAGGCATGTGGACTAAGCACATGCTCACTGGCAAGGCAGCTGCCAAATACATGACTGTGGGCCTGTGCCAGCCAGGGTATTCGTCTGGGCCTATCTTCTCTATCCCACTGCCAACTTTAATGGAAGGTTTATAAACTTTGGAGGCTTCTAAATCTCATTAAAATCTGGTTAGTTTAGCTAACAGTTTTGTTTGGTTTGATTGTTTTTCCCATTGCTCCTATACATTGCTGACCAAGTCACACAGGGTTTTTCCAAGATCAGCTTTATTCTCCTCCATCTTCTGGGTGAGACACCTGAAGTTCATTCTGCACACCTACAGCTGATTTTCAGTATTGACAATTATGGCAGGATGTATCAATGTTCCTGCTTAAAAAAATAGATGTATCTCCCTTCCTCAAAAAGACTTTATGTAGATAACTTCACAACTGTCACTCAAGAGTTACATGTATGACTAGAAAAACCCAAAGAAGAAAATACAAAATACTGTATTTATTATTGGTTTGTATGTTAGGCATTGAGAAACTTGGAGTTACATGTTGAAAACAATAAAATATGAAGTAGCTGTTCAGTCAATACCCTTTGTAATACATAAAGAAGTCACCTGTGCACACCTTTAGTAATGTAAACCATTATGATGCATACAAAGGCAGGTCACATTGAAATACATGGGAAGCTTTCATTCTGACACTTCCTAATTTACAACTGACTGTCCTTCTGAGCTGAGGTGTACTTTAAAGAGGTGTTAAGACCTCTCTGTCCAGTTACCCAGATCTGATCTGTCACATATGATCTGTCACAGATTATGCTACATACTTAATTCATGTAGCAAATTACTCCCAAGTAAATAGTTTTTGTAAGGTGTCTCTATGAAATATCTACCTAGAGACCAAAAGCTTTGCTGGTCAGATGCTGTACAGCCACACTGTACAAGAAGGATCAAGAGCTGGGGAAGCTAAGAAGCAGAATGATGCAGTGTGTTGCTATGCGTAGGCTTTCCTAAGTACAGAGCTCCCAGCCACTGCCCAATGTCTAGGGAGGGCTTTAGCGCCTAACAACAAAGAGCTAACAGCCACCCAGAGCCCTGCTGTGCAGAGCAACACTCTGCTCTGAAGCATCTTCTTGGAGAGTATTGATTTAATTCCCTCATGTGAGCACAGACTTCTGCTCTAGTAAATTATATATACACACACATTTGTTGGATTTTATTTTATATAATGGCTTGACATGCTTCCATAAAAGCCTCTGGGAAAGAAGAATGACATGAAATAATAAACAGACCAGCCCCTTACTAGAAGACAATTTTGTGTAAATTAAGTTACATGAAATATATTAATTTTTAAATGTCATTTTGATTTATAATAAAAACCAAGGTTACTGAGCCTGCTCAGCTGCAGCGTGCTTGAAGAAAGCAAAAAAAAAAAAAAAAAAAGAGGCTGAAACTTCTTATTGCTTGGAAGTTGTTAATGCTCTGTGACAGTAACATTTTCATTAACTGGGCTCTCTTTACTACATTTGAATTTTTTTGACATGCAAAGCTACAGAGACCATTTCTGCTGTGCTTTGTATTTTTTAAACATCAAGGGCACCCCCTCTCATTCATAGAATCATAGAATAGTTAGGATTGGAAAGGACCTTAAGATCATCAGGTTCCAACCCCCCTGCCATGGGCAGGGACACCTCACACTAAACCATGCCACCCAAGGCCTCATCCAACCTGGCCTTGAACACCAGCAAGGATGGAGCATTCACAGCCTCCCTGGGCAACCCATTCCAGTGCCTCACTACCCTCTCAGTAAAGAATTTCTTCCTTATATCCCATCCAAACTTCCCCTGTTTAAGTTTTAACCCGTTACCCCTTGTAACCTTGTAATTCAACCCCATAGCTGGCTTAAAATCTTGTGTCTGTCCAAAAGACAGAGGCAAGACCATGCAGAGGAGATTCGCTACTCAAAACACAGAGATTCACAGAGTTTCTAACCAGTTTCACTGGTGGAAGCAATATTAGGCTATTTACACATGCAATTTCTAGGCCCACAGTGATTAGAATTACAAGTTAGACTAATGTTTAAAGTGTTGATAAAAATATTTAGAACATCAGTGAAATAGTTTTATCTTTCTACTCTATCCTCAGGCAGGTAGAAACTTGGAGAATGTGCATACAAAAATGAGACAATATGGGCTGGGATATTTTAATGAACAAAGCTAAAGGGAAAAACTAGCCAAATCTGTTATGCAGTGTTGCTAGGAGGACTAACTGCAATCAGACATTAAGAAGTTTTACAGAGATGCAGATGTTTCACATTTAGAACCATCCCAGAAGTGCTATGTCAGCTTTGAAGAATAAAGGTTCGAAGAGCAGATAAAAAAGGAAGATATTTACCCAGCTTTGCATGAAGCCTGGACAGATAATAGCACGGAACATGTGGAATATTAAATAGTGGGAAGTGTGGAGTATGAAAAGGTATATAGGAGTGAAGGAAAAAAAAAAAAAGTATCTATCTTTGTGACAAAATATTTCAGTTTCCTTGAAGCAGAGCACTTAAGAAAAATTACAGAATGCCAGCATAAGAGAGTAGATTTTTAGTTTTAGCTGTATTCAGGTGTAACTGAATATACCTAACTGTATTCCTGTCACAACAGGTGACATGTTGGATATTGGTAAAAAGCCAGATAATGGAGTAATGCTGTTACTCTATCTCACCAACAGCCTTTTAAGGTGTCTCTGAATTGTGTTTTCCAAACCCTTCACGCTCCAGAACCATTTCAATCCATGCTGGCCTTCAGTGAAGCAGCCAGACTGGTACACTTCTGCACCTGACTTAATAAACCCCCAGTCCTGCACGGCGTATTTGCAAGTTGGAAAGCCACCAGGGGTGACTGACTCACAGCTGCAGTAAGCCACAGTTACAGCCAGCAGGGTCACTAAAAGTAAGTCAAGTTTACAAGCCACTAATCTAACTGAGAGGACGGGGGCTCTCATCTTCTCATCTGTGGCTTGGTGATTTGATTTTGGTGATATAGACAAAAAAAACCAAGTACCATCAAAAGCTTTAAAAACCACAACTCATCATTAATACAAATAAATCAGGGAACACACCAAAACCCCCTTTGTATCACCCAGTTGGCCTAAAATAAAGGATCAACATGGACAGTTGGAAAGTACATTCCCATTGCCTTCTCCTGTAATCTGAAGGCTGACATGCACCTCAACTCAGCAACAAATTTTAGCTGCTACTTTCAAAACAGTGGGTAGATTCTCCCAAATTATTCTGGAATAAGACACCACTGTGATTAACATATATTTTCTATTAGAAGTCTAATTTAGTTTACTTAGAAATGGAACAATTACAAGTGTAAGAGACTGACTAGACCGCAATTACAATCCACTAGAAGACTAAAAGACATAATTTAGTAAATTTTAACACAAAAGGGAGAGGTTGTCCTATATGCCAAGGCTAGTTTCACACAGTCTTGCACAGAAGTGCAGAAGGACTTAACCAAAGGAAATCAGATAAGAATTACCTCAACATGGGGAACTTCCACAGCTATCTCTAGAGCCCTTCTTGCATCATGGTGAAACGCATACACTTCAGGAGCATTGTGGGGAGGAGGAGGAGGAAGAGGATGAAGGAGAAATAACTGCTATTACTAATTGTCCTGACTACTGGCATGAGGCAGACATATGCCCTTCTTAGTTCTAACATTTTTCAGCACCACAAGGCTCAGGCTGATAGAGTGAACAGACAGGCTGCCTATCCTAAAGCTACTAAGGGATAGGGCCCTAACTGTAAGTAGGAGAACCATGCACTTGGGAAGACTGATATTTAGAAAAAGATGGACATTAGCGGGTGCAAAAAACTCCAGACCAAACCCAAACCAGATGTTCACTAGCCATAGAACATACAACTACATAAGAAAAAATCATCTACTCATAACAAGCTGCGAAAGAGTAATGATAACATCCACTAATTATAATAACAGGCCAAATCATCCTGCCATAGCCATATGGTTCTAGAAACCGCCAGCCTATTTTTAATGTTTTAAACTCTTTTGAACCTTAAAGCTTCCAAGTGAGAGAACAAGAAAGTTTCATACAAATTTTCTGAGAAAAACATTTTGAATTCTGATGAAAACACTGATCCCTAAAAACACATTTTGCACGTAAAATTACAGAATACGCTCTGGTCTCTAAAGAGGCAAAACCAGACTTAAGAGTAGACAGACAAGTTTTAGGGCATCATAAATATTCACAGGAGTACTATTTTTCCTTTACCTCCAGAGAACATTCACCCATGTATGACAGCTGGCAAAAGCTATTAGAATTGATGGCAACAGTGATTGTTTCTAGCAAGCAACACATTAAGATGTAATTTCTATGGTTGGAACAACTTTCAAGAAAAGTATACATCACTCACCATAAATTAAGAAGAACAGACAACATATTTGGCCAAAAAGGTCATACAGATGATAGCAGATTATCTTGAATTACATTGAAGATCAGTGATAATCTTACTTCCCTGGATTTATAAATTATTAATACCCAAAAACTGTAGCAGTGCCAGAGTGGGTCAGCTAATAATATGCAAAATGCATATGTTTCATCTATTTTGTGGATATTTAGGAATAATTCATTTACAGCAAAAAGTAGTACAAACAAAACCAAACAAGATCCTTCAAAGATTATTTTAAATGGAAGAAACAGTGAAGCATCAAACAAAAGCTTGGATGATTACAGTGTCTTTTAAGTAGTCTTGATGAGCTTTTTTATTTTAAATTCCTCCTATTTAATAATCAATTTACTTCTTTGAAGTAAATGCAAAACAAGAGAAAAGTTTTTCATTCAATTGTCATGTAACTCCACTGATGAAATTCCAAAGTCATTCATTATTACAAACATTTTCACTAACGGGTGTGCCTCTAAAATTAAGTTTCACTGGTATTTATTTTTTTTGTCTGTTTTGGGCAACCTGCTATTTACTTACCATTAGTAAATACAGCTGTGTTTGGTTGCTGATTTTTGTGGTTTTGAAAGCTATACCCACACAAATACACAGCTTGTTAGTGGTAGGTACAGAACCCTACTGTTTTCTATTAAAGATTAATTTGTTACTGAAATCAGCATACATAGAGGAAATCAGGGAATTAACTTCTTCATATACCACATTGTCATTCAATGTGAGATATTATTACATATACTTAAGCTACTCCTAAAAGACCCTTACCCATACCTCTCCTAAGCAATCTTTTACAATACCCGACCTTCTGTACAGTGAAAGGTTTCCTTAATGTCTAACTTAAGATAATTTTTATTGTACTGAAATCCATTTTTACCCATTCTCAAGGGACAATAAAAATTCTTCTCTGGAGTGATCTTTTACCATATTGTTAAGACTTATCATGCCTTCCTAATGATACATTCTTTTGGTTGAACAAACATACATCAGAGTGCCGAAGTCTCTGATTGTTACTATTTTTCACCTGGGGACTTTCTCAACCTCCCAACATCTACAGTTGTTCCATTCTTGAGAGATTAGGCATGTACTTACACATCTGCCTGTCTGTCTCGTTATGAATCTGACTATTTAGCTACACTTTTCACAAAGTATTATAAATAAAGCTTGGTTAATTATTAAGGTGCAGTCGAATTATCTTGTGTAGAAACAAATGCAAGGAAACTATAGGCTTCTAAGTGAACAGCAATGTAAAAAGTAATTTTAAAATTCACAGTAAGTGGACTATTTCAAGATGGAACTCAAGAGAAATACTTTTAGTTTCTGGTGTTCACTTTTAATTAAAAAAAAATATTGCCGCAATTTTCTTCAAAATGAATAAAGGAACAAATTGAGTCCACTTCAGTAACTTTTCATCAGATCTATAGTAACTTCCTTGGGAATCTATACAGAATTCCTTGGCCTGGTCAGGAAAGCTACGGCTTGTATTCTGAGGTTAACTGAGCTCTTTCTTGCTCTGAAATTTTACCTTTTGAATGAAGCTTTTCCTACTACTTTCTAAAAGTGTACCTTTTTGAAGCAGACAGACTGGTTACTTTTTTTCCTTCCTTCATTTAATTAATTTTCAAATCTCAAATGTCTCTAAAGATAAGGCTGTTTTTCTCTACACTTTACTGACACGTTTATTGAACAAATAACTTAAGAGAGATTTTCCAGGAGAGCAAAAATAAAAATAAAAAAAGAAGGGAAATGGTGTTTACCTTTTGGTGAACAAAAAATCTTCAAATGTATTTGCTAGCTCTGGCCACATACTGTCAAATTTTCCAGAAGACGCATGCTGCCTTGCAACAGGTAGTCCAATAGAGAGAACTTTGAGAAGAGAGGAAACAGCTAGCTTCCATGTGCTTTCAGAAGGACACGAATATTTCAGGCTGAGAGGTATCCTTAGTGTCTGCAAAATTGAAGTTAGAACAAAATTTAGAGTTGCTCAGACAAATCTAACAATATGGCAGGTTTCTGCAGAAGATCTTGGCAGACACTGTCAAAGATGACAGTGCACATCCCTGTCTTCTCTGCTGTATACAAGATGCTCTTTTTAAAATATAATTATAAAGATGATTTACCATATACTGTCTGGCTACAGCACAGGTCTGCTGCCAACTATGATGTTAGAAGTCAAAGTTGATTCATTACCAATTACACGATGAAATTACATACTAATTTTATTTTTCTGTATTGCCATCAACCATTTCTGCAAAGCCTGACAAATGGGCTTTCCTAGCATCTAGCAGATTGCAGGTAGTTTGTTAGCATGAGTGTATTCTGAAGAGTTGCATTCCTAGAAAGCTATCCCAAGTGCTTCCACGATAAAAACAAGAAGCCTCATTTAAATTTAAGCTCTTCCTAATACGTGAAAGTTGAACTGTATACATAACCACTGCGAGACCCCTGGTCATTGCTGACTGTTTAACTGCATGAAGTTTAAAGGCAAAAAGAGTTGGTGAAGATAAAGGCTGCAATGCAACTCAGATGTATAGCAGGTGAAAACATTTATCTTCCAGACAGAAAACCAGCCTCAATATCTATAAAAGAAAATCATTAATGAGTGTAAAAACATTAAGCCTATGTATCATTTACACTATCTATATTTCTTTTAGCATTGTTAGTCAAATTAACTAGAACCTAATATCAAGTTATCTCAGAAAATGAGTTATTTAATTTACATTTCAAATACATAGTGACTAAATTTGGGTATTACATATGTGTCCCCAACTGTTTTTAGTGAAGTTGCTGATTTGAGGAAAGCAAATTGAGGAAAGCAAACTGTAATTAATTCTCTATTGCCAAAAATAACAAGAGCTAGGATCTAACTGTGGAGATAAGCAGAATATTTTCTTCTGCTGTTTTTCATAGGGGTCAAATCTAATTCCAGTATAAACATGGGCTTTAGAGACATGAAAAATAATTTAAAAAACATTTTAATCTACTGCAATAGATCACATTATTATCAACTGTGAGCGTTAAAAGACAAGCAGTGTTTATACCGGTTTCACCTATCCCATTAAAACAGAAGTGGAAAACATCCGCATTAACTTTAAAATACAAATATTTAATTCATAACAGATTCCAAATAATACCACAAAACTATTTTAAACACATTCAGGAATTCCTACAGCAGAACAACCTGATGTCAGCCAAGTCATTACAAAGAAACCTAGGTCACTTTTTTTTTTTCCCCAGACACTTACTACTACTTCTATTATTTACGAAAGCTTCTGTTAAAATGGAAACAAGGTCAAAAAAAGCTATGAGTTTGCCAATTTCACCTTAAAGGCACATCTGTGGACCCATGATGTTTCATAGGTACATCAATGACATACGAAGTCATGAAAAGCAAATCAAAATATAAATCAAAAAAAAAATAACTAGAGCACACATCCCCAAAGTATATACGCCAGTGTACAGAAATTGGTCTTCAAGGCTGTATTTACTAACAGGTCTCCTTATCAGATTCAGGTGTGTAATGTTTTCAAAGACTAATGTTTTGTGGCCCAACACATTGGTTAATTTTTATCTTAACACTGAAATAATGATGCTGACATTATCCAGCTACAGAACAATTCATATAGTCTAATCAATTGCCTTGAAGCTTCAAAAGAAATTACTACCTGCTGCTCATCTTCATAAAATATCAATTTGTTTACTAAAGCTTTAAAGCTTCCAGAAAGTGTTTATCAACACTAGCTCAAAATAAAACTCATTCTTTTCAATATAAGATCATTAATCTCAGAGCATATGCAGGACAAACTTTTACCTTAATAATATTCTGAAGAACCTTCTCTGTTACCACTGCTTTATGGCAAGCTGTCTTTTGGTATAAGTCTACAACAACTTCCAATGATCTCTCAGCAAATGGTACATAATTCAATGCTACCCACTCCGCCTAGGAAAAGAAATTAGCAAATTACTGAACTATATGTGAAAAAAGATAAAGACGTATGTTTTGCGCTGAAGTCTCAGTATAATACATGCAAGGCTTGCTAAGAATATGGTCCAAGCAATAAAACAGCAAATACAATGCAGTCTGACTATGAAAATGTACTCAACATTGAAGTAAAGTACATTTAAGTAGGAGAAATGTTGCGGTCTAGGCAAGACAACTACATTAAGACAATCTTTAAGGAAATTTAACTCACCGGTGCAAATAGTTGTATCTAGTGTGATTCCATTGTGTTGCAGGACAAATAGAATAAGAAAAATTAATACATACATAATAGTTACCTCTTTGATTACACTGAATCAGATGCTCATGCTTAGTGAACAGCAGAGTACACAGATAAAAAGAATTATGGAACATGTCCCACTTTTTTGCAGCACGTGCAATTAAAAAATTTGCAGCTTGAGGGAATTTTCTCCATTCAAAATTATCATGTCTTTCTATTAAATTTGGTATCACATGTAGGACAAGTTATTTTAGATTGGACAAATTCAGATGCATTCGCTACAACTGGTGTCCAGGCAAGACCTTTCCTACACAAAGGAATACAAAGTATAAAAGCAAAGCAGAATTCAAAGGGAGCAAACGAAGATAACAAAAACATGTAAAAAATACTAATAACTTGTTACACAACATGCACAGCAAAGGTTTACAGACGGAATAAATGCATCTTGCTAAACAACCTATAGCTGAAGCTGAATTGGGTTCACCAGCCAAATGAAGCAAGTGAGATTCCTAACTAATTACCTGATTATACTTCGCATTTGCAATGTGCTTTGTTTCCAGCTGTCCATACTGTGGAGGCTTGCAGGAAAATTCTACAAAGGCCAACAGCTGGTCAAAGATTGCAGGATACATTATCTGCATACTTTCTGAGCCCACACATATAGCCTATACCAGAAGAAAATACACAAGCTTAAATATATTATGTTGAGCTTTCACATTCAAAAATTTGCATCAGTAAAAAGAGCTCCTAAAGAAAAATTCACATATAAGACTATGCAAGAGGCATGCTGTATAAAAGACAGTGCATAGTTCTAACAGTTTAAGCAAAGTAAGTTCTATTATTTTATTAAAGCTAATTAAGTGGCAAGATACCTGGGCATATATATTTTAATAAATACATACATCTCATTCCATTCAATAAAAGCTGTCTTCTCTTCACAAATTCTGCTTTGACAGGACAGCAAAATATGCCTTATATGTCTTGTCTGTTGATCTCAGACACGTCTAAGTTCTACTTCAAGGAACACTTAAATCTCAGAAGTAATTCATATAAGGTTTTTGTAAGTAGTTAAAATTGTGTCTTGCAGAAAGGAACATAAATAAAATGAGAATGATACGATTTTGGTATAGCTGAAACTCATAATCTTGCTTTAAAATGGAAAACATTTCAGGAAGGGTGTGCTTTTAAGATGTCAATGAAATATCACATTGTCATAGGCTAATGATTTCCTGTTGCAATATAAATCCCAAGGCAATCTTAGGGCATTTATTTTCAAAGCCAGACACAATGATTCTGTGAAGTTACTCCAATTATTTTCTGTCATTTTAAATGCCTTGCTTTTCCTCACAAAGTCTCTCCTCTCAAAGCCTCAAGAAACAGTCTATTTATTGCTCCACAAAAAGACCTTGTGCTTGGTACTGTCATTTTTCTCTGGGTAGAAAACAACCCCCCTTTTCATGAATCACAGATCATCCATGACAAATTGTGGCTCAACTCACTCAAGGTATTAACAGCTCCGATGGCTGTTTTGAGTGCAGCCTCTATACTGGAGGCTGTGCTATGAGCTGTCGCAGCCAATTGGCTTGAAAGTATCCCAAGTCCCCAGCCATGAGAGCAAGCAAACCAACATGGGCTACAGGCACTGTCATTGCTAGATCACCCTCAGACCTAGCTGCACCCTTGGGCAATCTACAACCTGCAGCAGAGCACTCCATGAATCATCAATGGCCTTTCCGTCTTTCTCAGCTTCCTGCAATTAAGAGCACATGTCTAGTGCTCAAAAGGCTTTATCAACATTACGAATATAGTGCAGCACTTATTTTAAAAAGCCACATCCCTTTTCTGGTGCTCAAGTTCAAGACTGTACTGAACTCTGGAAAAGATGCTTTGATGCTAGAAGCTCACCTGTGTGGCAGAAGGTGCTTAACTGCTTATCTGAATGTATCGAACACTGTAAAAAATTTCAGCTGATAGGCTCCTGCACTAGAGTCACTGCACTAAAGTTTAACAGGTTAATGCAAGATTACATACCTATTAGAAAGGGTATAAAAACTATTTTATATACCAACAGATGGCTTAGAAAGAGAAAGGAAGCATCCACAACCTCCTGGATAACTTTTGTGTAGATGCAGCTTACTTGCACAGGTCCAACTTACACTACCCACAGAAGACTATCTTAACAAACCCCAGGGCTCAGTACTGGGACCAGTTCTGCTTAATATCTTTATGAATGATCTGGATGAGGGGATGAAGTGCACGCTCAGTAAGTTTGCAGATAAAACCAAGTTGGGCAGAGTGTTGATCTGCTAGGAAGGCTCTGCACAGGGATGTGAACAGGCTGGATCGATGGACAGTGGACAACTGCAAGACATTCAACAAGGCTCAGTATTGGGTCCTGCATTTGGGCCCATGCACCGCTAGAGGCTTGGGGAACAGTGGCTGGAAAGCTGCCTGGTGGAAAAGGACCTCGGGGTATTGCCAAGTTATGAGCCAGCAGTGTGCCCAGGTGGCCAAGAAGGCCAACAGCATCATGGCTTGTATTGTGTGGGCAGCAGAACTAGGGAAGACATTTGAGGTGCTGAAGCAGTCCAGAGAAGGGCAAAGAAGCTGGTGAAGGGTCTAAAGCACAGTCTTATGAGTTGCGGCTGAGGGAACTGGGGTTGTTCAGCATGGAGAAAAGGAGACTTAGGAGAGACCTTGTTGCTTTCTACAACTACCTGAGAGGAGGTTGTAGTGAAGTGGGTGTTGGTCTCCTTTCCCAAGTAAAAAGCAATAGGACAAGCGGAAATGGCCTCAAGTTGTACCTGGGGAGGTTTAGGCTGGATGTTGGGAAAAACTTCCTCACTGAAAGGGTTGTCAAGCACTGGAATAGGCTGCCCAGGGAAATGGCTGAGTCATCATCACCTTCCCTGGAAGTATTTAATTGACATGTAGATGTGGCATTGAGGGTTTTGCAGTGGACTTGGCAGTGTTAGGTTAATGGTTGGAGTCCACGATCTTAAAAGGTGGTTTTGAACCTAAACAATTCTATGATCTATAATAGCCAAAATTCAAAATATATTTGCCATTAATTCCAAGATTTTTATTATTTTTATTCATTTCAGGATCAGTGGCAAACAATTTCAGATGCTACTTGTTCTGTGCTGGTGAACAAAACCAATAACTATTTCCTATTTGAAGTCTGTGCATGAGTAGCTTCTTATTCTTAATACTTAAAACTCTTGTAAAAGCTTTAATTTACAAATAGAAGCATATTCTATTCAGTCTATTGGAGTATTTTCAACTCTAAAAGTATCCATATATTATAAAATGGAGAATTAAGTAACTTAGTTTTGAAAATTCATCTAACTAGAACGGCTTTTCAATGATGTTTATGCTTCTGACATCAGATAACTTACCTAAGCTGCAGAAAAACTCAAAAATAGCCTAGCAGAGTGAGTGACAAAGGATGTTTTCAGTACCTTTAAGAGCTGGTTATTAAAACTGAGTACTATTTACTGCATTAAGTGCACTTATTTACATACTTAAGTAGAGAGATGTATAAATCAAAAAGTAATGGTCAGGCAACAACAAACCACAAACAAACCCTAAAATAAAATTCTCTGCGAATTGTTCTTTGTTGTAAAAATTGATACAGGACTTTAGTTTCAGAAATTTGTGCTTTAAAGCATTCTGATACTAACCTTTACATTTTTTAATCATTCAGATTAATCTAACAACTCCCAGTGCAGCTATTGTCATGGGCTATGGCTTTTATACTGGGAGGTACTGTAAAAATTGAGGTACCTTCCTACCTAAGTCTGTATTTGCAAAGTCCTGTAACTGCCACACTAACCATTTAGATTGCAAGAGGGAAGGGGAGATACCCCATTTCGCATGGGGAGTTTTTTTGTTACTGTTTAACAGAACTTCAGCTAAAATAATTAAACATGGATAAGGAGACCAGCAAAGAAATAGAAAATTCTGAGATGAACAGATGGAGTGATTACATGAGACAAAAAAGGATCTGTGCAGGGCTGAGCTGCTGGAAAGTGGAGGCCACAAGAAGATCATGGCTGACTGGAAAAGGACGAAAATGTAGCAGATACAACATTAAAACTTCATGTTATTTGTATCCCCACACACAAAACTGAGATTTAATATCAAACTTCTAATCTTATGTCTCTGTTCTCAAATTACATTCATGAATATTTGTTAATCCCATAAACTAAATGAATGACTGCAAGACAATGATTCTGCCTGGCTGGTGGGGTTTAAGTGAGTATGAGGTAAGTCAACCCACACTAAGAAAAACAAAACAAGATACAGAATTGCTGCTTGTCTAGTAGGCACCATGGTCTATGAACTAAATGGGGCAGGATCCTATTGAGGGGGAGAGGTATGACCACACAGTTAAGCAATGTGGTCATAATATGAAAGCCCGTAGGGAATGAAGTCAGGTCATGTGGATAGTTCTAATTCTGACGTTTCCCCAAGTAGGTCTTTTGGGGGTTTCAGGGTTTGTATTTTTTCAAAGCAGTGCTTAATATAAATGCATTATCTCATTCATTATCAACTTTGCTTCTTCTGAATAAGTAAGTTTTCTGATTGAACAGTGTATTCTGCAAGGAGATACTTTACAACTCCAGAAAGAAAGAAGCACTACTTTTTTTCTAACTATCCAGAAAGATGGCACCGTAATTTGGTGTTTACAGATTCACTTGCATGAAGGGTATATTTTGAGGATGAGTTCTGTAGTCAGAATTTTTTAAGCAGATATGCAGCATTTTCCTTAAGTCATTAACCAGAGGCAAGAAGGTAGGTGCTCTGCCAGAGACCCTTCTATACTTTATGTTTTGCATTAACTCAAAGTTCTCATGATCACTGTTCTTCTAGACTTTGTTATAGTAGTACCTGGGCAATGTAAGGAATACTGTTTGTGGGCCTATTCCCCCAACTCCATGTACAGACCTTCGTAACAGTACAACACTTTAATATTAGATAGACAAGTAAATGACTACAAACACAGCACAACACTTAAGGAATTTCTGTAATCAAGCAAAACTGCCTTTCATAAAGATTATACCATTCCTTTCAATGCAGAGCACTTGGGTTGCACAAGAATGGAGATCAGATTGTTCTATTACAATACACTGTGCAATTACAAATAATTTAAAAAATCATGTTTAAGTCACCAAACTATAGTTCTGAGAAGAAGAACTGAGACACAGTGTAGTTTACCTTTCACCACGCATTTGAAGTCACGTTATTACCTTTTGTAAAACATCTAAAGCTGTAAGCACTGCTTCCTGTAAACTTGTCAAAACTGCTTCAGTGTAAGATGGAAGGATGAAAGGGGAAGCATCGGAACTGATTGGAACTGAAACAGCACCATGCAAAATGACACCCAGCTTTTGAAGATCATCCATGCTGAAACCAGTTTTGATGTGTTGGTAAAGAGCCGGGAATATCTGAATTAAAGCTGTAAGAAAAGGCTGGCTGGGAATGAAAGTCAACTTATCACAAGTAACTGGAGGCCTTGTACTTTCTGAACCAATCCTATACCAGCTGTTCCAGGCTGCCCACCAAAGATTCAAATCTTCAATCTCATCTGTTATTGCAGGTGGTTCAGATCCACTGTATCTTCCTATTCTTTCTCCTATGGAGTCAGTTCTCATGAATGATCTGCCAAGACTAGTGGCAGTTGTTGTCCCTACCACCACAGGTACAGAGACATTGATAGCAGGTGGTGTATCAGGTTTCTCTGAGTCTCGGACAGGAGAAACAATTTGTAAGATCTCTTGGAAGCTTTTCAGAGCAGCCAAGGAAACTTCATTGTTTTTGCTGAGTGCTGCTGATTGGATGTGATCAAGAAGAACATCCCAGGCTTGGGAAAAGTCTCCTATTTAAAAAAAGAGAGGGGAAAAAAAAATATCAACTTGGCATGGACTTCTTCATCCTCTTCCCACCCACTCTGTCTCTAAAAGGCTGTTCATATACTTGCTGCGCTAATATATAGAAATTTCATGAGGTTAGATAATGGCTTGAATGACTTTCAGAATGTATCAGTTCAACCACAACCAGAAAGAATGAATGTAACAGAGAAACACACAAATATGAAGAATGAAACAATATATCTACATTTATGTTGAATTCACTAGCAAAAAATCACATACCCCATCCCATATCAGAAACATGTATTTTCTTAATTCAGTACACTGAAACAGATTAGCTGTTATACATACCAGATGCCTGTTGATTTAAGCACATACAAGGAACTAAGAGTCAAATGTATAGGCATGCAATTAATTTATAAAGAATTGATTTTAAAATGCCCCGATAAGTGTACTGTGGAGAAAGATTTCTTTTTTTTTTTTTTTGAAGTCTGAATTTTTCATTGATTTTAGCTTTAGCTTCCAATTTTCTATGTTACTAATTACAGGTTCTGAATAATTAAAATACTCTTTTTAATTCAGTTTTAATTCAGATTTAATATAGTTTAAAATCTACTACATTTCTGCAGATGACCATTACTCCTGATAGCTACTAATATGTTGATAACTTGTACCACAAATAACCAAAATAAAATAAACCCCAACTTATTCCCAGGTTTGTTTTTATATATATATATATATATATATATGTGTATTAATTGCATACTATGGGATGGTGAAGTTACATTAATGTAATGCAAATTATACATTCCTTGTTTCTTTATTGCTTTCTCCTTATAGAAATTTTAGGTCATTTACCTAAATGACCATTTAGGTCATTAGAAAAATTTAGGTCATTAGGTCATTTACCAAGCTACCGTAAAATCCTACTCCGTACGGTTGTACAACATAAATGTTCAATACTTCACTGACTTTACCAGCGAGCTCTCTTTACGTTGTAAGAGCACTGGTTAAACTTGACACACTGATGCCATGGAAGAGTTCCAGGCAAGTGTTGCATGACCTTAGAAAGACAAAAGAAAAGATATTCTCACAACCAAAAGAACAGAAAAATTACTACTTTTAACAGGCTATTATAAATTAAAGCTATTTGGCACCCATAATTGTGACTACTGAGATTTAATCTCACGTACTGTGATATGGAAGATTAAATTGGTACTTACAATTTTTTGGCTCTAAGGAGCATGAATTAAAAACTCTGTAATTTTCATTACATTTGAGGTGAGACAAAACAGAACACACTTTAAAGCTAAGATTATGATTTTCGCCCAGTACTTTAACTGAAAAAAAAAAAATATACAAGAGCACAAAGTTTATTACTGTATCTCTCACTAACTTTAAACTATAAATTTTACCTAAAGGCTGCAGTAAGTATCTCCTGGTGTTAAAAATTCTTGCAACTCCAGCCAGTGTTAATACCCATGTCTCAGCCCACTGCTTCTCAGCTGTGTCCCTTGAGTGATGAATAAGAATGTTGCCTCCTCCTGATTCAATCTTCTCTTTGTCAGCTGTGGTAGAAGATTCTCTAACCCTATCCAATAGATGAAATAAGACCTGCAATAGTCAGGAAAAGAGGGAAAAGGCAACTTTTCAAATAACATAGTTGTATTCACGGTAAAAGAAGCAAGAAAACCAGTAATTTTTCCATTATCTTTTTGTCACTGGGTCACCTTGAGTATTCCCTTATTCTAAACAGTCTCTGCAACAGCTAAGACTAAGAATCAGCTAACTGATGATCACTTGAGAATGGTTAGAAACAGCATGATCAAAACCACTGAGAACAGTGTTAGCACTAACAGAAGGCTAAAACCAGTGGATCTCAGATACCTCTTAGATACAATAGGCAGACTCAGCTACAGCCTGATTTTTACATAAGGCACAACCAACATGACTGTGATCCAGAACAGGGCATTTCACAGATTCTCTCAAAGAAGAGAGCCAAAAGCTCAGCCTAATATCAGATCAGCCTAAGCACATGACCCTCAAACATCTCCATATTTTTGCACAAAAAATGAGTCATTTCTCCTTGTAGGAAGCAAACATACTTTTATCCAACTCCTGAGTAAGAAAGTAACGATCAAAATACAAAAGTTATGTTCCATAAGAGGTTTTAAGGGCCAGAGAAAGCGTAAGAAAACAACCCCACTCCCCAAGAAATCACATTTCTGCCACCATATGTTGTCTTTAAAAATCTTAATAAACTAGCTAATTGATATTAAAACTGCGTGTCAGTGGCTATTAAAATGTGAATGCAATTTAGAAAACCTTTAGTGGAATCTTGCACATCATACCTTCCATATTACTGTGTGCCATGTTGAATGTTGCAATAAAGTTCCATGAGCACCAATAGTAGAAAACAATGTCTGCCCAGCGCTCTTCCTAACTGCAGGTCGGGGATCCACACATAGCTCTCCAAGTTTGGCATACAGGCATAACCAAAGACAGTCAAATGGTGATGCAGGATGAAAAGGTCTATTCAGCATCACTCCCTTTTCTTCTGCCTGTTTCTGCAACACTGCTTCTTCTTTGTTTAGCTCCTTCTCAATTATTTCACCTCTTTGGAAAAAATAGTCTGAAATATTCCACTACAAAATAAATAAGACATACGCTGTTGTACAATAAAAATACTCTAATGCTCTTAATAATCATGCAGTAAATTGTTTCTCATTTTTATATTTAAGAGTATTTTGTGAAGTGCATCAAGATACTGATTTCCCTACACTGATGGAAGAAGATCAGCACATAAATACCAAAACGTGTAGAAAGTATTTTTCTTAGCCTCAGCTTTAAGGTTCCATTTACACCTGAAGTACTAGGAAGGGAGAGAGTGTATTAAAAATAAAATACTGATGAACATGGTTACAATACAACACTGTTTCTTTAACTAACCCTGGAGTCATGCAGATTAAAGATAAATTCTGCTCACTCAATTTACATACAATTCCAAATGACAGCATAGGAGTTCACTAAGAACTCAAAAAATAGGTTTTGGCTTTAATTTGTAGCATTGACTACAGATTAATTTTAATTTAAAAAAAAAAAGAAAGAAAATAAAGAAAAACAAAAGAGAGCCAGAAACAGCATCACTGTATTTAATATAAAACTCACCAACAAACCAATTGACGTTAAGCTAATATTTAACTCTTGATTGTGAAGTCCAAAGCTTCCTGCAACTTCAACGACTATCTGTAGACAAGTACACGGCATTGTTGGAAGAAAGTCTGTCACAACCAACTGAAGACACTGGAAGGCAGTCCGTATTAGGGACTCTCTTAAAAACACAAAACAAAAACAAAACAGGCACACACTCATTTCTAATTTCTTCAAGAGCACAGCAATGTTTTGAATACAACACCTCGGGAGATAGCGTTATTTAAAAAAAAGAAAAAAAATACATTTAGCATTTTTGAGATTAATTTGCAACATTTTAAGTGCTTTACCTAGAGGCTTTTTAAAGGTATTAAGTTGAAGCTTCAAATTCTGATGAAGCATTTTAGTCCATGTTAACTATCTAATGAACTTCAGATTCTCCAGTGGTGCTCACTAGTTTTACATAGTAAAGTCCACTTCTCTGTTCTAGAGTTCTAGGACTTCTTAGTTTAAATGTGTCAGCTAAAAAAGCCACAATAGACAAAACAAAGCTTAAGTTTAAGCACAATAATCTTCCAAAGAGTATGCTCTTCTGGACAGTTTCTTGTTACAAATCACTTAAAGTATGCCAAACAGGTAGGCAAAATATATATTATATTGGACAAAACCTTTTCAAAATATCTTGCCTTCTGAATGCAAGCATTAAATAAAAATGTAGTACAGAAAGCAAGTAAGACCATCATTATGCTAGCATGCATCTTTCCTAATAAATAAAAATACATTCCTATTTAATGTTTGCATTCAGAATTTAATTCTGAAGGCAAAATATTTATGAAATATCTATTTAATAGCAGTTATTTTGAAAAGATTTTGTCTAAGATAAGATATAATATAGAAAAGGTTCATGAGAAGGAGGTCTCTGAAGCAGTAAGGTCATCTTTAACTAAAACCTTGGAATCCTGGAATCCAGGATGTTCACTGACCAGAGAGGGAAGACTTTAGTGAACAAAGTGTCATGGTCAGTAAGTTTATATGTAATGTATGATAACAGTGCCTGCATCTTGTGCTCACAGCTATAAGTGAGGTAAGACAGTCAGCTGTTTCCCAAGGAAAATGAGGCTTGCTTAATTTTTTTCCTACTATAGTTGATATGATGTTGGCAGACAATGCTATGTAGTTAAGTAGATTATTCTATATGCTTTGCTGGAGGAGACTAAGATATAACACAAGATCTTAGTAACATATTGAGTTATCTACCAGCAACATATGAGCGAGATGAAAAGGGATCTGAAAATCGTCTTGAGAAGCAATCTCTGTTGGTTCTCATCCATCAACAAAAAAAGTGAAAATCAAAAGGCATGTAGGAACCACAGAACACATTGCACCAAGTACAGAAACAGCAGGTACCAAAGGAAGCATGGTTACCAAAAAGAGGATGCTCACAACCATATATATGCAAACATCCTCAGGGATTTTGGGGAGTGCTACTGCTAGAGCAAGCAATACTGATACAAGGGCAAAATCCTTCAAGCATTTGAAGGGACTCTAGGAGGTCTTCATATGGCCAGAAGACAGAAGCTAAGGTGGGGTGGAAGGCGAGAGATGCCAACATGAATTCTTCTGATACCAGGGTTATTTGATGACCTATCCTGGTGCCAGTCTTGACTAGCACCAAAGAAGGAATAATATGGTCTAAGTGTGGGTACAGTTTTTGGTGCTTACAGTTCCAGGGTTCGATGTTCATTTTACGGCTCATTTCAAAATACTCCCTGAAACTTCACCTCTCACTTCTCATTGTAACATTCCCCCTCTGTTGGCAAGAGTCAGCTGTGCTAGTCAGTCAAGGGATTCACCCACAGCAAGTGAATAAACTTCCACCCTTATGCTACCAGCACCCATTTTGGGAGGAAGGCTTCAACAAAAACAGAGTGTTCAGAAGATGCCACACATCAGAGACTACCCAAAGATTTTGGAAGAAAAAGAAACAACAGAAGAACTGTGAGCAACAGCAAAGCCATACAGAATTATCTGCAAGCACCAGACATGTGTCCAGCAGATGGTCAAGATTAAGTGAATTGGCACAAGGAGTACTCCTCAGTGTATACTGCATGGTGATCACAGAAGACACTAGAGTGGAACAATACCCCATTCTTCTGAAAGATTAATTCAGTAAAATAAAAGTGTGCTACAGAAGAAGTTAGAAATTTTACTTCTGTTGAGTAAAACTGTTCACAAGCTAAAACTAACAATGAAAATGATGGCTATAATTGAGGTGACTATTAAAGTGAGAAAAAAAAGTGGAAGTACTCTACTGCTTTTATCCTACTCGATTTTAAAATTTCATTTCCATCACTTACCCTTGATCACTTCGGATTGCCCCCATGACTCCAAGCACCAATGGCCAACCAGGTCCTAAGCTGTCACCCTGACTTTGCAAAATCTGTAGCACACACTCCAACTGCTTGATCCTGATATCGGGATGACTAATGTTTGACAGTTCCTTTAGTGGATTCAATAAAAGCAACTGCAGTCTCTAAAAGTAAACAATAAAGCATAGTAAGGATGCTAAAATTTAACTGATCCTTGCAACTTTACAGTCACCCAGCAGGGCTAGACTCAGCTTCCTAGTACAGAGACCTTGAAAAAACTACCCATTGAACCTCAACAAAAGAGAGAGTAAAAATATCAGAATGTTTTATTAATAACGGGTTGAATAGCAGTGATTTAGAAGGTCAGACAATTTATTTTTAACCTGCCAAAGTATCACATATACACTTCTAAACATTCTGGAATTGTTTTACACTTAAGAGGATGATCTGTAATTTGTTCTAACAAATGGACATAATATGCAAGCCTCAGCACTTTTGTTATATATTTGAAACAAGTAAGGAAGGTAGTTCATTAGAATGCATGAGGTAATTTTCTATAGTTACACTGGAGTGTTACAGCTGTAAGCTTTTATAAACTCAATAGTAAAGTTGCTTTATGAATGGCCCTAATTCATTGAACTGTAGAAAATTTCCTCTAGGGAAGATTTTGATTTCATGTTCATTTTAAGTTCCAGAAAAGGAGGAAAGCAGCTGCTCTTAAACTTACTTTACCTGATTTTGAGATAATGGAGGATCATGGTTGAATGTCAATCCTGCTTTAATGAGAGAAGTTAAAGCTTCTGCTCCCCATTCTCTCATTCTGGAGTTTGGATGCTGACACACCTGAAAACACATCAATGTGTTGTTTAAAGTCACTTTTCTTTAACCAAGGTTTGAATATATGTAACAATATTATAAAAGGGTATTTTTAATTATATTAGAATTTACATACACTATTATAATATTTTTACAACAATACAATATACCTGTAGATGACAAAATTATTTTTAATTGTAAAGAAATAGTATCTTTTGGACAAACATACCTTCTGAATAAGGAAGCAATGGGAAGCAGTGAAAGACACAGAAGGAAAAGTAATGAAAACCACAGCAGTTCAAGCCAATACATTTTCCAAAATGAATATACTAACTGCTAATTCAGAGAGTGACTGGTTAAAAAGCATCACCAAACAACTCTTCAATGAATGCCTGAAACTCTCAGGTTTAACTTTGCCTTAAGCTACTATAAAATTCAAAGCTTCATCTTTCACACATTGCTTCACATAATCAAGAGAGGAAGCATGACAGTAGCTAACACAGAAAGCATCCGCTCTTCTATATTCTCAAATACAAAAAGTAACTACACAGTGAATATAAAATAAGCCTTACACTCCATTATTTCAAAACAGTAGCAAATACTATTTCAAGCTGAAGTTTCAAATGTGTGTCTTCTCTTTGTGAACCTATCTAAACCTAACAGTTTTGCTAATTGCTTTTTAGAGCAGAAAAATTAAAAACGTGTAGCAAATCCAGTTCATAGATACCTCATAAGAACTGTACTCCCATAACTGATACACTACCCTGAAATAACTCAGGTAAGTCCACTGTTTCATTGACATCTGCACAATTATTTCCACCCACCCTTCCAGCACTAGCTCAGGGGGTATGAGAATCCAGAATCAAAGTCTAAGGAAGGATCATTAGGAAGGCTGGCGGTTTTGTGTTTTGGACATTCCCTTATCAATCACTGGCCAAACAGAAAAAGAGGACAATGCAGAAGAGCCAGCTTAACGTTAAAAAATGCAGTCAAGGAACAGCTACTCTCCTGAATTACTTATATTTTTGTTACCTTATATATAAAAAAGAGAGAATTCAAACTACTTCATGATGCTCTGAATTTGACCAGATAATCAGTTCCTGAAACAGGGAACAGATTCTTCCCTCGGGTTGCGTTTAACTGAATTTGGCATTGGTGTTCTCCTTCCTTATTGTACCTCAAAGATGATCTGCATAAATCAGGTTACAGATGGCCTCTTAATACTGTTTGAAATAATGCACTGGTTCTAAGGAAGTCTAATACTTTCTGGAAAATGAGGAAGAAAAACTTTCTCCTTTACCCACTTTAAATCAAACCCTGCTCTTGCATTTCTCTCTTCTACGTACCTGTATAGAGAATTAAAACCTTACAATTATATTCCATTATCTGTTTCTAATTTCAAATTCAAAATTTGAGATTTTTTTCCTTGATAGAGCACATTTTTCATGTTGTAGTTAAAATACTGAAGAAATCACCATTATGACACCTAGTTTTATATTTGTACAGTATTTTCTTAAAGATAACATTATAAAATGTTAGCTTAAGCATTTTTAAAACAAGCAAACCCTTTGTTAGTAAATCTAGTGACTTCAATCTATCTGGTAAGGATGCAAAAACATGTATTAAAATCTTCCTAGATATTTGTACTAGGTGAATCCAAAGTGAAACCTGTTTGCGTTACCTTCGTTGTAACATATACATGAAGTATAATAAATTGATAATTTTAAACACTGCTGTGTTTAAAACATATGAGGACTGATGGCACCTAAAAGTCAATAAGATATATTAAAATACTGGAATGTAAGTATATAAGTTCACTTTTAAAATAAAATTGTGAAGATTCAAGTTGCAAAACCAAAGTGCATGTAAAAGCAATCTGTTTTAAAAAACTACACTTTACAAATGTATTTCCACAAGATCTTTATTAATACAAACTAACTTCTAGTACAACATATAAAAGCAATTATTTACCTCCAGAAGATGACCGGTCAGAGGTCTCCAAAGAATCTCAATCCTGTGCATGTTAACTAGTCCTGTTTCCAGTAATTTAGCAACAGCAAAAAGTGATGGTTCCTTAATAAAATGGAATTTGAACACATGACTTTGAGGTGACTCAGATAATGTCAGAGCCTGTTGCTACATTATAATTTACAAATTAAGGTGCAACTCATCTCACTGAAGTACTATGTTTTGTAGGCTGTGTATGCTGTCACAACAGCTTGGGTAGCATGGCTGGGAAATTTCCACAGCACCTGCAGTACTTCATGAGAAGCCACAAGGGGGTAGCAACAGCATATCATGACAAACACTTCTTTCATAATTTTTCATATAGTTTTCTCCAAGTTTGACAATAACCAGAGCGCTGATGTTCCTTTCAAAACTGAATATTTTTACACAGTCCTCCCTCCAAACAGTTTTATAAGATACGTTACTAGCCAAACAGTCTTTTCCCCATGACAACTTTTAAAGTTGAGTTTATATATGAACAAACAATAAAGGATATTTCATTTAAGAATCCCCTTATGCTTTATATTCCATCAGCTTCATAAATGCCCTGCAGGAATATGATAGTTTTCCTATTCATCAAGTACATATGCAAATATTTGTGATAAGCTTTTTCTAGTTTTTAGTTATATTTTTTTATATAAAGATACAGTCAAAATAACTGTTGCACTGGAATTATTCTGTTGTTATTTCTGCTGATATTTTATTCTTATTTTCAATTTATTTTAAACACAAACTTTGCTTATTTTAATTCACTCGCTGTTGCTGTAATTGGCAAATATTGTAACATATTTTCTGTCACCATTATCTCTACTCTAATAGATCAAAGAAAAACTTGCAGAAACTCTCCTCTGGAATTACATTGTGACTAAAATACATACTCAATCTTTTTCAATCAGAGGGTCTTTAACCTTTCTGACTAAAGGTTGTTTACTGAGGCTGACAGGGATACCATCATTTTCCCAAGTAATTAAGAATTATCAGGGGGTTTTCAATATCTAAATTGTCAGGCTTCTTCTGAAGTGTATTATAAGAGAAAACTGAAATGAAACTGAGCACCTCACAGAACATACTGTGCTATTCACAATCCCTAACCTCTGAAATTACAAGGGCTTTTGAAAGTTTTATCCATCCACAATCTGATTAATAGAAATACATGACATTCCTTAGTCAAGAAAAACCAGCAAAAATGCAATGAGAATGTTCAAGAGAATTTAGTAACTGTATGAACCATTACAAACAAGACATTTTCTGGTTCATAATTTCTTTTTTACTCTGGAGTATCAAATGTATTACTGTCTTAATATTAGAAACAGCTTAAAGGACTCTGGAAGTGTTCAAAACCCATGTAGATGAGGCCCTTAGTGACATGGTTTAGCAGTGGACTTGGCAGCTCTGGGATAAAGGTTGGATTTGATGATCTTAAAGGTCTTTTCCAACCTAGCTGATTCTATGATTCTATGATAAATGTACCTCTTCTGCCTGTTTCACAAACACATCTAAAAAGAAACTAAAAAATTGTACCTTATTGTTTCCATAGGCCATATCCATGGCTTCCAGAGACAAGGAGCAAAGGGCATTTATTAAGTGATGTAAAGACACGTCGTCGAGGTACCTGAAAAATAACAGCTATGAAAACACTGCCAAGCTTGATAAACACACATTATTTTAATTATCAGATAAGGTTTCTTACTGTGAGCTTTCAAAAAGCCTTGAAAGTATGTTGGATATAACTGGCAGATCAGTCATAACTGCTGTAGTCAGAACCTTGAAAAAGAGACAGAAACGTCTTATAGACTGCAACAGAAAATACTACATAATCATTAACTGTAAAATGAACAATCATGATCATGCTTACTGTGCTGGGCCCTTCTACAGCTCTTCCAGGTTTTAACGCACCCCCAACACCAGGCTTCAGTCCCAGAATCCACACAAGGTGCTGAAATATAAAACGATCATTTTCAGAAAAACAGCCTTTTCAGGCTCCTCTTAGCAAAGAATCTAACAGTGTACTTGAGCTAGCTGGCAATCTTCCAGCCAAACAGAATTCAAGAGAAATTCTACAGAACTTACTCAAGGCAATACAAAGTACACAATAAGTAGAACCAAAGCTTCTTCTACTGCTCACATAAGAACTCAAATCCAAATTATGGCAAAAAAGGAAGGCATAAATATTTCCTTTGTACCTGAAGAGTAGCCAGGACAAGTTGCCATGATGTACCAAGAACAGCTCCATGGCAGTGAGCTAAGTTGAGTAATGTCCTCATACATTGGATATTTTTTGAAGTCAGCTAAAATAAACCACAACAAACAACCATGCTATTATTATTATTCTACAACAACAGTGTTTCTAGGGAACTTGCAATTTTTTATTAAATAAAGATTACATTTTGTTTGCACTGATGCAATATATCCTTTTTACAGAAGTAGTTCAGCATCCCTTCTGCTCTCAGTCTCATCTTGCTGGGGTTGAGTATGATTTGATCACTGCCCTTTCCTCCCAGTTTCACATTTTATCAAATGTGAAAAGAGACAAGTTGGAGTACGTCCACTTTAAGTGTATCTTCTCCACAAAATCAGAGTCTATCTTAAAAAACCCATGTAAGTGAACCTTCATACACAGGCACAAAACAGATCCAGGGTTTTTCAAATGGAATGGATGGCAGCTGCTAAGATAAATCAGATGAAGAACAACAGTAAGTCTTCCTTGCACATAGAGAACTTTGCTCTCCAGGGCTGCTCCAAATTAAAAGCTTAGCTTAACATTTCCGATAACCATTATTTGTAAGAATGCTGTTTTATCTGTTGCCTATTTTTGAAACACAGTGCGATGCAGAAAGAAGCTGTTAAGCAGGGTGAGATCACTTACAAGTTGTACTTACCATTACTGTTCCCTGTGGCTGAAGAGCTAAGGGCTGCCCTACTGCTACGACCTGCTGGTGAGACTCACTTGAGGGACTGATCATTTGAACATTCTGTCCCTGAATGGAATATGCTAGAGGAAAATTGAGAAGGAAAAAAAATAATATATAAAATCTGTATTTAAAATCCAGTACTTACTGGTAGTAACAACCACCTTCTGGCAAATGCTGTCCAGATAATTTTTGTTCCAGTTTTAAGGTAGGTCACTTTGAGACCTTTAGTCATATTTAGATTATTATGTCATTGCCTTACAGAGTTAAAGGAGCCAGTAATTACTCCCTCTCACTATTAGATATTGCTTGCAACACATTAATATATTTTATGTCAGGACTGGGATATTTGTGCTACAATATGAGCATTAGACTATGTCTCAACCCAGTTATCTGTGGTAATTGTGTGTAAGTGGTATCACTGTGTGCTACCACTGTACTAGTGCACTCAAAAAATGAAGGTGTCATAAATGCTAAATCATGAGGTTTTTCCATTACAAGACTTCAGGACACCCATTTTATAATTCAGCTGTAAAAAGAAGAGTAACCTATATAAAATAAGACAACTTCCTTCTACAAGTAATAGAGGAGCCGACAAGGAGAGGTGCCATGCTTGACCTTGTGCTCACCAACAGGGAAGGGCTGGTTGGAAATGTGATGCTCCAGGGCAGCCTTGGTTGCAGTGACCACGAGATGGTCGAATTTGAGAACCTCGGGACAGTGAGAAGAGCGTGCAGCAAGCTCACTGCCCTGCACTTCAAGAGAGCAGACTTTGGCCTCTTCAGGAACCTGCTTAGTAAGGTTCCATGGGATACAGCCCTAGAGGGCAGGGGGGCCAAAGACTGTTGGTTGATATTCAAGGATCACCTGCTACAAGCTCAGGAATGTTGCATCCCAACTAGAAGGAAGTGCAGCAGGAGGGCCAGGAGACCTCCTTGGATGGATAAGGAGCTGCTCAGGAAAATTCAAAGGAAAAAAGAGGCTTATAGAAGGTGGAAGCAGGGACAGGCGGCCTGGGAAGAATACAGGGATGTTGGCCGAGAAGCTAGGGACCAGGTGAGGAAGGCTAAGACCCAGTTAGAATTGAACTTGGCTAGGGATGTTAAGGATAACAGGAAGGGATTCTATAGGTACGTAGCGAGTAAAAGACAGACTAGGGACAACGTAGGCCCCCTTCGGAAGGTATCGGGAGAACTGGCTACCCTGGATTTGGAGAAGGCTGAGGTTCTTAATGACTTCTTTGCCTCGGTCTTCACTGGCAAAGCCTCTGACCGCACCACCCAAGTCTTGGAAGGCGAATGCAGGGACTGTGAGAATGAAGACCCTAGGCCCACTGTGGGAGAGGATCTGGTTCGAGATCATCTTAAAAACCTAAACGTACACAAGTCCATGGGACCTGAGGAAATCCATCCGCGGGTCCTGAAGGAGCTGGCGAATGAAGTTGCCAAGCCACTGGCCATCATATTTGAAAAATCATGGCAGTCAGGTGAAGTTCCCAAAAACTGGAAAAAGGGAAATATAACCCCCATTTTCAAGAAGGGGAAAATGGATGACCCGGGGAATTACAGATCAGTCAGTCTCACCTCTGTGCCTGGCAACCTCTTGGAGCAGATTCTCCTGGCAGGCATGCTAAGGAACAAGAAAAACAAGGAGGTGTTTGGTGACAGCCAGCATGGCTTCACTCAGGGGAAATCCTGCCTCACCAATTTGGTGGCCTTCTATGATGGGGCTACAAAACTGATGGACAGGGGCAGAGCAGTTGACGTCATCTACCTGGACTTGTGCAAAGCGTTCGACACTGTCCCACACAACATCCTTGTCTCTAAATTGGAGAGACATCAATTTGATGGGTGGACCACTCAGTGGATTAAGAACTGGCTGGATGGCCGCACGCAAAGAGTTGTGGTCAATGGCTCGATGTCTGGCTGGAGATCGGTAACGAGTGGTGTCCCTCAGGGATCGGTGTTGGGACCGGTCTTGTTCAACATCTTTGTCGGTGACATGGACAGTGGGATTGAGTGCACCCTCAGCAAGTTTGCCAATGACACCAAGCTGTGTGGTTCGGTTGATACGCCGGAGGGAAGGGATGCCATCCAGAGGGACCTCGACACACTTGTGAGGTGGGCTGATGCCAACCTTATGAAGTTTAACCATGCCAAGTGCAAGGTCCTACACCTGGGTCAGAGCAATCCCAGGCACAGCTACAGGTTGGGCAGAGAAGAGATTCAGAGCAGCCCTGCAGAGAAGGACTTGGGGGTGTTGGTCCATGAGAAAATGAACATGAGCCGGCTGCAGTGTGCGCTCGCAGCCCAGAAAGCCAACTGTATCCTGGGCTGCATCAAAAGGAGCGTGACCAGCAGGTCAAAGGAGGTGATCCTGCCCCTCTACTCTGCTCTTGTGAGACCTCACTTGGAGTATTGTGTGCAGTTCTGGTGTCCTCAACATAAAAAGGACATGGAACTGTTGGAACAAGTCCAGAGGAGGGCCACGAGGATGATCAGGGGACTGGAGCACCTCCCGTGTGAAGACAGGCTGAGAAAGTTGGGGCTGTTCAGCCTGGAGAAGAGAAGGCTGCATGGGGACCTCGTAGCGGCCTTCTAGTATCTGAAGGGGGCCTGCAAGGATGCTGGGGAGGGACTATTCATCAGGGACTGCAGTGACAGGACAAGGGGTAACGGGTTCCAACTTAAACAGGGGAAGTTTAGATTGGATCTAAGGAAGAAATTCTTTACTGTGAGGGTGGTGAGGCACTGGAATGGGTTGCCCAGGGAGGTTGTGAGTGCTCCATTCTTGGCGGTGTTCAAGGCCAGGTTGGATGAGGCCTTGGGTGGCATGGTTTAGTGTGGGGTGTCCCTGCCCATGGCAGGGGGGTTGGAACCTGATGATCTTAAGGTCCTTTCCAACCCTAACTATTCTATGATTCTATGATTCACTGCTTCATTTCCATAGAGATTCGTGTAGCTCACTCATGCATACTGCTTCACAGACTTACGATCTAATAATAAAGTTAGCTTTTGGGCTGGAGTAAAGGTACTGGTCCTTATTCCTAGACTAAGATAATCTGTTTTAAATTCATATTTATATTAATCTGCATATTCTCCAGATAGCTGCACTTCTTAGTACATAGTAACTCATTTTCAAAATTAGAAATTGAGTACATCCTCAACTGGCATATCCCATGAATTACAACATTCTCTCAGGATGTGGGGAATACCAATTCAACCTCTTGTAAGTGGAACAGAGACCAGAAAGGAAGATCTTCCATTTATGCAGTAACTACTACCTACCATCACTAGACAATTGTAGAAAAGACTGTAGTAGACCACAAATGCAGGATGTTCCAGCAAACTCTTAAGTATCCAAGTTGCTCAGAGACCCTTTCAGAATTTGAATGCTTTAATCACATATTCCAACGTATCTTTAAAATTGTAAACAGATCTCCTTAGAATATGAACTTTTGACATATGCTAAGCATTCAGGAAGTTTTAAGTTCACTAGAATGCTGCAAGACTAACTGGTTCTGGAAAGCAGGCAGTCTAGATCCTGTTTGAGGATTCTAACATAATCTAGTATAGACAAATTCTATAGTTGCATATATCTTTTGAATCGCATCCTGGGAAAACTCAGGTTTATTGAAGAATATACAGAAGCACAGTTAGGGAAAACCTATATGCTTACATTTGCTGGATAGAGCTGCAGTTGTGCTGTTTAATACAGTAAGGGCATAGTGAGGAGGCAAGGATCCTTTGCAAATGGCAGTGATAAAGGCATCTCTTGATGTTACAAGACCCAGTCTTCCACAAAGTGCAGCCATGGTCAGTTCTGCTTTTAGAATATTTTCAGTGGCAGCTTCATCAGTACTGAAAGAGTACACATTGTTTATCAAGAAATAATTCACAGTACAGAAGCTGAAAGAAACTGAAAGAACAAGAGCGTAGACTTTAAACTTGTCAACATCACAAATACTGAAGAGAAAGCATAACCAATCAAAAAAAAATATCTTCAGAACCATTTCCTATAAAATTGGTCTTTAGTTCTGAATGATTTAGCAAAGCAGCCTGTGAGGAGGTATTTAGCTCTGGTTTCAGAAAATGGTGTTTGATACCAAAAGATTCCTTGAAAGACACAATTAAGTTACCAAAGTTATTATCTAGTAAAATGCTTTTCCACTTCAAAGACTGCACAATATTAACAAGTACTGAGACATAATTTAGTATCTTATCAACAGTAATCAGAACATATAGAATCACTTCAATATGCCGAAGCATTCAAAGTAAAAAGGAATAAAAATAATATAAACATTTTAAATGCAAGCCTTTGAAAAAGTAATTAATTGTTCTATATTGAAATACATTAAAGGTTGATGCTTTGTTGTTTACTATTAACAGATCCTCACTCAACCTAGCCATCACTAACCCACAAACCTATCTGCTCAGATGCCATGAACTGCACTCTCTCATGCAACTTCCAACTTGACCAGTATCAGAAGTCATTTCAAAATATAGCTGGGAATGTCATCTTTGAAGAAAACCAAGAGAAATTAAAGACCAAATACCTTGCATCAAGTAGAAGTGATAAAGCAGCCAGAAGACCACACCAACAAGCATTCACCATTTCTTCCCAGACAGCTCTGCTAACTTGAAAGAAATATATATAATTGTTTATAGCAGAAACACTGTATTTTTCTTAGTAACCTTCGATTACATATCAAAACCAAAATCCTTGCTACTGCATCTTTTAAGTGTGCTTTTATATGTATGTTTAGACAGGCACATATGCATATAGACAAACACGCTCCTATCAGTACTATTTTAACAGTCCCACTTAAGGTAATGTTGCTAAAGATGTCACCAAGGCAATGCTTATTCTAACCTATACCAAAAAGATCTAACAGAGGTATAGGTAACTATTTTTAATCTCTGTCTGTAAAAATATGCATTCAGAAGCACATGAATGTGGGACAAGAAACTCACTGAAATTTTGCTGTGAAGCCAAAAATACTCTCCCCCTGGTATTTATAATTCACTTTATTTTTTATTTTCTATTTCTTTACTCTAATAGGAAAAAATTACAGGCATATAACCTGCCAGTATAATTTCCACACCTTTCCCCCTGCACCAGGCCATGCCAGAATCCTAGGCTGGGCCGGTGCATTCATGACTGCAGCACCCTGGATAGCTCCACTGTGTTCGAGACAGGTCCCTTTCCTCTCCTCCTGGGTACAACCTGCAGCACTACGGTCTCCGCTCACTCATACACAACTCAAAATCCCTCCCGAGACACAAGTATTTCTGTAAGTACATATACAGACTCCTCATATGCTGCACAAATACATGCCTCAGTTCCTATTTGTTCTGCTCTTAAAGAAGTTCTTCCCTAAGTACTTCAATCTTACTTGAAATCTCTCCATTAAAATGTTCATCTTTTTATCTTGTTCTAGAAATATATTCTTTAATGTGGTCTTAATTGCCACATTTCATCCCAGTCAGGGTGTCTCTTGCAACCTTGGATCTCAGCTTTAAGCAGAAGGCAGAATAGTAATTTTGGAGAACAGAATGCCTGTTATCTTTCTCTTACATCCCACACGTGAAGCAGTATTAGTCGACTATAAGGATTCCATGGCTAAGGTACTATATAGGAAAGAAGCAGTACATCAAGTATTTTTTTAGAGACTGCTGCTGTTCTGTTACAAAAAACAAACAAAAAAACCCCCCCACTTCATTACAAGTTTTTACACACAATTTAGAAACAATAAAATTAAACAACAAAGCATGTATTTTAATTTGCTTTAGGTAAACCTTCTGTATTTAAATAGTATTTGCATTTTCAAATACCTAGTTCTTTCTCTGATTGGTCAGATACAGACTGCAAGTCTTGCTGCTCTGAAGACTGTGTCGGTAACAAAGATGTCTCTGCTGTGGTCTGACTGACTGTTTCTGCCTCTCCCAACTCTCCTTCAATCATGGTAGTGATACCACGGACAAGATCCAGTAAACAGTGAAATGCCACTGACATGGCATAGCCTTCAGGAATCGTAGGTGGCTCTACTTTGTCCAGCATTTCCAAACTAAAAGATTGAAGCGTGACAAGTAAGTGTGCAACAGTACCACTGTGATTAAAAACAATAAAAAACAAGATTACAGATGAATGTTAAGTACAAACAGGCACCAAATACCATCCTTCAAGATCTATAGCAACTCAAGAAAAAAAACCCAAAACTTTCTTGATTAAGTCATTAAGTAAAAGAATAAATGAGTCACTAAATAAAAAAGTAAATGAAAGGGAACAAACTCCAAGTACAGTATTTATATCTGCAAATCACAGAATAGTTAAGGTTGGAAAGGACCTTAAAATCATCCAGTTCCAACCCCCTTGCCATGGACAGGGACACCTTGCACTAAACCATGTCACCCAAGACACTGTCCAACCTGACCTTGAACACTGCCAGGGATGGAGAATTCACAACTTCCTTGGGCAACCCAGCAGGCATCACTGAATGAATTATTCTCCTTTCATTATTATTTTACTTAAAACCACTGCAACAGAAACCATTCAGAAGAACACATAGGAAAAACACAGAACTACACAGGAACAACAGAGGAAATAGGTCAGAAATTCATGACAGTGCGAACACACTAGTAACAAACTAAGAACAAATCAGATGTTCCATTATCATTATCTTTGAGTCCATATGACCAGCAAAGCCTGTCATAGCTGGATAATATATGAGCAAATATTCATCACCTACATGCATAGGTAAACAACGGAAGCTATCTGTATAAAATGGAAATGTCTACATGATTCACTGCTTAAAAACTATGCAATCAATTAAAACATCACTGTACTGGAACTGCAGCCTCATTGTCTCTTCCGAAGATCTGTTGAGTTACGAACCCAACAGGAAACAGACTGTAGCTGCCACAGGGCAGACAGTCTGTTGCAAAAACTACCTGCTTTGCAACAAACACTATTTCCTTATTTCCTCTACAAACTACTCTTCAAAAGACTACGCATTCCAGCTACAGCATACCAAAGACACTTCTACAAGGTAGTGTCACCATTCCTTTCTGCACAAAGGATTTTCCTTCTCTCACATATGTAACACTGCAGGTATTACCTCCAACTGCCTGAAGATGGCTGCCTGAGATACCCGGGCATAGACAGTACAGGTAAATCAAATGGTCAACATTTCACCCTGTATCTACAAATAAGTGTGTGTGCATATATATAGTTCTAATTGAAATTCTTAATCAATTTTATAGACTTTGTGTATTCCTCTCAAAAACACTTACTTCCTCGTGTAAAGAGGAAGACAAGTCATAGTGGTCTGGGAAGTTTCAGGCCTATACTGGCAAAAAGGCCTGTACTAGCTCTGTTCATACATCGTATCTAAATTAAATCATTGTGTAGAAAAGAGAGACATGGCCATTGTATGAATATCTAATGGTAGCAGTAGGATGCTAGGATGTGACTCAAATCTACAATTAATCATCTCCTTACATGCAGGGACTGCAGACAAAAGTACAAGATAGTAGAAAAAACTGCTGACAAGACATTCTAGTGACAATTCCATAACCTTACACAGAAGAGAAAAAAAATCAACAAATATTACTCAGTGGGAATCATGGAGTCACTGGACAGATACAAAAGTAAAGCAAGTGCAGAATTTATATAAATATATATAATATATTAAAAATATATATATATAAAAAATATATATAAATATATATAAATACAGAATCACAGGAGACTGTGATGATGCTACAATGCTCCTCCTCCAGTTAAGAACAGCACATAAGAAAAAAGAAAAGGAAGGAAAGCAGTAGGTTGTAGTAGCTGACCAAAGCACAAACTTTCATTCGCCTTTGTTAAAAATTTGCATTTCTTAAGCACAGTCAGATAACCTAAAATAACATTCATGGCACTGCTGGAACAAGAAGTCAAGTCAACACATATATGTTAAACTACTGAAATCTGAGAATGAATTTATCCTGCGTCTCAAAGGCAGATAAAGGATTTTCTACCTTTAAAAAGTATTGAGAACCAGGCTATTTGCTGATTACACAGAATATTACTATGCTCACATTTCACGGGCAATTCTAATTTGGAAGAGATTTACCTTCAAGGGTCATGACTGACATGAAAAAAACTTCCACTATTTTGAAAGAATCACAGAATCCCAAGGGTTGGAAGGGACCTCAAAAGATCATCTAGTCCAACCCCCCTGCAAGAGCAGGGTAACCTAGAGTACATCACACAGGAACTTGTCCAGCCAGGCCTTGAATATCTCCAACGCAGGAGACTCCACAAACCCCCTGGGCAACCTGTTCCTGTGCTCTGTCACTCTCACAGTAAAGAAGTTTTTCCTGATGTTCACATGGAACCTCTGATGCTCCAGTTTACACCCATTACCCCTTGTCCTATCACTGGACATCACTGAGAAAAGCCTAGCTCCATCATCCTGACACTCACCCTTTACATATTTGTAAACATTGATGAGGTCACCCCTCAGTCTCCTCCTCTCCAAGCTAAAGAGACCCAACTCCCTCAGCCTCTCCTCATAAGGCAGATGTTCCACTGCCTTCATCATCTTTGTGGCTCTGCACTGGACTCGTTCAAGCAATTCCCTGTCCTTCTTGAACTGAGGGGCCCAGAACTGGACACAATATTCCAGATGCGGCCTCACCAAGGCAGAGTAGAGGGGGAGGAAACCTCTCTTGACCTACTGACCACACCCTTTCTAATGCACCCTAGGATGCCATTGGCCTTCTTGGCCACAAGGGCACATTGCTGGCTCATGGTCATCCTCCCATCCACCAGGACCCCCAGGTCCCTTTCCCCTTCACTACTTTCCAGCAGGTCAACCCCCAACCTGTACTGGTACATGGGGTTGTTCCTCCCCAGATGCAAGACTCTACACTTGCCCTTGTTGAATTTCATCAAGTTTCTCCCCGCCCAACTCTCTAGCCTGTCCAGGTCTCGCTGAATGGCAACGCAGCCTTCTGGTGTGTCAACAACTCCTCCCAGTTTAGTGTCATCAGCGAACTTGCTGAGGGTACATTCAGTTCCCTCATCCAGGTCGTTGATGAAAATACTAAACAGCACTGGCCCCAGCACCAACCCCTGAGGGACTCCACTAGTCACAGACCTCCAGCTAGATTCTGCCCCATTGACCACAACTCTCTTGCAGCTTTAAACAGAGAACATGATCTCCATTACACAAAGTCATGACAAAATAATTGGTCATTCTAAGAAGCACTCACAGACTAACCTTTGTAAATAGGTCAATATATTGTTTGGAATGACCTGGCCATTATCTACCACAATATCCTGTTCAATAAGAACTGTAAATAGAATAAAGCTGGTTTAAGAAAGCTATTTTTTCAGTCCCAGTGATGCCTCATTTGCTTAATACCCCCCATGTTTGCCATTATACAACCCAGCAAAAAGTGTGCTAAATTTGTTATATACTGTAGTGAGGCCTAAAAGTGAAGAGTTAATACAGGAACAGTATGGTAGAAAAAAAAAATCCAACAGATGCTAAAGCCATAGGGGACATTTGGATCAGAATTCAAAGCACACAGGCAAAATGGTGAAAAATCAGAACATTTCATGGCACCGCCAATAAGAAAATCCAGAACATACCTCAATGCCATTGAAATGAAAACCTCAATATTCCCTAATAAAAAAATCCTTAAACCATCAAGCTGGAAATAAAAATATTTGTCATATACGTTTTCAAAAACATAGAGGTACTTACTAGGTAGCTTTAGCACTGCCTTGTACTGTTACATTCAGGATAGGTATCCAAGTGCCTCTGTATTCAAAGGCAGGTAATACAGTTGCACCTCCTCCCATTCCAAGCACTCCTGGGCTAGTTTGTGCTGAGCCAGTATTCCCCGATGCATTGCTTCCTGTTCAGAAAAACAAAGTGATAAAATTAACCCATCTAATTTTAGTGATCAGCCAACACCCTTTTTATATATTTAGTTTTTAATTTGAGATACTGAAAGAATCTGAGTCACCCTGCTCAGTAATAAAAACCACCACCAACAGAAAAAAGTATTTTTGAGCTCCCTCTGCTGTCTGAAACACGATCTTATGTGCAAAGTAATTAGTTTAAAAGACACAGCTGATTGATGATAGCTACCTTATTTTCAGTCAGAATAAAATCTATATGTAAAAGAAACAGCAGCATTCATCACATTCTGCAGAAGAGCTAAACTTTCACTGGTTTTGATGAAACAATATATATTTTAGTGCTATTGCTTGATTATTATTATTTGAATAGCTGCATCTAGAACATCTAGTAGGAAAGAGAGGTTAATAGTTCCAAGAATACGCTTTAAAGATTTCAGACATGAAAAAGACACAAGAAGAGACTGAAAGAAAACTGCACTGTTTGAACCTGTTCCATGGCAAGATAGTAAAAAACAAACTGATTCAGGGAAGAGCTGACAACATGCCAACCAACAGCTAGAAAAGAACAGATTTTGGTTCCAATTTAGAAAGCCAAAAAAAGGAGATAAAGGGACAAGGAATTCTGTATATGTACACTTCCCACGTATAGGAGGAGGTCTATACTTACTAGGAGTAGGTATCACATGTTTAGACTCACTGCACAGACAATGTGGAGAGAAAGGCAGAGTCCCCATGAACTTATTAGCACCTAATACATCAACATAACAACTGCCTTTTTGGTGTGCTTGCTTTTAATATATAGCGAGACTAAACTATTAATTTGGGCAATATGAATACACCCTGAAAACTACGTATACCTTTTAACACAGTAAAGCTCAACAGATCGAAACAACAAAGTCATGCTGTAAAACAGAAGCAGTTAATCAAATGTTGCCACTAACACAAACACAGACTGGTGTCATTTTCTGTGATCCCATTGAGCAATCAGACATATACAACTATTTTTATATCAACATAACTCCTTGAAGTGGTAAACATTACACCAGTATAACAGAAGAGGTACAAAGCTTTGGTAGATGCAGCTTTCAACTTCTCCTACAAAACAACTACTTGGCTGTACTCTGAGCCGCAAAAACCAACTACAGCAGTCTAAGGTGTTCAAGGCTAGGTTGGAAGGGGCTTTGAACAACCTGATCTAGTGGAAGGTGTTCCTGCCCATGGCAGAGGGGTTGGAATTAGATGATTTGCAAGGTCCCTGTTTTCACATTACAGAAAAAGCAGAGATAACCTGTAAAACTAAGATCTTTCTTTTTACCCCTTGGCTTCCTCAGGCCAGTTTCATCCCTGAACATCCAGAAGAACTAGTGATTGCCTTCCAGAAGGAAGCAAACACTGTTTTACTACTTCCATTGCACACTGCCATAAACAACATCCCCACCCAAGGAGAAAGAAATATACTAGAAATAAGAAATAATTTCCTCAGAATTTCTCTTAGAAAAGTTGTGAACCAAGGAGCTTGGTTGCTGTAAAAGCTTTGCTCTGCTGACTGGGAGCTACATCTTGCCCACCAGACAGACAGATAAAATCACCTGTTGTACCAGACCTGAAAACACTGGTTTGTTTCAAGCTATTTTTCCACCTCAGTGAACAGAGAAGTACAGAACTGTATCAAGCCAAACACATATACTGAATCAAATCAGAATTTTTATTACTCAATGCTGTAAAATTAAGATTATAGTAAGGACAAGGCTTTACCAGTTTGGTTTGGTGTTGCCAATGTATTCCCTGTGCTTGGTACAAGAAATAGTGACTGGATGAAGGACCCCAGTGCATTCACAATATCACGGAAAACTTTAGTGGAATGTTGCTTCATATCATACGACTGACAAAAGGACCTGGAAAGCATTTTAGAAGATACAGTAAGTATTTTGACAAATTAGGGACTAAAAGCATATTGTAACGGCAACTCCTTGCCCCCTCCCATGAAAGTGCAGACTTACAGCACATTTTAACTGCAAATATTTAGGTAAATTAACATATTTAGTTTTAGGTAAATGCTCCTTTGATACTGGTAGGAGAAAGAGGGTTTGGAACACGCAAGTAACAGTAATTCAGCCCTTCCTGGATAATAAGCATAGTCTAATGCTTTATTAAAAATATCCTGAAGAGTTTATTGCATTTAAGTTTCTACATATTTACAATGTTTTAGAAAGCATTTTCCACCAGATAAAAATAAAAAGATTTCTTAAATGTTATGTAAAAGTGAAACTCAATATATTTAATACCTTAATAGCTGAGGCTGCACACAAAGCCTGTGAATAGATTCTACTGCAACAGCTCTCAGCCACTGTGGTTTGTCTGCATCCAGAAACTTAACCAGCAATGACAGAAAGATTTCACATTCTGTTACCTAAAAGATATAGTTTATAGCCATTAAATAAAAAGAAAAACCCTCCTCCAGATATTTTCTAAAAAAACTTTCTGTTTCATCCTAGAAGTCCTATCCCAGGAAGTTTAGCACAGGATCTAAAAAATCCCTTCAACAAACACGTACTAAAAATTACATAAAAAACATGACTAATAATCATAGTATTTTTGTCAAGCTAACGCCCCATACGCAATTGTACTGAAGGAATTAAATTCCTCAAAGACACTGCAATGAAGTCCTTACATGTGACAGAGTAAAAAATGAAATGAGAAAAAAAAAATTCTTCTTTAGAAGATATCTAAAATTCAGGAGGTAAGAACAGCTAAACGTGGTTTTCATGCACATTCTGTCAACAGCGTCTGCAACACAAGTCAAAAGCCTCTTAGCAAGTATTAACAAGCAATCAACAGTATCTAAAGCCAGCAAACCATATAAACTCAGAAGGTTCCCAAAACTTTAACTGAAAGGCAGTCAAGTACAGAAAACGTAACAGCTAATCTAACCTGAGAATTTATACAAGCTCACGTTTAATAAAATCATACATGCAGAATACATGTAAATGCAAACACACAGAAAAAGAAAATAATATTTAGACTTCTCTTCCTTCAGTATATATGAACAGTTCCCAAGAACTAATTAATACTATTACTGACCACAGTACTGGCATACACATAGAAAAACAGAATTGTATAAAGACAAATTGAACATACTCTTACCAGCAAACCGTAAAACTGCTTAATCAAAACAGAAACTACTCTCAGCAAACGCATACAGATGGGGAAGTATGGTTTTTCTACTGGTGCTGGGGAAGATGACGTGCTGGAACCTTGCCTGAATTTGATATTTGGGGAAAAGAGCTTTATAACAAGAGGGCAAACTCTTTCTTTAAGAAGAAAACTGAATTCCTGATGCTGAAAAAGAAAACAGAACAAATTTTAAGCAGATAATCTTTAGTTTCTACCAGTAGCTCTGATTATGCATCTTATTTATATTTGCTGCTATGATCAAGCACCCTGAGTTATGTAAATCGTGGTATAAATTACACACTCAGGAAATGAAAAGGAAGAACAGCATACATCATTGCAAAGCTACCAAATAGCATGATGAAATGGTATGGTCAGGTTCATACCCTGCACCCCTCTTATTGTACTTTGTAAACTGAAATATGCTGCTAATACATCATTCATTATATATTTATTTTTTTAATTTAGCTCCTGTCTCCTAAAATGCGTGACTGTAGGATCATGCTGCATTTATATGTAGTAGACCTACACAGTTCCTAGTCATGATTCTTGCTGTTTGGCAAGTGGGCCGAGGTTAATGTTTATGTAGAAATAACAATGCCATAAACTAAGTAACAGAGCTGTCATAAATCATGCAAGATCAGAAAATGCATCTTTGGAGGAGATTAAAATGGCAAAACAAAAAGCGAAACAGAGTAAAACATGCTCTACAAAATGCACAAACACAAATCAAGTGTATGGGAATAGAAAAAAAAGTGGACAAAAAGCACAGAGTATTTCTCTGTCATAAAACCCCAACATGTAAAAGCTACAATTCCTTCTGAAAAGTAGTACTCATGGTAAATTAAAGAGGAGTTAACGAAGTGTAGATTTTAATACCTGTATGAAAAGTCTTCCTATTTTCCCTCCAAGAACTACTCACTTGTAAAAACACTTGTGGAAAGTCATTAAGGACTGACTCAAGAAGTTCAAGGCCAAATGTCCGGGTCATTTCTGTCATACCCACAAGCCAGTAGGGAGCATCAGCATTAACTAATTGACAAAGATCCTTAAAAAGAAATACAATAACATTTACATTCTCTGCACAGTCCTATACTGCCATAAGTTTACCAAGTCTACAACAAAATCTACACTCTCTCCCTCTTTTGTTATGAGGGATTGTCCAATTTCAATATAACTTTTTCCCAAATACTTTTACTTAAATTTTTAAGCAAAAACTTTAAAAAAGAAATTTTAAACTTTGCTGACATGCTTGTAGCAACTGTGTTCATTCCTGCCCTCAAAAATATCTTAAGACCAGTAAATTTGCTAAGTCAAGAAGATTTTAACTGGTGTGATGAATACAACTGCTACTATTTATCATATACGGAACTTTAATGTACAATACCAAGCACAAGAATCAAGATTGACTTACAGTAGCAGTATTTGGCTCACAGAAAAAAGAATCTTCACTTTAACACAGACATGCATGTTTAGCTGTTATTTAAGATGTATAGTAAAACATATTCCTAGACTGCCACTTCTTCATTTTCCAGTCACCTCCCTGGGATACGCATATCACTGCCAATTACAATAAATGCATGTAAGAAAGCCTGAGGCTCTGGTTAAAGACCTTGTCAATATGCCAACAGCAAATTTTTGAAATTTGTTAGAGATGTAGAAACACCCAATCATAACTGCAAATGTATAAGCATATGCTCCCCAACTACCTGAAAAAGCATATACGCATCCTTAGCACATGGCTTCAGTGTACTGACAGATCTTCTGTTACTATTTCCTTGAACTGCAACTGGCTGGTCAGTAGTATCTGTGTGAAAACAAACCTCAGTTTTGTTAACAAAGAAACTGTTGAAAATCAAGCACAAACTAAGTGTTCTTACATAAAGATTCTAGGAGAATGGCCAGGTAATTCTACTGCAAGTTTTCATGTCTACTGAAATAAACATTACATTGAATACCAAGGATCATCAATACCAAGCACTTCTTTCCAACAAATGCTCTCTTCAAAACTACTGACGTGTATTTCACACTCTGTAATCTAAGTTATCTTCACCATAAATAACATGTTCACCTCAAATTCCTTCACAATACTCATGTGAAGACCAGTTCTCACAGCTTGAAAAATATCTAAGTTTCATACACTGATGTACTGACTTGGACTGACACAATGGCTAAGGGTTACATCTTGTCTGAATACAAGTAAATTTATAAAAGACAGTAAAGATTAATGACTGATTTTTTTATAATGTTTATAAACATTTTACTACTTCTTTAATTAAAAAAAGATAAACACAAGAAAGCAGAGTAAGAAGTATGCCCACCTTTGTATCGTTCATCTTCAGCAACCACCCTCTCAAATACAACAGTAACTACCTGCCTCACTGTAGCTGCTGCAGTGTTATTTGTGATATTATCTTTTGTGAAGTGCAATCGAAAACAAAGTACAATTGCCTGAAAGGGAGAGAAGAAAAAAAAAAAAAAAACCAATATATTTTCATCTTTTAGCTACTGATTGAGGAATTCTTTCCACTAGTTCGTCAAAAGGTTGCCTGAAAAAAAATTGTTTTGATCATTTTAAACTTGAAGAATCAGAGTAAGTTTTATTATCCTAGCCAAATACTCTTTACTAATCCTCTATAAAGATAATCTAGAACTGGCATTAACTGAAGTATTACGAAGTGCTAATAAAACTACAATTACCATACAGAAACACACAGTACTCAACCACATAAAACAAGGTGCGTGAACATTAACGTCAAAAGGACATTCGGATTATAAGGTTAATCACAGAAAGGTCAGTCAACTTCAAAGGTAAAATGCCATTCCTCACCTACATTAAAATCACAATACTTTCACAACCATGTTGCCTCAACTGCAATTATTCCTCTCTAAAGTGCGTATTTTCAAAGTGTCATTGTGCCGGCAGTGACCTGAACATTGGTTTCCACTGGATTTTGTATTACATCTAACATAGTTTAATACTTACTTATTCTATAATGAATTTTGAAAATTAACATCTCTATGGATAGTGAACCCTGTATTTCTTGTTCTTTTGTTCTTATTCCATGTTCTTGCACTTGCATGAACCTCAACCGCACCTGGCCATAGTGCTACATGCTCTAAGCCATACAAGATTCAGAATTTTCTTTTGCTGCTTTTTCATGTAAATGACTTGTGGAGTCTGCTCAGATGGTATCCCCATGTTAGTCTGAAATTTTACAACACAATCTTACATCTCTGGACATTAAGAAAGAAATGCGTTATTATGGAGGAATTAAAAAACAAATTGAAAATGAACCTAGAAGAAATCCTGTTTTCAGAGTATAGATATAAGACAATAGGGACACAACAGAATCAAGAAAGCCCCTCCTTTTCCATTAATTACAAATGCTTTATATGTAAAATTTATCTCTGTTTTTCTTCTTGGATATTGCACGTACTATGCTGTATGTACTTGGTTGCCACTAACAAATTCTTACCTTGGACAGTGCTTCATCATGCACAACTGTATTGGTTGTTAAAAGTACAAGAACTGTCTGGAGCAATTTAAGTTCTTCAAGACTATTTTCCATTAGTTGCCAAAGCATATTAATAATGTTTCCTGCTGCAGCCTACAAAGAAATAATTTTTTACCAACAATTAAGATGCTTACACACTGGTATATCATGTGTACACATATAAGCACAGCACTGTCATAAATGCATTTCATAACTGTACTTGCCTGTTTGTTTATACCATGGGACCACACTGAGAATACAAAGCCAATTTCATTGTCACAAGCTTCCCAAGGTATTTTTAAAGAACTGACAGCAGTTATCTCTTAGTGCGTATTTCAAATTAAAATGCACACTTTATTTTCTACTTGAAAATACAAAAGAAGCAGTACAAAGACTTTTTACTCTCAAAAGTCATTCATATTGAAGAAAAAACAGTGTAATTTTACATTATGCAAGCACAGTATTATTTTCACCAGCTTCTTAACACACTATATATGCAGTAGCGTAACATATCATGACATTGACAGTTGCAGGAAATGTGCACCCATTTAATCTTATTTTTAAAATTAAAATGTAAAAAACCACATAATACATAATGTTATCAAACAGAGTAAACGTTGTGAATACAACTTGCAGAATTTTATTTATCAAGGACATGTTCTGTTCCTGCAGTGTAAGAATGCAAACTAAATGAACTGGTTTGAATTTTCATTCATTTCCTTCTAGAGGTAACTGATGGTTTAGCACCTCTTTTTTAATTTTAATTTTTCTTTTTTTTTTTTAACGGTCAAAAATGTTTCCTTTTAAATTTCCATTTCTTAAAAACAGATATAAGTGAAATATTTTGCAGACTACACTCATAATAACATAAACAGCCCCTTAAAAACAGCATTCACCTTCAGTTTGAGTATTCTCACACTGGAATATTTATGTATTTATATAAAGGCTGATCTTACCTCTGAAACAACTTCATGGGACATGAGCCTCTGTATGGCTGCTAGACACAGCTGAGTGATCTTTGGTTCCTTTGTTCCACAACCCATTAGAAAAGGCTGAACTACCTCTGAGCTGTTCTCTTTTAATGCTTTCAAAGAGAGACACAGAAGCAGTCAACATTTAATACTTTGAAAAATACAATGCAAAATTTGTTAATCATACCTGTTAACCAAAAGCAATTTCCAATCTTGGAAATTTGGGACTTACTCTTGCACCATAAAGAAAAGCAAAGTGAAGACAGTCACTGAGCTGCCACATCTTCCTCCACAATTACTCTTAATCCCAAGCACCTTCTCCCTTACACACTCAATAACTTTCTCTTTCCAAATCCAGAACACCCGCTCTGGTTAGTAAGAAGATGTAAGGTTCTGTCCATCCCAGAACTTTTTTCTGGCCTTGCAGTGGTGACAGGCCTCATGCTGGTAGCTGCCTTCTGCTCTGCTTCACCTCAGCACCAAATTCAAAGGCAACAGTGTGGTACAGACATTCCAAGGCAAGGGCACACAAGGGGAATAGCAAAATGCCTCCAACAAAACAGGAGGAGAAAGAGGCTGGACTGTTTGTATCCTGGGTACATACACCTGGCTGTGAATTTCTCAACCAGTGTTTTAGTGAGAAAGGGCAGCTTCTTAAAATGAAGCTTTGTCAGGAGAAAACACAAGTTTCATGAATTACTTTTTTTTTTTTAAGGAGGAAAATACTTCCCCCCAGTGAATACAAGATTCCACAGAGTTATTGAAAAAAGTTTTTCCCCATAAAAGTAATTCTGGAAATCTGAGATAAAGTTCACAAAATTTAAAAATAAAGTATTTCTGAAAGATGACAGGAGAGCGTGAATCTGACTGCTGAGTGCTTCTCTGCAGGCATGGCTGTTGATTCACGCAAACTTATAAGATTGTAGCTGCTCATTACCATGTCAGGTAATAAAAATTTCCTCACAGTTTGAAGTTCAGTGTGTCCTTAATCTGAATGGTATACACTGTGTTTTAGTCTATGTGTAGTGAGAAACATGTTCATGAAAAAGTTTCACACGTTTTTAGAGCACAGATCGCACCACAAACAAAAACCACATTCTTACATAAAAATGCAAACATGATCTACTTTATTTTTTCTGTTGAGCAATCTGAAGTGAAACATCAAGGTAAAAGCTACAGAAATACATTTTAGTGATATTTTTCAACTTAAGCACTAATTAATATTACTAGCAAGTTACTGTGAAAAGAATAGGCTAGTATAGATACCAACTTTCTCTAAGGTAATAGCTCTTACAGGGTGATATTTACATATATATAGTCATAGTTTCAGCAGCCTCTTTAGAGCCAGTATTGGCTCTACATCTGACAGAGGCTGACCTTGCACCAAACACCTAATCAAAACCAATTAAAATGTCAGCATAAATGTGAATGAATACATAGGTTTACTGCCTGTTTAACAATCTGCTTTTATTTCAAGATGCATTATTTCAATTTTCAAATTAAAAACAAAACATTGGCTACTTCATCAAAACCAGAAGTTTGTTTCCAATTAAGACATGTAATTTAGGCATCTAATTGTCAGTATCTATGTGTGACCTAGATGTCTAAGCTGCCTGTATAGTCTATGAACATTTACAACACCTTGCCAAGAGAGCTCACTCTAACATGGGCACAAATGTTCTAAGAATGGCAAAAATGGCATAAGAGTTAATAAGACAAAGAAAAATTTAAACCTTTTACAGTATTTTTCTTATAATCTATTAAAAACAATCTCCCAACAAGATCTATACAAGGATTTTTACTCTATGAAGCTGAAAAATTAATGTTTTGTAGACCTGGTTTGGTACTGATCATTATACTAGCTTCAGTGTTAAATACACAGAAGTTTTCTTACATCAAGGTCTGCTTCCATTTTGCTACCAAAATTGTGTAAATACATATTGGAAAAGAAATCTATCATAATGAATCACATTAAAAAAAAAAAGTTTTGGGATGTAAAAATTTACTCCTTCATTCCATCAGCAAGATAATAATTCTGATTAACTACTATTCTGATTAAAAGAACTTCTAGAACAGAAATATAAATTGCGTATCTCAGAGTCACATGGAAATAATTTCTCACATTTACCTCCAATGATATAAAGCACAGGCTGACTTCTCCTTTGAAATCACCCAAATCCTCATAAATAAATTATAAAGCATGTACAGACTGCTAAGAATGAAGACTTTGAAACTGCTCAGCTTAACTTTTCCAAGAGAAAGAAGTTAGATCTATGACCTTAGAGTTCTGCCAAGTTAAGCACATCTCACCAGACACAATAAAGTTTTTTAACATTTTAGTGAAGACCTTAAGATTGCATCTATGGCTCTAAAATTGTAACCATTCACAGTGTAATGCTTCAAGAAAGCATCAGGTCAACTTATTCAAGCCGACTTGATATAGTTGTGTTCACCTATTTTAGTGAAATGGCAGTTTACATCAAAGTACAAACTAAAAAAACATATCCTGGTCAAAATACTTGCAGGATTACTAGAATGTCTAGTAGATAGTCTTAAATCACCTAGCAGTCAAAAGTTATCTACTTCACTAGATTTCACAATTATAGTAGCCTTTTGCAGCTTTATTATTCCTAAGGTATACACACTATTTTCCTCAAAAAAAGCCACTACAGATAGGAGACAGATAGGAGACAAAAGAGACCTTGACATTAACGTATCTACAAGATTAGGTTACAACTGATACCTCAAAAAATACAAGGGTCCATAAAGAATTAGAACTTTTTAATGGCTTTATGTTTAAACTATGGAATGTTAGGATAATATGCAGGCAAAGTATATGTTCCCCTCTGTTTCACAGTTTCTCACTGGGAAAAACATTACTATCCTATTAGCAAAGATTAACTAATCAAAATAACTTTCAGGATCTGCAGGTTTTCCAAATCTCATAACAAAAAAAACTGTAGTTTTTTTGCTGAATGAAATAAACACGAACTACATTCTAGTTGAGAACTTCCAAAGGAAAAGTGGTTACAAAATCTGACCAAATAACAGAAAGTGTTCCCTCAAAAAGACAACAGTAAAGACTGCCTATCCATGCCCAGAATCAACGACCCTTCACATCTCTTCACTTTGAAATGAAGATTTAAAATCAAAGAATTTTGCAGGATTACAAACCAGCTTTCTAAAATATAAAGCTCTTCACACAGAAATACGCCAAAGAACGCTGACAGCTTCGCAAATGGCTAACTAGAGATTTCTCTTGTTCATTTGTGTATTTTGATATAGCTGACATTACCTGGCATAGTTTTCCCACTTATGTCAGCATTCATGACAGCAGTAAAAACAAAGAAAATAAACAAATAAAAAAGAGGCATTAAAATGAAATATTGAGGGTTGGGACTGCTACTTCAAATAATTCTAGAAAGTGCCTCCTTACCAGATTTAAGCACCTTAAAAGAAGAAACACTTTTACATCTATTTCATTTGGACCTTTCAGTAGACACTCAAGTATTGATATAGGACATTCAAATCTGGCCAAAGGTTTTACCAGCAATTGGCAAGAAGCCACCAATTTACAAGCTATTTAATAAAGCTGAAGAAAGTCAGAGATACAGTTTTAAGCACTTACAAAACTGCAACTCACAAGATATCTCCTGTTCCTCAAGGCAGTGGTACACCTTAAATTGAATTACCTTCTCTCAGATCAAGATGGATTTTTGCCTGCCAGGTACAAGTGTCCAAAGGCTAGACACTCATACTAAACACACAGATGAGGATGATACCCAGAACTCCACACAGATCACTCAACAACAGCTGTGGTAAACACAGACAGTGAATAAAACGTTGAGAATTTGGACTATTTCATGCCATTTTTCTAAGTGGATGATTTGTTCTGTAGAGCCACAACTCAAAATGGAGACCTTCCTCAGCATCAGTCTAGCACTAACAAAAAATAGAAGTAGTATTAAACACTTCTCATGGTACTGAATTTTTTGCTAGGTGCCCAGAAGTAAAACATCATTGATACAGCCCATAAAAAAAGACATAAAGAATTAGTACATGTATGCAAGGCATCTTTTTAGCATTTTGATCTGTAACCCAAGGGTTTTTTTCCCATTGCATTTGCAAATAATTACCTGCCAAAATATCACTGTTACGTGCAGCTATTGTTTTCACTTTTATTATTCCTGATTCAGCAGCCTGGAAGAGAAGAAAATAAATAGTTTAGATGCTATTTCATACATCAATATCTGGAAACAAATAAAAATACCGAAGAAAAATAAAACTCATGGTCTCAGAGGAAAAATGTTTGCGTAATGTTTCAGGTAAGCAGAGCTAATGCAGAAGCGAAATCTTTGTAGCTTCTGGAATTCCACAAGAAAGGGTATATTCAGAATCTTTAGAAATCGCAATTTTCACTGTAATACCTTCCAGTTCTATGAATACAAAGGAAAAACACCAGTTAACCAAAATCCTGTTACCCAGTCTCCGTACAGTTTCAAACTGTGAAACAATTACCATGATGCATAATCTGTCACATTCATCAGGCTGGAATGCTGAAGAAACTTAGAACATCAGTAATTATATCAATGTTTAATACTTAACACCTAACCAATGAAATCCAGTTAATAAACTGGATGTGGTACACACTTGACTATTATCATTGTTCTTCCAGTTGGGTAGCAGTATTTTCCATTTGAAAGCTAACACTTTCACTGACAATGAGTATCAGAATAAAACCCATTTTCCCATGGATCCTGTCTCTCAAATGCCATATATAAAGGTTCCCAAGGCAATACCATGAAGAAGCCTTCCCAACAATTCTCCCCGTTCTTCCCAACACACCATATAATCCACACCAACATATCTTCCCCTTTCCCCCTATGTATGACCTCGCAGCCCAACAGCATCCTCCTCTTCCTCATGCACACCTTTGGTGGAACCCGGGGCTGCAGACAGGCAGGTTAAGGCATGTATGTGCCCAGACTGGCTGGAAGACAACCAGGGGCTGAGTATCCCATCAAGGAGATCACATACCGCTGTGAGGGAACAGCAATTCTTTCTTCAGTTGTCCACAAATACTTCCCGGCATAAATCACTAAAGTCATGTTCTCTAATGGAATCAAGCCAAACTGAAAATACAACATTGAGGCTTTGCATTTCACAATTATGATTTCTGACAAGTTTTGTGTGCAAAACACAAAAATAAACTGCAAATGGCACCTTGCCATTTTTTAATTCCATTAACACACCAAAAACCTCTGGAAACAATTAAAGAAATCATGTTCAATACACTGTGAACCAAAATAAATATGTTTTCCTAACATAAGGTCACAAATTGCTGGAAAATGCTGTTCTACCAAATTTGAAAGTACGTTTCCCCTTTTATTTTGGCTTTGTATTTCTGCATACTTCCCACACTAAACATTTCCATTTTTCCTCTGATACTACTATTAAAAGAAGTGTGCTATCACTACGTAAAACAGATTAGAGAAGCAGAAAAACTGTGCCAGCAGAAATAGGGAAGTGACAGCACATTAAGTTCTACCAAGTAGTAATATTCCCTCTCCACCAAAACACTACTCCAACAAGATTTCCCAGAAAGTCAGGTTAAGATGACTGTATAAATTCATAACCAAGTATCTTAATTGTAAGTTTATATATAATTTATCAAAATAACATTAGAAATGTAGAAGTGAAATTTTCAACTTTAAATTATTTTCCAAAACAACATAGAAACTGCCTTAAGATAATTTAAGAGATTTGTGAAATTCTGCAGAATTATTTAAGCTTTGCTGAACATAGTGTTTCTACTTTAAAAATATAGACAGAATAATATCTACAGTGTTTGAACATACAACATGCTCAATAAGCACAAACGGACATGGAAATATATCTTTCACATAACTATAGTGAGGCATGCCAAATGCAATTCTCATTTATTTTAATTACATTAAGTGTTGAAATTTTTTCAGTCAATCCCCATTCTTTGGTTATAAACTGTCAGCTAATTGGGGGGGGTCTTGTCACAACAAATTGTTCCTATTAATTAATAGGAAGGATTTGTCACGGTACAACTTCAATTATCTTCAAACTAAACCTCATCACATCTACAGGCAATCGATTTCTCTCTTTCCAGAAGTGACAAACTCACTCCAAATCAAAGAAATATTCAGCCTCCCCACATGCATGAGTGACATTTGCAAACACTGAACTCTACACAAGGAAGACACAACAAAGCATTTCCAATGTAGTGTCTCCTAGTCAGTTGTTTCCATGCCATAAAATAGCATATATTGTTTAAAAACTAAGGTAAAACAAAAAAACCAGCTATTAGACTTCTTACTACCGCTTTGAATGTAACAGGTTTTCTTCACAAGACATTGGAAGTTCTGTGGTTACCTGCATTATGCTATGGCTTCTGTTTAGAATCCCAGTTCAAAAATGTTCACAGTTAAAAACTAATTATACTGTACACACACACAAAAAAAAAAAAAACACAAACCAGAAAACAACCCTCCACTATACATGTAAAAATACCACATACTAACATTTAACAAAAGATTACCTCAGTTGATCACAAATAACCAACAGAAATAAATGGGACTATGAACAGTTATCTGGCTATTCTGGATACATCAATATAAAAGTGTATTTGGATTGCATCAATTTAACTCAGCAAGATGTTACTAGATTTTAAGTTTACAAATTTATACCAATTACTATAGCACTCTCTAGGTCACTGCCCGATTAGAAAAGGATCTTATAAACACACTAATCAAGCAGATGCCCCTCATCATGCTGGTTTTATGAGTACAAATATGATAATTTACTTTCACACAAATATAATGCATTGTTTTTAAAGCAGTTACCACATTAAAAATTAACATAACCAATTTCCCTTAGCACCCCAGTAAATAGGAGTCTAATGAGCAAGTCAGTACCTCTTTAATTTTAAAAAGAAGCAAGTACATGCAATTCCTGTAACATAACAAAGCGCAAGCATACCCGAAACCTTCAGTCAGTCAATTACATTTCCTACTCTGTTACTTTAATAACTGTGAAATAACTGAAATAAAATGTCTCAAATGTACACTTTCCATTATTGAGTTTTGCTTCAGGTTTCTGCTCAAGCAACTATGGCTCCCAGTTTGGGGAGGGGAAATACTAATGAAGAACAGAAATTGACTCTCGGTGATACTACATATTCAAGTCAATCTCTTCCAGTACTTTGATTTGATTTTAATCAAACAATCAACAGTCTCACAGCAAAATTCAACAGGACCCTCCAGGCTCAAGAACTTGCCCCATCATCTTTCTCCTTACTTGGAACTTACCACTTCACCCTTCACAAAAACCAAAGTAAAACAAATGGAGAATTTATGTACAAAAAAACTCAAGACACACACAGTGCAGGGTGAAGTAGACTGAAAAGAAGCTGGTGCATAGCATCTACCTCCTGGCCTCAAAATTTCTTTCTCAAAGTATAGTCTGACAACAATATTCACAGCTCCCCGAGACCCTCACCCTAAAGCTACCTTATAGACAGGCTCTCCACACGAGAGAGCCCAGGATGTGGAAATTCATAGAGACTTTTAAACCCAGCTTTAAGAGTTTGCCAGGTCCAAAACTCCTTCCTCCTCACAGATTTCTCAGTCCTCAGTTCAAACAGGGAAGAACTTCAATCTTCTTGTCATTACAAGTGCTGTACACACCTTTCAATTTTTCTTAAATCTTAATCCTTGTGTAGGGCCAAAACTATCAACCAGGTAACAGAAACAGGTGATTTCTACTCACACACGCAGCAAGCAAAGATTTAACCCATCTTCAAGCAGAATCAACACTTTCCAACATACAGGTAACATTCAAGAGCTAAGTTTCTCCACATTATAGTCTGCGCGCAAATATTTAAAGATCCATAACTCATAAATATCATATGCAGGTATTAGGATAAATGGGGTATGCAATTCTGCTAGCTACTGTTCAGGATGATGTATATGCAAGCCACCCATAGCAGCAGCAGAGTAGTAAGTGCATCTGAAAGGCATCAGTTCCTCAAATCTGTCTTCCAGGGACACTGTAGAAGCTAGCAAACCCACCAAAAGATACCACTATAGCTAATTCCATGATCATAATGATGCCACCTGGCAGGCCAAGAATGTCCACAAGGAATAATGGCATGGCATATGCTGGAACACGTAAACCATGTAATTATTCAGCGGTTTACTTCTCACAGGTGAAGACATTGCAGACCTCTACTGCACTGCATATGGATGAGCAAGCAAAGTACCAGAAGGGTCAGGTGGGATGTAATGAAAACAGCACATCAGCTGTTCCACAGTAATCCCTATGGATTTGCCCTTACTGTTGGGTAAACATGAAAAAGCTACCCTTCTTTCACTGAAAAATAACACTACAGTTAACAACTTTTCATGAGGGAATGATGATACAATTCTAATCTCAAATCTCTCTTAACAGTGACCCTTTTCAGGAAGTGAAAAATCCTCACCCTCTGTCTCTGCCATTATCAGCAATTTTTTAGAAGTTTCAAAAAAGGGGATTTTTAAAGGTTTCAGAAAGGATCAACTTGCTCATCTTCAAAGAAGCTGGTATCTCACAATCAGGACCAGATGTAGCACCTCTTCTTTTCTAACCGAAAATTATATACACACATTAAGGTATTTAATGGAGCAACCAGCCATGTGCTAGTTTCTACTAAGGCCTGATCTGGTGTTAAACATGCTTTTGCATGAGCTTCTAAATGTGATAGTATTGTTACCAGAAGTTAGTAAAAAAAGTAAATCTTTCCATTGCTAGTGTTTTGAATGACCATTTGTGTTTTGATTGTATGTTCAGACCAAATTGCTCTTTCCAGAGATACAATTTGAAGCTTATACTACACGACCTTTTGACTTCTCCCTTATAAAAAGAAAATCATTCAGGAATGCTTTCAGGAACGATGGCCTGTGCTGGTATTTACAGTACACTGTTTGCCAACCTCTTAGTAAGACTGAACGAAAGTAATATGTATGTCATCTATGGTCACTTCCACATCTATTACTTAAAATAAAAAGAGCAATTTTTTTTCTATTAATCGTTATCTGCCTATCTAGGGTCTTTAGATAAGAGATCCTCCTGTCTACAGTACAGTTTCACTTCGCTGTTATTCTGGCTTGCTTTGTAAAAGCACATTCTGGACCATTACTGTAGTACTAAACTATTATTTGGAAAAAACAAACTCACAAAATGCTTCACACTAAATCAACCTCATGAAAGCACTTGATTACACCACATTTGTGTTAAAAAGCACCATACCTGCCTTCTGTATTTTTGTCTTCCTCTCCAGGAATACAATCCCATCTCAGACCCTTCTCTCCTATATATGCTCATTCTACCTGTAATTTAACTGATGAAATGCCAGCTCTGATCTGACAGCACTGTGCACTCTCAGAGATTTATTATATTGAATGATTTAATGTATTCAGATTAGAGCTTGCTCACATTCTACTGGCTTGGAGCAAAGCCTACCAGCAGAGTCTCTGGGAGCAGAGCACAATCATTATAAAGGCAGATACACGCAGGAAGTACATGAACCAAGTACTTATGTCAACTGGACACATACAAGCTCATGCACCCAAGGGCCAACATCACTGAAAGGACATGCTCTATAAGGGTCACAGTAACTTGGGAAGGTTATTGACGGGTTATTGGGGACAGGTAAAAGCCACACATACCTCAAGGGAAGGCAGGGAACAACTTTTCAGGTCACTACGGGCCAGTCAGCTTTATGTCAATCACTGGGAAGACTACGGAACAAATCCTCCTGGAAGCCATTTCTAGGCACATGCAGGACAAGAACATGACTAGGAACAGCCAATATGATTTAGCATGAGCTTCAAAGACCCAACTGCCTTCACCAATGGGAGGATGGGCTGTGTGGGTAAGGAGAGAGCACTACATACTTTATACCTTTACTACAGCAATCTTTGACACCATTTCCAATTGTATCCTTATAATCTAATTGATGAGATACGGACAAGTGGGCAGAAAATTGGCTCAAAGGATCGTTACAAATAGTATGAAGTCCAGCCAGTAACCAGTTACTAGCAGTGCTCCCTGGGGATAGATACTGGGGCTAATACCATTTAACATCTTTATTAGCAGTCTGGATAAAGGATTAGAGTCTGCAGACAAATACAAAATTCAGGGTACTGTTTAACATGCGTGGGGTAGGCTGTGTATTTACAGGAACTCAGACAGGCTGAGAAACAGCCTGATACGAATCTCACAAAGTTCAGCAAAGGCCAATGCAAAGTCCAGCCTCATGCACCAGCACAGGCTGGGGGCTGGTTTTATAGCCAGCAAAGCAGCTTTGCAGAAAACGATCCAGGGTCCTGGTAGACAGGACAAAAGTGGACTGTCTACCAGGTAGACAACAAAGTGGAACTAAGCACCAGCAGTCAGCCTTTGTAACAAAGGTGGCCAACCGCATGCTGGTGTATTAGCAAGAACACAGGCAGCAGGCCGCACAAAGGGAGTCCTTCCCTCTCTTTGGCTCTAGTGGGACTGCTGCTGGAGTAACATGTCCAGAATTAGCCTGCTCAGTGCAAGAAAGCCACTGACATGTAGAGGCAAGTCCAGTGGAGGTCCACCAAGACAGCTATCGGACGGAGAACAATAGATAAGGAGATGCGGTAAGAGCTGCACGTGTTCAGCCTGAAGAAGACAAGATACAGGGCTTGTTAAAGTCCAAAGCTTCCTACAAGGAGGCAGTAGCGAACACAAAGCAGTTTACAATGTTCAGGTGTGTGGTCCATCCTGGATGTATGTACAAGTACAGAAAGACAAGGGTAACAGGTTAAAACTTAAACAAGGGAAGTTTAGATGAGATATAAGGAAGAAGTTCTTTACTGTGAGGGTGGTGGAATGGGTTGCCCAAGGAAGTTGTGAATGCTTTGTATCTGGCAGTGTTCAAGGCCAGGTTGGATGAGGCCTTGGGTGACATGGTTTAGTGTGAGGTGTCCCTGCCCATGGCAGGCAGGTTGGAACTAGATGATCTTGAGGTCCTTTCCAACCCTAACTATTCTATGATTCTATGAAAGCAGGGAACACTGAAAGCAATAATGCTCCTTTTAAATCACCTCATGTTCTACAATTCCTGCACGAGTTTCTCGCTCTGATTTTTCTTCCACAGAATCTTTGCAATAATGGTAAAATGGTAGTAATTTTCCTATAAATTGAAAATCGTATTTTGGTAAACCACTTTATCACAAAACTGTACACAAAACCAGCTTGTTTTCCAATTTTCGGGGGAAGAAAAAAAAAAAAAAAAAAGTGTGATTTATGTGAACTGTCGAACAGCATGATTAACTTTTTTTAAATTAATATTGTTTGCATCACATTTATTTAGCATATAAAGACAAGAAATGCAAGCAGTCAGTCTCTATTCACATATAAAGTAGTTTCTTCAGCTGTTCACACTTTACCTGAGACAGAAGTAAAACTGCTCTGGTTTATTCTACATCATGATGCACTTGTGCTCAACGAAGGAAATAAGAGTACACTTCTGATCCTAACAATGGGCACAACAACACTTCTTGCTAGGCCTGACTCTACTCCAGCATGGTGCCATTCTCAATTACCAGAGCTCCAAAGCTTTGAGGAAAAAATAAATGCATTAACTGACTGTATTACACATTTTCCCCATCGATTCAAGATTTATGATATTGCAGGTTTTGTTTGTTGTTTTTTAAAAACACATAACCTTGTTCACTTCCAGTTTTAGTGCATATAATATAGTTGCCCTCATATTAAAAACACTCTTTCACTTGACAGGAGTGACTATTCCTCTGGTCCATTAATCTTCTGAAATTGTCAGTTTGCAGTATCAGCAGCCAATTCAGAATCCTGAAGGTTAATCGTCAGTAATGCCAGGAGAGGTGGCAGTGGCATATAAACGGCTTCAAGAGCTGTTGCCTCTGGAGGTACCTCACTTCATGTGAATGTGCAGATGCAGATAATGAAATACCAATATTTAATATCAGGAGTTTTTATTTGACAGTCAAAACATTACATATCAGCTGGAAAAACCATCACATATAATCAAGAGAACAAATCAGAATGAATAAAACAACTCATTACTGAACAGCCCTGACAGAAAGAAAATAAAGCTAACCAAGACTTGATAGAGAAGAAACACACTCAATTAGCAACAAACTTCAGTTATATTTCTCTCTTCCAGTCAGACAGAATCAGGGTATACCCTGTAGTTTGTACTATATTACGTATAATGCGTTTGCATTTATATAGTTTGCAGGTACCTGGTAAAAAGAAATAAGTCGACACTAGGCACTAGTTGGGAACTGGAGTAATCAAGAATTCCTAACTTCTGTTACAAGCTTCCCGTATAATCTTCAGGAAGCTATAGGAGGCAGATGGAGATTAAATCAGAGACTAAGATGCACCAATTTAAATATTAACACTCCTATTACAATGGCAATTTAGTCTCTAATGAATATTCCTTAATTCTTAAAGCCTCTCCTTAAGCTAATTCAGCTGACCCGCTAGTAGGGGCTCAATACAGAGGTCTAAGCTTAGGCCCCTGAAGCCAAGACAACTACATGCAGACAGCAGAAGACCCATGCTTTTCCGGACCAGCTGCTGGAAGCCAAGGAAGAATTTATCTCAAGTGGCAAGAACACTTAATGTGTAGGTGACAGAGTGAATCAACCTCCGCTACAAGACCTCTGGAACAGCTATTAGGCTCTACTGACGATATTTCCATAGCAAACTGAGCCTGCACAATCAATGAAGGGAGCTTAAGACATTCTAAGCTGGGCACGTAAATACTGCACTGAAGGCCAACTTGAAAACTTTGCAGATAGACTGACATACAGAAAATTTCGGTCAATTTTTTTCATTCATTAAATTGCAAGGTGTTACATGATGGAGAAAATAGTCTGTGTGCACAATGTGAGTAATTTTTGAATACATGACATTTCTTATCAAAGGCTAAAATGATGATATGAAAGCCAGGATTTATAATAAATCTTTGAACACATTTAACTAGGTGAAGGTCCCCATGAAACATAACAGCTGACTTTTAAAAACATACTTTTTAAAAGAATACTACTGTACACAGATCAATATAGAATAAAAACCACTGTAAAATGATGGGATTCCAAACACGAAGCTAGCGGACACAGCCAATGGTAAAGATCAGGAAATATAAAAAACACTGTAGGAAATATTAGGGATCACTTGTTTCAAATTACTGGTTCAGCTACAGGGTGGCAACTAAAGAATGCTACAGAATAATCTCCAGTCACATGCACAAAACAGATGCTTGAGTGCAAGCTGTCTGATCATGACAATATACATTTTACAGAGCACAGTTTCTCTATTTCAAAAGACCTTTAAAATATTAGTGAATACCCCTTAAAGCAAACAGAAAGCTCTACAGTATTTGCATCCTTCTGAACTAACACTGTGAACACCTGAAAATTAACCAACCTGAGAAGTTCAGTGTAGGTTAAGTTCCCCATATGCTATAGCATCAGAATTATTTAATACATTTTATTCAAAAATAAAGCAGGATACCCAAAAACTTGATTACTCCTAGAGAAAATGGAGTATCTACAAAGGTTTGTTCTTTGCCAGATCCATTTGGCTCATCTTTTTACCGCTAGAGTAGCCTGAATGCATAGCTCTCAGAATCCACTCAGTGTTAGTAACACATCAAGTGACTCAAATGCCAAAATCACAAGGCATTTCAGCATGTTATTTTCATTTTTAGCCTCATCCAGTTTGTGTACTGCACAACATTCAACAGATTTTTCTGAAATATTATTACTGTTACAGAACAAACAGCTAATATTCACACTTTAACTGTTCCTTACACTTGCGTTAGGAATCCTAATGATTGACATTACAAACCAAATTACCTGATATGTATCTTTCTAACATATGCTTAAATTCTGCCGTACATTCTCATATTTAGTTTCAGAGAACTACCCAACGACATCAGAGATGCGCCCTAAAAGGACAAGATTCCCAACTAATATCTGGCATTAGCCCTAAGATATGTTCAGGATCAGTACATTATTCCAAAACGAGAATGATTTAACCCAGGGCATGAAACTGATGTATGTCACTCAGTGCAGACAGGAGTGAACTCCAAAGGAAGAGATGTATAAAAAAAACACCTGAGTCCACAGAACACAACAGATAGCCTGTCAGAAAAGGCAAATCCCATCTCTTGGCCCAACTAGCCCATATCAATTCTATTGTAATTAAATAATTTCAAGTTTGCTTTATCCCGAAGTCACTTAAATCTGTATTCTTGAACTTTTTTTTCTTTTTAATTTTGTAAGGCTACTTGCTGCAAGTAAAGTTATTTATAAAAGAAGGAAAATATAATTGCAAAATTGGGTTCTATTACTTTTCCTAGATACAGCAAATTAATTTACAATAGTTTCAAAAATACGTCTGTATGCTGAAGGCATACACAACTCCACAAACAGTTAAACAAAAGCAATGTGCTGCTGTTTCAAACAAAGATCTGGAAAAGAAACAGCAGAGACGCAATCAAAAGCCATCTTCCAAGAGTCTGATGAGAGCACTGACCAAAGTATTCAAAGCTAAACTTGTGCTGCGATTCCAGGTTGAGGGAAGTTGAACACTACTTCTTTTCCAGCCCTACTATTCCAAATCACCGCAGCAGCAACATCCTAAAACACACAGACACCTGCAACCCATTACACAACTGCAAAGCAGAGGGCACGCCCTGTTCTGTGCAGGGTACAAGCCAGGCCAAGCTGACCCTGTAATGGAAGGATAAGGTCCTTGCCTGCTCAACCCCACCTGCCCTCCACCCCTCTCCTACCAGCACAAACGTGCCTGTTACCTGTGCAGGAAGCTCATGTGTTTTGGTTGGTTGTTTTTTGTTGTTTGGGGGTTTTTTTTAAACACATTTTGTTTTTACTGCTATTTAAAAGTCAAGGAAAATAACCTGAGTCAACACAGAGACTACAAGCCTACTAGAAAGCTGAGACTGTTGGACTGGATCTGTGTAAACAAGTTACACACAACTGCAATTCAGGCTGAGAAGAACTTTTTGGGCATACTTACTTTCCCTCTAACTCCATCATTTCTACTAATTATAAATATTTCCTTTCTGTATTTCTAAGCCTTCTCATGCAGTGAAATAAACTTGCCAAATCAGATGCAACTTACAGAACAGTATTTTCATTCAGTAATAAGAAACAAGAGGTAACTTATTTAGCACAATGAACTATTTTCAGTTTTGTAGTAAAACAAAATTCTTACTCCAGTTTACTAAGGAGAGCAGCACCAGCACACCCAGCATGGAATACTGGAAGTCCAGTCCCTAGCCAGTTAAAATAGTTTATAAAGCTCTATGTGGGTGCCATGCAATTCAGTCCAGAGTTAGAAGCATTGCAGTGCTCTCTAGTACAGAGCATATCTTAAAGCTGATAGCATTAAAAATGAAAAAATAAAGACAATGTAGTATTGTTTACTAGGAGAAATGCCAGACTGCTTAAGATAACATGAGCATGGCTGATGCCTGTACCAGACTGAAATTTCAAGCTCCAAAAGACACTGTTTAATTTACACTTGCCCTGAGAGCTTCTATCACATTTGTGGTTGCTGTCTATTTTTCTAACTGGGAAATAGAAATATATTGTGAAAATACATTTTTCAGCATTGTTATTATATATACATCTCCCAACATAAACAGTTTTGGCATATCACAGACTAATCACCCCTTGGTCATAGCACAGAGCTTTCATGCTTAGTATACTTCTGTATTCGGTGCTGATCTGAGGAAGTATCAAACAGAAAATCTACCTAGCAACAGACAGACATGGGTCTGAAGTTTAATGGTAACTGGTATTTGCTACACCCTTTAGAAAAATAAACCTATCGTGTTAGTTAATCCCCAAACATTGCCAGCAATACGATTTCAAACCCACAGATTCTTTCTACAGCTCCCATTCCTCATTTAGGTAGTAGGACACCTCATTTAGGTAGTGACACCACCTAGGAAAATCCTACTTGGGTATTACTGCCACACAGAGCAACGACATGAGTGGACTGCTTTGGACCCAACAACACATTCTGTTATTTCTTAGTTAAATGCTCTAACTAAGGGGAAGGAAGTTTGCCACATATTTGTGTCATAAGCTTAACACTGGGAGAAACTGAGTAATTTCAGTGTTTCTGAACAGATATCAGAAAGTCAGCAAAAACCTCATAATCCACTATTGTAAGTGACTGGACTTACAAATACATGATTTCCACATAAATGTCACCTACTAAGAAAGCTTTGCAGACTCAGAAGTAAAAAAATAGAAAAATATGAACGTGCTTAAAACACCAAAGGATTCCAAGTTCCATTTCCAGTAAGAGTTTAAGATCTTACTTCCAGCTTTTAACTGAGGTTCTCACAGTCTGCAGGACCCCACAGATGGGGTAAACTCATTTTGCAAATTCTTAACAGTATTAATACAAAAACAACTAAAAAAAAAACAAAACAAACCCAAAACACAAATCATTTTAGAAATGGCTGATGACGAATAGCTGTGAGCAAAATTTTATATTACATCAGAAATTTTAAATATTATTAGGAGTAGTTTACCTTCAAAGAGTAGCCATCAAATCTAACAATTACAATCTAACAACCTATGATACAGCTCATAATTTTGGCGTAGGAGTTTTTCAATACCTCTATCACAGTACGGTAAGTTTATTAAGTGACACGGAAGCATACACATCAGCTGCAAAATAACCCTGTAAGTTACAATGCATGTGATGAAGATAGTCTAGTTTTACACTGTAAGTACAACAGTGAGATTATAAGTACTAAGAATCTGTTTTAAGAAGCCTGTGTTAAGACATGGTTTAAAAAGCTGGTGCTGTTCCAAATCAGTAAGAATAACATGCTATTCCTTTGATCACTCTAGCCAAATCTAATCATGATCAGACCAAATGCATGCGATTAAAATACCTATTTAGCAATTGAGATTTGACAGAAAAGGGCAGCAGTTTCCTTTGAAACTAGAACAAAAAAAATGGCTTCCAGAAGTGAGGAAGCAAGATCGTTTCCGCTGGCTGTATCACACATTCCACTGTAGGACTGCTCTCACCTCAGACCTCTCTTATTAAGACCACAACTGCCAGCAGAAAGAGTCCCACTTCCTTAAAAACAGCTTCCAGTGCTATTCCATAAACCCACCCAAACTCCAGGCAACTGTGGAAAACTGTGTTAAGCTTTGTGGAAGCTATGAAAATTGCTGTTGAGATGTAAAAGAGAACAATGCAAAAGTTGTACTTACACAAGAATACAACAAACATGCTGAACAAGTATCAAGAACTGTACATACAGTAGTTACTCTAAGCTTCAGCGTGGCAATGAAATATTACTCAAAATACTGGCTTAAAAATTACCCTGTCCACCTCCTTTGTAGATAGATGTTGAAGTAAGTAAACATTAACACAGCGGGTAAACTTGTTCAGAGACCAAACAACTTACTCAGAGTCCCACAGTAATACACAGGAGAAAGTGGAAACAGCACCCCCGCCTTCCTCCAAAACACACACAGAGATTTCTGTTCCACTGACCACAGCTTTTTCTTATTTACATGTTACTACACTCAATTTCTCAGGGCTGATCACAACCTCCTCTTTTTTTTCTGTGACCACACGCATTTCTCAAACACTCCGGCATTCCTCTGCAACCTACAATCGTATATACCATGCTCTGCTACAGTGTGTCACTTCGTGCCTTTCAAAACAAGCACAATCATTAGCTTCAATTAATCTGTTAAAGTGCATACTACTTCACACAACACTGAATATGCTACCATTAGTTGGAACTAAAGTCGCATTACATAAACAATTCCTTTCTCCCAAACTGACAGTCTTTACCACGTTTTCCAAGGCCCCCTTCTAGTTCTGCAGCTTAATCTGAGTTGATATATTCATATTCCCCTTCCACTATTGCATAAAAACCCCACATTTTTTAAAACGGAAAGCGGCAGACTACTGATAATGAAAGTTAAACTGACTGTGTAAACACGTTAGAGAAACACACGGTTAAAATGGATACTTTCAATTAGAGAGAAAAACTGACTGCCCTTCAATTAAAGTAATCCTGCTCATCAAGATTACTGAAGTCTCAAACTGCACACAGAGTAAAACTGAGGTTTGAAAAATGAAACATACAATCCTACTGGCATAAGTTTATTAATGTTTTTTTCTTAAAGGGAGAATAAAGTAACCTAAACTTCTGTGCTTGCCAGGCTTCCGCAGTTGTCACCGTCCCCCTGGAAAGCCACATAACCCCAAAAACACGGGGTACGCTACCCATCGCCTGCGATACACAGTTAATCCCAGCAGCCACAGATGTGCAACAGCGAAGAACAGGGCTCGCCGAGTCGGAAGCCACACTTCACAAACCGTGTGCCTTCGTTACATGGGTCAGAGACAGACCTGGCGGCGCCCTGAGAGGCCCGCGGCGTTCCCCCCCAGAGGGGCTGCCCCTACTCGGCCACCGGCAGCCACCACCGCCGCGCTGCCCATCAGGCACCCTCAGGCTGCCGGCCTGCCGGGGCGCCCAGACCTTCGGCACCGAGCCCGCCGCTGGGAGTTCCGTGAGGCGACGCCGAGACAGCCAAGCCAAACTTTGCCTCTTCTCCCGGGAGAGCGCTGGGGGCGAAGCGGAGCTGTTCCCATCTTGCCCCTGTCAACAGATGCTCTGTCTCCCCAGCCCCACTCCGCGGGGTAAGCTAGCCCGGTCCGAGGCCCCTGCCTCGGTAACGCATTAGAGTCAACAACCCCCAGACAGACACGACGGGCGAAACCACGTCTGAGCACAGACAGCTCGCCAACCCGCGGCCATGGAGCACAGACCTCCCCGGGATCGGCGGAGGGCGCCGGGGCTCGGGCACGCCGGCAGCCTCCGCTCCGGCCGGGCTCCACAGAGAGTGAGGGCCTCCAAAGCATCACCGCCGCTCCCCCCAGCCCGCCCCTCACCTCCTTGACGGGGGGGAATTTTTTCCGGCACTCCAGACTGAGGCCCCGCAGGTCTCCCTGCATGTTTTCCAGCAGCTTCTTCACGGCTTCGGGGCTGCTGGTCCCGGACATGGCGCCACCGGGCCGGCCCCGGGCCGGGCGCTGTTACGAGCGCGCAGGGGCAGCGCCTCTCGCTCCGCGGCCCCGGCCGACACGTCTGCGCCCGACACCGGAACCCGTCAGCCAAGGCTCCGGCCCCTTCCCCTGCCCCGCGCCGCCGCCGCGGCCCCCCCGCTCCCACAATGCCGGGCGCCAGCGCCGCGCGTCAGGCTGCTTCCGCACACACTGCCCGGGGGTGGGGAAAGCGGCGAGCCCGGGTCTGGCCTCCCGGGCTTGAGCGGGGCCCGACACCTTCCTCGCTGTGCCACTGACACCGCCCTGGGCCGGCGGGAAGGGGAGGGGGCGATGCGGGGGCCTGGGCCGAGGGGAGTGGTCAGCGCCGGCGGGGAGGGACGTGACCGGACGGGCCCGGACGGGCCGAGCTGCAGCGGTGGAGAGTGGGAGTGAAGGCTCTCAGTCTCGCCGCCCGTCGTTTGCGGTTGGGGGAGTCCGTTCCCGCCGAGTGGGTCTCCCGGGGGAGATGGGCGCTGAGCACGGCAGACAACTAGGAATTCCTTGGGAATGGTGAAGTTCTTGCTTGCTTAGTGCCCTTCGCAAGCTCTGTGCGTACGCAGGCGATTTTGGTTCTCTCTAGGCGAAGCCAGAGTGAACCTTTCTCGAGAAGATAAACACAGGCAGGGCTACAACAAAAGGACAGTCGGGTCCCGGGTACCTTCCTCGTCAGCAGCAGCGTCCCTCTGAAATCCGAAAGCTTTCCCACCAGCTGGTTTTAACCCATTTCGAAAGCGGGCACCCAAACAGCAAGCATGAACTCTTTGACCAGTATCTATTCTTTGTAGTAATGCTGCTTCCTCTGTAACTTTGGACGCGGCAAACGCTGAATGGGAGTTTCCTTCTGAAGGGCGCCGTTCATCATTGAACAGTTAGCATTATTTCACAAAGGTTTTGGTCTCTGCAATAATTACTTTTCCATATTCTGGTTGATATGAATCCAGTATGGTGGTGGCTGTCTACCTGTAATGCAGCATAGCTCTGTTGCCCTTCCATAAACCCTTGGAGTTGGAAAACATTCTTGAGTTCCTACAGTCTATAGTTTTTAAACTTGGGAATCTTGAGGAAAAAAATACAGCAAATCAGAATGGAGAAGAAATTTTTACTACATTGCTCTCTGAAAAAAAAAAAAAAAATGGCATTTCCTCAGACTTTCCTGAAAGTCTGAAGTTTTACTCAGAGAATATTAAAAAATTTATTTTGTCATCTAATGAAAAAGGGAAAATAGCCTCTCATAAATTTGAGCATCCCTGTTTCTATGTTTGGGTTCATTTACTGTGAGATACATTGCAAATCATGCAGGAAACAGGCTCCTGCTGGCACAGCATTGTACGAGGTAGGCATACGACTTTAAGTGTGCTCTACAAGGCAGGATTACTTTCTAAGTAATATCTAACTTAAATATTTTTATGTCATTTTCAAATTACCATTAACTTGACAGAAGTGGATGAATGGATGTGTGTTTTTAAAACTGCATGTAACACTGGCAGGACTGAATGAGGTGGTCAAACTTTATGTGCCCTCAGACAAGGAATTAAGATTTCACCCCTGTGTTAAGTAAAATCAGACCCATGATTCTGTAACATTATTATGCTTTCACAGAATCACAGAATGGTTGGGGTTGGAATAGACATCTGGGGATCATCTAGTCCAACCCCCCTGCCAAGGCGGGGCCACCGAGAGCAGGTTACACAGGAACGCGTCCAGGCAGGTTTTCAATGTCTCCAGCGGGAGACTCCACAACCCCCTGGCAGCCTGTTCCAGTGCTCTGTCACCCTCACTGTAAAGAAGTTATTCCTCATGCTTAAGTAGAACTATTTATGTGCTTAGCCAATAAGCATTTTTCCTAAGGATTTTCCTGTCTAAGCACTTCCATTCTGGGCTTCAATCCTGAGGGCAATGCAGAAACCAGTCACAACACCTTCCCAAGAAACATAGATGATTTGCTAGTAGAATGAGTCAATTATTGACTATGCATAGGTATTTCTTAGGTAGTATTTCTTAATTATTTACTTCCCTTCTGTTGTTTGGACTTTTCCACCTATATACAGTACATGTTGAGCTATGGACATAAATGGGTATTCCTGGAATCTGCTTGTCTGTCTAAACTCAAGCAATTGAAATTTGTGACATGAAGGTCAGTAAACTGTTCTGTAACCCTGCCTTTCTTATGAAAAGGGAGCAGGTATTTTGGGTGGAATTTGGCTGAATGTGACTTCTTGTGTTAAAGCATCCCACTGACATTATTATCCCTGTAATCAAAATGAGGAAGAGGAGAAAAGCTGTCATATGGCTACATTTCCCTCTTAGCAATGGTGAGACAAGTAAGAAGAATTGAGATTGATCACATTTTAAAGAAGCAAATTAGTATGTATTAGATACATATTAGTATGTGCTTACTAATTTCCTGCAAATTTTACTGTTTTGTTTAACCAGACAAGACTACTGTAAACATTCAGTTTGGATGGGAGGACCACTCTTACATTGTGAGTGCCTGATAAGTTAACTTATGTGAAAGATAGATGATGTTTTCTTTAATCAGTTTATCATACATGTCTTTTCAACTACCAGCTTTGACACTTTTTCTGCTCAGCATTGCCGGCCAAATACAGAAGGATTGCCCCTGGCTTTGGAAATGAATCATAGGAGTCAACAGGCTGCCCAGGGAGGTTGTGGAGTCTCCTTCTCTGGAGACATTCAAAACCCGCCTGGACACATTCCTGTGTAACCTCATCTAGGTGTTCCTGCTCTGGCAGGGGGATTGGACTAGATGATCTTTTGAGGTCCCTTCCAATCTCTAACATATTGTGATACTGTGAGTGGTTGCAGGATTGCAAACTCCTTTAGATCTGCTGACTACAAGAGTTGAGAACTATACAAGTGCCTGTATTTCAGGCACTTCTCTTAAACACAAGATAATCTTTCTCGCTGTTTTGATGTACACCTTTTGTAAAGGCAGAAGATTCATTAGTTAGACTAAACTAGAGCATTTAAAGTATTTAAACTAGCCAGGATCCTTGTAATTGACTCTAATTTGATTGTGAATGTGTTCTACTGTAGTTGCATTTAACTGCAGTAGATACTATTACTTGTATTCCTAACCCTGAGTAAAAGTGCTTGCCTGTCTTTTGGTATGTTTTAAATGCTTCAGTTTCAATTCAAATTGCTTTTGAGTTAGAGCAGCATATATGGGCATCTCTGAGGGCATGGTTTTGACTAGCAAGCTGAAAATGCTAGTTAGCTGTTAAGCTAACTTTGTATTGCGCTGACATTATTATATTCTTGTTTACTTTGTTATTAAATTATATGTAATTTTGTGATGGGCAGTGGGTGATTGAAATCATTCCCTGTACCTTTATGACCCTCATTACCAACAAAGACGCTCAGGAGACCTATTGTCTTTCATTAAATTACCTCTTGGAACCAGTGTTCATGTTCATTCCAAATGATGTGCATCAGTCTTTCTGATTCAATTAAACAAGGGATAGCACTTGGCTGTATTAATTTTAGGTGTTTAGTCCTAGTTATAGTCCATCCTGAGAGATGTTTGCACATGTTGGCTCTGAATATGAGAACAGGGTTATGTTGCCACATTATGCAGAGGCAAAGCTGTCAGATTTCACTATGGAAATGAATTGTTTTATGCTGATGGGACAAATTGAGGCTTTTCCTCTGAGTTCACTTTGCTAACACTCCTGTATGGTTTTGTAACTGATATGAGTCTATACATAGTAGTAAACAAACTTCAGCATATGAAATGCCATCAATTATGTGGTCAAGTAAAGGGTTTTGCAGACTTTTTTTGTACTGTGAAGTTGAGAGTCATGATGGAGAAAATGTTGTCCCACAGTAGATGGAACATAGATTTTGATATCAAAAGGCAAAGCTAAGTTTCAAATTAAAAGAGTGTGAGAGATGGATTAATACCAGATGCTTCCTGTAGTCCTTTATGAAAACCTATGCGCTGTATTGGTCTGTGTAAGCACAAAGAAACCCTACATGCATACTTTACATTGTGAACACTTCAAAAACTCCTTATATTATGGACACAAGAAATGGGGCAAGAGAGTATTTCTGTCGTGGCCATAAATAGGTTAAAAACAGAAGTAATAACCTTCCCTCTAGTACCTGGTTGATTATTTTGGGGGTTTTATGGAGTAGAAATGAAGCCCTTGTTACTTTAGGATGTGGCTGTATGAGGAAGCTAGACCTACCAGCAGATTGAAAACTACTTTATTTTTCAGTATGAAGTCCTTGTGAATTCAGCCTGTGTTCCTTCCTGCATAGATGTGAGCATATATTTACATGTTAGTACATATTTTGTTTGTACGTTTGTAGTTAATACACATTTTATGTTGTTTAGTCAACTAAAAAAGCAACCCCAGCTACTGTCTGTCATTGAATCATCCTCTTTGTCATTAGCAAACTATCTGTAATTATGTCACATTATCTTTAGTATAACTGGCAAAAATGTTAAGTAGCAATGGCCAAAATGTGAGACCTATGATGTGTTAGATATTCAGCAATGATTCCCTATTGAGTTACAGTAGGATCACTTCTACAAACAAATCTCTCAACCAGAGGCTTAGGTGCTTCCATGACTCTTGTGTAACCAGCCAGCAAAGCTGTTTTTCCAATTTTACCTGCTTGAATCTTGTCCAGACAGATTCTCGGAGCAGTGGTTTGTTTTGGGGTTGGTTTGGGGTTTTTTTTTTTCATTGCCAGTTGGAGTACTGGTAATTGAATCATCTGAACCTGTTAACATCTTTTCTGAGAAAGAACTGCTGTCCACTGCTTGAATTGATTTATCACTGCCTTAGAGCTAGCAGTGTAACAACAAACAGATACATGATATTCATAACATCTTCTCAGCAGCTCCCTTACCCTTCATACTCACAACTGAGCATGAGTCAGGACAGATTAAATAACTTTCCAGCTCACAGAGGAAGTATGTGTCTGGCCTGGGGAACAAACCTTACTCTGTGCATTAAACTGAATCCGTCCTTCATTCCCCTTCACAATAAATAGTATTTATTAGATAATGGAATGATTATTCTCTCAGGCAGCACCTGTGATTTTTCCTGGTGTGGTATGTAACACAGTCCACTCATGATAGTTTCTTTCTAAGCCAAGCATAGAAAATAGAGAAACCATGATAGATATTTTACTTGACAGTTGTTTTTTTTTTTTTCATTGAAAAACCCCATGCTGCCCATCCCTGCTACCATCTTAACAATGAGCACAGTGTGAGGTCATGCTCAGTGGGTGAGGGATCTTGCACTTCTGATCGGAATTTCCTGCAATCTTCATGTCCATTGTTAGGAATTTTTGGTTTAGAAATAAAGGCATAGATGTGTGGAAGTGAAATTAATGTTATTTGATGGAGAAATCTTGCAGTGCACAGTGGATTCTTCTGCACTCTCTGGAGAGGTCTTTTTCCTGAGACTCTCATTTTAGGTGCAGGATGCGTAATGTAAAAGTGCCTGTCAGGAATGTCAGAAGTACACATTGTGCTGCAGTCTGTTTATTTTGCTGCTCTCTCATCTATTTGCCAAAACCCTCCCTATGTCTTTTTAATATTTTCCTTTTGATCTCTTCTTCAGCTTGCATGTAGATTATGGAAATATTTCCAGACACCTGGTAACCTGCAGTCAATCTACTGATCACCAAGCAACGCCAGGGAGGAGAAGGGTGTTCCGCTGTGTGAAAATATGTTTTGGCTGCTGCAGCAGAGAGGAGAAGCCACTGAATACTTTCTTTAAGCTCTGGTGAATCCTTCAAGATAATGGTTCCAAACTGCAGCCCTGAGGCTGCAGAGTGATCACATTACTGCAGGAGAGTTTCCATCTACTGGATGGATGTTAGGTCCTTTGCATTAGGGGTGGCCTCTGTCTATACAGCAAGCATAGCAGTCATAGCTATAAAATGCAGAAAATAATTAGAAAAATAGATACATTTGCACAAGTAGCATAGAGCCCAGTACATTACATAGATATTCTTTTCTCACACTGCCACTGCTACACTGCTGGCCAACCTAATTTGTAGCTAACTCACACCAGCACAGGAAAGACTTAATATGGCCACGTACATCTGAGAGCCTCCAGCACAGCTGTTCCCAAAGATAACTGAAGTGTGACCACTACTTTATTTTACAGGCACTTCTTTCTATAAACCGTAAGGATTAGTGATTTCTCATGGAAGAGATCCTCGTGAAGAACTGTTTGATACGGAGGCCTTGGTTTACCTTATATATTGTGCTTATCTTTTTTGCTTTATGAAGATTTCATTCAGAGTATTTTGCCCTTGGTGTAAATATTTGTATGGCTGCATGTGTGGCTGTGTTTATAAGCAGCAGTCTGAAGGAAGTTTTGTTACTGAGGTTGAGTCAAAACAGGTAAACAGAATGAACACGCTTCTCAGGGAATTTGGAACACAGCCAAAGAAATCCAACTGTAAAGAGCCAAGTGCTTTCTTTTGTAGTAAAATTACTATACAGATATTCTGAATATTTCTGAATACTATACAGATCATCTCCACTTGTGAATATGTATTCTCAGTAAAGCAGGGCTATACCACAGTATGTGTCTATGTTCTGGGTCGTGTACAAGAAAGTATGTCCATATCAAAGGATGCATACAAGTGGGAATTTCATAGATAACAGTGGCATAGTTAATACAGCATTTCTAGAAGTTCTGTTTGGTGTTTCACAAGTGGGAGCCCCTTTCTGGACCCCACTCCCAGGGCACGGTAAATGGGCTTTTTTTGTCCCCTCTTACCCAGTGCATTGGTGTGCTCTTAGCTGGCTGCTGGCTGGAGCATAGGAAATTCCAGGTCTGAACATTCACTGTTCCAGCTGAGAGCCAGGCCCTGGAGCCACCGAATGGATCATTAAATGGAATGCAAAACTTGTTCAGCCAGTCTGAGACCTTATTTCCCTTTGGCAGCATGGTGATCAGTAGATCCTGTGGCTGTTTATTTCTAGGGGCCTCACTTCCTTCTATCAGTCCTAACTAGCAAAACCATGCCATGATCTAAGAAGATTTGCTAAACAATTTAATTATAAAATTAGCAGTTAACATGTACCAAGTATTGACAAATTCTTTACCAGGTGGATTTGCTCCTTACCAGCTCAGCTGCACTTTTGTATGGAGGATACAAATGTCTGGTGGGCTTCAGCGTCTTATTTTATTAGAGGCAAGATCATAGGAGGCAAGATCATAGAAGGCAAGAATCAGCCTTTCCAAACTGTTACAGCAGGGTTTCAAAGAACTTGACATCTAATTGTTTTTCCCCTTCAGGACATTCAGAGCCTTACTCTAACACAGGTCCTACTCTCAAGACATTATCCAATACTTGGACACATAAACTGCAGTTGTCTAGATAATGACTAGGTGAGGACTCACGTTAAAAATAGTTTGATTCTTCTATTACTGTCTTATTTCAAAATGTCTTCATAATGTGCTGGAATCACTTCTAGATTGTTTCCTTTCTAGTGGTTTTCTGTATCTTTCAGTAAGAAGTTAAATCCATTGCTAGGAACCAAATTACTTCCTTTTCTTTTCCTACAAGGCAACCCACATCTATCAAGGACTGCAATTCTCAGTCGCCTGTTAGTGACTTTTGCAGTATTTGCTTTTCTTTCTAATCATAGCACTCTGCTTTTCTTAGAATGTATTTGAAGTCCTCTACCATCTCCTTAGTAGCATTCTACAGCTACTTTCTCATTCCATTTGTCTTTTCTACTCGTGCAATATAGGCTTTTCCATACTCCTGCTCTTGTCTTGGTTGTGATCCATCGTTTTTACATACATTCACAGTTCTGCACAATTTCTTCCTCTTTGCCATGAGTTCTTTTGCTTTTGTCTCCTAGTGGTGTGAAGTCCCATTGGATTACTCAATACGTCTGTTCTGGAATGGAGTATGGAAATTTAAATCTGGTTTGTTTCCTTCTATTTTTAACAGCACATTTGTTCACAGAAGTTTTGGGAAGATTTCCTATTGGTTAAATAAATTAAGGTTTGTGTGGGCTTTTTATTTCAAGGAAAGAATATCATGTCTGTCAAATTCTAATCATATTGTCAAGTACTACTAGGGAAACAGGGACAGTATAATCCATCACACTTGATTCTATGGCAGCAATTTACATCGTAAAAATGATCTTTTCTACATGATAATCTCAAACTGAGCCTAATGTTAACCAGAAATCCAACAATTATAGAGGATAACCAAATTCTTCCCATAGTAAGTAGTTCTACAAACTTTTTTGATTTATCTCTTCATCTTTGCCACCTTATCTGAAAAATATTACAGAAATGCCTAAGGTTACATTTCCTGAAGACAACTCTAAAGGCATTATTTCCTATGTAATTTCTTCCAGTTGTGTAGAAATAAGTTAATTTGACGATTCTGGATATTTTATGAAGAAGTTCTATTGTCTCCATCCCATCAGTGGATAGTGATTATTGTGTACTATAGACATCTATTCAGAAACCTGAAGTGCTTTTATTATACTTGATCAAAACATTTGTGATTACTGTGTTGCCCAACTGTAGTTCATTAATCTAAAATGTTCACAGCAATTTTTTATTAATCGAGAATTTGGAAAACAAAAGAATTTTAGTATATGAATGATTTTATTTTACAGTAAAATCAAACCCCATTCACACAGTGTCAGAGGCCAGAATCTCATTGGTGGAAGAAAATTCTTTAAAGTAAGATGTGAAGATCCAACTGCTGTGATTGATAGTCCTAGTCTGCTTGTTAAAACTGTGCCCAAATCTGGGTCTCAGCTCTAGAAGTTGCATTTAGGATCCACGTCACACATGGCAAACTTATTCAGGACATCCGTCTCACCAATAAATGGGTTATTTAGACACTGCATTTAATTCATCGAGCAGCTATTAGGTAATGCAGAGTGAGTCAACATGACTAACATGTTTGATTTGGCCAATGCGACTACAGAGTCACAATGCTGTGTAACTTCTATTGACCTGTTGACTTGCAGCTGAATTATATTAAGGTTTATGAAAGCTGCTGTTTCCCCATTGGAATGGGGCGGACAGAACTCAAATAGAATCCAGGTTACCTTTTCCTCTTGCTCAGCAAATTGACCAAGGAAAGCAGTCCTATATGAGCAGTCCTAAACAGTGTATTTTGTATCACTGAGAAGCACATCTGAGTTGGCAGATGTTCTTTGTATTTAATAGGTATAGATGGTACATAGTAATTACTGTCCCTTCTGTTTGCAGACTTTCTCCTCAGCTGAGACACACATCTACCCAACACCCACAGCACAGCGCGTGTTTTATAACATTGACAAATGTTGAAGACAAGCATAGGCCATCTGAATTCTTTTCAGATGCCCTTTGCTGCGTTCTGGAAGACACTTTGGTGCACTATGTGCGGGTTTTAATTGTCATTTGTGAGGAACCACACAGTTTTCAACAGGGGCATGTGTGAACTTTAACAGAAGCACTGTGCTTTAACAGAAATTGTCATGGAAAAGTAGGGTGCTCTTCCAGCATCACAAAGAAAGACGGAAAAGGGAGATGTGTGTTTCAGTTTAGGAGGTAACTGGCAGGGAGAAGAATTACTTTAAGGAAATGACAAATCCAAGAGGTCATGCAGCTGGGGCTTGAAACAGCTTCCTGAGTTCGGATTAGTACAGATGGTGCAGGAAGGAAAGAAAAATCGTACTGTTTTCTACCCTGAAACAAGAGCATGGGGTTTAGTCCCATATGAATGAATTCTTATAACACAAGTGAAGGCCTTCCTCAAACTGTGCTTTGCTCAGAGCAAATACTTACAGAATCAGGCTTTCATTCAAAACTTTTAAAGTGATTTTTAAGTGGTGCCATTAGGCCTGAAGAGGAAAGAACCTTCCTCTGACAGAACAGGGTATTTAGGGACTCACGGATCTCAAAGCCAAGGCACATGGCTCAGACTAAGCCTCCAACCCAGCAGGGGAAGGGTTATTGTCTCAGCTGCCTCCCCCCTTAGCCGAGGCAAGGCACCTACCCAGTTAACATCGCACCTGTTGCTTACTCTGCTCATTGTTCTGCTTAGAATCATAGAATCACAGTATAGTTAGGGTTGGAAAGGACCTTAAGATCATGTAGTTCCAACCCCCCTGCCATGGGCAGGGACACCTCACACTAAACCATGTCACCCAAGGCTCTGTCCAACCTGGCCTTGAACACTACCAGGGATGAAGCATTTACAGCTTCCCTGGGCAACCCATTCCAGTGCCTCACCACCCTCTCAGTAAAGAATTTCTTCCTTATATCCAATCTAAACTTCCCCTGTTTAAGTTTTAACCCGTTACCCCTTGTCCTGTCACTACAGTCCCTGATGAACAGTCCATCCCCAGCATCCTTGTAGGCCCCCTTCAGATACTGGAAGGCTGCTATGAGGTCCCAGTGCAGCCTTCTCTTCTCCAGGCTGAACAGCCCCAACTTTCCCAGCCTATCTTCATAGGGGAGGTGCTCCAGTCCCCTCATCATCCTCGTGGCCCTCCTCTGCACTTGTTCCAACAGTTCCATGTCCTTTTTATGTTGAGGACACCAGAACTGCACACAATACTCCAAGTGAGGTCTGACGAGAGCAGAGTAGAGGGGCAGGATCACCTCCTTCGACCTGCTGGTCACGCTCCTCTTGATGCAGCCCAGGATACAGTTGGCTTTCTGGGCTGCGAGCGCACACTGAAGCTGGCTCATGTTCATTTTCTCATTGACCAACACCCCCAAGTCCTTCTCTGCAGGGCTGCTCTGAATCTCTTCTCTGCCCAACCTGTAGCTGTGCCTGGGATTGCTCTGACCCAGGTGTAGGACCTTGCACTTGGCATGGTTAAACTTCATCAGGTTGGCATCAGCCCACCTCACAAGCGTGTCGAGGTCCCTCTGGATGGCATCCCTTCCCTCCAGCGTATCAACCGAACCACACAGCTTGGTGTCATCGGCAAACTTGCTGAGGGCACACTCAATCCCACTGTCCATGTCACCAACAAAGATGTTGAACAAGACCGGTCCCAACACCGATCCCTGAGGGACACCACTCGTTACTGGTCTCCAGCCGGACATGGAGCCGTTGACCACAACTCTTTGCGTGCGGCCATCCAGCCAGTTCTTTATCCACCGAGTGGTCCACCCATCAAATTGATGTCTCTCCAATTTAGAGACAAGGATGTTGTGTGGGACAGTGTCGAACGCTTTGCACAAGTCCAGGTAGATGACGTCAACTGCTCTGCCCCTGTCCATCAGTTCTGTAGCCCCATCCTAGAAGGCCACCAAATTGGTCAGGCAGGATTTCCCCTGAGTGAAGCCATGCTGGCTGTCACCAAACACCTCCTTGTTTTTCATGTGCCTTAGCATGCCTGCCAGGAGAATCTGCTCCAAGATTTTGCCAGGCACAGAGGTGAGACTGACTGGTCTGTAATTCCCCGGGTCATCCATTTTCCCCTTCTTGAAAATGGGGGTTATATTTCCCCTTTTCCAGTTTTTGGGAACTTCACCTGACTGCCATGATTTTTCAAATATGATGGCCAGTGGCTTGGCAACTTCATTCGCCAGCTCCTTCAGGACTCGCGGATGGATTTCACCAGGTCCCATGGACTTGTGTACATTCAGGTTTTTAAGATGGTCTCAAACCAGATCCTCTCCCACAGTGGGCCTGGGGTCTTCATTCTCACAGTCCCTGCGTTCGCCTTCCAAGACTTGGGTGGTGCAGTCAGAGCCTTTGCCAGTGAAGACCGAGGCAAAGAAGCCATTAAGAACCTCAGCCTTCTCCAAATCCTGGGTAGCCAGTTCTCCCGATACCTTCTGAAGGGGGCCTACGTTGTCCCTAGTCTGTCTTTATTCGCTACGTACCTACAGAATCCCTTCCTGTTATCCTTCGCATCCCTAGCCAAGTTCAATTCTAACTGGGCCTTAGCTTTCCTGACCTGGTCCCTAGCTTCCCGGACAACATCCCTGTATTCTTCCCAGGCTGCCTGTCCCTGCTTTCATCTTCTATAAGCCTCTTTTTTCCTTAGAATTTTCCTGAGCAGCTCCTTATCCATCCAAGGAGGTCTCCTGGCCCTCCTGCTGCACTTCCTTCTAGTTGGGACACAACACTCCTGAGCTTGGAGCAGGTGATCCTTGAATATCAACCAACAGTCTTGGGCCCCCCCTGCCCTCTAGGGCTGTATCCCATGGAACCTTACTAAGCAGGTTCCTGAAGAGGCCAAAGTCTGCTCTCTTGACGTCCAGGCTTGTTCCTACTTCTTGTTAAAAAGTAATTGCATAAAAGGCTCCCGCACTGATCTCAATTCAGATTGTCCAGTTTCAGCTTTGTGGCTTTAGTTCTTGGGACATTTCTCTCTAGTACACCCTGCATACAGCGATCTCCCCTCTCATAAGGTGTCACACGAAAATCAAGGCACTTCTGAATAGTCTGTCTGAGAAAATAATTCTTTTATATCTTTTATTGCAATTAATCTAATTGGGATTGTAGCTTTTTTTGAATCTATGATGTCTCCCATGTTACAGCTTGAACTTGTAACAGGTAGTACCTCAAATGGTGTGTTTTCCCAGGATCCTTCCCACAGACCTGGGAAGATTAAGTCTTATTTCTGATTATGTATTCAAGGACAAGTTCATATGCCCGTGTTTCACATCAGGAGCTCATTCTGAATTGCTTATCCACTACAGCTGCACAGGATTTAGCAGTACTTACTACTTCCCACCTTCTGTAGCTATGATCGGAGTATTTTACACATTGAATAAAAACAACCAATAACACTCTTATTCCGCAGTGATTTCCTAATGGAAACTATTGTGAGATTGTTCGTTGGTTCCTAAACTTTGTATTTGGTTATACTGCATAATACTTGTATTTTGAGGAGAGTAATGTAACACTTAAGGTGATATTTAAGTGCACTTATATTACAATCTTTACCAACTCTCTTTTGCAATTACTGCCCTCTCCCCCAAAGTAACAAAACTTACTTTACATAAAACCATACTGACTGTTGTGAGTCAGTATATATAAGTACAGTATATATAAGTATATATATAAGTGCTTTTGCATTATTTGGGCCAGGATGACTGTTAAGCTACCTGGCATGTAGTAACCCAGTTCATTCCCTAGTTAATGGGATAAATTGGTCATAAACCTGTCACATGTGGGCTCTTCTGGGGTTTCCATGCTATACCAAGATCTAATTTCTTTTCAGTAAGACAGGCCTCGCTGCCTGCCTCAGGAGCATGCATTGCCCAGTAAAACACAGGATCTGGGAACTATGAAAGCGGAACTGTTTCAACAATTAACCCCCCAAGGAAATAGAACTAAAAACTCTGAGAAGAGCAGTTTTCCTGCAGACTAGGAATATGCTGCTTCTGTCAAATATATTCATATTAATTGTTTCACTACATTTATAATTATTTCCTTCATCCAAGTAACTGGTACTTAGAAACAATGAGAAACCATACCCTGAAATTAGAGTCTGACATCAAAGAAGGCTGCATAGTTTTTGACGAAACCTGGTGGGTTTGCTAATCTTTGCCTGCCATACTGACTTCATGCGAAAGACTTCAGAGAGCTTAAGAAATTACACTCTGTAATGGAGTGCTAACTTGCTGGGAAAGCTAGAAGGGGTTGTGGCTTTCCCATTAGCAGCTAGCTGTAGATGCAGGAGACGTTTCCACATCATCTGGCAGGGTAATATCTGACAGCTTTTCTCATCTGTCATCTTAACAGTAGTTGCAAACTTCAGTGTGCCAGGAAGGCAAGAAGGGCTTTAATTAAGTGAATGATAGAAGAGATCAGGGAACTGATCTGCACTGAAGCATCCAGAACGCTGTCTGAAGCTAACTAAAACAAGACGTGGTGGGCAGTCTTCACCTCTCCTTCCCTCCCAGGCAGGCTTTAACTGACTTATTGCTGTCACAAAATACATGGAGTAACTGGAATTGCAAGCTGTCTTCTGCCTCCTACTCTTGTTTTGTTTCTGCAAGTTTCACATTAACAAGGTTAACTGTATCTTATCAGTTTGGGGTTTATGCTGGTGCCATCAAAAAGCTTGCTGTTAATGTAAATGAAAAAAGAAAGCATAGATTTTTATCAGACATGATTCATAGAAAAAGATGTGAGGTCCCTCTTTCTTCTGTAGATAAACCACAAGTTTAGTGACAATAACTTTTGATAGACACCATAAAGAATAATATGCTTTCTGCAGTTTTAAGCATGTCCACACTGGATGAATGAGATGAATTATCATATCTTATGTGTGAATACAGACTAGTTTTACAGAAGTCACAAACTCGGCTGAATTCCCAGAAAGCTTTGAGGCAGTCACATAGAAATGTTACTGATCTTTGTATCTGATTAGGAAGCTGGTTACACGAACTGGGTGTGTGCAATCCTGGAAGTCAAATTAACAGTAACAAGAAAGAAATTAGAAACTATGTATGTAATTTCTTCCTAACCTTAGATCAATACTACTACTACTACTTAGATCAATACTATTTTAAGCTCTACGCGGATGATCCAACTATTAGTAGGTAAGTACATTCCTTTAACTATAGGATCCCATATATGTATATATGTCTGCATTTTCAAAGGGAGAATGAGGTGCATTAGGAGACTCAAGTTATCAGATACTAAAGCTCCTGTCTACAAACTCCAGAGTGAGACTTTGGTAAGCCAAACCAGATCCTTTGCTCCCCCATTATTTTTCCAAGCAAGTTGTAGACTAACCTGACATGTGAAAACCAACAGGAGTATGAACGTAGCTGGGCTTTGTGTGTGTTACTCAAAGAGATGACTGCTTCTCTAGGATTACTTCCTTTACTCCACAGATAAATCTCTTCTCTCAAGTGCTCCGATTAAAATAAGCAAATTAAACGCAAAATCTAACACAGTACATATCTTTGTATTGGGTTACTGAATTCCACACCTAACTACAAGGTTTTAAGCCAAAAGCTTGTATCATTTCCCCCCCATTATATTGGTTTGTCTAATCTTAAATGTATCACCTCATTCACCAACCACGTCAGAGTTAGTAGCTTCCCATTTGGTTATTGTTGTAGTATTGTTATTAATAGTTATATAACTATTGTTTTAATATTACATTTATAACCTAAGTAATAGGTTTTTTATGACAATATCTATTTTTTTTTAAAGCCTTATAAATGTTTTTAGAGCTATGCAATGACAGGAGAGAACCCCTTTCATATATGCTATCTTCTGGACATACTATTAACCTTATTCTGTGTTGGTCATTAACTAGCCATTTTGTAACCAATAATATAAGTCTTAGACAAAGCTCACCCATTACACAAGCAGCGCAGGAAAAGAATTTGTAAGAAAATGGAAGACTAAGTAAGGCCTTGAATAGCTTTATTGAAATCTGTATAAATAAACATGCGCATTTCAAATGTAAACCCAAGTGAACTCAAGTGCAGACAAAATTTTAACCTCTGTCATGCAGGAGGTTAGTTTACATTTAAAAAAAAAAAAGAAAAAAAAAAAGAAAAAAGAACTCAAAGCAGCTTTAAAATACCAGGATGAAACACCAGTTTTAATATCAAGGTATAAAGCAAAGCCATGTCCAACAATACCTTATTTATATCCTGGTCAAATGCAATTTTTTAAACTTTTTAATGCTAACATAAATAAATAATTTACCAAAATGTGCACTCACAGAGTGAACTTTTATTTACAATACACAATTTATAACCTATTGTATTTGATTAGTTCAAGTGAAGAACATCATACTTTTCGCCTTTTTTAAGTTATTTGTTTGAACAGTGGGACACCAGGCAATTCTCCAGGTAGTAGATATGTGACGTGTGCCCCCGCACTTAAAGAGCCCCTCGCAAAGGCAGTATTGTATACAAATCATCAATACATTCTTCCAACTAGATCAAAGGGAAAGCAGCAAATTAAAAAATGTTTCAAACTGTCACACTTATTTTGGCATCCTGGACCCCTGAATACAATTAACTAAAACCCAACTCAAAGTTTGTACGCTTTATATACTGTACAGGTTCTGACTTGAACATGCAAATGCCAATTCTCTTATAATGAGTTACCTTTTCAGATATGCTGTAAGGCTATGGTGAATTCCATCAGGAACACACAAAGAAAATTAACAAGCCTACCTTTAAAATAATTGTGTTCATTAACAATTTAAAGGCAGGTTATACTGAAAAAATTCTCATCTAAGCCCGATACACAGTCATTACTATGGATACAGGATAATATTAACTCTGACCCTATTACAGAGTAGTTTGCAAGCTGTCAAACTACAAAAACTGGGGAGAAAGAACTTACAGCACAATTTTAAATTTTGGACTGACACCAGATTAAAATTATGCATTTCTTAGAAGCGAGATAACAGGATTTATGTCTGCAGAGTAGATTCCAACAAGCAACAAAGGATACTTAACAGTTAATTGAAAAACTTTTTGTTAATGCAGCATGAAATCCAGAACCTGTTCCACAGCAGCAGTAAGATGAACATAATATTCTGGATGCTCAACTATATCACAAAAGGTTAAAACACCTTTTCAAGCTATTTCTTCTATTGTGACCAAATTTAAAAAAGGAGTAAATTTGAGGGAGAAACAAAAATTTGCTGTTTCAAGAAAACTACTGCTTATATATTTATGACATTTTTACTTGCAATCTTTGTGACAGCCTAAAGAACATGTATATATTCATCAGAAACTAAACTTGGCAGTAGTATTCTTGCACTACTAAGAAAATAAATGTCAGAAGTCCACAGATTTAACATTTTAGTTATTAACTCACATCCAAAACAGAAGAAAACATAATTCATCAGAACAGCAGCAGAAAACTTAAAAGGGGTTTATTTGTGATTTCCTATATATAGCTTGTGAATACAAGACTGTAAATGCATTAGAGACAATTTCTGTTTGAGTTTTTATTGTTTCACTTCAAGTACTGCACATGTTAAAATTTAATAAAGATTTACATTCTGTTATCTGAAATTCCCCATCTCAGATTTTTATTTTTAATTTGGTGGGCAATTTCCTTCTTTCAATAGGTATCCCCTGTAAGAAAGTCTCTATGGCTTCTAGTTCTTCCATTAGTTAGTGTGCATACAATTTTCATTTTCTATATCATTATCATTTTCATTGCTGTCTTCATCACTTTCTAGTGGGATGCCTGTGGCAGCTGAAGCACCTTGTTTAGTTTCCCGGTCAAGAGGAAAAAAGCCAGTTCCACTGATCGTGTCCTGTCTCTGATAGAAGAGCACATATGCTGCTTTGGACTGTAGAAGAGAGAAGCGTGATATGCTTATGAGGCTCCAGACAAAACATTTACAATCCAAGTTATCCTTTTTTTTTTCCTCTCCTTCCAAGTGTACGAAGTAAAATTACAAAGAAATCCAAAGCTTTCATATAAGTTATTTTTGCATGTTGGAACAAACCATTTCGGTTTTGTGTTGTCCTTTGAAAGAACACAAACTACTACCTACACATTTACAGCAAGGTTCACGGTTTACTCTTCATTTGTCTTCCCTCAAGAAAAGAACATTATCAACAGTCCCAGTTTTAGAAACACAAAAGGTACTTGCCACTATTTGGTCCTCACATGCAGTGGACACACTACTATCGTCAAAGTAGTACCATTTTCCATCATCCTTATTTTTTGCAAAAGCAGTATCTAGGACAAAAAAGTACAATGTCTGAGGACTCTGTCTTCATAGATGTAACACGATCAGTTGCTAGAGTCTGTTAATGTGAAACACTTGACATTTAGCTAACTAAAACCTATCACAATTAGATTCATACTTTCACATACTTGTTAGGTTTTTTTTTAAGCAAAGAAAGCTCAACCAATAACATTCCCCTTCTTAAAGAGAACATACAGTGAGAAGAAACAGTCAAAATAAAATCCCTCAATCACTTCTTAATTTTTGCCTGTTCTTTCCAGGAGATGCACAATGTACAAAAATACAGGCAAGTAAGACAAAATCGGTTGTAAGAGTACAGTAGCTCTTATGGAGATCTAATGTTTTCTCTTTCCACAATATACATAGCTATAAGTGTAAAAGAACCTAAAATCATCCTTGAAAGCTCATTTCATATAGATTTTTGTGTTAAAACACTTATGAAAGCATTTCAGGGTGATGGAAAAAAATATAATCCCTCTATCAGTAAAAAGGCCATTGATTCAAAGTGATCAGTATTTAACCCAAAATAAACATGGGAAGTAAGCTGACTTTAGAATGATATTTGAAATCAACTTACAATGCCCTCCTCCCATTCCTCCATAATGATTGGAAACAGCAATCAAATTGTAGCGGCAAGGCCCTGCATTGGGATTAATAAGGAACTCTGACATGTCCAAGTCACTGTTTTAAAAAACAGAACAAAACACAAAAACAAAACCAAACACACAAAAAACAAACAACCAAAAGAAGGTCATGTTAATAATATTTTTAACCATTTCACATTTTGGTGGTCTTTGAGCTCTTTACTTTATATTACCCACAAGTAAAACATACACTACATTGCACTGAGTGCGTGTCTCACTCAGTGAGGAGTGGAACAGAAACCAGCAATCTTGGCCAAAACTATTGATAAGAGTTCTTCTATACTTACAGAATTATGGAAAGATTTGGGTTGGAAGGGACCTTAAAGATCATCTTGTTACAACCCCCCCGCCATGGGCACGGACACCTTCCACTGGACCAGGTTGCTCCAAGCCCCATCCACCCTGGCTTTGAACACTTCCCAGTGAGGGAGCAGCCGCAGCTTCTCTGGGCAACCTGTGCCAGTGTCTCACCACCCACATAGTAAAGAGCTTCTTCCTAATATCTAACCTAAATTTACCCTCTTTCATCATAAAGCTAATGCCTCTTATCCTGTCATAATGTGCCCTTGTAAAAAGTCCCTCTCTAGATTTCTTGTAGGCACCCTTTAGGTACTGGAAGGCTGCTACAAGGTCTCCCTGGAGCCTTCTCTTCTCCAGGCTGAATAAGCCCAACTCCCTCAGCCTGTTTTCATAGGAAAGGTACTCCAGCCCGCTGATCATCTTCATGGTCCTCCTCTGGACTTGCTTGAGCAGGTCCATGTCTCTCTTATTTTGGGGGCCCCAGAGCTAGACGCAGTACTCAAGGTCTCATGAGAGCGGAGTAGAGTGGGAGAATCACCTCCCTTGACCTGCTGGACATGCCGCTTCTGATGCAACCCAGCATGTGGTTATCTACTATTATTACTTTTTCCAAGTTGATACTTTTCACCTGCAAGTATTTTGTTATCAGTAGTTACCGGAAACACGCATGGAAGCTGAGGACAAAACCATTTCATATAATTGCTGAATTAAACATGCACTCTAGTCATGCTTTTACACTTCTAGCACCAAAATACTTAGTTTCTTACTTAATTGGAAAGTCAACCAATGTATCCAACTTGTCCCTCATGTATCTGCTGTAGGAAAAGCGCTTTAGATGAACAACCAGTACGGGGGGCAGTGACCACAAGTCTAACTTCTTGGTAGCTTGCTGATGCTCTTTACAGTTTGGACAATACCTAAAAAGAGTACAACTTTTTTTAAAGAACTGCAGTCCACATGTACATTAAAATACATTACTATAGAGAAAGCCAGTAACTGAATGAGCTGAAACACACACACACTCTCCATCTTCTGTTACTAATGCCACACTCAAGTGATTGTGTGCAAGCATGTTCACAGTGATGCCTCACAGCATTTTGAACACAAAAGTAGCACCCCCCCAATATAGGATTCCCATCTTCTATACCAGTCCTTCTATCATTAGTTAAAACACAGCTTTCTGATATTTTGTACAAAAAAGATGGAAGGGTTATGAGAATACTTCAGGAAAGCTGACTGTATGAAAAGCCATAAATAAGAGACACCTGTGGTTCTTCCAAGTTTCAATTGTCAAATTCTTCCGCCTCCTATCCCATTTCACCTGTGACTAATACCCAGAAAAAAACCAAAAAATGAGGTCAGCCCCCTCCCCTCTCAAATAAAGGAGGATCTCTGGTGACCAAACCCGGAATTCTCCAAAACTTTCAAGTATCCACAAAAAAAAAGTGGCAGACCCTCTTTTTAAACTTAATTCTGAGCTCCAGGTGTTGATGAAAGTTTTTTAACTGCTAGGAGATTCCTGGAGAAGAAGGATCTTATGGGAACATTCTATAATTGTGAGTAGTCAGAGGCAACTCCTAACTAATTATGATTTGGAAGAACCATGAATCAGAAGCCTCCACAAAAAACTTAATGGTTGGAACATGGATTTGAGAGGCTCTACTGACATTCACTATCCCACAAACGCGTTGCTTAAGCACACCCCGATTTCATGTATCAATGCAAGGCAAGTTATATATTTACATAAAAAAAACCCCTTCAATAGGCACCAAGCCTTCTCATCTCAAAGGAATGTTTAAAACACTGCACTGGATTTGGCACAATGTTATTAATACACTGTAGATCACAGTTCATAGACTAGAATATCATATGGATCTACCCTTTCTTCTAATTCTGAATGCAATAATTCTCTCCCATACAAACATAACCTTCTGTATAGGGTAATGATTTTAGTTAAGCAATGGATCAAAACAGAAAACATACTGAGAATTTTCAACTACACTTGAAATGACTTCAAGATTCAAAATACCATTAAATCAATTAAGTATCTCTGTCAATGTTCAAATGTGGTTTGGACTACATTTTGACAAATACACAATAGAACATAATTTTAATTGTTTTGTTCTTACCATGGGTCTTCAGCACCTAGTTTTTCCTTTGTTGTGAATAGCTCAATGCAATCTTTTAATTTCACGAAAGGTTTTTTGGGAGGCTTATATTCCACACTTTCATGTTTTTCAAAATCCTAAAGAGAAGTATTTCTTGAGTTAAGAGAACAAATGAAACAAAACTCATTTTAGTGATGTCGTCTTACTATAAACAGTAACTACAAAGCTCCTATATATGGAAAAACTGATCAGAAACCATTCAAGCAAAAAGTTTTCACAGCTTCAGATTTACTTCCAAATTAGTAAGCCTCAGATTTGCTAGTTAATTAGATGTGTAAATGAAGTTTATTTATGACAACGTATCTACTCCAAATAATGTGGGGAAGAAAAAAACCCAAACCAAAACTTAGCTGTCTCTTTTGAAGACATACAATCTCTTACATTAATTAAGTTGCATTTTTCACATTTAAGTTTTATTAGTGCTGGAAAGGGGAGCAACATGAACAGCTTACCTCTGCTGCACTATCATCAAAATATCTCTTCTTCAATTCAGGATCCCAATCCAAAGCAAGGAAAGATCTTTCTAAGATTAAAAACATGTTTTTTCTTAATATTATTTCTCGCTTTACATGAAATTGTATTAACTTTGGGCAAGCGCTCTTCAAAATAAACAATGCTAGCATGAATTTAAGATTAAAAAGAGAAGCACACACAATTTTTTGTATTTTTATGGGTTAATTGCAATAACAAATTCATTATTTATACAGAATTTACTACTGGATAAAAAGATATATTGAATAACATAACGAGAGAACAAAACACTATTCTATGGAAGTGGAGTCAGAAAAAAAGTATCAGAATCAAGTGTTGCCCAACATGTTCCCCATGACTTACCGTCAAGCCTAGGTTGCCTGTCATCAAATCGAATATGCCTGGTATCATCTTTGATGTAGTTTATGTCAGTATTGCCTAAATTATTGAACTGGAATGTAAACAATCGCTTTTTGTGTCCCATGAGTGGTTGACCTTTGCAAGTATCCTCAGTACATAATCCATTTTCAGAGTCATTGTCACCTCCAACTGAGTCTTCTGACTGGCTGTTTTCATTCTCTGAGGGAAGTTCCTGATCCTGGCTGGATTCATCATCTTGTTCATCTGTTTCCATTTCACCTGAAACAGTCAGAAGAGTAAGGAGGAAGAAATTAAATAGAATAATAACTACTGAAGGACACTACAGAATTAGCTTCAGTCTCAAATTGAAGACAAAATACTAAACAATTTTAGATATTCCAGTCTTACTTGGAGATCCTTCTTCATGTATACCATTCGGGCCATTACCATTGATACCATGGTCCTTACAGCAATGTAGGGTTCCTTCAGTGTCTTCGCTTTCGGTACATGTTTTTACATATCGGCTAAATATAAAAAATGAAACAATAGTTACAACCAACAGATTTTTAAATATTTACATTCTTCAAGCCAAAAAATTCAATGGTTACCGCAAATCTTTTCTAGTGTACCGTATTGCTGAACTCCTTTCTGATTTAGTCAGAATAAAGTTTTTCATTGCCTGATGTGTACTATTACAGGTACATCTGAAATTCTGCTTGCCTTTTGGCAGTTACTTGATTTTATACAACTTGATTCTTTGTTATTAGTTTGCTTGTCCAGAATTCACTTCTTTAACTGTTCATTAACCATATTTTTTTTACACAAGAAAATTAGCTCACTTACAGAGGAAGTTACACCAACAGAAAGTGAAGCATGAATTCAGACACTTATTCCAGCCTAGTTTCAGAAAGTATCTACCATATACTTTCACAACATAAATTAGCATATGCACTTGTATAGTAGACACAGGTGTTATAACCATAGCAGAGTAACTGACAAAACACTTCCATTTTACCAAACCTTAACAAACAGCTATGTATACAGCAGAGTTAATTCCCCAAAACTGACAATACACATTGACTCTACTTTCTTCTCAAACAGTTTTTTGGATGAAGTCACGCTAACAAAAAACAAACAAACAAACAAACAAAACCCCATCAAATTAAAATCCACGCTAGTTCATGTCTCAAGTGCTTAAAATTTTAGATTTAATACATGTAACAGAAAGCAAATAAAAGACTAAGTACTCAAATCTACTCAGTTTGTAAGCAATGCATGTAAATACAAGTTCCTACTGATTACACTTATTAGCATTATTCATAGCAAACATGTTTTTCTTTAAACAATAACCTTACCACATTCTTAGCAGCAGCAGGTTATACAGTTTATCTTCAGTATTGTTTCTAGGCACTGCTATGAGAAAAGGTTGACCAAAGAGTGAAGAACCACTATGGCTGTAGCTAGTGTACCTGCACTTTTCCCTTAAACAAACAGGAATTATAACTTGCTCTGTATCTTCCGTTCTATTGATAGCAATTTCAAATCTAAAAGAAATACAAAGGACAACTATCATTTAAGAGGCTATAAAGGGAACATAATTAAAAAAAAATAACCCCCCAACATTTGTCTTCATCTTATGTCTACGTTTTAATCTTTTGCAAACAACAAACTGCAAAGATACATGAAGCATGTATCTGCACTTACACATAAATGTCGTCACGTTCCATAATGCTACTCAGATTTTCATCCATGCCAAATATCCTGTGGAACCTATGATTGTATATATCAGTAACAATCATCTAAAAAGAAAATGGAGTATACATTATTAAATCAGAGCAGTAGTGTTGAAATGTTCATTGCTGTGCTTCCTATAAGAAATTACTCTTACCTTATCTGCAGCAACACCAGACAAAGCCGACAATGCTATGCAAAGATCCAATATATTTCCAATTTTGGGAACAACTACTTTGTACTAAAAAAAAAGAATAAAATGTCACTTTAATTTCTTAAGAGAACAAATATACAAGAGAAAAAACAAATAACATATCACATGTTCAGCATGCTTCATGTACTTCTTTCAGATTCTTGAACTTTAGGTGTAAAGTATGGAAATCAACGAATACAAATGCCAAAAGCTACTGAGAAAGTAGTAGTTACCTTCACAACTTTATTTGTACAATCATGCACACTTCAAACACTACATTTATTAGTTTACACAAAGTTTTTCTTTAACATTATTTTATTTTCTACATAAGACTAACAGCAGCAATCACTCAGATTTCTGTTTCAACAGCACCTGCTTATTTAAGCATTTAAATAGCATGTATACTATTCACTATATTCTTAAATTTTGAATACAACACCAGTTGTTCATAAAGTATTACTGGGAATAAAAAAGCAATGGTAGGCAATGGATAAAGGCTGATATTAATCTCCCATGCAGAGAGAGAACTTGATGATTAACAGTCAAAGAAAATCTCCCTGTGGCTTCCCTGCAGTTTGAAATGAAACTCCACACAGGACCTTTACCTGTTATTTGCATAATAAATAAAGACAGGATTAATTAGAAAGAAGGTATTGTAACTTCGCATAATTGCCAAGTACAGCATGTGTCTCATATCTCCTTAAGTCTTACAGTTATTTAGATTCACAAAAGTACTGAACTCATACTCTTCCCAAAAATCTATTAATTCCTGCATAGCCATCTCACATATCAGACAGGGTCACCCCCCACTACTGCGTGTCCCTTGTGGAAACCAGTTCTCACAAATAATTGAATTTCTAGCAGGCTCATCTTCCAACAGTTAATACATGTCCCTTTACCTCTGACTTCCTTAATTCATATTGTCTTTGAGAATACTCCCTTCCTCCCCACCTTCTCTCCTATAGTACTCTGACGATAGATGTTCAAGGCTTTTTGCAAGTCTGCCTAATTGCCTGTGTCCTATTTCCCCTATCCTTGCTTACTCTATAATAGAACCATTTAATCATGATCTTGTTACCATAACCTATGTACATTGTTTCATGCCACTCTAAGGTGTACAATACCATCCTTCCTATGAAAAAAAAGAAAAAGAAAAGGCAAAAGAGATATTCTTTATAAATAAATCTCATGTGAAATTATTGATTTTGACTATTAAGTGGTAGCATAGAAGAATTCAGGACTGCCTAATATACTTAGTCTGGGGCTTTTTTGCACCAGTTATTGCCAAGATTTGCCTTCTGAGGCTAAGAACTGAGAAAGTAAGTCTGGATTAAGTGTACAAGTATTTTAATAACCATTCAAATTATTTAAAGCAACACTAAAATAACAAATGAATATAGCATACATTTTAAAAATTAAGAAGCCTTTTTAACACAACCATAAAGAAATTATCAATATCTTGTTTGAAACTGATAGAAACATGAGAAGGTATGTACAGCCTTCCTCAGGCTTTCCAAGTGGGATTTCAGAACACAGAAAACTAAAGCTTGCTGGATTTGCTGACTGTACTTATACATTTAAACAATATAAAGCAACTCAGATTCATTGTTAATGCCACATGAATCAGGAATTTTGTACATAAATTTAGAGGCTTACCTGCATAGGCTTTGCAAGTGGATCCATTCTAACTAAATAAACTTCCAAAGTGCGCTCTTTTTTCATGGGCAGTGGAAGTGTCAAATAACAAAAGGGATCAAAGGTTACAGATATCTTAGCACATTCAGGACAAACCAGGGTGGATTTAAAAAGGCCGTGAAATATATCTACAATGATGGAATCATTTCTTTTTAAATGGTTTTCCCAGGCTTCTTCAGCAACCACCTGTAATGAAAGCATGACCTGGCTTATGACAGAAGTAGTAAGAAATGAATAGTGAGAATTATTAGTGAGACTAAATTACCTATATGCTTGTAACTCAGTGCTAGAAGAGTTTTCCTAAAGTAAGAGTACTGGAGCTTTCTCCAGAAATGCTGCACAGTGTAGGTACAGGTACGTATACCTACATAGTGTAGGTATTTATACAGAATGCTGCATAGTGTAGATATAAGAATAGCAGAACAACAGAATGGAAATTGTTTTTCCAACTCTTTTAACACCCTTCCACCTCACCCAATTGTCTTCTGAATAACCTGAAATTTACATAGGTACTTGAAGATCTCCATTTTAAGGTCTTGGCTTATTTCCTGAAATCTCTTCCAGAAAAAGCCACACATGATCAGTGTCCCAACTTTTCAATGCACAAACATGTAGAAGTATCTCACAATGTACAGCCTTGACTAAAACGAAGAAGACCAACACCAAAACACTACCTTGTCTGGCCTTCCATCTGCATCCTTTAACTGAATGTAAGGTTTCTTTCTAATTCGATTCAAATCCTCATGTAATCCGTCCAAGAGAAAAGCCAGTAGCTCTTGACAGTCTTGTTGCTGATAACCAGAAAATTGTGGTGCAAATCGTCCCACTTGTGTCTAAAAAAGTATAAATACAAATACTTCTGGTACCTTAATTGTTATAAAGAATAGATACTTCCAATATGCCGCAACAGAAGGTTGCAAAGGTAAAATGTGTAAAGTTATAAAAGACAGGCTTTTCAATGGAGACAGGAAGCCAAAACTGATTCTCAAAAACCAAAGCACAAGGGCAGTTCATACTTAAATATACATCCAAGTGTTTTAACAGTTAAATGAATGGTCTGCATACTGACGAATATGACTTCAAAATTCTTATTCTCATATATTTTCCTAAGCTTTGTATACTTAAACTGCAAAGGCAAATGACAAAGTACATTCAGGTTAAATTCCCTACTGACCTTAAATGCTCTTGGGGTTACATAGTTGTATTTTCCTGACCACATTTGCTTAATGAGCTCTGCGTAAGATTTTGCTATTTCACCTCGCATTCCCAAAGGATTGTCAAAATTCAGCTCTTCTTGGTATTTATCATTGAGAAAGTATTCTGTAAGAGGAGGCGTGTTGCTCAGACACTGTAAATAGAAAGAACACTGATTTGAATTATTTCTAAACAAAAATTTGAGAAAGCTCATTCTTCTCTTGGTACACAGCAAACAGCTTTTATTCCTAGTAGTGGTGATTCCAAGCCTCCCCAACCTCACAGGCCTGTGTTGTCAGTTCTGAACTAATTCATGCAGCTAAGGGGAGAAACACTTGTTCTCTCAAATTCACACAGAAGTGGTCAGAGTTTTCGAAAGATTATTTTTAGCATGAACCTAAATGAACAGATGGACTAGCAAGTTCTACCAGACACACAGAAACAATACAGTGCAAACCACACAAGCTAATTATAAATAGAACTACACTCTAGGTAAAATTCCATATTCAACCTGAGTGATTTGACAAATCCTACTGCCCAAAGAAGTCCTGCCCCTTCTCTGCTGATCCTCATCTGACTGCTCAACAAACATGTTCACCTCATCTGTAAAAAAAAAACAACCCTGTTTTTCCCCCACACTTTTCTTCTGGACTATTTTTGGTCTGGGTACAAGATCAAAGCAGCTCAGGTGATCAGCTCAGTGTGAAGAATGTCCAGAACAAATATGCAAACATAGCAAATTTTTTTCTATAGGTTCTTAGTGAAGCACTACACAATGTGCTGACAGTGGGTTGTTTCACAAAAACCCCCTGATTTATCTTTTTCTAATTTTCACCTGATAAATTAGTAATTTTCTCAGAATATTAATTTATATTTGTATGCATAAGTCAGGAATATTACTACAGATAATTTCCCTTTTTCCTTAAAGCAATTTCCACATTCCAACATAAGATGACACTGACAGTAGTACTGGAAAGCACAAGTATCTATCTGAACACAGCAATTTCTGAGATACAGAGCTGAGTCTTTTCTAAAATATCAGATGCCACAACTTTTAAAAGAGTAGCTGCTAAAGGAACTAATGCAGTTGGTCACATACCCACTGATCTTTTAAACATAACTGACAAAGCTAAATAATTGCCAACATGTTTACTTCTTGAAAAGGCTGAAAATGGAGAACTATTTAAGACCATGATTAAGATCACAGGGAAAAAAGCATCCAGATAGCAATTTGAAAGGAAGCCTTTATTCTTATTCTCTCATGATAGGATATGTTGTAGGTTATCAAGGAAGCCTTATGGAAAGCATCAATAAAAACCAACCAAACAAAAACAAACCCCAAACAAACCAACCAACCACACACTCCCCTTCCCAAACCAACACAACAAAACCCCACCAGATAACCAAGCCAACCAAACAAAACCCAAGCCCAAAAAACTATTAAAACTGAGATAATGTACTAGACAACAAAGTCAGCAGATCTATGTGCCTTGTTCAACCTTATGGGTTTGGGTTTTCTGTTTGTTTTCAAACACTGATACATGTAAACTAACAAGTATCCTGACAGATGAAGAATAACAGAAACAAAAAATACCCCATCCTTAAACAAATGCGGTAAAACTACAGGAAACCATTTGTGAACTAAAAAAGTAACAGAATGGCACTTCATTTCAGGTACTGCAGTCTCCACAAGTTTTCTGTAACCAACAAAGCTTTCTTAAAGTGCTCAGTCTCTGGACCCAAACTGGTCATTTAGACTGTTGGGAAAAGATAGAACAGAATGTAGAAATTCCAAGATCAACTATGAGACAAACCACATCAGAGAAGGACTGGTCTTCAACATGATAAAGGTTAACGCTGAAATTATAGCCCCATGTTACATATTACAGAATCACAGAACCACAGAATCCCAAGGGTTGGAAGGAACCTCACAAGATCATCTAGTCCAACCCCCCTGCAAGAGCAGGGTAACCTAGAGTACATCACACAGGAACTTGTCCAGCTGGGCCTCGAATATCTCCAACGCAGGAGACTCCACAACCGCCCTGGGCAACCTGTTCCTGTGCTCTGTCACTCTCACAGTAAAGAAGTTTTTCCTGATGTTCACATGGAACCTCTGATGCTCCAGTTTACACCCATTACCCCTTGTCCTATCACTGGGCATCACTGAGAAAAACCTAGCTCCATCATCCTGACACTCACCCTTTACATATTTGTAAACATTGATGAGGTCACCCCTCAGTCTCCTCCTCTCCAAGCTAAAGAGACCCAACTCCCTCAGCCTCTCCTCAGAACGGAGATGTTCCACTGCCTTCATCATCTTTGTGGCTCTGCGCTGGACTCTTTCAAGCAATTCCCTGTCCTTCTTGAACTGAGGGGCCCAGAACTGGACACAATATTCCAGATGCAGCCTCCCCAAGGCAGAGTAGAGGGGGAGGAAACCTCTCTTGACCTACTGACCACACCCTTTCTAATGCACCCTAGGATGCCATTGGCCTTCTTGGCCACAAGGGCACATTGCTGGCTCATGGTCATCCTCCCATCCACCAGGACCCCCAGGTCCCTGTCCCCTTCACTACTTTCCAGCAGGTCAACCCTCAACCTGTACTGATACATGGGGTTGTTCCTCCCCAGATGCAAGACTCTACACTTGCCCTTGTTGAATTTAGCTTATCTATGAGGATGCTGTGGGACGCAGTATCAAATGCCTTACTGAAATCAAGAAAAACCACATCTACCACTCTACCATCATCCATCCACCTAGTTACTTCCTCATAGAAGGCTATAAGGTTGGTCAAACATGACTTCCGCTTGGTAAAACCATGTTGGCTACTCTTAATGACCCCTTCATCCTTGATATGTCTAGAGATGGTGTCAAGAATAAGTTGTTCCATCACCTTTCCAGGGTGATTGATTACTTTGGAAAAAAAAAGGCAAAAAGAAGACTTTTCTGTAGCAGAGCGATTTGTGGATAGCTATTTATGTAATCAGTATCAAGCAATCATAAAATCAACCTCCAAGAAAGGTAGACAAAATGTGACTGGATGAAACAACGTTTCACACAAGCTGTGGATCAACTGTATTACGCAACACTGAACGTGTTGTTGAGGCACATACACCCTGGAAGAACTCTAATCTATTAGGACAAAAAGGAGATGTAATCACCTGTAAAGACACAGTCTACTGTCTAGAGAGCACAGTTGTAACTAGCAGGGTGTGGGAGGCATTAAGATGCACAGAAAAATAAACCATAAATAATTGTTATTTTTAGTGCCTTTTATATCTATCAGTGCTGTCGTCTCACTGGCATAGTTTAATTCCAATACTAGATTATGATCTTGTTAGCAAGTCTATTTGTCCTATGAAACCTTCACAGAGGAGGAAAAATAATAATAAAAATAGTAATGTTATACATCTCTAAATCCGTATACCTATGGGAAAACTCTGATAAAAGAGTTTACTATGACTCTGATCATTTAATTAATAGAAAGAAAATAAAATGAATGAAGAAAGAAGGCCACCAAGAGAGTCAATGGCCTGGGGGCACTTGCCCCATGAGAAAAAGCTTAAGCACTGGGGCTTGTTCAGCCTACAGAAGAGACTGTTTCAGGGAGACCCAACAGCAGCCTTCTAGTACCTACACAAAAGCTAAAGAGAAGACAGAACCAGGCTCTTCACAGTGATGAATAGTGGGAGGACAGGAAACAAGAGGCATAAACTTGAACAAAGAAATGTTAAGGATACAAGGAAAAAAGTTTTCACTGTAAGAACAGTCAAGCAGTGGAGCTGAGAGGCTCTGCAGCCTTCTTGCAGATATGTGACCCAACTAGATAAAGCCCTCGGCAACCTGGTCTGAACTCAGAGCCAACCTTCCTTTAAGCAGGAGGTTACACTAGAAACTTCCTGAAGTTCCTTCTAACCTGAATTATCCTATGATACTAAGGTAACATGGAAACATTTATTCACCTCCTATAAGAGGTACTACATAGAAGTAATGATTAAAACAAAATTATGAAACCAAGAAAACATGATTATCTATTATGCCAGTGAACTGGGGAAATGAACTGACAGCAAGATCATGAAATCAAGCTAAAAATTTCAGCTTTCTAATAAAAGACCAAGAGTCAACTGAAAGAAAGATCCACGTAATAGGAGAAAGTGAATTACTTTACACCTGCCTATCCTACTTTTGTCTGAAGCAAGTAGCATCAGGCATGGTGAAAAGGGCTCAAGCTAATACACCCCTTAACTCAAACTCTGTAATGTCTATGGCAACTGAAACAGAGCACTAAAAACGTTACCATTTCAGGTTTTGCTGAAAGATGTAATGACGTCTGGATAAACTCATAGCCACTAGTAACTGTTAATCAGCTTTCTGGAGAAAGAAAACTGCTGAAATAAGCCATTGCAAAGTTCTCAGCAGCTGTTGTTCAAAAGTCAAGTATATGTTATCATACTGATGGAAAAAAACCAAAAATGAGAATGTCTGTGTGTGGACAAAGTGGTTTTAATTAAAACATTTATTTCCATTATTCTCCTATTCTTGAGTCACAAAACAAAAACTTTGTGAACTCTCAGGTTTTCATTGCAAAAGAAAAAAGAAAGGCATATCCCACAGAGCTCTAATCAGTAGCATCCTACCAAAAGGGCAAAGCAATACTTAGGAAACATCCACAGGTGGCACCAAAGTAACGCTCCAGGAGATCCATATTTTTTCTAACTTTTTCAGCTTAGAAGATAGCCAGGTACATCAGTGAATGTGAATAAAACATCTTGCCACATACTCTTTTTTTTTTCTTGATACAGATTCAAGCATACATAATATATTTCTGTGAAGTCCACAAGCTCTCTTTTGTCTTTCCTGTTTTATTTAATGCTCATATCTGCAAAAGCAGTCATTTAAGCCTTAATAATAAAATTCAAGCCTTAGCGTTAGCATTGAAGTAAATTAGAATTAGATAGATGGAATACACCTTTAAAAGAATCTGAAAAATTTCACAAAAGATAGTTCAATACAACCAAAATATGAAACAATATTGAATTATTGCCTTTTAAAATATAATCACGAAGAAAGACACCTTAATAAGGTAAATAAGCTAGAGTAAATAACCAAAGCAGATCAGAGAATCACAAAACAGTTGAGGCAGGAAGACACCTCTGGAGATTGTCTAGTCCAATCTCATGCTCAAAGAAGGGTCAGCTAGGGCAGGTTCCTTGGGACTGTGTCCAGTTAGGTAATGACCATCTCCAGGGATGGAGGCTCCACAGCCTCCCTGGAAAACCTATTCCACTGTTTGATAACCCTCACTGTGAAACAAGATTTCTTGTAGTTAACTAGAACCGCCTGTGCTTCAGTTTGTGCTCGTTGGCTCTTCTCCTTACTGTGGGTACCACTGAGAAGGGGCTCGCTCCATTTCCTTTGTTCCCTCTCACTGGGTATTTATACAAGTTGCTGAGTTCACTCTGGAGCCTTCTCTTCTCCAGGCAGAACAGCCTCAGCTCTCTGGGTCACAGCCCCTCTCCATAGGTCAGATGCTGTCAGATTTGAGGCCACGTTCCTGACCTCTCACTGGACTTGCTCCAGTATGTCCCTGTCTCTCTGGTACTGGGGAGCCCAGAACTAAGCACAGCATTCCAGGGGTGTCTCACCAGTGCAGAGTGGAGGGGAAGGATCACCACCCTTGACCTGCTGGCAGTACTCTCTGCTCAGTGCAGCCCAGGAGGTTGTTGGCTGCCTTGGCCACAAGGGCACATTGCTGGCTCATGTTCTGTTTTTTGTCCAGGAGGACCCCAGGTGCTCCTCTGTCCAGTTGCTTTCCATCTGGTCACTGGCCTCTACACCCCAGTGCATAGTGGTGCCTGGGGTTGTTCTTCCCCAGGTGCAGCCCTTTGCATTTCCTTTGACTGAACTTCATGAGCTTCCTGTCTGCCCATTTCTTCGGCCTGCTGAAGTCCCTCTGAATGGCAGCACACCCACCTGGTGTATCAGTTCCTTCTCCCAGATTTCTGTCATTTCTAATCTTGCTGAGGGTGCACTCTGCTCCATCATCCAGGTCAAAGCCTACAGCACCTAATTTGCCCAAGCAGAATTCCCTAGTCTGCCATCCATGTATTCTCCAGGCCCATCCCTTTGCTGCCTCCAAGATTAAACAAGATCAAATGTGATCAGAGTGTGTCAGCCAGAGGTATTACATCTCTAGCCAGAATAATCCATTGCTACTCCAATAACAGTACGAGGTGAAATTAATGGCAAATTAGTGCAGTGAAATGTATGCTTTTGGTGTAATTGGAAAAAAGGCAGAAGTTCAGTGGTGGCAAGAAAAAAGAAGACAGTAGAACTGGAAGCATGCGAGAAATGTTAAAAGCAAAACATGTAATTCTATCATTAAACAGCACTTCCATGGATTTCTTCAATAACATTAAAATCTGGACCATACTTTCTTTGAGAGATACTGTAGGTGGAACTGAAAGATATTTTACACTTCCTTGCCAAATAATGCATTTGAAAAAACACCATCATGGACATAACATACTAAAGGTACCATGCCAAACTAAAAGCTGCTCTGCCCAATAATCACCTAATTTTCTTACCCAGAGCACTGTCTCATGAATTCAGCAAGATTCTATTTTTTAATTTCAACTACAGTTTCTCAGAATTTATTTGAACACTTCATTCCCTAGATATAACTGAAAAGCAATTAAGTCAAAGCTGATCTATTTAGAATACACTTAAAAATTAAGAATTAAATCCAGGTAAGAATTAAATCCAGGTAAGACTTGAGAATTAAATCCAGGTAGCAAAACAGGATACTGATGTGAACTGCAGCAAGTTTGTCAAGCCGTGTAAGATACCTAACAGCAATAACCCATGCCTGTACTTCTCACTTAAAAGGTTACTTTCAAATCTACATATATGCAAATTCATGCATACCAGTTAAACAAAAGTTTGAGTAAGTAATCAAAATTATCCTGGGTTTTTTAATCAGTCTAGCATGAAGAATAGTGTGGCATCATAAGAAAAAAAATCCACTATGTACTAAGAATATTCTTTTAATTCAACTTTTAAAAGACAACTCTTGTTTATATGCTAGAGACAAATACATTCTTGGCTTTTGTTTTGTTTTTCTTTACAGCAGCATCATGAGGCAATTCAGTAATGAAAAGAGGTTACATGTAGCTTTTTTGTTTAGAATGGATGCTGCAAAATGTACGTCCCTCCCCCTTCTGGTTTAGCCCTCTATCATGCAGCACACTAAAAAAAAAAATACAATTAATTACTTCCTGCACTGTTCAACTTCTCTTTAAGTATCCTCATGAAAACATTTTTAGAAACAAGAATAAACTGAATTTTATGGATGCCTTATATAAATAAGTATGGAATAACCATGGAATAACTCCGTATACTATTACAGGCTGAGGGCTGACCGGCCACAAAGCAGCTTTGCATAATATGACCCAATGATCCTTTTCTGTTGAAATGTGGAAGAGCCAGCAGTGCATCCCTGTGGGAAAGGTGGCCACTTGCAAGCTGGGCTTTATTAGCAATAGTAGCTAGAAGCAAGGCAAAGCAGGTCTTCCCCTCTATTTGGCACCTGTGAGACTGCTCCTGGAACAGCAGCACTGTCCTGTTTAGGGCTCCCCAGTGTAAGAAAGAGGAGGGACACCAACATGGCTGAGGGCTGGAGAAAAACATACAAAGAAAGGCTGGGAGGTATATGTGTTTGTTTGACCTGAAGAAGACATGACTAAGGGGAAAGTTCGTGGCTGTCTGCCCCTATATTATGGGAGGCTACAGAGAAGTGAAGCCAGATTCTTCTCAGAAGAGGTGGGATCCATGATCATTCTGGGGTCCCTTCTAACCCAAATTATTCTCTGACTGTATACACAGGATATATATCTAAATAAGAGATACTTTTTTTTTTTTTAAATTTCATTTTACCCAACAAAATCACAAACACAAGTTGGAAACTTGTTCTGGGTTCAGCAGTGGCAGTCAGTTTTTTGGTTTTTTTTCTCCTTCTTAGTAGCTGTTGCAGCACTGTGTTTTTGACTTTTGGCTTGGGAACAAAAAACTGATAACACCGATGTTTAGACTGACCAAGGACTTTGTGAGTCTCATGCTCTGCCAGGGAGGAGGAGGGGCCGGGAGGAAGCGGGGACAGGACACCTGACCCAGACTGGCCAAGGAGGTGTTCCATACCACAGCACGTCATGCCCAGGGGATGTAACCGGGAGCTACCCGGAAGGGCACGTCCCTTTTTCGGCCGGGCTGTCTTTTCCGGCGGGCGGTATCGTGTTCTCTTCCCTTGTTATTTCTCTTGTCGTTGTTATTGTTGGTGGCGGCAGTGGTGATTTGTGTTATACCTTAGTTATTAAACTGTTCTTATCTCAACCCGTGGGAGCTGCATTCTTTTGATTCTCCTCCCCGTCCCTCCAGAACCGGAGGGAAGAAAGGTGGGGGGGGGGAGGCAGTAGACTGCGTGGTTCTGATTTACAGCTTGGGCTTAAACCACGACAAAACTGTTTGATGACAAAGGAAGAGATTAACAATGAAGTATGCTCGATTAGGATCTAGTATCTTTATGCTCAGCAGGAAAAGAATGTGAGTGAGAACTTAAATACACTCTCCATGTTTTTGACATAAGACTGCTTTGAAGACAAAACACAAGTTCCAGAACTAAATGAAACCAAATTAAACAACTAGTTCTTTCTGATCAATCTACCACTGCAACTTCCACTTAAAAGGACAAAGGGGTTTTTTGGTTTGGTAAGAATAATACTAGGTATACTAGTATTTCTCTTGCAATCATAGCAAAGAAACAAGCTATTATACATTTCTGTAAAATATCTCATCCTTGAAATAGAATCTATTCAAAAGGGAAAGGTCAAAAGGAAATATGTTCAAAGGCCCCCTGCATGTTAACCTGCACACTAGAAGTACATGATAATTAGTTAGAAATAAAGGCCTAGTGATCCACTGGTCATCTATTTTTGACACTTCAGCATTACCGTCTACTCAACTGCATCTGAAAAGTAAAAAGAATTTTTTGCAACATGCATGCATAGCAATCATTACAAAAAGCAAAGAATCCCATTTTATGGTTCACTCCTGTATAATGCTGTCAAATAGCTAACATTGATCACTATACAAACCCAGGGGAAACCATGAATGCAGCTATGTAAATCAACTTTTCTAGTATAGAAATTATTTCCTCACTTTTAATTGTATCCTGCTAATTAATAGTTTCTTACTATTAATTTCCAAACATGACAAAAAATAACAAGATATTAGTTTCCAAGTAATAAGACAAGCTTATTTTATTCTAAAGTACATACCTGAATTGCTGAATTCATGAAACATGTATTCCCCAAGTTACTCAGGCCACACAGGCCTGGCTGCTCATTGTGTCTTCCTGGCTCTGAATAATCATAATTCTTATAAGCAGTATATGATGGGAGACAATAATTTGAATTTTTCACACTGTAAAAAAAAGAAACATCTTTCACAATGTAAACACGTACTCTATAGTGCTTCAATATATACAAGTACCTTATAAACTTAAATTATTAAAAATGTTAAAGTAACTTCTATGAACAATGATTTAAAGAAGCATTTAACTTTGGCAATAACATTAATTTCAATTTAAAAGTCACCTGTGCAAAACCCCAAAATCTATTGTACTGCAGTAACTGCAATCAGTAATCCCTACCCCTTTTTGATAGGATCAGCTTCACAGCTTACTCTATTCTTCATTGCTCCATCAAATTTAATACACTCAGACTTTAGACACCACCAGCAGCAATCAATCATTTACATCCCTTTTGCATCCTGCTACTGCAAGAGTGAGGTCGGTGGGAATAGGAATGCAGAGTTACAGGTGAAAGCTGAGATTTCCAAGGCCACTGTGGCATAGCTGCCTCACTGCATCAGACAGTCTATTTATAGCTTCCTTGCTAGGACAGCACAATTCAGCATGCAAATGCAGGAAAGCCTTGAGAGGTAAAAGAATGCGCAAAATGTCTTCTAACAACTTCATTATAAATCTCTATAATGCGTCTGCTTGGAGAAACTGGAGAAGAATGAAATAGGTAAAATGGTAAGATTTATAGCAGTTTGTTTCCAGATGAAATCATGCAAATGCTAAATATAGAATAACCCTCAAAAAACAGTAAAGTAAGCATATCTGAGAACACTAGAAAGGCAAATGAATCTTGTAAGAGGATGCTCTGTAATACTACAGATGCAACAAAACCCATCCAAATAGACAATTAGAGGTTAAACATAAACGATTTCAGGCACTGATCGTAACAAAATCTGTGTGATAGTTACTTCTGGCTAAAGATCAAGAGTATTTCTGCAGTCACTAAGCATTATTCACATTAGAAGCCACTTTAACAAAAATTTGGAAGACAATTGCTAAGAATGACAAGGAAAAACACTCAAAGAATCAATCCTGATAAATAATCAAGATTTATAATTGCAAAAATCTGAGGATGCAAATGCCCGCTGGCACACTCCAGCCATTATTCCTGAACAGCATCACACTCTTTACATCCAACTGAATTCCAACTGTCTCCTCAGTGCACAATTACTCACTTTTCATGAATAACAGTTGTTTTGTTTCAATTAGAAGAGATACTGAAAATTTCAAACAGAAGGGGAAGAAATTTTTCCCTCTTTCAATGGCCTCAGAAATCTGTGTATTTTTTAGCCTCACTATCCATAAAACTGCTGTTCTCAAACTTTTCTATCTGATAATTTCTCTTTAATAGTTGACTCTTCTATCAATCCTTCCTTTCTCCATATACATGCATTTTCTCTGCTTTCTGGCTTGCCCCCAAACAACCTAAGCTGCATTGTTTTTACTGGTCATTCTCCATGAAAAATAATTTTAAAGTCAGTTTTCCTGTTCAGCTTAGTCGCAGCTTAGATGCTTCACCTTAGTTTACACAAGATACTTTTTGAAATGCAGGGCCCACAGACCCTTCAAGCTTGCTTCTTGGTCAACCCTTCCCTAACATTAACCTCTGGTTCACCCATGCATTAGTCATCTTCAGGGAAAATTATCTTCCATCTCCTTTTGCACCTGCAGTCCAGCTATTGCAATCAACCCCAATCCACTTCAGATAGCAAGCCTCAGTTCCTCCAGTAAGAAAAAGCACAAGATTGCCACCGGTGCCAGTGCAGCCTCCGCAATATAGCCAACCCCGACCCATTCCAGGAGGAGTGGCTGACACACCAGAAGGCTGTGTTGCCATTCAGTGAGACCTGGACAGGCTGGAGAGTTGGGCGGGGAGAAACTTGATGAAATTCAACAAGGGCAAGTGTAGAGTCTTGCATCTGGGGAGGAACAACCCCATGTACCAGTACAGGTTGGGGGTTGACCTGTTGGAAAGTAGTGAAGGGGACAGGGACCTGGGGGTCCTGGTGGATGGGAGGATGACCATGAGCCAGCAATGTGCCCTTGTGGCCAAGAAGGCCAATGGCATCCTAGGGTGCATTAGAAAGGGTGTGGTCAGTAGGTCAAGAGAGGTTTCCTCCCCCTCTACTCTGCCTTGGTGAGGCCGCATCTGGAATATTGTGTCCAGTTCTGGGCCCCTCAGTTCAAGAAGGATAGGGAATTGCTTGAAAGAGTCCAGCGCAGAGCCACAAAGATGATGAAGGCAGTGGAACATCTCCCATATGAGGAGAGGCTGAGGGAGTTGGGTCTCTTTAGCTTGGAGAGGAGGAGACTGAGGGGTGACCTCATCAATGTTTACAAATGTGTAAAGGGTGAGTGTCAGGATGATGGAGCTAGGCTTTTCTCAGTGATGTCCAGTGATAGGACAAGGGGTAATGGGTGTAAACTGGAGCATCAGAGGTTCCATGTGAACATCAGGAAAAACTTCTTTACTGTGAGAGTGACAGAGCACAGGAACAGGTTGCCCAGGGGGGTTGTGGAGTCTCCTGCGTTGGAGATATTCAAGGCCTGGCTGGACAAGTTCCTGTGTGATGTACTCTAGGTTACCCTGCTCTTGCAGGGGGGTTGGACTAGATGATCTTTTGAGGTTCCTTCCAACCCTTGGGATTCTGTGATTCTGTGATTCCAACAGTGCACAGCACCAATAGAAATGCATGCTTAGAATGTGCACAATAAGCTTATACTTCCAGTTCTGCTTGCTTCCTACCACCTTTCTTACCTGACTCAAATATTACAATTTTCACACAGTGAAATCTCTTTTGGGAATTTAGGAGATGTGGGGGTAATAAAATGATTGAATGTACTTTCCTTGAGGATATTCACTCCCCTTCTTTTTCCTGTTCTGCATCTCTCCCCCTTCACAAACTGCCACTTTAAGAGGGACAACAGAAAGCTAGGAAATGCAATCAGTGTCTTTCGGCTATAGTGCGATCATGTGAAAGACTTCCTCAAATAAGCTGAGTAACATCACGATAATTTAATTCAAGATAATTGTAATACAGATAGATCCCCAATGATGGTTTGCTTTAAGCTACAAATTGTCAGAATTTACTTCTCAAAAGGGAAAGTATTTCTGAGCTCTTTCATCTTCTGTACTGGTCCACAGAAGTATGTGTGAGTGGTTTACAGAATGTGGTTACCACACTCATCCCGTGAGTCAGGTCTATTCATATATTTTTCTTTCAGATGGGATACTTTATCAAAACACATCCTGCAAAATACAGTGGCTCCTATGTGCAGGAGACTACATGTCTCTGTACAGCTTTATCAGTGCACAAACTTCATTTTTTCTGGAAGAATTATTTTCTTTTAAACTACATTGTGCCTCTGCTTTTCATGCTTTTGAGACTGAACAAAAACCAAAGTACTACTGCTGGTCAGTAGCAAGTGGCTAACAATAAAAAGCAAGTAAAGATGCAAGGCAAGTCTTCATGAACTTAATTCAAACAGAAATGCCATAGAAAAAATAACTTGTGATAACATGTCCTCAGCCTCCATCTGCTTTTCCTGCAACACCTCCAGAAAGTTGCTACAGATTAATGAAGAAACTATGGAAAAGCAGAGGGGTAGTATCAGAATGGGGTGTTTAATTAAGGGCAATAACAGAAAGAAGACACTAATGGCTCATAGAAGAAATTGCTGCTTAAGAAATACAGCAAAACTTGAAAAAAATAAACTGTCTTCAGAACACTTTATTTAGTTCCTGAAGTAGTAAGAATGGCAAAGGGAGATTTCCTAATGACATTTTATTATCCATAGATCTATAAATTTTGAGTTGCATTTGCCATATTTGAAATTACTTTTATGGATTGCCTGTACCCTGGCCTTTAAACCTCAAGGCACCTTTCAGATGTTGATGAACCCAGAGCACTCACTGCGTAGTGGGGAGTTCTGGGAAATGTGGATTTGGAACAGAGAAGCTTGGAAAAGCATCAGTAGCTTTAAAAAGGACATGATTTGACAGGGGAATTCCATATACCAACAACAGGTGATGCAAAAGGAATTTGAACTGCAAGAATGAACCCAGAGAATTAAAAGTTTGGAACACTTACTGAGCTCTGTAATATTTCAATGACTTTAATGCGTGGCCAGTGCGTTTTTGTGACCAGACGTTTTAACAAACCCATAATTGGGTTATATCAATTTTTAGATATGCCTGAAGCCGCAGGAGAGACCCACGTCACTATACAAAGACTACTGTCTTTGTTATGGTTCATGAGAATTGTTTAAAGAGCAAAAGATAATATTATAATCCATTTAAATAAAGTAAAAAAACACCTTCCTCGTAATATTTGCCTACGTGTCTGGTGCAACACAAAGAAACTGTTTCTACAGGTGATGTAATTAACATTTATACTTCTTGAAATAAGCATATTGAAAAATACCATGCATGTGAACAGAGCTGCCAGCTGTTCTTCTTCTGAAAAGCTGACACTACTGAATGATGAAGCAAGTCATTTTAGGAGCCTGAAACAATGGTTACAAATGAAGAACACAAAGCAAATTTTCAATTACTTCCCAACCAAAACCCCTGTTCAACTGCTTTTAATCCCCTCCCCACATAATTAAAAAAAATATCATGTGATATGAAATGTATCGCTTTATAACAGCAATAAACAGAAATTCCAGTAAGACCTAAATGTTGTGTGTCTCTCCCTGCTCCTCTGAACCCACTAACACATATTATGCTAATCCTCCTATGTTATTCTTTCAACAAGATCACCTGTAAAGGCAAAAGAACATCAAAGATCAGTTACTTTGAATCCTTCATTCCAAATGGAAATTCACATTTATAGAAATGAAGGCTTTGGACCTGATAAAATTTGCACAAGCTGTTTCTATTATCTAACGTATAACTAGCTCAACACACAATTAAGTATTTACCAATTTGAGGTTTACTATTACTTAGAATATTTTCTGAATTATACAAGTATTAAATAAATGTGCACCATATAAAGAAACATGATACTTTAAAGAGTTTTAACAAAATATGTACTCTATAGCCAAGCTCTAATAATTGCAAAACCAGGCTTGCAACATGTATGACTATTACTACACAACCTATTGTTTGCCTTTTTCTGCCTTACAAATGAATTTTGTCAGCTAAAATTATCTTAAAAAAAAATGTTATTTCTTTTAGAGTCACAGCACCTCATGTCCACATGGAGGTACCAATGGATCATGGAAAGCGACAAATGTGCAATTTCAATGTCATACTGAAGATGGTGTGGAATGTAAGAGAAAGTAAGGCAGAAACATGAAAATAAATTCCAAGCAAAGCTGTCGTTAAGTAGTTAATTAAGAAAGTAATGAAAAGAAGCCTGATCTTAACCAAGAATGATACAACACAATACAGAGATATATCTTTCCACTTATCTTTTGAAGCCAAAAATTCTTAATGCAACAGTACGTACTTTAAGTACATGGTATATTAATGGATATGACTTCTCTACCACTGAAGTACTTCATCTTGAACTTGTATTCTGATAGAAGCGCTGCTCAAGATTCTTCTGTATTATATGTTGTAGTGAATTATGAATTTGTGATTTTTTTTAATATTTATTTTAAACTCATCATAATTGGATAATTACACTGTAAGGAAAACCATGTACTTCACCGAATATCTGCCTTACATAATACCCAGATATACAGTGGTTTCAGTTACAAGAGGAAAAAGGATGGTATTCCATAACATTACAGATAACATGTGCCTAGTCTTTCATTTACAAATCCTTAAGTTATAATTAAGGCACTTTAAAGGACCAATTTCTTACCACATCTGAATTTCGTATCACTTCCTTTTAAACATGTATTTCTGTTGAAAACCCTCAAATTAAACAAACAAAACCAATCTCAGACTTTTACCTTACATTATAAAAGCTCCTATTTGGCTCCAAAATAAATCCAGAAGTAAAAACAAGCTAAAACAAGTGAAGAAACTATCTTTAAAAGCTGCAAGAGCTGGCAATAGGTTTCATAAGTGTTTCCTAAAAATAATGACAGCAGCACTAAAGAGAAGCTAACATTAAGGAAAGAAAAAAAAAGAAGGGAAAAAAAAAAAAAAAGGAAGAAAACGAAGAAGAAAAAAGCCTTGCTGGCTTAATTTAAAACAGCGGCTCCATAGGAAAAAATAACTCTTAAGCCTTGGTTCTGGCATTACAACTCTCTTTTGCATAAGCAATGGGGGAAGGAGACATTAGTTTTCAGCTGGAGGCTAAGCTCCAGTCAAATAATTCTTCACACAGTCATAGATACAATATACATTTTATTTACTACACATTGACAGAGTACAATAGGCGGCAGTTAAATACATAGATTTCAACTATTCAGCTGCTTATGTCACCTTTTTAATATTTAACATCTTCATGTTTGATGACAAAATGCACGTTTGGAAAAATATTTTAAATTTGAATGAATTGTAAGAATATGCCTCTTTGATTTCCCCCAGCTTGCATTAAAGATGACTGCTCTCTGATTTCAAGCATTTGAAAGATGCTCCATTATCTGTTAAAGTGAAATAATTTCATGTTTTTCTATATTCAACTTTTTTACAGTAGTGTACAATAAAAAAATTACACACAAAGCTGGCCACTAGAATATGGAAACTCTTCTCTATTAAACTTCTGATTTGGAATATAAAGGAGAAAACCCTTAAAAGTGAGAAGTCTGTTCAACTAAACCTCTGATTATTGTAATATTCAAGCACACCTGTCAGCCTGATCTCTCTCAAAACTCCTGGCATTAAGACAGAAGTTGAGTTGCTGATAATTCATCAATGGCTATAATCACTAAACCATTATAGCTGAAATATTTCAGTTTTAGCGGCCTCAAATCAATGTGTGATATCACATATGCTGCTAAAATACCTTACTATCATTAAGTAAGGGAAAATCTGACCACCAGAAACGTAAGCAGTCCATCTAAATTCAGGCAGGTTAATAGCAACAATGTATTTTTAGCATGATAAACTCTAAACGAAATCTTTCTGTATTTTCTTGCAACACTCAACATTCTTTTTAGCGTCTACACTACTGAACACTAAGAGCTACCAAATATCTTTAACTGCGTTTCATTTCCTGGTATCATGCTTTAACAATACCTACACTATGAGATAGTGACCAGTAACCATTCACCATCCAAATATTGCAAAACAAATAGAAATCCTTAAGCTAGGAGTTATAAAGCATCAAAATTTGGTTATGTCACACTGGGGCAATTAAATTAAATAATGTTTTAAGGTATATTGCTTACTTTCTGTTGTTCATGTTGTTATAATTATTTGATAGAGATGGAGAGATCTTTGGTAAAGTTGAAAAATTGGATGCACCTGGGGACCTTTAAAAATATGAAAATGATAAATTAGATAAAAAGGCTGACATATTAAAAATTATGAAAGAAAGCCAACAAATGAACAATGCACATAAACAAGCATGGAAAAGAAGTATTTTTTAAAAAGTGGGCACAGAACTAAAATCACCCAGGACATGCAGCCCTCAGAATTCGTCTTTTAAAACTTGAAATGCTTCACAATACTTTGAAATTTTACATCATGTTGAAGAAATAGAGCTATTAAGAAGCAAACAAATCAACGACAACAACAAAAAAGTCACAGGCCACTGCTCTAAAAAAAATGTTTTCAGTTTATGGAAATTTTAATAATTTTTCATTTAAACATAAATGGATGTTGAGATGAGATACAGAAACTATTAAGATACATAATTCAAAGTTACTTGCTACTAGCAGTGTGAAGCCATTTAAATAAAGTTGTCTTACTAATATTGATAGTTAAAAACCCCTCCAGGATATTATGCACAATACTAAGTGACCATTAATTTTTTTTTTTTTTCCCAAAAGTAATAGCATTATCACTCATCCCCACTGTTTAAGACTATTTTTAAATATAAGAACACTTATCATTTTAATCACATAGACCCTCTGAAAGTCAATACACAACTATCTTGATGTGTATTTTTCTTTTTCTGATCAAATCTTACAGATAAGCACGGAAACAGCTCTGAATACTGAAAGGAATTTATGCACCTTCATGTTTTTGTGGGCCCTACACAACTCCAAGTTGTTTGCATAAAGCTCCTGCTGTCATTGGCAAGCTTTGAAATAAATATCACCATATTAAGAGAAGAATTCTGCATGCTCAGGATTTTTTTAAGCACCTTTCAAGAACTAAACTGTTCAAGGAGATCAACATTTTTACACAGGGAATTTTTCCCAAGTATATTTTCACATTTATTTTCAATGCTTTATTAATAAACCTTTTACAAAAGAAGTCATGTGAAGAAAATATATTCCAACCAACATTCATAAAGCTTTCCTATAGTTTTCCTTTATCCATCTAAATCCTCTTCTTTGAACACCACTTTCAAAGTAGTAAAATACACAGATTTTGTCCATAAGAGAGGTATAAAACTGAAGGCAGTTTTAAGTCCACTTCAATCTGAGACAAAAGTTAAACCATGCACATTCAAACATGTAATTATTTTAGAAAGTATTTGACCAAGTCATTTTGAACTGAGATTGAATTTTACAAAACAAACTTGAAGCTTTTGTATTTAAACCAAATTCAAATGCAATACAGTTTTAAATTTAAGAACTCGATGTATAACTGTTGTCTAACAAATGGAAAGAAATCAGAGTAAGATACATAAAGGTCTGGTTTTGACCAAAACCTAACAGTAAGTCCATTTGTTTCTTAGAGAAGATATCCTACTGCTCTGAGGTGTGCACCTTTTCTGCTTGCTTAAGGCTGTTTACATTGTTAAATCCTGTGCACAGGGAAGAACAGAATTCATCCACAGCTCTTACAGTTTTCAACACAATACCTGTGGGAAAACTTCATAACATTGGCAGAAATCCTCCCACATCATTTAAAACAAACAAACAAACAAACAAAAGACCAAAACAAGGATAATAAACCCTGAAAAGACAGTAATACAGGAAACTCATGAAGTTCAGTCAAAGGAAATGCAAAGGGCTGCACCTGGGGAAGAACAACCCCAGGCACCACTATGCACTGGGGTGTAGAGGCCAGTGACCAGATGGAAAGCAACTGGACAGAGGAGCACCTGGGGTCCTCCTGGACAAAAAACAGAACATGAGCCAGCAATGTGCCCTTGTGGCCAAGGCAGCCAACAACCTCCTGGGCTGCACTGAGCAGAGAGTACTGCCAGCAGGTCAAGGGTGGTGATCCTTCCCCTCCACTCTGCACTGGTGAGACACCCCTGGAATGCTGTGCTTAGTTCTGGGCTCCCCAGTACCAGAGAGACAGGGACATACTGGAGCAAGTCCAGTGAGAGGTCAGGAACGTGGCCTCAAATCTGACAGCATCTGACCTATGGAGAGGGGCTGTGACCCAGAGAGCTGAGGCTGTTCTGCCTGGAGAAGAGAAGGCTCCAGAGTGAACTCAGCAACTTGTATAAATACCCAGTGAGAGGGAACAAAGGAAATGGAGCGAGCCCCTTCTCAGTGGTACCCACAGTAAGGAGAAGAGCCAACGAGCACAAACTGAAGCACAGGCGGTTCTAGTTAACTACAAGAAATCTTGTTTCACAGTGAGGGTTATCAAACAGTGGAATAGGTTTTCCAGGGAGGCTGTGGAGCCTCCATCCCTGGAGATGGTCATTACCTAACTGGACACAGTCCCAAGGAACCTGCCCTAGCTGACCCTTCTTTGAGCATGAGATTGGACTAGACAATCTCCAGAGGTGTCTTCCAACCTCAACTGTTCTGTGATTCTGTGAAAAGCTTAGCTGATGTTCTGAAATGATCCTGCCCTTTTCAAGCATTATATACCTTTCATCCTTTCCAATGTTCTGTATTTTGACCTTTCTAAATACGGCATTTTATCCCCTGGCCTCAGAATTTATGTTTACAATTTCTACTTTTGTAATACAAGCACTACAAAAAAGTAGCCTCAGCAGGATGTGGTGTGAGACAAGGTTGTGATCGATGACAGGACTGTAGGAAGGTATCTGGATGTACACTATTTGTGATGACAAACTAACACATCTCACACAGATGACTCAAAAGCAAGTGTTTACAATTTCTATCCCTTTAAATATTTATTAGATTTTTTCATAAAGTTTTAAACGGTAAAAATCTGTCACAATTACTGTGTTGATAGTTTCTATTTGAATCCACTGAACTTTGCAAACCTTCCACTACTATAATGCATTTGAATACCAAATTTCAGTCAAACTTTCTGATAGCTGCCAAACCTCACAAACACACCCTAGCTTCACATTAAAACTATACATCCTCATTTTCTGCTTTACTTACAGCCTCCTCTGACACCAGTATTTCCAATTACCATTTTACTTGTTCCTAGATCAAAAGTCTTCCAGGAGACATTCTTTAAGTTATATACTGCTTCTAATTGCCTACCATTCTATTTGGCAGAATAAAAGCAGGTACCATCACCAAGAATATCTTCCTACCAAAACTTCCAAAAAACCCCAAGACATTCAATTATCTAAATTCTTTTAACCTTCAAACTCTACATCTAAAATTTGACTCCAAGTTTATATTTCTGCTAGGTGCTTTTAAGGTCAGAGATTAAACTACAAGTATTTTGCATCCCATTCTTTCTGCTGCTCTACATTCCCAATTTTTTGTTTCATAATATCTTGCTGAACAAGATTATACTGTTCATACTAAGCTAAAATTGAACTCAGACTTCATTAAACAACTTAATAGAAGCTAGTGTTTCTAATAAAAGTGATTGAGATAAAACACCAAAGATAAAGAATCCCTGTTCTTCAAATGATAAGCAGTAATATTATAAAAATGCTTGAAAACAACAATGAACCTTAATTACATGAATGCAGAATATAAAAAGGAATACGGAACTTAAAAGAACCTTTTGTGAAAAATATGCTCGAGAATCAGCCAACAAAGGGAAAAAACCCCACAGTTAACTATTTGGACTGAGATCATGTTAGTTTTCTAGTAACTAGTCCCAACTATTATTGCAAAGCAATAGAACATGATACAGACCCTGAAAACAAGATTAAGAAAGTTTTGGAGAAACCACATGCAAGTCTTTCTACCCACTTGCAATACCAAGGTATTACTGATAATGGCAGCAGGCAGAACAGAAAAGAAAAAAAAACATTGTACTGTGTTAACTGATGACAGCCCAACAAAGAACAAAAGCAACATGCTGGTAATGTGCACTGCAATTTAAATAATATTTATATGTAAATATTGTGTTCTGAAGATAGAAGGACAAACTACCCGTGAGCACACTCAAAGAGAAGAAAAATTCTAAATATATATACCTGTATTAATTTTAAAGAAATATAAATAAGTTTTGCAGTTTTCTACTATGAACTTTTACTCTATTTTGAGCAGAATAATGTATATCACTGGCTGAAATCAACAAAATTAAGCAATGTATATGCAGGAGCTCATCATGTCATATTTTACAGTATGCAGCACTTAACAACAAGTACACTACTCATCATGTTTCCAGCTAAAACATCTGAAGGTCAACTTTAAAAATGCCACTTTTAAAAACAGCTGGGTTTTTTTTAAGCAAAATGACATATGAAAATAGTTAAGCTATAGTGAGTAACTATATGAGTTAAATTCTCAACTTACTTGGGAGTTGAAGGACCTCTTGGCCACGATCCATCCTCATTCTTCTGTTCTATCACCAGTACCTACCACAAAAAGTATAATAAGAAAACTGAAATATAGAATAATAGAATAGAATCATAGAATAGTTAGAATAATCAGGAGATTTAACAATCATAATCATATAATCATAATTCAATAATCATAGAATAATCAGGAGATTGCTTTCTGTTCCAATCTTTTTAATGGATTTCCTGACATGTGACTGAGATGGGAAAGACTGATGTTTAAGTTACTATTCCCCGAGGTTCAAGAATATTCAATTACACTTACTTTTCCTCTATTCACTTTTTTCTCCCCACATCTTAATTTGTGCAACTTCAAGCAAGCCACTTAATACTTCTATGCCTCTAGAATCTATGGATATAATGTCAAGACCTTACCTCTCCAAGAGGTCAGAAGATAACCTGCAATGCCTAAGCAGCATCTATGAATATATAGAAATCCCATGTTTATACAACAGCCCTGTTAAGGAAGGGATATTCCTGAAGGAATTCTGCATCACACACAATACGGATCAGTAGGAATAAAACCCCAACAAAACCAAATGAAACTGCTTTCTGCCTTGATAGCCTTAAAGTCCTACCTGTCTGGTTATTCCTGTATTTTTTGCAGAAGTATTCATCTAATATTAATTTTCCAATAGGACAATTGGCTAATGAAATTAACTTTGGTCAAGTTGTTACTGGTACAAAAGGGAGTACAGAACACGCAGTCCTAAACACAGGCATCAACTGCCATTTGAAACGCCTTTGGGTATTTGAGATATCTGCCCTATGCTGGCAGATATGACACAGGACCTACAAAAAGCTCATGCCTTTCTGGATTGACAGCTGGCATAGCCAGATCATTTGAAATAGCAATTAAATTCAGTATTTAAACAAAATCTAACTCTAAATTTCCAATGCAACTAATTCTGCATAACTACACACTGATGTTTCAAGATGCTAATTAACTGTCATACTGTACTTGTAATGTGTCTAAACAGTGACATACATTCACATAGGTACTTATGCCCAAAACCTTATACATAAGTCATGCTGCCACTTGAAGATGTAAGCACATTTTCAGTCTGAATACACTAAGACGTGACATTGAAAATTAGCTTTCTCTCTGGAAAAGAGTAGTCTGCTGTCTTTGGTCATGAATGCTGCTGTAAAGGCACACTGTGCCATATTGCCTTCCACTGGCTCTCAGAAACTACTAAACAAAAGGAAGATTTAGACTTAAAAGTTCAATGAAACCCCTAAAGGCTCACTTCAGAAACCAACTGATAAATTTAGAACATTAAATCACCTGGTTTAGAATTACACAGTAGAAAAACAACTATTAGGTTAGACGGACTTTAATAGTCAGAATAACTATTATTAGATTAGGAGGCTCAGCAAAAAAATAACAAACTTGTGTGTCAGTAAGTGCAACTGACACATGGTCTATCACATGTAGCATTTTCAGAAACCATGGTTAAACTTGGTTTTGAGCAATATTTGTTTTTCTGAAAGTACAGATGTCACCTAAAGATCTTTTTATAGCTGTATTAGACCATGCTTACTTCAAGGTTAATGTTTCACTGGGATAGAGGCAATTTGCAAGTTACATCTTTGACACAAATAGGAAATAGGGGCTCTTTTAGCAGGATCTCTGCATTGTTAAGATCACCTGAGTGCATGCAGCATGAAGCTAAAGGGCACAATAACTCAAGCTGTTATTTTGCTTCACTGATTACTTACCTTTCATGCCATAAAAGAAAACAGAAGCGCAGCATAAATACAGCTGTAAGCAGGTTAGAGTCAAGTATTTCAAAGCAAAAGGAAATACTTTTAATACAATCTTGCCTACAATTACTACCAATGAATTTCATGCATTCATGTTTGTAGCATGACAGCATGAACTACAGCTGCTGAAAAAATACCCAATTCTATTTGAAGACTAAAGAATCAAAGTAATAATCTGAAGTTACTCCAATGATGTAATTGTTCAGGCAGTTCATATTTCTGTAGCTTTAGCATCCAGTATTTGCTCTTTACATTGATCAGAAAAGGTAGAAAAAGTATCTTGTAAGAAAATCTCCCAGAAAGGGATTTTAAAGTGATGATACAAGCCTCATGCTAAAGCAGGTTTTCAGGCTTTTTCATCTCCATAGTTCTACCTGAAAACTTTTCACTTTTTCTTAAATTCTAAAATCTGGACAGTGAAATTTGAGTAGAAAACATTATTCTTCTAGAGTACCTAAAAAGTTCTTCAAATTTTGGGTTTAATTTTAGGAACATATTCCAGATCTTAGGAGCATTTTTTTTTCTTGTTTCAAGTTTTGCCAAATTCCAAGTCAGAAGCATTACATTCATTTATTTTTAATTCACCAGGAGAGTTAAACTCATCTTTAATCCTGAAAATACACTCAAAGACTACTTCTATTTTGGCGAATCTGTTTATAAAATCCTCTATCCCTAACCAATCTAATAGGAGGCAATTTTCATTTAAAAAGAAGGAAAATTCATTGGGTATGGTTACACTTTCATGGTAAAAAAAAACCCCTCAAACCAACATATAAAAAGTATTGCACTGTACCTGTCCCTGGTATAAGCCAGCATCCTGTATGGTACTATCTGGTTTATTCAAAGGTTCAAAAGTGTTACTCATGTATTTGTTCCACAATCTGGTCTCTTTTTCACTTGGAATATTGAAGATTTTTCTTATCTCTTTTTCGATTGTATCTGTTTTGAAAGGGAGAGAACACAAGTTTAGCATTTCACTATGCAAACAGCATAAAGAAGAATAAAAATAAAGGATCAGAATCTCCTACTCTTTTCTTACATTCAAAACAAAATATTAATGAAAATGTAGAAACACAGCCATGCAACTACACCATGTTGTAGTTCAAGCAAGAAGTTGCTAGTTCCCTTGCCTTTAAAATGTAAACAGCCAGATGATTATTTTATTCCCTCCTGAATCTCTTAGCGAAGCAGACCAAATAAAGACAAGTTGGTAAGAACAGGTACAGGAGGTACCTACGTACCCACCTACTAATTTTTCAGTGTGGTAACACAAGAGTGTGGATGGGTAGGGAATGGTTAGAAGTGAGACTGGCAGCAAAACCAGGCGCAGGGAGTGCAATTCATTCAGTTCCTCTCTCTAAATCAAACTGTTCTTGGTTTTCACTCTTCTACTACCCATATCCCAGTGCAATTAGCACTAACCAAAATCTATATGCACAAAGTTTAATCTACATGCTTACAGGAATGACTACTTTGTAAAACTGAAGTGCATAAATTTACATTAAAAGGATGATGTAAGATTTTATGCTCCTGAAAGTTTTAACATAAAAAGGTCTACCAGCTTGTACAATACTTGACAGAAAAAAGTGTTACATAATTTTAAGGTAGCATAACTATTGTCTACAACTGAAATGCAAGAAGTTCATAATCAACTCCATTCTCCTTATGCAAAAATAGAGTTTATTAAAAGTTCTTTAATTTGATCTAATATGTACAGTGCTACACCATAGCAATCTTAGGTTTTGGTTTTTTTTTTTAACTGATGCACTCACAAAGGCCCATGGCAACCAAGTCTCGTAGCAGTTAACACAGAAAACAAAACAGGAGTCAAGAAATGTACTGTTTATTCCTGATGATCACTGAAAACACAATTCAAAAAATGAGCACTGTAAGCTCTTTGAGAGATACTCCCCTGAAATATCAGGATAAAACACCAGTGTGTCAGCTCCTCTAGCATTCCCTTTCCCCCCTTTTACTTAAGACTATTATTGTCTCTTCTGCTATGTTAAATATGAAGTCAAAATGAGACCTGAAGCTTGAAAAGTACTTCATAAAAATCCAGCCATTGGCTTGTGAAATGCATTACAACTGGTCAATAAAAAATTTGTAGATACTGTAGGCAACTGTATAAAATTTCTTTCTATCCTACTTAACACACATTCTAGTATGAAACCAAGAGTTAGACTGGATCATCTGTTTCTCTAAGAGAGATGATGATGGCACCTACCTTGCCTACACAACAGTGCAACAGGCTGTTACTTGATTTATTGACTTTAAAAAAAACCCTAAAAAAATCATGTACTGTCTGAATCAACTCTGAGCCAATGATTTCAAGTAACTGTATTTGAATGTAAGAATGAAGCTAGTCAGCAACAGTCTTCTAAAAAGAAAATAAAAAACAGATTTAGCAATGAATTTCACTAAACAAATATACAAAATAATTTTTCTTTTATTAATATCATAACTAATTATTTGCACATTGCGCCTCATATTCTTTGCAAGTACTAAGTTTTAACATATTCCAGCTTCACTAACAGGACTGCTATAAGACAGGAAGCATCAATCCTATCAGATGATTACACAATATCTCCAGGAGTCTGGGAACAGCATGTTCCACTTGACTATTATGCTAATTTTTAGACTGAAACTAAGGCTCTTTTACATACTTCCATGAATGGAAGCAATGCACACCTTATAATCCTTCCCCCCAAGAATCACTGAAGAGGTGGTGTGCTGGCTTATGATCTAAAGTGAACGTATCTGTTCCAGTATAAACGAAAACTCTACATTCAAACAGGCATGGTCTGAGGCACATTGTGTACGGGGTTCTCATCTAGTAGCGCTATTCACACCCCATATATGTTATGAATAGTACCAGGATGATGTCTAAAAAAGACAGGAGGAACTGTCCTTTAAAAATGCCTCTCACTCCATCAGCTATATAGCCACAATTTCAGATAGCTCAAATTGAGAGTAAAAGGTTATGGATCCCACATAAGATATATCCTATACTGTTGAAAATTAGAAGGCTCCTCAAAAAAAACCCAAAAAACAAACCAAACAAAAAAACCCCCTCAAAACCCAATAAAACCGCAACCAACCAAACAAAAAAAAAAAACAGCTGCATGATTACAGTACTATTTTGCAAGACTCTTGACTATTTTCAAGACTCTTGACAAGATGCTGGAGAAGTCCAGTGAATGCTAATACAAATACACCCTGGCTTCCCTAAAGATGAGTGCTACCACAAGTACTGGCTAAAGGAAACCATAGTAAAATATTAATCTGTACTATGAAATAGTAACCCTAGTTTCCTTAAGAAGGGAAAGGCTAGTCACAGATCCCAGAACAAACTGTCCCTCAAGGGTGGCAAGTTTTGCATTCTTGTATTGTGCAGCAAATTAAAGGGAAAGATGAAACAAAGCCATTTGTCAAGATAATTTACTAGCAAAAGCCCATTAGATGCACAGCTACTGGTGTCATCTCCTACAAAGTTTATCAGCTCAGTTCTGGAACTGTTTTATGACATTGCAGGCACAACCTGACAGAGGCTGCAGACAGTCCTTCTGTCATTTTGTGAAACTCTTGAATAGAGACAGAAAATGTCTACACACATTCTCTGATGACTTTGTTTTGTCATACTTTGATATATTCAATACTCCTGAAGGATCATTAACTCATTTTCACTCAGAAGCCCTGATCCTAGAAATATCAACAACAGCTGCCTGAACTACATCTAGCTCATTTTCTTTTTAGAATTAAACACTTCACACCTGCCCCAAAAGTTAGCCATCAGTTTCCAAGTTAATATGCACTGCCTTCAAGGTGAGAGTTCTTGATTGTAGAAGAGTCCCAAGAACACACTAGATGTGTCTAGTACCATCCCAAGAAAATGACTGTCGTTATTCTGTTTTTTATAATTACTTTTTCCTATCTAGTACTAACTTATTGACATACACCTTAGCTTAGTTCCCATTTGAGTGGAAAAACAGAAGTATTCCAGGAATAACATACATTTGAAGACCAGTAGGTAAATATCATATTGTGCTTACAATACATAAGGTGCTCCAAATTTTTTTCTGTTTACCTGATTTAAGGAAGGTGTCATACTGATCGTTCGATGGCACTAAATAATATAATCAGTGATGGTGGGTAGAAAAATTAAAACTTTCTGAAAAGACTATAGTACCTTATATGTCCACTCACTTCAGTGGGGCTGATACTGACTGTTTTGTACTACAAGTCTTCTGCAACCATAATGAAAATGCATCCATTACTGGCATATACAAGGAAGGCTGAAAAATAATCAAGATTCTGCAAGATTCCTCTTGCACATTATTTATCGATCTAATGAGCATGTCTGCTATATATCTCATGAATTCCAGAACTACCTTAAATATACTTGAGGTAAGGACAGCAGTGGGGAGTACAAATCACAATTTTACTAATGGATAACAGAAAAAACTCAGAGAATAGTCATTTTTTTACTCTTAAAAGTGATTTTAGTCTTTCTAGCCCTTCTTCTAAGATGAGATAGGATGGCCCTGCTTAGTACTCTGCATAAGAAGTTTCAGCTTCAGAAATGGGCTTCCAAGAGCGTATCATTCATATGCCATGAAAGCAAATAAGGCAATTAATCAATTACCTGTAATTCCAATGATACAATTAAATTCACTATAGCTGCAAAATAGCCTGCATTTAGTCTTCAAGAAGGGATAATGTTAAATTGTTTTTTTTCTAAGTTTCTGAGTTTGCTTAGAGAATACTGAAGTACAACTTCCCAAGTTCAACCAGATCTCGAAAAGGTCAATTAACATACAACACTAAAGCCTTGTTTCAATAAGAGATTTCATAATTTTAAAGTTTTTATTCTAATACAAGTAGATGATTACTTAAAGATTAAATTTTAAGCAAAGTAAATGATTGTGTTTTGAAAGCAAGCAAAATCTGCAAAGAATTAAAAGGTAGCAATTGTAAGTCACTACGAATAACGTAAAGAGAAGCGAAATCTGAAAGAACACCACTGTTGTCAAAGAATGTAAACAAAGAGTAATGGCTGGGCATAAAGTGCCAAGGACATAAAGTACAGTTCTAAATGCACAAATACAGTTGATTGAAAGGCTCTTATCTCACATACACATAACAAATACACCAAAAATTGAGCTTATGTGAACAGTAGTATCTCTGCATATATTCTGTTACTTTCAGAGACAAATGTTATCAAAATATGGTTTCAAACAATGACTCAAAGAGCAGCCACAGTAACTATAAATAAAGGTAAATTAAAGGTTTAGTACAGGACTTAGTTACTGTAAAAGATTGTGCCTGACCTGCCACTGCACAACCCAAGGAATACTGCCTTTGTAGGTCACCTCAGCCATTAATTTATAAATTCAATTAGTTCTTGTGTTTTGTAATATACCCTTCTCTTATTATATGACTAAAGAGGTTTGGCTAATGAAAGACATTAATAGAAACACATGAAAAAAAAAATGTACTTCTTACACACTAAAAGCCAAGAAAAACTACTACAAAAGCCCATAAAATAAACAGAAACATCACACTTCCTGAAAATCACAAACTTCTACTGTTAACGCAGATACCTAGATAAAACTGCACAATTAAATATTTTTTTAAAAATTGTATTAAAAATCCTAAATATTCCAAACTATTTCACTTTAAATTTTAACCCAAAGTTAGCCCCATCCTTTTTAATGGTTACAATACCCATCTATCATTTCACCTAGAGACCTATTTATTCAGAACTTGCTACCAAGTACTATTTAAACAAGTAACAATCACATATTTTAAAAAATAGTTTGCATACCTATTGTATCAGCTTTACTAAATCTTCGTGTGACAACATTGTTCATATTTCCATTTTCACAAAGCTTCAATTCAGTTAGATATACTTCTACTTTGCAGTGCTTTACAAACATACCCTGTTCAACGACCTGAAAAACAGATTGGGATCAGGTATCAGTTCAAACGTGTTTTCATATATGCACTTCTAAATACTTTTGAGAACTCTTCAAGAAATCGAAGTTCTGGGAATGTAAGAAACTTAATAAACGTTAAAAAATTAGAACTAAAATTATATTATAACTTTTTAGAAATACAGCAAACTAAAAAATAATTTTTTTGCATGATTATGTTGCCTTACCTGTATATAACACCAACACCATGACTTTCAATGTTTTAAGAACAGTGGGAATCACAAATATGCATGCTTACCCAAAAGATAAGATACTCAAAAGATAATACCCACTAAAAGTTATTTTTATTTCAAAATATATTTGCTGCATGCCACTTGCTCAAAACATGAAGAACTAGTTTTCCCAGTTAAAGAATACATATAAAAAACAGAATACAAGCTAATAAAATCAGGATATCACATTTTTAAATAAAACCTACAAATATTCCACTTACATTCTGACAATACATTAATTTGAAATTTCACCTACTCATTACAGGGTTTTATGTTCTTTTTGTAACCCATTAAAAATAGTTAAGTATAAAGGTTGTTTTTTTTTTTTTTTTTTTTTTTAATAAAAGTAAAATGTAGAAAAAAATATTCAGGGTCACCTCTTAAATGTTTTTCCCTTTGATCTTCCAAAGTGTAACTGCAGTACTTAGTCATGTAGACTGTTCCAAAAATAACCATTGCCCTGATATGTGATACATCTGACAAATACGGTAATAAAAAAAAAAAGCCACCAGCTAATTGCTAGGACAGATCTGTACAAATATAACTCGTATGCATGTGCCATAGGAAAAAGAAATGTATCAGTGAATGATTTCATTGCTGCTCAGTAGTTTGCTTTAGCTTTAATGACTGCCAACCATGCTATTTAAATAAAAATGCATCTTCATTTGAGCAGCTTAGTAGGGTTTCCACCTAGCACAGTAACAACAAAACAGTTGCTGTCAACAAAACTGTGCAGTATAGCTAAGGCATCTCTGAGAATAAAACTGACACTCTAGTGGTAGTATTGCCACATTCTGTTTCATAAAGTTGTGATGTCATTTGACATAGGTCAAGTAAAACAACAAATCAATTTCAAATTTGGATCCAAATTTCAAAAAAGGTTGATGTAACCAAAGGAATGAAAAAAAAAGTGTCATCCCACCTCTATGAAAAAACACTAACATGGACAGGAGAAAGATTCATGGACAAATGACCAAAGTATCAGAAAGAAAAATTCTGAACTGGAATATACATCTCTGAGAACTACTGCTCATATTGGCAGAAAACAATGAAGCCATGCCAGTTTACATGGCCACTCATTACACTCCAGGTATTTTTCCAGTTAGTTCCTTCCATGAAGAAGGCAACTTACTGTAATTTCCCTTCTCTCTCCCTGTATTTCACCCCCAAAGTGAAAAAATAACAGAAGTTTTACTTCACCATGATGATGAAAGAGCATTCAGTTTGCTGAAATCCCTCTTTAGGAAAAACAGTAACAAGTTGATAACATGCATCTTTAAAGAAGGAAAGCCATTTTAATAGGTTTTAGTTCTTACAGAACTAGAAAAAGAGAGATTCCAGGGATGTCTCTTAAAAAAAAAAACCAACCTAAAAAAAATCCCTCTCTTATTGTGTTAAAAAGAATGTTAAAAGCTGCTTCTATTGCTGCCCAAATGAATCCTGAAGACAGCAAATTTCTTCTATAGCTAAATCTGGCATTTGTTTGAAAAGAACAGACTTCAAGTAAGAGGCCAGCATGCACACAGCTAGACCATAATCATATCGTAGAAGAAAAAGTTATATTTCACCAGGAGTCATATCAAACTAAATTCTAATCATAATATTACTTCAACAGTTCTTCAGGAATTAAAAAAACAAAAACCAAAAAACCAAAAAAACCACAAGTGTCCTAACAGTAAATTTAGAAGTTGCAAACATAGCAAAATGTATTCTAAAACTTACACAATTCACTACAGTGAGGATGTAACTGTAGTCCCTAGCCTGATAATCTTAAGAAATAATACTATCAAAAGAGACTGTATGACCAATAAACTTGTAAAATGTTGTACCACCCTTAATAAGAAGGATGGTATGTCCTGGAGCAAAAAAATTAACATAAAAATATTAATTTTTAAGTATCTCATACTAATGGAGGGCCACAGTATCCACCATACCATGGACTACTACCTGTGTTGAGGTAATCTTTTTACTTAAAGAAAAAATTCCCTTTGCAATCTGCTGAACACAGAAGACTCTGCTTACCAGAAAAAGAACTACTAATTACTCTGCCAGAGTTAACATCATTAGAGTCAGGCTCTTCACTAACATAGTCAAGACAGGTTTAGGGTTTTATACCTAATTACAAAATAATTTGCACTAATAGACTTTCAAGCTCCTAATGCAAGTTCTTGAAATATTAGAGGATTTACTTACAAAGGAAAAAAGAAGTTATATCCTTTTGATCCTTGTTTCTCAATACTAACAAAAATTAGGTATCTATAATCAACTAAAGCAGGAGTTGTCTATATGATTATCATAGGCCAGGACTTACAATCTTCTAATAAATACATGTGCAACTCCTGCATATTTACAGGACTTAATCCGAATCATGTTCAGCCCAGTAGGTTATTTAAGAGTACCTTGCGTGCTATTGGCTCTTGACCTTCCATCAGTGTGTACCAGCTAACTAGCCTATTCCAGCCTTCAGTTGGCAGAAGGATGTAGTCCAGCTCATCAATGAGATGTTCCTTGAGAGACTGAGAATCACCATCTAAAAGAGAAAGATATTTTTACTTGCATACTGTAATTCTGTTGAGTTTTTAATGTATCATACATTAAACAAATGTATTCTCTGAGTCAGTTATATTATCAGTATTATGGTATTCAAAGCAAAACTTTTCTGAAACTATTTAGGCAAACTACTCACTTCCTGCATAGCACACCTATTATAGGTAGTATTCCTACACTCAGGAATCCAAGTGACAACCCCATATCCTCATGCTAAGTGCCTAACTTGTTATCGCACACTATCATAGCCTTAGAAAAACCAATCCATTTCTCCACCCACTTCGCACATAATCCCACATCACCATGGATACTTCCATTTCATGCTACAGTTGCACCCTTCACTGAAAATGCAGAAATGGGTAGTTACAGCAGATCAAAGACAAAGTTTGAAGTCATTCATTCCATATCAGGCTGGGAAAATAACATGGTACAATCCTCCTACTTAAAGGATCCTACGTGCTCTGGAAACACAGTCCTTATAAAATTCTTCATGGGGACAGCAAGATGCAGCATTTGAAAGAAGTACAACTTGCAACCTCTTAAGTAGCATGCTTTCAGTTTTCATTCAACCCTTATTACAGCAGTAAGATAGCAACTACTCTATGTGTGCAAAACGTAATTCCAGATCTGAGCCACTGTTAGCCTCAGCCAATTAGGACAGTTGTCTTTCCATTTGGAAGTACCCAGCAACAGGACAGCAAGCACACATAACCAGAAGCAAAACATGGGCAAAAGTTCACAAACATGTCTTCAAGCAACTCTTTAAAAGATTTATACTGTATTTCTGCACTGATCCGACACTGCTACAGTTTATAGTGAGATCTAATCTGGATTCCATTAGATCTTTCTAAACCTCCAACATTTCTCCTAGCATAGTTTTTTTCAGAACTTTATTCCATCAAAGTACCCTAACTCATTCTCTCATATTCAATACTGTTGAACAATCAGCTATTTTAACTACTTGCTTGTGCTTTCTTTGCTAATCTAAAGTTGACTATGTGTATCTTCTTTTGAAGATGGCATGTCTGTATTCTACTATATTTAACAACTTTTTTTGCAAATGTTGAGATTAACTGAAAATCTCTACCTGTTACTTTTCACTGTTCCCAATTCATCCAAACGTTCTGGAAATAAGGGAGCAGCATTTAAGTAATACAGGCACAACATACTAATTCAGTTTCCTGGAATCAGTATTTCTTGGACTTAACAACAGTTTTCCTTATCACTCCATTACACTGCAGAACATCTGAGAAAGCTTGCCCATTTCATTCTCTAAATTAGAAGTAGATTTTCAGGCTTAACACTTCAGGAGGACAGTATGAGAGTAACTAGTGTATACTACATGTCAAAGACAGAATTAAAACCGAAGTGTTTTAAGGTTCAAGGCTACATAGGTGTCCTGGGTTCAGCAGCAGCAGTCACTTTTTCTCCTTCTTAGTAGCTGGTGCAGCACTGTGGTTTTGACTTTCAGCCTAGGAACAACGCTGATAACACCGATGTTTCCAGTTGTTGCTCAGTAATGTTTACTCTGACCAAGGACTTTTTGAGTCTCATGCTCTGCCAGAGAGGAGGGGAAGCCGGGAGGAAGCAGGGACAGGACACCTGACCCAAACTAGCCAAAGAGGTATTCCATACCACAGCACGTCATGCTCAGTATATAAACTGGGGGCAGTTACCCGGAAGGGCTAGATCACTGCTCGGTTGGGCTGGGCATCAGTTGGCGGATGGTGAGTGGTTGTATTCTCTTCCCTTGTTATTTCCCTTATCATTATTATTATTGGTGGTAGCAGTAGTGGTTTGTGTTATACCTTAGTTACTGGACTGTTCTTATCTCAACCCGTGGGAGTTACATTCTTTCGATTCTCCTCCCCATCCCTCTGGGAGCAGGGAGAGGAAGTGGGGGGGGAGGGAGTGAGTGAGGGCTGCATGGCTGGGCTTAAACCACGACAATAGCAAATCTAGTACAGAGGACTACTGCTCTGTAGTTGAAGGAGACAGCTACTATTTGCTGAGCACATATGACCTTAACTTTAAAACTGCCTTCACACAGGAACAGTAGATGTCAGACAGTAGCTGGATGAACTGTACCACTGCCAATGCAGATCCATCATTTTAGAACAATGAATGAGCCAAAAGTAAAGTTCATAAACCCTGACCTTGTCTTTGTTTTGAAAGGGATATTAAAAAGCAGTGTCAAAATGATAGCACACAGGTTTTCAGGAGCTTTTAGCAAAATGTCTAAAATTAACCCTAATGTATTAGGCTCCATATCCACGGTAACATAAACATAATCTGAATATGCATATATATCAAGATATAAATAATAGAGATCAACTAACACAGTACTTTGCTCTTTTAGAAATCACCCCCCCCCTTTTTTTTTTTTAAGTGGGTAGACACAGAACAAAGAATAAGCTGATGCTGCCACAGTGAGGATACAAGTTTCTTAACACATCTGATTGCAACTGAAGAGGATTACCTGAACATGCCTGCCCCACTCAAGATTTACTGCAAGAAATGTACAAAATATCTAGATCCTCACATTTCAGAAAACAAAACACATCACTCACCTGGAGCAAAAAGACCTTTAATTTTGTAGATGGAAGAGAACATGCATATGACAATACACGCCTTCTTTGAAGGCACTGATACTAGTCACTGTCAGACATGCACACTCACACTGACAACTAGTGCAACATGGTATAAGTCCTATGAAAGAGGCAATTATCTTTAACATTTAACTTGTAAAATAATGAGATATTAATTACAGTTGAGAAATTTTGAATTAAGAAAGTCAGAGTTCATCATAAACCCCATGAAGCTATAAAAATTTTTATTACTAGGTGCAAACAAATTGTGCAGTACTATTATATTACCTGTAACTGCAAAGAGGGAAACCAATTATCTGCTAGATTTTGTACCTACTGGATTTTGCAGATTAAATATTAATAGCTCCATGGTATTTCAATACTGGATATTAAATATACAATTTGACTTAAAGATTAAAACATCTGGGAAAGTACTCCGAGACCTGTGTCTACAAATCTGACTACAGTTCAGCAAAAGTCAGTCCAACCTGAATAATCATATTAGCGACAGAGTTTAACCATACTTAGAAGACCATAAAATTAGAAAATTATCCTCTATCATTTCATACCACTTTATATTATCACTGAACTGCATACTACTACTTCTTCAAATGTTCCAGATTCAAAGTAAGGGCTTGGGGCTCATTTACAAAAAGAAATTTTAGAGTTCAACTTAAAAATGTTATCTTAAATCAACCAATCTAGTTAAGCTAAAAAAAAAAAACAACCACCCACCAAAAAACCAACAAAACCCCAAACCAACCAAAACCACACTTACTGAACTCAGCCTGTCTACTTAACTAAATTTCAACTCCCAAAGTATTCCAAAATATTATAACCTAGTACTTTGTATATTATTAAATATTCTGTTACCATTGCAAAGAAGTTCCAATAATCATAGAATCACAGAATAGTTAGGGTTGGAAAAGACCTTAAGATCATCAGGTTCCAACTCCCCTGCCACGGGCAGGGACACCTCACACTAAACCATGTCACCCAAGGCTCTGTCCAACCTGGCCTTGAACATGCTGAGGATGGAGCATTCATAATTTCATTTATGAAATTGCCATTTGTTAGGGAAATCTATTCCAGTTCCCTTGTTATGGTCTCAAACAAACAAAAAGTTTCACTTTCATATATACTGAGACTCATTTACACTATCAAATACAAACGATGATTAACCTGTGACAAATTTGCACTAGATGTTAGTATTGGCTTATTACACAGTTGGAAGCAGTTACCTTTGAGAAGTCCAGAATTATCAATAGGACCAGGGTACACATTCTGATCTCCCATCTGGTATTTGTCCCAGCTGTCAAAACCAACATATTTTTTCCACTGTTTGAACCAGCGACTATCCACTAGATACCTTAAATGGAAGAAGACACACACGTTAGTTACTGGCATGCTACCACTTCCTACGGTACCAATTAATTCATGTGAATGCACCTGTATTCATCAGTTTTGCAAAACGACAAATGTTTTTCTGTCTGGTATGCTAACCATTATCAGCATCTCCTACCAACATGCGCTTTAACTATGGGCAATTAAAGATCCCACTAACCACCGTAGGCAAGTACAGTTTTGCAAGACTGCCAATACAGCGTATCAGAATTTGAACAATGTTAAGTTCAAAAAAATATTTCCCTTTTTAACATGAAATAAAATCAGTTTTAATTTCTGTTCTCAATTTGTGAATTCAGGAGATTCAAGCTAAGTTTATAATTAGACAGCACTTTAAAAAATGAGAGATAACTTTTAATAAAGCATTTTTTCCTAACAGAGTTTTATTTATAACATTCGTATGCAAGTAGAAAAACTTCAGAACTCTGATGTCCTGTCAAGATCCAGAAAGTGTGGTTTTCTTCCTTTGAGTCAGCATCAACACATACAGTAAATGCTCTGCTTTTGAGGCAGTACTAGATGTTCTTCCTACATATAATTATCAACTTCACACTTCCATATAAAGGGATATCTCTAAACTCAGCCCTACAGTATTTCTACCCAGATCAACTGTTGCCAGCCTGGCTTTTATGAAGTCCAGTGAGACCTACATTTTATATATTTTTGTCCAGAATGTCTTTAAGATGCAAAACTTGTTGAGAGAGCCTCATATTTTATTATATATTTAAAAAAAATAAAAAAAACCCCAATCACCTTCATGATTTCTCTTTCCTAGAAGTATCCATCTCCTTCCGTCTGGTCTGTCCCAACCCTTTTTGCTGCTACCCTAGTACATGTCAGAATACACCAGGTCAAACTAAAGATCGTAGGTAATCCTCATTCTTTTCTCCAGTACTTGATTACTAAACTCTTATTTGCAGCATACCAATGAACATGCTACGGAACCTTTAAGAGACCTCAAAACTTCCTGGTGATTCAAATACTAGTCTGCTAATACATACAGCTTTATTAGGCAATCATTCTGTAGGAGTTACTCATGAACACCAGGGTAAAACAGAGAAAAAACCATTAGCACCCACAATTCTTGTAACCAAAGAAGTATAAAAACATTGCTTGAGTATACTTTTTACTGAACAGGTTTAAAAAAATATGCATTTGTGTTTCTAAATGATGCAACACAATAAGAATTAACAAACCTAAGATACTTAAGTTTTGACTTATTTCTTCTTCTCAAGTTTTTCTTTCTTACACACACAGATCAAGCCTGGAGTAAGCCTCCAGAAGTGCTCCTAGCAAATCTTTGGTAAAGAAGGAATTACTACAAAGAAGTACTCAGTGAGTGGGATTCTTCATAGTAAATTTATCAGATTTTCTTCTCAATAAGCCCCAATATTTAAGTCTCTACACAATATACTCTTGTATATAAGTGTGTGAACCTGTAGGAAAAAGTCCTTTGGGAAGTTAAGAGGAGGAAGGCATTAGAAGATCACCACAGGCTTTTGGATGCTTAGTTCCCCTACATTGTTTCAAAGCCATCAAAGATTAAGGTCTCAAATACAGCTTTACAACATCTATGACAACAGCATCCCAATTCACGTGGCAAACAGTCTTGATTCAAAATACAATTACATTAACAGTAATGATGAGTCGGTGAACAAATTACTCCTAATCTTAGCTTGTAACTACCTTAAGCAAACAAATAGCAATGGCAGAGCTATGTCTCAGCCAAATTTCTCCTTTACTTACCAATGCCAGCCCTACCCTGGAGACACTCACCAATGCAGCACAGTACATTTACCATCCATCTGCCAGTATAACACTTGGTCTTGTATCTATTCTACTATCACAACCTGTTACTACTGCTCAAGAGTCATCAAATACTATGAGTTGCTATCTCTTCCGAAATTGCTCTGTACACAGCTTTGTCCTTGAACTTGCAACACACAATTTCTTTCTGAAATTTTAAGCACATAATAAAGAAGTCAGAAAACAGCTTCAAACTGCTTTCTGAACCAAAACCATACTGACAAAAATGTTAACGTTTCTTCACTATAAAGGAAATCCCACCAGATTGGTAATGAAAACAGCATGGTTGAAGGCCTGGTTCAGAAAGATGCGATACTTAACATCACTGTGATTTTGCAATATTGAATCATTTTAAAGTAGCCTGGCCAGCCACTAATTATTTCAGTTATGTGGCAGTATTCACTTGACATCTCCTTGCTCACGGCAGGCGGGTTGGAACCAGAGATCTTAAGGTCCTTTCCAACCCTAACTATTCTATGATTCTGTGACGTGTTTTGTTTTGAGCATGTTAAGAATGCAATAGGAATCAATACTGGACAAGGCTAAGCTGCATTAAAGATGGTGAAATTTGAGATAAAACACATTAAAAAAAGATAAAAAATGCAGGCCATTGAAAAAATAAACAGATTTAAACTTATATTAAGTCCTCAGTACAGGAAAGATATGGACCTGTTGGAGAGGGTCCAGGGGACGGCCACAAGCACTGTCGAGGGATGGAGCACCTCTCCTATGACAAAAGGCTGAGAGTTGGGGTTGCTCAGCCTGGAAAAGAGAACGCTCTAGGGAGACCTAACAGCCTTCCAGTACTTGAAGGGGAGACACTTTTTAGCAGGGCCTGTTGCAATAGGATGAGGAGTGATGGCTTTAAAACTGAAAGAGGGAGGATTCAGGCTGGATGTGAGGAATAAATTTTTTACAATGAGCGTGGTAAAACACTGGCACGGGTTGCCCAGAGAGTTGGTGGCTGCCCCATCCCTGAAGGCATTCAAGGCCAGGCTGGATGTGGTTCTGAGCAACCTGATCTAGTTGAAGTTGAATGTCCCTCTGCTCATTGCAGGGGGGTTGGACTAGACAATCTTTGAAAGTCCCTTCCAATCCAAACTATTCTCTGATTCTTTGTTTTACCCTTTTCCCAGCATTAATCTAGTTAAAATCTGTGTAATTTCCAGTCTCACACATATTTCACACTTCAAAAATCAAACTCATTCACTATGAATACAATGATTTCTTGACCACTTTTCATAATCTGCTGTTTGGTGAAGATATAAAAACTACCTAACAAAGCAGTGAGCTTCTCAAAATAATTCAGATCTTTGTGTACAGAAACCTCATTTTGCAGCACAAGAAAATATCTAAGTAAAGCCTTACTGTCTTACTTAAAAGCCTTTTCTGAACTTAACTTTTCAGTTCTCCTAACAGAGTAGCAGATGAGCACTACAGCAAAACCTATGAAAACATAAACCTTAAACTGTTGTGAAATCAAATGAGAAACCACTTCAACTGCCACAAATGAGCAGTTTGTGAAAACAGGCATATAATATTATAATCTACAAGTAATTTAAAATTTGGCATTATCATTTGTTTAAAACAAGTATTAAAAAAAAAAAAATCAGACAAAAGCAAAAATACAAACTTTAAGACTTGCAAAGTCACTTCAAAACACAATGTTTGGCCATCATGCAATACATAAAGTGAAATAACATTATGAGAGCTCCACAGTATGCTTTAAAATATTTGGTATGGTTGCTACTAGAAGCTTTCAATTCTATTTTTATTCTCATAAAGTCCTCCCCTAAGCAATATCGCACTAGGAGAGAAAAAAATTAAATTAGGTTTATATCTTACAGAAATAACATCTACAATCAATATTCAGATGCAGATGTCTTCAGATACAATCTGGTTCAATGAAGGCAAGGATGCTTTTGGATGTACAGACTCAGCAGGGAATGCCGAAAGGTTTTAAAGTGTTTTCTCTAACAGATTCTCTGTCCAACTCATGCTCAAGGTATGCCATCTTCATCTATTACCCAGAAATGTGAGGGGGCCGGGGAGAGAATACAGCAGACAGAAGCCTGCAATAACGAATTTAGCCTATTTAAAGATCACAAGTAAGAATTTAAGAATTCAGTGAAAAATCACAAAGACAGTCCACTTGAAAATTCAGTCAGAGACAAAACCTCTACAAATACTTTTTCACCAAACAATAACTAACTTTTGCAGTTAAATGAGTGTTATTTTCTGTTTCCTGGAAGAGAAGAACAGACACTAGACTATGATGGAAGTTTGAACAGGTATGACCATGTTAAATAGAGTGACTTTATTCTACACAGTGTACATATAATATAGAGTCTGATATTAAATATAATTTTTTCTTTACCCTGAGTTTGCCAGAAGAAGCCTGATGTTACTGTAATTCAGTCATTGGTATTGTGTCTTTTTTCTTTTTAAAGTACAAGTAGGAGCACTTCTTCCCACATTTGCAAATATCATTGTTTTACTCTGCCTATACAAATCCCAATTCCTTTTACAACAGCCTATTAGTATTTGACTGATTTTTCTTTTAATAAATGGAAAAAAGTATATAGAATTTGATTAATTTGACATACCCTTGCCTTTTGCTTTATACAGAAAGTTTTCAGCCTTATGAACATACTCATGCAGGACAGCATTCTCACCTTTCCCTTCTGCTGAGGCCATCCAGCACTACTCCGTAACAGCCATAATTGTGTGGTTAAGAATGTCGTCACACTCAGGTACCCATCCTAGCACCAAATTTGCCAGCTCTGTCCCTTACTCTACCCTATGGCCTCTACTTTCTTGATCTGAATTTGAATGAACTATTAATATTAAAGAAGAAAAGCTGTAATTTTATGCAGAAGGGAAATAATCATATAGGCAAACTACCCATTGTTTTAATTAATGCTTAACAAAGTACTGTTCCTCTAGAACTATACTACTTTTCAAATCCTTTGTGTTAAATATCTAATCATACACAAGTAACATAGTAATTAAAGAAAATTTTGATAATTGGACTTAACAGTGCAAGAAAGCTTGGGGTCCGTTGCTCTAGATTTTAAATTACCTATTCCAACACTTCACCAATTTTATTATTCCACATCCAATTACTTTTGCCACCAACCGAATTTTGCTCTGCATGTGTCATTACAGTTCTCCTTAACTGAAATGTTGTAACATTTCTGTTTCCCAACACAAAGTTCAAAAACTTACATCACTTCCTTCAAATTTAGGAATCTGTACTTACACACTCAAATAAGAGATTAGCATTTCTAGCCTAAAAAGTCGAAAGGCCACAAGTCATGCAAGAATGTAAGCGTGGTAAGAACTAAACAGTCAAGTTCCTGCCATGGAAGGAAAATGCTGAAGGAAAACTGAATCTTCAAAAAATTTGCATGAGGTTTGATATTCTCAGAGCAAAGTCTGTCCAGTAATACAATGGAGAAAAGCAAAATGAAGAATGCATGACCATGAAAAATTTGACCTTTCCTGTTTTCTTACTTAAATTCAGTAGTACTTTGCCTAAATTCAAAGTACATTGTTAGACTGATGCATTTTGGACATATGGACAAACCTGCAAGAAACGACAAAAGAAGCAGCTAAATGAGTGCAAAACACTATTCTAAGACTGAACTCTGCAACTCTAAATTTAAATCTATATAAACTATTTAAAGTTAGTATCTGTAAAGCATAATTAAAATGGATTACTTTCAGACAAATAGCAGCCTACATGTATTTGCTGCAAGATGCATTCTACTGAAGATTATTGAAAAGACTGAAAAGGAAAGATCATTAAATCCATGTGTACTTTAGGGCAAAGCTTAATGCTTTGGTTAATATGTCTGTAATATGAAGCAGTATATACCTATCCCTGTATAAATTTTTAAATAGAGTGAACCAGGAAGACCAATTTATTAGGTTAAGGAGCAAACAGGTCACTGCCAGTTCTCAGGATTTTTTACAGACCATATCACACTCTAATAATCAAACTGAAACAAAAATATTATAGATTTGATAGAGCACTATACATTTTACTAAAGCCTACTGAAATATCTGCTGACCACAGATTATAGCTTCTAGCAAACACTGCCTTACTCACTAACCCAGTATTCAGCTCTTAATATCCTTCATAAACAAAGGTAAGCAGAATGCTTATGTAAGTCCAGTAACAAATTTATGCTTCATTTAGAGATAACTGCTTTTAATTGACTCAGGACCTACCAACATTGTTTAGACTTCTCCGTTTACAGAATTATGGGATCTTTATTCTTGGACAGATATTGTTGAGAGCAAGCTCAGTAGACGAGTTTCCACAGTGTTGAGGTAACATGCATTACACGCAAAAGAAGGATTTATTGAATTTATATAGATAGCAAAAGAATTACAGATAGATTTTGCAAAATGCTAGCAGACACTGTAGTTGTGAATTTTTACAGTGGCTATGTGTATGTATGTGCATACATATGCACATGTGTATATATTTTATACATATTAGGCATTTTAATGAGAATTATGCTATTTTTACTTCAATAGAAATCTGATACAGGTGAGAGACATCATTTTGAGTTCCTGTGGACTACAGCCACAGCAGCTGTAAACTTCTCCATTAACAAGAACTTTTCTTAATCAATAGATGAAATACTACTTTTCCAATAAGATTAGGGAAACTTAAAACCTACATTCAAATGCCATACATTTCCCTCATGTTTATGCAAGGATATACTATGTTAAAGATTATGCTGCACAAAAAAAAAAAAAAAAAATTAATGCAATTACACCCTGCTCAGCTTAGGGGATCAACCTGCTAAAGCACTTACATAGCTAAAATACAGACTTCTTTGCATTAAGGGAAAAAGTAAAAATCTTAAATTCATAAGACTATAGCTTTTGTCCTACACGCACATTCAATATCGCATTCTCACCACGACTACTCATCTACACAAAACAGAGGAGGCAAACTGTAACAAGGCAACTTACTTTTGCATCAATGTCACAATATCCATGATACAATGTTATAATAGCCATGATACAATCAACTACCTGAAAACTAAGTATTACCTACCAGGCATACTCAGTAATTTAAGGGGACAAGACATACCTCAAGTAAATGGAAGTACACCTGCTAAAACCTCATTTCTTAAGTAAGATTTGATCACTTTATACATCACTTTTTAGAGGAAGACTATTAAAAACTTGGCACATGCACTTGAGACCAGATATGCTTCACCAAATATATGTTGCTCCGGATACAAAAATAGCATATCGTGCATTAGTAAAACAGAGACAGAAAATATCTATACATTGAACTTGGTGTAATGTTTTGCTTCTATTTTTGTTACAATTACTTAATGCAGGAAACAGTGTAATGTTACAGAAGTTTTTTCAACTTCTGACTGAGAAGGCTACCCCAGGACACCTTAAAAAACATGCCCTACCCATTTTTTAAAACTATGGTTAAGAAATGTTTGTTACTTAACTCGGATGGAATCAACATGCTACTCTAGCAGGAAACACAAATTTTGCTCTATTAGATGTCATCACTCAAACAATGAGCAGGATAACCAACCCATCCTCAGGAGTAAAACACACCTGGAGGGTTCATAGCAGAGACTGAAGGAGAGACCTGTCTCAAATTTCTAGGTAAGCTGTTTTGTGTGGCAAACCTTAAGACACCTTCACAACAAGGTGAACTGATTATATCAGTGAATGCTTGACATTTACAGGCATTTCAAATAAATCACTCACCTCAAACTGCTTGATGAAAACAGAAACCCCAAGTTTGGTTATACTAAGGTCACATAGTGCCAACAAGGTGATAACAGAAAAACATTAATTTTGGAATAGCCCAAACTTTTACCAAAAAGTAAGAAAAATATGCATGTAGGATTTGCTGAAAATTACATGCGAAAATGGTATTATAGCTATTAATGTTATTGGAAATATTTGCACAGTCTAGTTAGTTTTATGAGTTTTCTCTTAGTTGTACTACATATCCTTAAAGAGATCTAAATTTTATTTGAGCAAGTAGAATCAAAAAACTATAGAAGGTGTTCACGAATATGTTCCCTGTTTGTCTGGCCTACTTCAGTACTATGAGTACTTCTGAGTGGAGCTTCAGATTGCTTCATAAGATCTATCTGCTCTCATCTGTAAAATGTTCCTTACCTATCAGAAGCAGATTTATAATATACAAAGGAGAACTTAAGCTCTCAAGTCCCTTGAAATGCCAGATGTGGAATAAAACAAGAGGAAATGGAAAGAAGTTGCACCAGGGGAAGTTCAAAATAGACATCAGGAAAAGTTCTTCACTGAGAGGATGGTCAGTCATTGGAAGAGATTCCTTGGGGAATCTTGACTTGTGGTCACAGTACCAGGTCTATCAGAGTTCAAGGAACATCTGCATGACACTCAGTCATACTGTTTACTTTAAGTAGTCCTGCCAGGAGCAGGAAGTTGGCCTCAATGATCCTTATGGTTTTCTTCCAACTTGAGATAAGTCTGATTCCATGAAAACCTCACAACCCTTCAGAGCACAAGAAGAGCTTGCGTAGCAAAGGTCTATGCTACCTTTGCAGACATGCTACCTCATATAGCCCCTACAGACCACAACATGGAGAAAACAGCTCACTGCTTATTCTTTGGGTCCCACTGAAGTGGGATGAAATGTTTATTTCTAGTATTGACACAAGACTGCTCATCTCTGTGATTAAGGACCATTAATCTAGTTCCTGGTTGTGTTCTCATCAATTACTGGACTTAAGAGTTTCTCCAATATAATCTACAATTTAGAGAGTAGTTTTGCCTGGATGCCAAGTGCCCACCAAAGCCACTCTATCACTCCCCTCCTCAACTGGTCAGGGAAGACAAAATACAAGGAAAAGCTTGTGGGTTGAGATAAGGACAGGGAGAATTCACTCACCAATTACTGTCATGGGCAAAACAGACTCGACTCGGGGAAATTAGTTTATTACCAATAGAGAAGGGTCATGAGGAATAAAACCAAATCTAAAACACCCCCTTCCTCACCTCCCTTCTTCCCAGACCTAACTTTACACCTAAAATTTCTACCTCCTTTCCCCCAGGTGGCTCAGGGGTACAAGGAATGGGGGTTGTGGTCAGTTCATAGCACATTGGTCTCTGCTACTCCTTCCTCTTCACATTCTTCCCCTGCTCCAGTGTGGGGCTCCTCCCAGAGGAGACAGTCCTCCATGAACTTCTCCAATGCAAGTCCCTCCCACAGGCTGCAGTTCTTCATGAACTGCTCCAAAGTGAGTCCCTTCCACAGGGTGAAGTCCTCCAGGAATATCCTCCACTGTGGGTCCCCCGCAGGGTCACAAGTCCTGCCAGCAAGCCTGCACCAGCATGGGCTCCTCTCTTCACAGGGCCACAGTTCCTGCCAGAAGCCGCCTCCAGCGTAGGCTTCCCATAGGGTCACAACCTCCCTTGGAGTCCCCCTGCTCTGGTGTGGGGGCCTCCATGGGCTGCATGTGGAGATCTGCTCCACCATAGACTCCATGGGTTGCAGGGGCACAGCCTGCCTCGCTATGGTCTGCACCATGGGCTGCAGTGGAATCTCTGCTTCACCACCTGGACCATGTACTCTCTCCTCCTGCTTCACTGACCTTCTTCTGTCTGCACAGCTGTTTCTCTCATATATTCTCACTTCTCTGCTCTGACTGCTGCCACTGTTGTGCAGTTTTCCTTTCTGTTTCGTAAATACGTTATCCCAGAGCCACTAACAGTGCTGCTGATGGACTTGGACTGCAGTGGGTCCATCCTGGAGCCAACTGGCATTGGCTTTACCAAACACAGGAGAAGCTTCTAGCAGCTTCTCACAGAAGCCATTCCTGTAGCCCCTTCACTACCAAACCTTGCCACAGAAACCCAATACAATTGGATCAGTCCGAATTACAAAAAAAAAAAAAAAAAAAAAAAAGACTGTCTCCTTACGAACGATCAAGTATAGAGACTTAGAGCAGCTCAAAATGGTATTACTTATAGCTTATGAACACTACTTTACAAAAACAAAAGCGTAAGCTATTACAATACTTGTAAATGCACCTTCATTTCCCCCAAATCCAACAAATAATAAAAATCAATAATCAATTTACACAAGTTTTAAAATTCTGCAGCTGCACAACCATGTATGAGCATTCATTCAACAAAAGAAAATAATAATACTAGCAGAAAGGTTGCCAACTGAGTTCTAAAATTCCCTCATGGTCTGTAACTTTTTCATGTAATGCAACTTCACCTGTGGTTTACTGTACACTTTGATTTAATAAACCTTATTAACACAGTCAGCATCACAGAAGTATAATGACACTCATTTTTTACCTTAACATCCAGGTTGATAGAAAAATATTTGAAGGGTATGACTGTGATCTTGATATTTCCCACTGCTGTCAAAAGCATTCTGAATTCATTCTTCAGTTACATACAGATTGAATTAAACAATATGTAACCTAGATTTATTTATACTGACTGATAGGTCAGCCCTTCCACTTCAAAATCAAAACAGTTAACTTCAATATGCAGTAAAAACACTTCACAGACACACACTCCATCACTGTGTACTACTGGGACATTGTATCTCCTGAACACAAGCTATTTCACTTTTAACACCAAAAACTGTGCAAATTGTCCAGAGAGATAAGTGAGAATACTGTGAATGAGTACAGATGAAGCAATAGTGAGGATAAAGTGGAACACCTGTGTTGCTGAAAGCAAATTAGGACTCCTGTTTAAAGGCACAGCATCCCATTTTTGTTCTTGCACAGCTGCAACTATAAAAATAAGAAAGGTGAAAATGGGTTTGTACCTGTATTTCTACTCCTGTATTTCTACTAGCAAAAATTGCTTAGCTAAGTACACTCATGATTATTAGATGTCTTCAGAATTCTATTTTCTTTCAGAATTAACAAGTTCTTGAAAGTTCAAGATAATGATGATTATTCTACTCTAGCACATACAAACCAAACCATCATTCTATTAAAAATGTAGGTAAATCCACAAGAAAAAGATCCAGGGGTCAGACAGAAAACAATCTATCACTTAGCTCCCATTTTTAAGAAATCTTAGTGTAAATATTTCACATTCCACTTCAGAAATAAATCCTCTCTTCCACTAAATGCACTAAGATTATTTTAAATCAACTACTCAGTCAAATTTTCCCTGCAGCTTCCCATGATCAGTTCCTACAGTGTGCTGCAATAGCCTAAGCAGCACTTCACACATACCAAGAGGCTGACCAAAAAGCTTGATTCAGCCAAAATTAAGGGACTTCATTTTAAAGTTAAAATTTCAGTATAAGCATTACATTAATAACCATGTAAGTAATTCGTATTAAACTTACAATTTTCCATTTAAATAGACTTTTCATTAAAAAAATAATCTAACTCCTCAATCAGTGTTTGACTTCCAACTTCCAGGCAAAAAGACTGACACAAACATGATTTTGAGTTTAACATGCTCTCACCCTGCCCAATCAACTAACAGAAGAAAATTGCATCTACACACTTCCCTTGCATTCTCCCAGAAGAATTTTAAACAGACCATTTTCATATCTTCATAAGCTGCTGGTGAAATGCTGCACCATTCCACATGCAGTGAGACAAATCTAACACAAAACTTCAACCACAAAATCCTAAAGACAAAAATCAGTAAATTCAACCTCACTTAAAAGAAAAAGCAGCCAAGTTTCAAGTCTATCCTTGGAACACTGATGTGGTGTTCCTTGTTTCTCATACGAAGCCATCAGAACAGTTTAGGATATTATTCCAAACGTTACTGAGATACAGGCTCATAACACCTCATTATGCTGTCAGTGAAATCAAGCAAAATATTCTATTAATGTTCAGTCTAGATTCTGTTCATGTACAGGACAACGATGAGCGATTAAGTGTGGAAACCCTTGAGAAGACCACAGTGTAAAATGCTATTAAAGCTACGCACTTCAGCATCAAGGTTATCATCAATGACGGGCACTGCAGGGTTTTTAGGTAGGGCTACATAAATCTGTTCATCAAGATTCATGAGTTTTCATTGCAACCAGAATTAAAATGCTTCTGTATTTTTGCTGGGCAATTCTTTAAATACACTTCTGGAGGGGAAATCCTTTAAGGCTGACCATTTTGAATCTACCAATCACTCATCAGGAAGGATTTTTATCCCAGTTAAATTTTTCCCTTATTTTCTTCAGTGACTAAGTTTTACAATTAAAAAGCCAAGAAAATTCCCACAGTGCAAAAAAAAAAAAAAAAAAAAAAAAAAGATAGTATCTTCTTCACCTTCCAAGAGATGCAAGCTATGGATAACAACAGTACTCCCTCTGGACTCACTACAAGAGATGTGTATCAGAGACGTGTCTGAATGAACCCAAAATACTATACTCCCATAGTTTTCATGATTTGCAAGGCTTAGAAATCAGGAACAGATTAAGAATCTCTCATCACTCTGTAAAGTGATGACTGGCACCAAAATTCACTGGCTAGCAGGGCTGGAAATCAACATCTTTCTTCTGGTCTAATCCTGACTAGCTTCAGTTTACAGATAGCATCTTAAATTTTTATCTGCTTACCTAAAAACCCTTATCTTCGAAGACATCTTCTTGTGTAAGTAATTTCAGCACAGGACTCAACATTCCACCAAAACAGACAAAGGCCCTTAAAGCTCTACTCTGAAAGGCAAAGCTGCCACCTTCCCTATTAAATTTTAAGAATTTTTTTAACTAATTTTAACTAATCCAAATGAACACCTTCTGTGACATGTGGACACTAGAGCTGGATAGTATGAATGGTTTCACTAACGTATTACTGTATACAGTACACCTTTGAACTGCTAATCAGCATTCCCTATTCAAACATCTAAAGATTGCATTTGTTCCCTTAGCCACCAAACAAACTCCTTGTGATAGTTATTTGTCCACTGTAACAGCCCAATCATTTTCCACCTTACTGCTTTGAAAAACACAAGTAACATCTACAGTCTCATCTGCTCACAAATTGCTATGGCAAGCAGTAGACAAAAGAAGCACAGTGGGGAAATTCTGGGAGAAAGAAAAAAAAAGGTGAAACTGACTGGTAAGACTGTGCTGTTAGCCATTATTAGTCACTGCTACTCACTGTAAGTGAACTGCTTATTGGCAGGTGATATTTAAAGGTGAGAAACGTGGTCTCACAGTCCAGAGCATGGACAGCCACATGTGAAGGAGGTAGTAAACAGTATGAAAGCATTTGTAATGTTGTATTTAAGTAACTGAGACATCTCTAAGATAGCCATAGAAGTACAGGAACTACAAGGAAAGCATGGCTGAAAGTGGTCTTAAAGACAAGAAATTTAACTTTAATATACAGAGGATATTACAGATATATTTGCATGAAATCACACACAAAAATTGACAGTCTTCATCACCTTCTTAAGAGAACTGTTTCAAGATCAGTAACTTTCAGTATTGAAAAACTCTACCTCAGTGACACTGTAAAAACAGAATAGCTTGGCAAGATTCTCAAGAATACCACTGCAGCTACAAAGGCATTAAATAACATCATCAAGACCAGTTGGTCATGCAAATTATGCAGTGGCTAAAAAACATGATGAACATCAACAGCTCGTCAGTTTCTGAGAGCAGATACAGGAAGACACTGATTGTGTTCAAATTTCTCTGCAGCTGTAAGAACTAGTATTTTTTGTCTTTCTAGATGACAGGTTAAAATCTCCACAAACAGTAAATATTGCTCCTCACTTGCCAAGTACTAGTAGAATTTCAAAACGCTACAGAGGAGTAATCATAGACTCTAAAGCTATGAGATATACCATGAAATGCAGCACTACTTCTCTTCCAAAACAGAATTCTAGGTCTTTCAACCACAGAACTTGAAGGCTCTTTAGATAATACTGCAAGAGGACAAACTTGCATAAAATTCAAGTTCGACAGAACGACTGTGTGGTTTTTCTGCTGAATTCGCTAATAAAAAAGTCAACAGTTTTTAAAAACATCTGATAAATCAAGGATGATCTTGCTTGGAAAAGCTTAAATTTTATGTTTATTTAATGTCTGCTTAGGAAAATAGGGCAAATGCAGTGATGGAAGTACCTTCAATCTCTCCTACTTTAATAATTTAATTTATTAACCGCCCATAAAAGAATGCAAAAAAGACCACTGGGATAAGCTAGCCCAAAATTTTGTCTCTGAGGACAAGACAGTCAAATGATGCTAGCCTTGTCTGTCTGTTGAAGCAATATATTTTAACCTATACTATCTCCAAGCTACTCTTAAAAACATTCTACAGAATATTTCAAGTACAAATTCTACAGTTTGCTAAACTGCCTGTTCAAATGTGGGGTTTTTTATTCTTTCAATTCTTTTCCGACATCTAACTCCAAAAATGTTGGATTTCAAGTCAGTTTCATTTCTTCCTCTCTGCCAGTGCACATGAAGAACTAATGAAGAAATTCAATGCCCTCTTTACAGATATGACTTGCCTTTCTTTGCTCTATTCTTTAGTTCCTTTTTTCTTACAGGAAACCCCCAAAGCTTTATACTTTCCGTATATAGCTTATTGTTCTCTACACTATAAATTTTCAAAAGCATGGACAAGACTTTCAGCATAAGGCAGTATTTTTAAAAGGATAGTATTTTAGTGCTTTAAAGCTCAAAGCTGATACAGTATTGTTCACATTTTTTCAGCAATATTTACTATTGAATGAATGAAAACTCCAATTCTGAATCATGTCTCACAGCGCTTTAACTGTTTTGTTTCCTTACGGATGTCCTGAAAGATTGAAAAGCTACTGACAAAATACCCCTGAAAAAAGCATTCGGACTAAAAATATCACTTAATTTGTGAAGTTAAATACATATCTCTAAGTATAAAACCTATGAACACACATGTATACACATTTATGTAGCTACACTAGTTCATGAGTCAAAGTTAAAAGGACTTTGCCATAGCTTATTCAATCTTCAAACATTTGATTAATATCAGTGCCATTTTCACAGCTAGATATATAGAAGCTTTTCCTTAACTGATTTTTTCATGTTAAAATATTTAATGTGCTAAAAAAAAAATAATGCAGTAAACTTACTGTTTTAGTCATCATTTTAACTCGTCATAAAGTGACTTTCACTTTGAATAATATTAACTGTTTGAGACATTTCTGTAGTATCTGGGAAGTACCCAACAGAATCATTTAAAAAAATTATTATTTTAAGATTACAAGCCTAATCATCCTTTTACTACTGCTGGTCATTTTCAACACTACCATGTGAATTGATTTCCTTTTTCTACTTGCTCAGATTTATTTTCAGTTTAAGAGCAGCCTGTTCATATGCCAAAACTGAACATATACTCAGCAGTATTTGAATAATGCATCAGAATGTATGCTTCTGACACATGCTGCAGTATCAACACTGTTAAATATAGTCTTTTATAGAACTGAAACAGTGAGTGATGACAGCTGAAATGAGGTGGGCAAGCTCTACTTTTGTGTATTCATACTTAATTTTCAGTAAGTTAACGCTTCAGCCTTTGTCTTTGGGTGACAGTTTCGCACAGGAAGAGATGAAGAGGTTGAGTGGTGGAAAAAGCCTCAGTTCCTCCCCCTCTAAAAAAAAAAAGCCCTGTTTCCTAGCCTCAGAGAACTACAACTACAGGAGCTCAATTACCAAATACGTACTAGAAAGGTGTTTAGGTAACTTAAATCTTTTCAACCATGGATTATTCTGTCGACAATCTGGATGGCATAAGAAATATTTTCTGGCTGATCAAGAAAATAAATGTTTTTAAATGTTTGTTGCAGAACAGGTACCACAAGGGTTCATTTGCACCTTCGAGGGCTGTTTCTTCAACACTTAACACGTTCAGAGACAAAATAAAATGAACACTCATCACAGCCGCGGACGGACCTCAAGACACTCCACCGCGGGTGCAGGTATTATTTCTGACAACTTGAAGGTGACGCCAGCACCGTTTCAGCCTGGATAATGGCACAACGCCTGGCTGCGGGGCTCCTCTCCCCCGCCCCAATCCTTGCTTCAGCGCTTTTCCCCCGCGGGCTCCGGGCTCCTCGCCGCCCGGGGCCGCCACCCGGCACCGCGCCCCGCCAGTCACGCTGCTCCTTCCCCTCCCCCGCCAGGCAGAGAACTGACCTCGGTGCCTGCCCCCGCCGGGCGCCTCAGCGGCGCTGGCCACCGCCAGCAACCCAAGGCCGAGCCGAGGGCCCGTCGCACCGCGGTGGCCGGTGCCCTCCCGGCACCGGAGACAGCAGGGCTGCGGGAAGAGGGAGGTGGTGCTGCCGCCCTCAGCCAGTCACCCGCCTTTTCCCCACCCAGGCAGACCCCAGGGCACACAGGGGCCAAGCCGCCCCCGGGAGCGGGGGAGAGCTGAGGGAAAGGAGGTCGGTCTTGGGTCTCTCCGCCAGCCAAGCGGCACCGGGGGCGGAGGGTGCCGCCCGCACTGATCAGCCCGCCCGCCCCCCCCCCCCCCGCCCCTCCCTCACCAGGTGTCACCCTTGCGGAGAGCGGTTTTGAGCAGCGCCGCGACATCGGTGCGCTGTGTCTCCAGATCCGCCGCACCTCCCTCCGCCATCTTCTCCCCCCGGCAGCAGCGGTGGCGGCAGCGGCGGCGGCAGGGGCAGGAGCGGGCCGCGCTGCATGCTGGGAGTGACGCCGACCGGGAGACGCCCTCGTCCCCCTCCCTTCCCAGAATCCGCAGGGCGGAGACCGCGGGCAACCTGGAGAGCTGCAGCGTCCCCTAGCGGTCAGGAGGTCTTTCGGCTCACCGCCCGGAACGGACGCGAGTGCGCAAAACGCCGGCTGGGGCGCGAAGCTTTCTGCCAGGGCGGCCTCGTCCTGCGAGCCGAGCCGTGGGGCGGTGACGCGGAGCGGGCTATGAGGCTGGATGGTGCCTCGGGGTGGCGGCACCGCGGCCTGGGCGGTGCCACCCGTGCTGGGTGGTGCCGGTGGCTCGGCCTGCCCGCCTGCCTGAGATCAGCGCTGCCGGTGGCGCTCGGTGTGCCGGTCGCAGCCCTGGTTGGGCGGGCTCGCTTGGGCCCGGTGCGGCTGTGAGGCCTGGCGGCTGCTCCGCGCATGTGCGGCATTCCCGACCTGGTCAGGGTTATGTGTTGTGAGGCTGTGGTATGAAATGAGTCAGGAGATCTTATTTATAAAATAAGGAAATGTATCCTTTGAGACGTTGCCTTCAGTGTTCTAAGTTAAGCTTATGCATAATTAGACGCTGTATGTCTTGCTAACAGATGAGTGGTTTGGCCTCCTATAATTCATATAATGATGTAGTTTGTATTATTGTGCAAATACTGTTGGGAATTCAAGTAGGCTGTGTGACTGCATTAACTTTCACAGACCTTTGCAGAAACCCGTGGATAATTGTTGTGTTTGTCTCAGTTGCTCTTACCTGAACCTTGTGCAAACAGTGCAGCCTGTCGTTTGGCACTTCACCAAAAAAAAAGAAGTGCATGTATTACGTTCCATTAGCAGGGTTCTCTCTGTCTTGACACCTGCACGTAGATTTCATGAGATCAAAATTGTGTTGAAATTTTAGGCTGGGGTGCTGGTTACAGGCGTCTGAGAGTTTGTTCTAGTAGATCTAGCTGATATATCTATAATGTGTATAATTGTGTACCTAGCCCCCTCCTCCACCCAAGTCATAGCATACTAAATCGTATGACTAACACTAGGAATATATCTTAGGCTGCCAGTCATATATTATAAGCTATTAAGCATTATTAGCTCATTAGCACTCAGCATGTAGCTATTATAAATAGCACTAAAGCTTGCTCTTTACATATACACCCAGCAAGAAAGAGAATGGAAGTATGGCTCTTATGCAACGATGTTAGTCTAAAGCTAAGAAAATATTTTGCCAGGATTATCAGTAAAGATGATGGTGTTGAAATAAAAGCAAAATCAGGATTTGTGGCTGGGAGTATGGAAGTCAAACCAAATTTATAAGTAAAACTTGCAAGAGCTTAGAGGGACTTGTGGTGACATACATGGCTTCTCTAAGGGCTGGAATATGAGATTCCAGGAGGAGGGGCAAGCAAGTTATATTGAGAGCTATGGATCTAATGGCTGCATGTCTTAAGAGGAAAGAAGACTCAAGTAGACAAGAAGGAGGTTTCCAGCCATTTGAAGAGTAAATTTTTGGATTAGAATCTGAGAGTCTGGAAAGAAGTGTGACACCTTCCCACCGTCTGCACACCAGGTCTTGACAAATAAGGACAACAGTGTTTTAAACCTTGAGAATTTTCTGTGTGCCAAACTTGAATTTTTACCAAAAAAAAAAAAAAACAAAAAAACATTTTCATGGAAATTTGAAGGAAAATATTTCTTAGTCCATGATGCTGGTGAACAGCTTCATTGTCCAGCAATCTGTAGTAGGACTGTCAACAGTTTACTTTGCTAAAAGGTTCACCTGGAGCCACCTATACTTTTTGGGTTGCATAACTGCAGTTACTAGCTGAAAGGTCTCCTATTCCTGGATTCAGTCTATTTGTAGAAACAGATACTAGACAGATACTAGGTACTATAAATACTAGACAGAAAAGCATATAATGTGCCACCTGCAGCAGAGCTTTGTCTAGGACTTACAAAGGAGACACAAGAGTAGCTAAGTCTCCTGGGGCTGCCAGGCTTCACAAGAAGCAAGTGTGCCTTTCGAAATAGAAGAGCATCCTAAGCATGAGAAAAACCTTCCTCTACACAAAATCTTGGAAAATGCCAATTAGTGTTAAGTCCGTATTTTTAAAAAAGCTTTCTGAACTATCAAGGAATTGTTTCCAAGTGCCTTTATCCTAGACAGTGCTGAGGATGTTAAGATTTCAAATCTGTGAAGCAGCACAGGCATGAACTACCCTCTCTGATGAAAAACAGGCATTTGTACTATAGATTTATGTCTTACTGGCTTTGAAGTAACCAAATGTAGGATATTGTAAAGCTAGCTGAGGTGACAGGCTTTCCAGTAACTATTGGGCCTCCATCCTTACCTGACTTTATTGCTATCAGATGAACTTTTATAAACCATGCTTTTTGTGGTTCTAAACATCGATCCCAAAAAAGGATGCAATTAATACAATGTATAGCAGCACAGACATTTGGCAAATGAGCTGCAGATTGCAAGCTGTGTGCATTGTTGATTTTATTGATTACCATACAGCACAAGGTTTAGGCTCTCACTTACGGTCTTCAAGTCAGTTACTGGACTTGGCTAAAGAAACTTGGAATACGACTTGATGTCTCTGCTTCTCAGTGGTGGAAACTTGTGTACACAATAAATTACACAGAAATGACAGGCAACTGTAAGTCTCACAGGCACTACAGAAAAATTCACTTCACTTCTTACCTCCTTCCTATACTGATGGAATTATGAGCCTCTCTGAAACAGTTCAATAAAGAAGGAGAGACAGCAGAAATAACAGTGGACTAAATTTCACAATGGCAAGATAAAGCAGGGCTTCTGTAAGGTAAACGTAAGAGGGAAAAACATAGGAACAAAAATTCAGTACTAACGAAGCTCATAGAATCATAGAATAGTTAGGGTTGGAAAGGACCTTAAGATCATCTAGTTCCAACTCCCCTGCAGGGACACCTCACACTAAACCATGTCATCCAAGGCTCTGTCCAACCTGGCCTTGAGCACCGCCAAGGATGGAGCATTCACAGTTTCCTTGGGCAACCCATTCCAGTGCCTCACCAGCCTTACAGTAAAGAACTTCTTCCTTATATCCAATCTAGACTTCCCCTGTTTAAGTTTTAACCTGTTACCCCTTGTCCTATCACTGCAGTCCCTGATGAACAGTCCCTCCCCAGCATCCTTGTAGGCCCCCTTCAGATACTGGAAGGCTGCTATGAGGTCCCCATGCAGCCTTCTCTTCTCCAGGCTCAACAGCCCCAAATTTCTCAGCCTGTCTTCATACAGGAGGTGCTCCAGTCCCCTGATCATCCTCGTGGCCCTCCTCTGGACTTGTTCCAACAGCTCCATGTCCTTTTTATGTTGAGGACACCAGAACTGCACACAGTACTCCAAGTGAGGTCTCACAAGAGCAGAGTAGAGGGGCAGGATCACCTCCTTTGACCTGCAAGATGGGGAACCCAAGGGAGTGTGGGATGAATGATGGATGGAAGCAGCTAAGAATATGCATTTTTTTTTTTTTTAAGAGAGAGAAATACGGAATAAATTTGAAAGAGAGGTGGGGAAATAACATGTAATTAAGATACCCATTTCTGTCCTGGATGTAAACCCATAACTGCAGTGTAGTTTTTGAGTTGTATTCCTCCTAATCCACTTTGTGCGTGGTTTGCCTTATTCAAGTAGGCTGAACATAAACAGTTTGTATTCTTTTTTCACCTAGATGAAATTGCAGTTACTAAATATTACTGAAATAACACACTTTTGTGGAGATAAAAACATTTAAAAATTTGCTAGTTTATATTTAGTTGATTTAATTAGTTACATTTTTAATACTTTTTTAGTATTACCAAAAGTAATACTATATTACTTAGTATTTAAACTAAGTTTAATTTATTTTTTAATTTTTTATGTCACTTTAATTTTTTATTTTTAATTTGTTAGTAATTTAAATTTTAATTTTTATTTTTAAATTTTTAATGTTTATTTATTTTTAATTTTACTATATTACTTAGTATTTACTTGATATTAGTATTAGGATTAGTATTACCAGAAGGATCTTTCAAATAAGAGAACAAGGGTATAGACTCCTGGAGAATGGAGTGTTATTTTTTAAATGTGTAACATGACATATTCAGTTGTCTTTTACCTTCTTATTTTTATGTACTAAATCTAGGACGAGGCATCCTTGGACAATTCAGAAAGTTCATAGATCCAAATATAGGGGAATGATGATATAGAAGAGTTTGGTGGGATCAGCAAATGCGTCCCAGAAGTATTCCCAATTTAATGACAATTGAAAAGACAGTCTTTTCCCACTACTCTAATTTAGGATTTTTAAATATTGAGAAACATTCTTGGTTTTTTGTTTGTTTTGGGGTTTTTTTTAAGATTCTCTGAATAATGACTTCTAAATAAACTACAAAAACTTAAATAATCAGCTAAATATGCTATTTAGAAATATTAAAACAATGTTTAAAGTTAACAAACATATTTAATAAATTGTACTTTTATTGATTAAGCATTTGTTCAACATACACTGGAATATTCAATTCTAATGACCTAGAACTTAAAAAAAGAATGTTTGAAAAATAGTCCCTATCATCTGATTATAATCAGATATTAATTTAAGCAATAATTACTCATTTTCAATAAGAGAAAATTACTTTCCATGTACTTAAGTCAATGCTTTTATCTATAGAAAAGAAATATTTTTCCAAATTATTACAGATTAGTTATCTCTTGTTTATAATAAGTTAATTAACTAATTATTATTATATAATTATAATTTATTATAGGTAATTATTATATAATTATAATTTATAATTATATGATAATTAATTAACTATATATTATATAATAACTATTAAAGTTATTACAGATAACTAATGTGTAATAACTAATTAATTAATAACAAATTAGTTATTACAGATTAGTTTTCTCTAATGTGTATCTCTTTCAAAAATGTTTTTCCTTTAAGAATTTTAAGCACCAAAACTAATTTTAAAGGTATAATGGCAAGAGGTTTTAGCCATGGTTGGCAGATATGTCAAAACTGTTATCAATGGCTATATTTGATTTGAACATTAGAATGAATCCAAATTTTCTGCTGTATGGTTGCTAAATAAGCTCTTTGGTTTTGAAGGCAAGAGATAAAATTAAATATATTAACTATGCTCAAAACATGTCAACTAATACAATTCAGGAGACATGAGTTTTAAAAGGATGATTCATAATGTAGGCTCTAAGCAGTAGCTGCTGAAGACATATGCAATCTGATGTAGAAGTTAGGGTTTGTGAGGTTTGCACATTGTGTGCTAAAAATAGGCTGCTGTTCGATAAAAACTAGTTGGTGCTTAAGTGGAAGGAGATAATAGTAAGATTTATAGCAGGACCTAATATGGACAATGGACAAGTTGTAGAAATCAATATTGTTGGTATAGTATGCTTGTTTCAGCATATTCTCACTGTTTGGCTATCTGAAATTTGATAAACTGGTATTCATTTCATTAACTAAGTATCACTGAAATCCAATAGAACATGGACCAATATACCAATGTGGGATTTATTAGAATAATTTCAGATTTTGCCTGCACAAATGTGTATGTATGGCACATACATGGATGACCATTAAAGAAATACCTCATTTAAGGTATATTTTTTTATACATGGTATGTAAAATTACATAAAGGCATATGTTAATACTGTAAATTATAGGTAAGTAGTTTCTGCTTTCCTTTTCTGAACTTCCTTTAGAATAAAGCATTATCTTTAGAATAAAGCATTACCTTTAGAATAAAACCATTACTCTGGAATCTGGTAAGACCTACTCTAATCTGAAAACTACATGAACATGAACATAGAATCATAGAATCATAGAATAGTTAGGGTGGGAAAGGACCTTAAGATCAACTAGTTCCAACCCCCCTGCCATGGGCAGGGACACCTCACACTAAACCATGCCACCCAAGGCCTCATCCAACCTGGCCTTGAACACTGCCAAGGATGGAGCATTCACAACCTCCCTGGGCAGCCCATTCCAGTGCCTCACCACCCTAACAGCAAAGAATTTGTCCCTTATATCCAATCTAAACTTCCCCTGTTTAAGTTTTAACCAGTTACCCCTTGTCCTGTCACTGCAGTCCCTGATGAACAGTCCCTCCCCAGCATCCTTGTAGGCCCCTTTCAGATACTGGAAGGCTGCTATGAGGTCCCCATGCAGCCTTCTCTTCTCCAGGCTCAACAGCCCCAAATTTCTCAGCCTGTCTTCATACAGGAGGTGCTCCAGTCCCCTGATCATCCTCGTGGCCCTCCTCTGGACTTGTTCCAACAGTTCCATGTCCTTTTTATGTTGAGATGATGAACATGATCTTGACAAAGAAAAAAAATTTCAAAGTAGAGTGTCAGTGGATCTACAACAGGAAAAATAAAATATTTTGACTGATAAATAAATATTTTGACTGAAAAATCTCAGAAAAGTTTTATAAATTGGAAAATTCCTATATTGCTGCTCTGGCATTGCAGAAAAAGCTGCAGGAGCATTTGGTGATTAGAAATATTTTTAGTAGAGCAGTAAAAAGTACTAATTTTTATAAATGTCAGTGTTGTCCCTCACTGGGTATATATAGGAATTAGCAAGAAGTAGTAATTCACGTTAAATTGTGATACACAAGATCCAGCTATCATGGAATGTTACACAAAAAGCCTCTTTTACCTTCTGCACTGGGATCGAACTGCCTCTTGTAGTAGTACAAGAGAAGGTGACTTTCAACCTGATCTGAGGTGGAGCGGTCAGTGGTAGTGGTGAACAAGTGTTTGCTTGGCTAATGAATGGATTGGAGGTTGGCCTCATGAGCACCTTAGGAAAAATGGTAAACTGTTTAAAACGTTCTCTCCTTCCTGTGAGAACAAGACAGCTTTTTACAAGCCCATTCTCCCCCAACGCAATACGGTCATTTTACTTAGTGTCAGTAATTCAACATTTAAATGGCATTTCCTTTAAAAATAATAATATCTGGCCCTCATAAAAGCATATTGCATACTTCAACACTATTTTAAAGTGTGAAAAATTGAAAGCATTTAGTAGTTTAAGTCTCAATAAGTATTATGCTACATTTTTAATAGATTCATTTAATAGGCAATATATTAAAGAAAGAAGGAAAATGAGGAATAAAGAAAGCCTTTTCTTGATGACTTGTGGGGTGTCTATGCCTACACATGGGTGTAAATCTCCTCCTAGCAGCCCCCATGGGTTTCTTCACTAGCTCGTTTGTGTCCTCAGCCAAAGGTCTTCCTCTGCCAAGAGGGAGGAGAAGAGTCATCTGCGCAGTGAGGAGGGAAAGGATGTTTCTGTCACCTCACCTGGATAAAACTGCATGAGTTATGAGAGGCATTTTTTAATGGGTGATACAAATAACATCTAAGGGAAACATTTATATGCAGAGCAGGTCTTGTTCTTTGTGTTTGTGCCCGGGAACAAGCGCAGTATCTGTGTAGTGTTGGAGTTGAGGCAAAAAGCACAATGGAAACATTTAGGATTAGTCATTCTAGATACAAAATATTCTTGAGATTTTAAAAAGTGTGTTGACAATTCTTTTTTAAGTCTTTTCTTGAGCAGCAGGTATACTTTAATTAACTGGTTTACGTTACAAATAAAATAAATAGGAGCTTGGATAAATGAAGGAATCTGGATTACACTTGAAAAAAACCCGTCTGTCTCTAATGTTACCAAAATCTATGTTGTGCTAAGGAAAGGAAGTACCAGGCTGTCACAAAAAGGATGCGAACTGTTAAAACAGCTCAAAGGTTTTAATATTTCCCTGAATTCTTTAGGGTAATTTACTGGTGGCTACAAAGTTTTTACCTGTTTAACTGGTTGTCATTTGTTCTGGCATATTTTTGTATCCTGTTCACGATGGTAATTTGTATATGACTTCAGCACTCCTGGAGCACTCATTGTTTAAATTACGATGCCAATTCTTGGACAAGCTTGGATAACTTTTCTGATGATCAGTTCAGTACTTGGCAGGAACTTGGTGAAACTTAACCACATGATAATACCTATAGAGAGATATATAGATACATAGATATGGGTGTAGATAGCTGTTTGAATTTATTGTATATAGATGGGTTTAAGGGTAAAAATATGGTTGTATGACAGATAACAAAACAACTTATTTTGTGTTCCTCGAAAAGAAACTTGTAAAGCAGTGCCTTTTCTGTACCATATAGCAGGTGGTCTGAAATAGTGACGGAATCTTCCATTCCATTCTGCAATTAGCCAATATAACTCAGACATTAGAAGAATCCACAATAAGATTTTGTGGAATTGCAGATGTTTGGTACCCCTCAGAACTGGCTTGTAGCTGTAAGTTGTAACTGATCTCTCAGTTTTTATTTTTCTACAAATTCTCAATTGACTCAAAGGGCAATGAAAGAGTAGACGTATCATGAAAAACATCTATCCCCACCATGTATTAGTATGAGAAAAGAAGTATATTTTGTCTTAGTTCACTGTGTATACGATTCACCTGATGTCACTTTAATATCTAAGGATTACTGTCTAGTCTTAGCTAATTGGATATGGTCCTTCACTAGTCAATAGAGAGAAATGGCCTCTTCTAAAGGATGATTCACCCATTCTGCATTAAGGTGAGATTAACTGCTGTCTGGAGGTGTCTTTTTATTGTTTATAAAGGAAAACATACAGAATGAATTGTTAGGCAGCTAATGCTTGCTGAAGTGTATCCTGCTTTCAGTGCCATCTAAATTTTGAGATCTAAATATGAGACTGAAAAATAGGAAGCACTGTCAAGATAATTCAGAAGTTACTCAGTAGTGATAACTCCTTGATGGTATTCTGGTTTATATTCTTTCTGACATAAAGCCATTGTTTATTTTAAAAAGTAAAACCAATGCATTATTTTCCTATTAATCATTAAATATCCTCTCAGAAGAGTGAAATACCTCTTTTCTATCTTTGTGTACCTAAGCACCCTGGATGAACTGCTATCTGCTGGGAAAAATCCTATTGCCATGAATACTGAAGTGGTGACTTGACTTGTTTTTTAATGAAACTGGCTTATGTGCTTGCATTTTGCACTAGGATTATTTCTTGAGGATTGCAGTCGTTTTGCTTTTATAAGGGGTAGAAGCTATATTAAATGTCCACTTGTAATCAACTTTGGAGAAATAACAATTTTATTATAGTTTATATCATCTCGGAAGCTGTTTCAGGGTGAAGATGACTTAAATTTACAAATAACTTATTTCAGAAGGATGAAGGAAACGGTGACATTAAGCAGCTGCCTGCTAAATTGAGGTCAAAACTCCTAACTAAAAAACCCCATTATAGAATCATAGAATAGTTAGGGTTGGAAAGGACCTTAAGATCATCTAGTTCCAACCCTCCTGCCATGAGCAGGGACACCTCACACTAAACCATGTCATCCAAGGCTCTGTCCAACCTGGCCTTGAACACTGCCAGGGATGGAGCATTCACAGCTTCCTTGGGCAACCCATTCCAGTGCCTCACCACCCTCTCAGTAAAGAATTTCTTCCTTATATCCAATCTAAATTTCCCCTGTTTAAGTTTTAACCCACTACCCCTTGTTCTGTCGCTACAGTCCCTAATCAATAGTCCCTCCCCAGCATCCCTATAGCCCCCCTTCAGATACTGCTCTGAGGTCTCCACGCAGCCTTCTCTTCTCCAGGCTGAACAGCCCCAAATTTCTCAGCCTGTCTTCATACAGGAGGTGCTCCAGCGCCTGATCACCCTCATGGGCCTCCTCTGGACTTGTTCCAACAGTTCCATGTCCTTTTTATGTTGAGGACACCAGAGCTGCACACAATACTCCAAGTGAGGTCTCACAAGAGCAGAGTAGAAGGGCAGGATCACCTCCTTTGACCTGTTGGTCACGCTCTTCTTGATGCAGCACAGGATACGGTTGGCTTTCTGGGCTGCGAGCGCACACTGCAGCCGGCTCATGTTCATTTTCTCATGGACCAACACCCCCGAGTCCTTCTCCACAGTATCTCTCATGTATCTCTTTGGCTAGAATAAAAAAGTATAGAGAATAGCCAAAGCTGCCTTATAAGGATTTAGGAAAACTGAAAAGTTAAGCTTAAGATAAGGACTAACCCATGCACTCTGGAAAATAAATGAACTTGCACTCTTCCATAATTTAGTTACTTTAAGTAGCTACCAGCTGAACTTCAAATATCATACAGGCAACTTTTGTTTGTATATTTCTCCACTGGGAAAAAAAATTATTAGCTAATAACTTTCATAATAACTCTTCTTGACCTCTGTTCTCTCTCATGTCGTATTTTCAGCCCTCAAAATTATGAAAAGTGCTGGAGTGAGTTCACAAGAACACAACAAGTGGCAAATCAAAGACAGAGGCTACCTACAATAGGGAGGATGTAGCCTTTTCTGCAGGGTCATTTGTGTCTGGAAAGGGACATGTACGCACTGCTCATGCTGAAAAATCCAGTTAAATGATGAATTAATAAAATAGTTAAAAAATTAATTCGACTCTATTCCCTGGGGATTTTTTCCCCAGCATTATAGCTTGACAACTACAGAAAGTACTAATCATTTTCACCAATAAATTAAAATTGCTCAAAGTGCCATTTCATTTCCTGGGTCTTGTGCATAATGTGCACTTACAAATGTGCGGTTATTGAAAGATTTAAAATGTAAAAATGTTAACGGTAAGATTTTTGGGAAGTATGGGAATCCCAAGGTGCATTCCATGAGCTTAGCATCAAGGTTAGGTCCTGAGCCTCTTAAATATATCTGTGGAGAACTGCCATCCAAGAAAAGGTGTCTCAGAACCCTGTGTCATTTGAAACACTTATCAAATATGATGCACCTGTTGAAGGAATTCCAGAGGAGGCCACAAAGATGATCAGAGGGCTGGAGCACCTCTACTATGAAGACAGGCAGAAAGAGTTGGGGTTGTTCAGCCTGGAGAAGAGAAGGCTCAGGAACACATATAGCCTTCAAGTACCTAAAGGGGGCCTAAAAAGAGCTGGAGAGGGATGCTGTACAAGGGCATGTGGTGATACAATAAGGGGAAATGGCTTTAAACTGAAAAAAGGTAGATTTAAGTGAGACATAAGGAAGAAATTCTTGATTGTGAGGGAGGTGAGACACTGGCACAGGTTACCCAGAGGAGCTGTGACTGACTTGTTGCTGGCAGTGTTCAAGGCCAGGCTGGATGAAGCTTTGAGCAACCTGGTCTAGTGGAAGGTGTCCCTGCTTGTGGCAAGGGGGCTGGAACTAAATGATCTGTCTAGATCTAGATGATCCCTTCCAGCCTAAACCATTGTATGATTCTATGACTCTGTGATTAGCCGTGTCAATTCCCAGTTGCTGAGTGGCAACATGACAAATGTCTAGTGGTTTAGACATCCAGGAATGTTAGCTGTGCCTAAATCATAGATTTAGTAGAGGAAGTCCAGCTGAAAGTGAGAATGAGCATTGTCATCCTTGAGTTCTTCAGGTATACCTACACTGGGGAGCAGACCTACATGTACCAGGCAAAGACTCTGATTTATTTCTTGCTGTGGCTTAAAAGGAGCTTGGGCTCAAATGGCCACTATGTTCTTAGGAGGAACTAAATCTCATTTTTTTCCTGCAATTCATATGGCTGATGTAGACTGAAAGCAGGTCCAAGGTACTGAAGATTTATTGAGGGGAAGTGGGGTGGGAATGGGAAAGTCTGGCTTTGAGAATGTGCCTACCCATGTAGCTAGACTCCTTGGTGTATATCAACAGGAGTGTTCAGGCATCTGTTTTATCTCTTTAGATGCATCATTGACTTTGGTGCTTTAACCCTTGTCTACACCTCAACCTTGTGCTTGAGACAAAGTGTACTCTGGTGCTGCTCTTTGCTCTGCACTGCAAAATTCTATGCTCCATTTTTTTGTCTTTGCTAGCTGACGCTAGAATAAATACCAATTATTTTAAAATGAGATACATTAGCAATGGAAAGATGGATGTATTGTGTTTTTTATTTGGGAGTTTAATGTAAATACTGCAGATGATTCAGGACTTCACTTGAAAGAAAAGCATGAAGTACTTGAAGAGATGGTCAGTCAGTGTAGGTCAGATTCACATACCTCATTCAATTACTGAATTAAAATTATTTTACTGCTAACATTTGGAAAAGCCTTCAACCTATAACGTAATAAAAAGGATCAGTGATTGACAGCTAACTCTGTAAAATTAAATCGTTTCCTTTTGCATTTACAAGGATCTTCAAACGAATACATACACCGTCTTGTTGTGTATAGATTCTTGCCCCTACCGTGAAGGTGAAGCAGTAGAGGTGGTTTGAAAGGGCTGTGGGTCAGCGCTGACTGAGAACCACCGCCCGGGGGCGCAGCAGCCGCACGGGGGCAGCACACCTGCCGCGTTCCCCGGGCTCCCACGCCGCTCTCAGCGCTCCCACCTCCGCGGTTCCCCTGATACAGGGGGCTTGATATAAGAAACGCTAGCGTCTGGAAGTCTGTGGAATTTAGGGGCCCCACTAAACATGAATTGCCTTCTACATACCATTCTTCTGCCCATCCTCCTTATCAGTTGGCCCATCCTCCTTACATCTACATACCATTCTTCTCCTTCTCCTTACCAGTCTTCTCCTTACATCTCCTCTCCTTCTCCTTACCATTCTTCTCCTAATCCTCCTTCCCATTCTTCTATCAGTTAATCCAAAGACAGACAGATATGGCTGGTTTCAGCTAATTGTGTAATCACTGGGGCATCCAGATGTGACAAAGGTGAAAAGTTTAAGAAGAGGAAGACTCGTTTACTTCATCTTGAAGACCCCTACTCACAAGAGGAAGACTCATTTACTTCATCCTGAGACCCTCACCCATGACCACGGGGAGGAACTGCGCATGTGCAAAGGACTTTTTAGCTCATTATAATACGAAGCGGGGATAGACCATGAATGTGTATAGGCGTGTAACTTTGGAGGATAAATGTAGCGGAAAACGACACTGAGGTGTGCATACTTTGGAGGAGCGATCCCGATGCACCTCAGCACTGAATAAAAGCATACCTACTTAACAACTTTAACAAGTTGTGGAGTCTCCTGCCTGGCTCGCCAAATTGATACGCGGAGAGACTCCCCAACTCGCTTCATAGCTATGCTACGTCTCAATCACACACAAACACTTACACACGGGATCCCGCACACTCACACTGTGGTTCCGCTTACCCTTCTCCTGCTTCTATGGTAGCAGGTCCGTCCTGGCTCCCAAAACTTGAGATGCAGCGAAGACCTAGTGGGTTCGCCTACCCTTCACCTGCTTCCCTTAGCAGGTCCGTCCTGGCTCCCAAAACTTGGGATGCAGCGAAAACCCGGACTCGCCCGATCCGCTCTCAGGATCACTAGCAGCTGCTCTGTCGGTCGACGAGGCCCTTGCTTGCAAGCCCTACCTGCCAAGGGGAACTTTGCTGTGCGCCAGACGTCTCTGCACGCCTTACCAGCAGCCCCGGGCCACGCGTACGACTTATAGGCCCCCAAATTACGACCTCTAGGCTCCAGAATTACAGATTCTAAGCATACCATTTTCCGCAGCCTGCACAGGTTGTCGTCTGTCCCTGCAGTGAGCGGGCAAGAAGCGGAGCTCCTCCAGGCAAGTGGCCTGGGGCGCCCCTCAGCCGATCCTGCAGTTGAACAGACGATCTCCTGCCTGGCTCACCAAATTGTTATGCGGAGAGACTCCACAAGTCATTAAAGTTGTTAAGTAGGTATGCTTTTATTCAGTGCTGAGGTGCATCGGGATCGCTCCTCCAAAGTATGCACACCTCAGTGTCGTTTTCCCGCTACATTTATCCTCCAAAGTTACACGCCTATACACATTCATGGTCTATCCCCGCTTCGTATTATAATGAGCTAAAAAGTCCTTTGCACATGCGCAGTTCCTCCCCGTGGTCATGGGTGAGGGTCTCAGGATGAAGTAAATGAGTCTTCCTCTTGTGAGTAGGGGTCTTCAAGATGAAGTAAACGAGTCTTCCTCTTCTTAAACTTTTCACCTTTGTCACATCTGGATGCCCCAGTGATTACACAATTAGCTGAAACCAGCCATATCTGTCTGTCTTTGGATTAACTGATAGAAGAATGGGAAGGAGGATTAGGAGAAGAATGGTAAGGAGAAGGAGAGGAGATGTAAGGAGAAGGAGAAGAATGGTATGTAGATGTAAGGAGGATGGGCCAACTGATAAGGAGGATGGGCAGAAGAATGGTATGTAGAAGGCAATTCATGTTTAGTGGGGCCCCTAAATTCCACAGACTTCCAGACGCTAGCGTTTCTTATATCAAGCCGCCTGTATCACCCTGCGTCTAAATACGCGAGCAGGTGATAGAGAGATCCGGCCTGTACCAGCGGCGGGACCAGGTTTCTGAAGTGGACAAAGGCTAGATAACAGTGGTACTGTTGTCCCGCAGCTTTTGTGTTCATACCTTTTTTGTTGCTGGTGAGTTTTGTTTTTTACTGGTAATAGTTGCATACAAAGGTGTTCTGTTTTCCACAGTTTAAAGAACTTCCCTCAGTTGTATCACCGCACAAAAGAAACTAGTACTTTGGCTGAAGGGGGTGGCTGTGTGTGCCCCATGCAGAGGGAAGGTGTGCCCTCACCCACAGTGCAGGCCCTACATGTGTGGTATGACACATCATAGAATCACAGACTGGTTTGGTTTGAAAGTAACCTTAAAGATCATCCAGTTCCAACTCCCCTGCCATGGGCAGGGACACCTTTCACTAGATCACGTTGCTCAAAGCCCTCTCCAACCTGGCCTTGAACGGTGCCAGGGATGGGGCAGCCCCAGCTTGCCCTGTTCCAGTGTCTCACCACCCTCATAGTAAAGAACTTTTTCCTAATATCTGACCTAAATCTCCCCTTTTTCAGTTTAAAGCCATTCCCCCTTGTCCTGTTACTAAATGCCCCTCTAAAGTGTCTCTCTGCGGATTTCTTATAGGCCCCCTTTTAGGTACTGGAAGTTAGGCTGGGTGCTGTTTTCTTTTGAGAGGCCATTTTCAGTGTATTAAGTTTTCAGGCCTCACAGAAACTCTCCCCACCCCTCTATTTGGTGTGATCTGTGTGAATATATAGGAAAATACGTAGTGTGAACAGGGGCTTAAAGCTAGAAGCAACTAACCTGAGGATGAGGCAGTGTTTCTTCAAGTTAAATGTGTGTTCAACCTTTCGTCATCCAGACTTTTGCAGCTTGACCCTTTTGGTAGGATCCTGTGTGGCATTACTTTTCCTGAGAAGATGGAGAGTTTCCATCTCCCTGACTACCTGAACCTTTTATTTGGCTTTACACAGATGTACTGGTGTATGATCCACCTTGGCCTGACTGGGACAAATACATAAACTTCAATTAGATTTAGCAGGATCCAACAGCCTACTGAATTACAGTCATCTGCTTGGTGTAATTCAGTGTTGCCTTTGTTCAAGAAAACATCCTAAGCTCTGGGTTTCCATACATTAGAAAACCACTATAATTGTGAACTGTCAGTTTGGACTGGATGAGATAATTTCTTTTATTACACTTACAGGAGCAAACCCATTTTGCTTGACCATTTATTCTTCCCTCCCAGTCTGTGACAGCTCAAGAATCTTTAGTTTCAGTTTGTGTTGGAAAACCTGTTTCCACCACTTCTTGTCCACGTTTGCCTGTTTCAGGTGTGGTAACAGCAAGCAGAGAAGCTGCTTTTAATGTCTTGAGACAATTCAAATGAACTAGTTAGCTTTTTTTTTAGAGTAAGCAGGATGTGCATTTGGAGATAAGTGTAAGTACTTGAAAAATATTGTCTCATGTTAAACCATAGCATTAAAATTTCATATATTCTGTCAATGTTTATGATTCTATTCAGATATTTCCATTTAGTAAGTGGACTCATTGACCTTCAAAGATATGTGCTATGTGGTGAGAGTATGTGTTACCCTGGAAGAAAGGTGGGTATTACTGGATGAAAGCTGTCCTTGCCCTGCAGTTACCTGCATTATTGACAATACAGGAGAGGAATAAAAATGAAGAACAAGCTTTCCATGACAGACAGAAATTGCACCGGGACAGGGCTGTCAGTGGAGGTGCACTGTGTGCCGTGCCAGTGTGGAGAGGGTGAAGGGAAGTCTTGTATTAGGTTGTATCATGTCAATATACATTACTTAAAAACCAAACCAAATGAAAATAAAAGCAACAACCAACCAAACCAAACCAACACCAACACACCCAAATCTATCTCCAGGAAATTAATAAGATATATAGGCTGTGGTTTTGAACAAATGTCATAATTTCTCAAAATTGTTTACATGAGGGGTAAATTGGTTTTGTGCTTATCCATGTGTGCAATGTCCTGGTATACCATTAGGAAGTTTTGCTGGCTATGACTCCCACAACTGATCTAGTAATTGTATAGTTGTGTTACCAGACACTGAAATGGCTCTGGATCTATCTACTGAGGATATTTTAAATGTGAAGCTGCTAAAGTTTGTTTAACATTTCTGTCATGTCAAAGTCTGTTTAGATACGTAGTTTTCATAGAATTGACCCATTTCTGCAAAAATAGCTCAAAAGTGATCTTTATTATAGATTAATGCAGATGAGCCTGTGTAGCTTTCATTCATTTTTCATAAAAACTCCATTTAATTTTTAAAATATGTTGCTAAATTTTTATGATGCAATATAATCTTGGGTCAGGAAGGATAAGTAACCATTGTAATGCCACAAAACCAGCTTCACAATACAAAGGGATTAATTTTTAAGGGTGATAATTTAAATAATAGCTAATAGAATCAAACTAATTTTATGTACAATTTAAGAGCTAGACTAATCAAAGCTTAAAATGGATAGGATAATAAAGCAAAGCTCATTAATTTGGCATAGTAAAAATATATACAATCAAAAAGAGCTGGAATAAGCACAAGCTTACAATAAAAGTGCTGAGTGTTTAATCTTATTCTTGCTGAACTCGTTGTAGAAATTTAGAGCAGCTTCAGCTGGAGTCACAGATGAAGGCCAATCTGGTAGAAGGCCAGTCTGCTCTTCTCTCACTATTGTCAAAGATGCCTGTTTGGCAGTGCTGGAGGGATGTGGAAACTTGATGTAAAGGATGGCATTTTGTGCTGACTACTCTGTGTCTTGAAAAGAGGGGAGAAAAAATGGAGAAGAGGTAACCCACTAACATGCAGTCATAGGAACCAGGGTTTCATCGCAAACACTGATGCTCAATCAGGCACATTTCTGTGTATTCCATAAATGGATAATCTGACAGAAAAAGGAGGAATCATCAGAATATTTACTGGAACATTTAAATTGCTAGTGCAAGTTTAGATGTTTAAGTAATTCTAGCAGAGTTATAGTATAAAATAAATGGCCTCATTAATCTGAGTCTGTAATAGATTTAGCTGTCTTTGCATTTTCTTTTGCTAGGTTTCCTATGGAAGAAAGCCTTGTGCATTTTGGAGCCCCATCCGATTTCGACAAAATTTGAGAGATGGGTAGTAGTTTTAAAGCTATTCAATTAGAATAAGAAAAGGTGCCTGGGAAGAAGAGAGAAAAGGTACAAGTGCTTCTGTCTGAAAAGCTGTCCCATGGGATCATCCTTACACAAAAAAGAGAAAATTTGAAGTTCCCCAGGATAGGAAAAGCTTCACTCAGCCATGAGGTAAAATCCATAGGAAACAAGACTTCATTAGTTCCAGAGCTCACAGGGCTTGTTATTATTCACCTTGTTTAGCAAATTCAAATTTTAGACAACTCTTTTTCTTTGATATGTCACCTGAAGCTTGAAAGGGTATTAGATCACCAGCTTTTTATCTGTGTAAGGCTACAGTGAAAATGAAAAAAACCCCAACCTAGTGTTCCCTAGGTGATTTTCTTTCTGAGTATATCTACATATACGTGACAGGAGAGGAGGAGGGAAGAAGGAAGGGGAAACATGAAAGAACTGAAATGTCCTTTATCAAGATTTGGTAAGGCAATGTGTTCCCCAGTCTGTGTTCTGCCTTCTGACATCTGGTGGCAAAATCCCTCCATTACAGTGCTTGCTCTGAATTTTTCAGAAACTCTCCGCACCTCCACCAGCTCTTTGTCTTCTCTGACATTTGTGGGTGCTTAATGCCAGTGAAAACCAGGGCACTTGTGGATAAAGAGGTAATTCTAGTGTCTGGCACGGAGCAACAGATATGCCACGAAGCTTAAAGTGGGAGGAAAACAAAGAAGATTTATATAGTGGGTTTATGTCTAGCAGCAGCAGCAGCATCTCTCTGCATCCCAGGCTATGCCTTTTGTGCAGAGCGGAGATGTCTGAGACACCTCTAAACAGCTTGGAAAAGCAAATTTTTCCACAGCGAGCTCTGAGCATGCTTCCAGTTGCTAAATTCCAGCACACCTGCCTGACACCTCAGCTGCTATGATGTGTGTCCCCCACCACAAATGAAAATGCTCATTTTGCTCATTGTGAATACATGCAGAAATGATTGGTTCTAAAATGTATGTTTAGAAGAAAACTACAAGTGATTAAGCATTGGTAAGAATGAAAATGTCAAAATGATTCTCATGACCATACAAGATACATCTCCAAGGATCTAAGGCTCCCTCAGTTATTGCCTACCATACTTATATTTGGGCTGGGTTTCAGAAAATAAGTGTTACCCACATCCAAGATCAAGCCAAGATGTTTATGTTATGTTTATGTTATGCTTACCATGCCCTGTGGGTGAGAAAGAAATGGAAATTTCAACAGACTTGCTACATGAGGCAGTCTGGCAAGTGGTGAAGTTCTTGAGGCTGGCCAGGGTTGAGGCAGTTAGTCAAATGCTTTGGCAGTATGGGGGATGCCAGGCAGGGTGCATGGAGAGAGATGATGACATTTCTGTCCATCCACATGTGTCTGTTCAGCAATGGGTAACCAGATACTAATTTCACCTCAATCAGGTGAGGGTGAACTTAATTATAACACCGGACAGAGGCTCATGAACTCTTCTGAGCAGGACCAGGCATCACAGGGCTCTGCCATCACGCAGTCTGAGCTCTGAATGAGACAAGGTTAATCTAAAGGATTGCCGACTATTCCCTTCAAAGGAATCAGACAAGTAGAGCCACAAAAGCAGAAAAATTCAGAGTCACAAATCCTTTAGCATTTCCTACCATGTGTTTGATGAAGGAGGAAAGGCTTGAGAAGGAAGGCAGAGTTTAGTCAGGCTTCCTAGTGTTGCAGATCCTGAGATCTAAGTGGCAATAATCCTCTCTAGGTACAGATAGTTTTCTTTCATATTTATACAAAGAGAAATTACTTATATTCAGATTATTAACTATGTAATCCATTATCTATGCATTTGTAATCTCATTGAAAATTATCTAAATAGAAAATGTAACTTTTTACCTACATGGAGTGGATTTTTTTGATTCTGTATTAATCAGAGCCATTTTTTTCATGGTGAACTAGTAGCTGTTTGTCCTCAGACAAGACAAAATGCTAAAGAAATGTTTCCTTTTGGTCCTGTTTTTGAAAATATCTTGAAATCTGCAATTCATAACATTAAAAAAATATCATATTCTGTTCTTGCTTCAGCTTCCCCCCTGTTCTCCATTCCAGTTTCAGGCTGGTTTGGAATAAATGTGGTATATAATATTCTAAATAATAGTACTTCTTCTGTTCTTGACTCTCAGAAAGCTCTACTTTTGCCTGTGCTCAATATGCAGAAAGATGAGCTCAAAATACACCTTTTTGCCTTACTATTAAAACACCATAAAGTCCAAAGCCTGTAACAACCTTTAGGGTATTTTTTAATGTTTTTTAATGCACAAACACAAGCCTAGTACATTCCTGAGTGCAATTCTCTTTTATTTTTCCTTCCCTTATTAAAACATAGGTGCTTAAAATTCAGAGGAAGAAAGACTTATAATCAGAAAGAAATACTGAGGAACAGAACAACTTATTCCTTTTTAATGCACTGTATGCTTCATTACACTTAGTGAAATTTGGATGACATTATTCGAGAGAGTGTGTTGTAACTATAAAGCAGATGTAGTGTTATTTCTCTAGAAAAAATAACCCAGGTAAGTTGGCAGTGAGTGGCCTTTTTCTTTTCCAGCAAACAACACATCTGACAACCCTCCTAATCCCCCACAATCCCACCGTGAGGGGACTGAGTTATTGGGCTAATAAGCATTGACACCTTTTTTACCAGAATTTGTGGTGCCTGTTTTTAAAATGACACTACCCAGATTAGAAAATGCTATATCATGAGATAATAAATGGCACCATGAATCTCTACAGTGAAGTCTAATCCTTCTTGTAGATGAGTTCTCAAGTCTGACAACACATGTTGCCCTTGGTAAAGAGTTTTCAGGAAAATAAGTATGATTCATTTGTGAAATCAGCTTGATCCTTGCCTTTACTACTTTTGGTCTGTCTAACTTCCTGTTTTCACAAGGTCTCCTTTCTTTGATAGAATTTAATTATGTAAACATAATTAATTAAAATAATTCCAAACATGATTTTGGAAATAATCCTTTTAAAATCAGATGAAAATCTCATTAGGTAAGGAGGTCTGCTTTATCCCCCCATTTTCTCTACAATGCAACTTTTAATTTAAAACTGAAACACAATTAGCATACATTTAACTGAGGGTAAAACATTTATTCATTTTGGAGTTCTTTGTAGCATGACTGCAAGAGCTGATGCTGTTTGATACATAGGAAAATAGGAACTATCATAATGTATCAGCTTAAGGCAAATATATGGATGAATGAGTTCTATAATATGGTAGCCCAAATTTAGGCCAGGTGGGTGTGAACACTTTGAGGTTTGGGGTTTTTTTCCTTCCTTTTTTTTTCAAGAAAGGAAAAATTTCTAATATAGTTTCCTGGATATAGCTTGGTTTCTTCCCCAAGGATATGAATACTACTTACTGTACCTCCAACAAGAAACAAAAGCCACACTTAATACTCGTTATTTATACCTTTATTGTGCAATAGAGCCCTATAGTCATGCCCAAATATTTTGCCCATGGACTCTTCCTTTTGGTGTAATAAGTAAATTATTTGTTAAAATTTAAGACTCTATCTAAAAGGAGAGGAGGCCAAGTATTGTTCTACTTCTGGTAAGGTTTTTTTTCTGCTTATCACATGAATTACAGCCTAGATTAAAAAAGAAATTTAGGAGCTACAGCACAAAATATTGCAAAACCTAACTTTTTGGTACGTGCTTCACCCAGAGCAAGACTCAGAAGCTATGCCTGGCAGCATAGGGTCTCTTATACACAGAGAAAGTAAGGTGCCTTATAATGATGCATAAAAGATCTAAAAGGCTCAGTAGTGACTCGTCAAGAGGTATCAAATGAGAAATGAGGAGTGCAGGTTTTTAAATGTTTGCCCTTCAGGGAGCTTAGATGCTTTACGAAGTATTACGAAGAAGCATCTTTATGTTTCAAAATAGCTACAGTTCTCACAGCCTGGGGGATTTTGCTTTGATGAAGAAAGATCTGTTTGCATGATATTCCATGGGGTAGGTCAGACATCAGACAAACAGCATTCATCCCAGGGTTTGATCATCTTTGTTTAGTGCTGCTTTGTTGGTGAGTTCAAGGGAGTAAGGTACCACCCTGATAAGGGAAGATAAAGAGGGGCAACTTAAGCAAAGAGGACATACAGTAGTCTGAGGGACCAGATGTACCCAAATGCCTTGAGGGAGTAGGCTGATATCACCGTGAGACCATTCTCTGTCATCTGCAGATGTTCATGGTGACAGGAGAAGGTCCCAAATAAATGGTAAATATGCCCATTTTCAAGAAGGAAAGAAATCAGAAAGCTATGCTTGTTCAGCCCCTTTAGAGAAGGGAAAGGGGAGATCTAGCTGCTGTGTTCAATCACTTCTGGATAGTTAGAGGGAAGATGGAGCCAGATGCTTCTTGGAAGTGTACAGCAAAAGGATGAAAGGCAATGGACACAAAAGGCAGAAAGAGCAATTCTGAGAAATTTGTTTGCATGTAAGGAAGAAAATCCTTCATGACAAGAGATGATGAGGGTGGCCAAATGCTGGAAAAGGGCCAGAGAACCTGGTAGGTAAAACCTTTGTCTTTGGAGATATCTGAAACCACAGGACACAGCTCTGAACAACCTGATCTAACTTTGAAGTCAGCCCACCCATGACTGGGATCTGGATCCTCAGCCCAACCAGAGATCCCTTTCAACCCATTTTTAATACAATTCACAGCTTTCTATCTTCTTAAATGAAAGCAACAGTCTCGCTCCCCAATGACATTGAATGTGTACATGTATCTGGGTTTTTTTTTCAGCCTGGAAGATGTCATTACTCTATGAGCAGCATTTATATTAGTGTGCATGAGCAATCCATGTAATTTTATATCTTAGGAGAATAGTTTTAAATGGCAAAACCAATCATTATAGTGTTTATCTGTATCACTTATGTGTTGTAGAAAAGAAAGAATGGTTGGTTACTTCTGTTAGTTTTGGCAGTCAGTTTTTCCATTTATGTGGAAGCTTTGAAAAATCAGAGATTCCAGTATGCTGGTTAAAAACCCTATTTCCTTCAAAATCCAGTAACCAGCATGATTTTAATAAATGCCTGTGGGAGAAGACTTATTAAAGGACCTCAGAATAACTTTGCTCTATTGCCTTTTCATTTTACATCAGCTTTTCAGGAGTCAATTACCTTTATTTTTGTATGTGAATATTTGGAGTGTACCAGAGCTTTCAAGGAACTTAAAATTTGGTGGACCAGATTCTCATCTGTGGTAAAAACACGAAGTGTGTAACTGTGTATTTGTATGCACATTGTAAAGGTGCTGGTTGACTGTTCAAGCTCACAGAGCATCAGGATGATAAACACAAATAATTTACAGCTGCTGACTTTTGGAATCCATGCTTTAGAATATCCCCAGCTTTAGGGGATGGCAACAGAGGAATGTTGTAGGATGCTGCTGCACATCAGGCTCTAAGCCACTGTAGGTCTTCTTACCTTTGAGGTATTCCTGATGAGAGCTGGGGTCTGTGTCTTCTTATTTTAATACCTGAATTTCAATATTAAGAGAGATGTAAGACCCAAGAGAAAACCTAATCTTTATAAATGAGAAACCAAGAATATAACTGTTAAACTGAAGAACTGTGCCATAACCAGCACTTCTAGTTAGCTTAGGTTAGTAGCATGGTGGGTGATAGAAGGGGAGGAATCTCTTGGGAGAGATTAAGGAGCAAAATTGTTGGTAAACGTCAGCAAACTCATTAGTTCTTAGAGACAAAATCTGCATGTGGCTACCAAGATATAATTTTTCTACCTAGCAGTTCAGAACCTGCATGCCTTTGAGTATAATCACTGTTTAAAAAAGATCCAAATATGTGCAACCGTTCAGAAACAAGGTTTTATTTTTCTGATTTTTATGCTGTTCTGTTTGCCTTGAAATGGAAATGCTGAAGTTGTTCCAAACACTGTACCTGTTGTGCGTGCCAGTGCCCATTTGCATGTTTTATGCTTTTCTTTTAGCATATGGAAGAGCCCTACAAATTGATGAAAAGTAAGAAATAGTGACACTAATTCAAAAACGAAGCAAGCTGAAGGAAGAAAGAGAGAACATTCATATAATAATTGTGTTTTGTAACTGTATTGTATTCTAAGGCCACAGTATTCAGCTGGGGATTTTCCAGTCAGAAAGATATAAATACAGGCTGTGTAGGACAAAGACTGCCAATCTGGTATTCCCAGAAAATGGCAAATTTATCATATCGTGCATGTGCAGCATGTACAAATGCACCCTTGGAGATGAGTCAGGCTTACTAAGTAAGCATCTGTAAACCAAGCTGCACTGTATAGGTGCGACGGATCATTTCAGCTCTTCCCAGGAGTGTTGGCCATACTATGAAAGCATGTAGAGAAGCTTCCTGCAAGCACGTCTTTCTGCATGGTGTCACACAACCTGTGTGTGAGTACTGCAGATTTGTGCAGATTTTCAGATGTTGTGCAAAGTGATCTGGAACAACTGCATATGTGCAGCAGCAGCTCCACACCGTAAATAATGACCATATTTTCCAAGATTTGCACGTATGACATTCCCGAGTTTCAAAGCAGGACAGCTTGGCTATTGCTTTGTCTACTGCTTTTTCTTCTGATATTTGCATGTGACATGTCTGTATTGTTTAAACTGTGTGATAACAGTTTTGTGTCTTCAGATGTGCTTGCCTGATTTCTGTAACAGCAGGACACCCATATGAAACTACCAAGTATCCTCTGGTCTCATGAAACACAATCAACTAGAGTGTAACGATACATTCAGCTAATGTAAGTATATGTGCTCCTATAATTACAAGGCATTTGCTACATCTGAAGTGCAACAGCTGCTGTAGTTGCATATTAGTTGCTGTAGTTGCATTTTTAGTGTGCTTTGACTGCTTTTAGTCCAGTAACAATACTTGTGGTCCTACAGTGACCCACACAACAGGAAAGGCCCTGTTGCACTGGTAGGACAGGAGCATCCAGCCCCTGTGGATCCACATTAGTTTGGGTCTACCTCAATGTACTGAAATTACACTGCTGATAGCAGTATAGTCTTGTTTGTTTCAGTTCCCTCTGCATTATTTTTAGCTGTCTGCAAACATAGAAACACAGTTACTGACTAGGGAAATCGTTATGTTATTGTACCAGCTTCCAAAGAATGAGGTAAGACCACATTTCTCTTTACAGCCAGTGGCTTTTTATTTTGGCTGCAGTCTGCATCTAGGCATATGTGCATTGTAGTGACTACCCAACAGCAATGGTAATAACCATGTACCAGACCACTTCTAACTTGCCCTTTCCGTGCCAGCCTCTTGGGATTTCATCCTACAGCTGCACCACTGTGTGTGGGCAGTCAACATTAAGACTTCATTTTGCTGTTCCTTTTTTTTGACTGCATGGACCTTTACGTCTGTATTTGCATTGAAAAGAGTAATTCAAATATTTTACAGGTCCTTACTTACATGGAAAAACTCTAGCGTGAACAATAACAACTGGGGAAGTGTTTTGCTTCCCTCTTCTGTTTCTTGACTATCAACATTATAGAAGGTGTGATGACAGTTAAGGATTCAACAGAAGCTTCTCAAAAAACATGCCTTTATACAAGCTGGTACAAATGAAATATAGAAAACATATGATTATCAGTACTTCTTAATACTGTGTGCATTCATCCCCATTTAATGTAGGAGTGGGCAAGAATTCCAGGAGAAAACTTTGAATTTGACTCTGATATTACTGTAATGAATGAGGGCCCTCTCACCTTTGGCTCCCTCTACTTCTCTGCATCCCTTTCTGGAAAGCACAAAATACACTGAAATATGTGAGCAAGCTTTTACTTACCTACCCACATTTCACAGAATCACGGAATCACAGAATGGCTTGGGTTGGAAGGGACCTTATAGATCATCTGGTTCCAGCCTTCCACTAGCCAAGGTTGCTCAAAGCTGTGTCCAACATGGCCTTGAACACTGCCAAGGATGGGGCAGCCACAGCCTTCCCTGTTCCACTGTCTCACGACCCTCATGGTAAAGAATTTATTCCTTATAGCTAATCTAACTCTCCCGTCTGTCAGTTTAAAGCCATTCCCCCATGCCCTGCCACTACATGCCTTTGTATAAAGTCCCTCTCCAGCTTTCTTGTTAGACCCTCTCCAGGTTTCCCTCAGTTAACCAACAGTCACGGCAGACGACTGCGACCCACCACCCGTCTTTGAGCCGAGGAAGAAGAAGCCGTCAATACCCCACCCGCACTACGCTCCCCCGCCACCCCGAAGGTGCGGATGCACGGACCGAACCACCCATCACTCGGGCACCGCCCGGGGAAGGGGCTCGGCCGAGGCTTTCCCGCCGTGCGTGACTCCCTTCTCCCTCTGGAGGGAGACACAGCCCAGCTTTTAGCTGCCGGCGCCGCGCCTCTCCCGCTCCTGCTCCAGCAGCCCCGGCCCCACTGCCCCGAGGGAGCTGCCTGCCAGCCCGGCGCCCATCCTACCCCCGCCGCAGGGGAAGGGGGTCCCTGGGGATCGGCGGCGGGATTCGCGGGGATCTCCTTCTCTCCGCGGCCACGTGCGCCTGTGCGGAAACTTCACACCCTCCTCTCCGCCGCTCGGGAGGGGATCGGAGAGAAGGGGGAGGGAGGGGGGAGCCGTTCCGTGGGGGCGGGCGGGAGGTAGCCCAGCCCCGGTGTGCGCGGGCCGCGGGTGAGGCGGCGGGGGCTGTCGGCGGAGCCACGCTCCTCAGTCACACAGAGCTGCTGCGCCTGAAGGGGCTGGGGAGGAGAGCAGCGGGGAGCCGGGCGGACACCGGGGAGAGGAAAAGCGTCCATCCCGACCCCAGCGCAGGGCGCGCCAGGAGCTGCCGCTGCCTGTCCGACCGCCCGGGGCGGCTCCCCGCTCCTCCGCGGTGCGGGGCGGTGCGCGCAGACTGGGCACGGATCGGCGGCTGCCGCCGCTGCTACTGCTGCCGAAGGTGAAGCTCTCGCTCTCCAATTACTTTTCCCAAGAGAGAGGAGGCAGCAGGAGGGGGAAGTCGTGCTGTGTGCGAAGCCAAACCAATCAGAGATGCTCTAACGGAGGTATTGCTGCAGGACGCGCCGGCTCTTCCTCCCTTCCTCTGACGGCGGGGCTGAATTGGGACCTCACGCAGCTGGCGGAGGGGCAGGAGCCGGACTGAGCTGCAGGACTTCTTTACCCTCCGCTTTTCCGAGAGCTAATCCATACTCAGTCCTCTTTTATTTTATTTTTTTATTATTATTATTTCTAATACTCTGAAATCGTGCACGAGAAACACTTCAGGTCTTTCCTCCTTCCCTTCCCACGTACTTCACCCTTCCTCTCGCATCTCTTAGCCGGATTCCTCGTATATTCATTCCCAAAGAGGCGGGGGAACAGCCGGGCCCCGGCAGACGATTGCCCGCTCCAGCCCGGTCGACCCGACCCGACCCGAGCGCAGCGCCGCTCCGCTCGGTGCCCGCGGGCACTGGCGGGGCGCAGGGCGTGTGCCGGCGATGCCCGGGCGGTAAGGCTGGAGCTCCCCCCCGACGTGAGGCGGCCGATCCCTAGGTGTTTCCAGTCGGAAGCGGGGCTGCAGGTAGGTGAGCGGACGGCTCCCGAGGCGTGTGTCTGTCTGCGCTACCGGGGGGAGCACACACACCAGGAGGTACCCTCCGCGGCTGCGGAGACACCGCGGGGCGGCGGGTAGGGAGCGGCCGCGGCGGGGCCAGGCGCGGGGCGGCTGCTGCGGGCGAGCGGGTGTCTGCCCTCCCGCTGCCCAAAAGTTGCAGAGAGCCGCTGCGAGGAGGCAGGAGCTGCTTCGCCGCCCTTCGCGGCTCTGGCCGAGGGTCGGGGCAGCTGCTCCAGCCCGGCGCCGGGCTCGTGTTCTGCTTTTAAATATAGCTTGATTTTATTCAAACGGACGTTTCAGCGTTTCAGCAGAGCCCGGGAGGGGAGGGAAAGGGGACTCGGGAACCCACCCGTTTTTCAGCCCGACTACTTGTGTAGGAAAGGTGGCCGCTGGTCTGCAGCCCCCGCGGGCGCTCAGGGATTTACTCTGCTTCGGAGCCCGGAAGCTTCGCGGCCGCCTTCGGAGCGAGGAGTCCCTGTAGGAAAACCTTCCAAAAAGAGTTCTTAAAAGACTGTTCACGGCTTCAGTTCTTCCTGTGTGTAACGCTCCCCAAGTTGTGGCGTAGGTAGTATGAAACATACCTTGTGTCTCCACGTTGCTTTCTTTGCATTTCACTGAACTCATTTACTTACTGGATACGGTGCAGGTCCGTATGCCACAGCGAGAGGGCTTTTGCTTTATTCCACCTCTTTTATAGATTTGCAAGAGAAAGTTTTAAAATAACCTGCTTTGTTCCTGTGGAGCTGTAGGATCGGACACCATAGGCAAAGAGTAAAGAGCAGTAGCTTGCACTGCTCTGTTAGGAGTTGCCTTGCATGGGTGTTACTGCTTAAAGCATTTTAAATTATATGTGTAGTTACAGTTGTTTCTTTCCAGCTTTTGCTTGGAGATAATCAGTGGGTTTTTTTTTTTTCCAGAGCACTAAGTACTTCACTGCTACCAACCCACCCCCCGATAGACACCGGCTCAGTATTTAAAGAACCATGCTTTGACTCCTGCAGAACTGCCAATTTAAATAATAAACATACTCCCTGAAAGCCCCATAAAGCATTCTGGGTGTTAGGGTCTTCGCACAGCAGTGGATACATTTAAATTACTATTGACTAAATGATAATTGTTATCTGGTATCTCAGTTTTACTAACTAGTTTCAGACATTAGCATTCAGCCTGCTGTATGTTTAACACTTTAAAGCTGTTTTATGGGATGATCTGAGTGAAGTCAAATGGATAAATTAAGATTCTTTTTTTTTTCTGTGGTGTGGGGTAAACACTAGAAGTATAGTAGTTCAGTGGTACTAGGAATATAGCTCAGCTGGAGTTAGGAAAGAGCGTACTAAGGCAGTTTTATCAGGGATGGCAAAGGTTACATCTTTCATTATACTTTTTCACAGTAATTGTGCAGTCATTTCATACTGATGCCTAAATAGGTCTGAGTGGTTAATTAGCAGTAGTAAAGTAATTCACATGAATTTCATTATTAATATTTTATTTCAGAGAGCTGATACTGCTGAGGCAATACTGAAAGATGTATTTTTTTGTTTCATAAAGTCCCAATTTCCAAAAGCATGGTATGCTACTCATTTAAATGTAAACTACCTAAGTACCATAATTTCAGTGGAAAGCTTTGCTCAGTTTATTAGCAGATAGCAAATGAGGATTACTATTCACTGGTTCCTCATGTTGTTTGAACGTAAGGGGGCTTTCAAAACTGTGGTATTAATTTTAGACACCCTGCTGGTAGTGGGTGACTTTCAGATAAAATCTTGATTCCCGTCATGCTGTTTTAATCAGAGAATGACAACTAACCTGGCAGGATCTTACCATACTGGACATACAGGGTAACCTTTTATGACATGAGGGATCTCAGCTTTATGTGTAGATGCTTTTAATGCACTTGATAATTCTGGTGGGGAATGCATGAAAAAAACTTGTTCTGAATAGAAGTAAATAGATGTGTGTACAGATGGATATTGGAGATTGCTTTTACTAGCAGATTGCAAAGTGATGATTCATTGAACACTATCTAGATTTACATAAAACAAATAATACTTTACACTGAATTGTAGTGACAGAGAAACATGTAGCCGCCAAGAAGTTCCATAATTTTGTCACAGGTGACGACAGACTTGATAAAGGACATCTTTACAGATGCAGGCTGTATGTTTTTGGTGAGCAAAACATACCATGGAATTTTTCAGACCTGAGCATCTTCACACTTAAATTTATTGCTGTCTGTATAGTGCTACTAACCAACCAGTGTAAAGCTTAAATAGTGTATTAGAAATATGTTGCATTAATTATGTTGTGTGTTTTTCTTACTATAAATAAGTAATGGAACAACGCTAACTAGTTATAACACTAAAGGAAATCACTGACTTTGGAAAACAGAAAATCGCATTACCTCATACTCATGTACACAAAAATGTGATCACCATCTTGAAAGATGACTCTGAATGATACAACTATTAGTGAGCAAGCAGTTCTGGTTTAACTTCTGCAGGATTGTATTAGAAATGCTTCATTGAGTCACATTATTCTGCAGCTGTTTGTTCACTGGAAATCAGAATAAAAATCAGGAAGTTTATTCAGCAAAGCAGTATTATTTCCTTTGTTAAGTACTGAAAGTTCAAACAAACATAAAAAAAAACCCCTTTAGCATTAGTGTGCCAAGAACACCAAGTACATCCTATTTTTGTGATATATGGATGGCATTTACTGATGCAATTCATCAATGTATTCATTATTCAAACGTCATCAAACAAAGAAGATAAATGAAAGTAAACAGAGACTGCATGATGACACACAGGCTAAAGCAAGGGAAGACCCCACAAATCTAATTTATTAATATTCAGTTTCATATTTACAGTCTATATTTAAACATCTCATTTAAATGTCTTTGTCTCATTGATTTTCTACTACAGCTCCAGATAATTCAGGGAGCAATAGCTTTCATTTGAAAATGCATTTTCGATTTACCTGTTGAAGCACTGAATTTTAAAGGTATTGAGGCAGAAAGTTGTGTTTGGATTAATATAAAGGAAGTGTCCTATGCTTGCAGAGCCGAATACTGATCTGTCCCCATTCATGATCATTTTTATGTGTTAGGAGGGGCATCCCAAACTGATGTAGACTTTCGTTGCTCTGTTGGAGTAGTTGAAGCTCTGACATTTGAACCAGCTGGAGTTTTGCTCCGTTATTTTAGATCACTGAATTTAAGTGTGTGCTTTAGAAGGGTTTTGCTTACTTTATTTTTTTTTTAGGATAGAAAAAATTTACACAGTATGCTGAGCTTCACAGAATCCACTGTAAATGCACACCTTCACATTTTAAATACTTTCTACAAACAGAGGCCCACTCTTGGAGCTATTTCAGCAGGAAATTTGGCCCAGTGATTTGGTTTTGTAAGCTGTTAATGTATACTTCAAACCACTCCTCCTCATAACTCAGTTCAGATGTGTAAAACTCATCATGCATAGGAATGAATGTGAAAACATCAACAGTAATGTCATTCATTTTTTCTGGTGACAGTTACAGAGCTATCTCCTTTTGCTCTAGGTAGAACTCTGGAAGATAGTGATTTTTGTGCTTTGATTCTTCATACACCGTTGCCAGCCACTCTTGCTTACCCCATGTAGTCAGTTGTTTATCGAGAGAGAAGACAAAATAGTGGCCACCTAATATAATTTTCCATGCTGCTAGTGCAAAACAGTCACATTTTTAACATAAACAATTTGAGGTGTTTTTATAGATCTTCCTTTATGCACTCTGTTTTGAAAAACACTGTGGAGGTAGACGAGAGAAAATAAAGACGTAGTGCTTTACACTGCTTGTTATGGCAGGACGCTACACGTTACACACACTACATAAAGTGGGATGAAGTCACTAAAAAAAGCTTTCTTATTTTTCCTTCAGATGTATCAGGACACTGATTTGTAGGATTGCACTGTAGTTCTATCTATTGCGTGAGTAAACGCTTACCAGAGTAGCTCCTGTATCTTTTGTGGTATGGAAGAATCACGTAATTACATGTGTAAAAAGTGGGAAATTTGGTTTTTTCCCCTTGTTTAAAGCTTATCAAACCTCCTGATCTGTACTATGTTAATAGCTTGCATTTTCCAGTAGCCTCACTTTATATCTTGCTAATCTTGTAATATGAAACTTGAACACAGGTCTCTTGGCACCAGGACAGCATTGCATACAGCCGCCTCTGCTGTGGGCATACCTTTAACAACGCCAGAGGGAGAGACATAGTACAGGGTAGCATACAGGTGAAAGCACACAGAGCTTTTTTTGGACTTTGTGGGTGTTTGGTAATCTTCTATGCTTAAATCATGACTTGGAGCTAAGGTGCTTTAGACTGACAAACTTCACAAGTAAATAAATGCACAAGTACAGTTCAACAAACCTATTTGGTTGTATAAATAACATTAAGAAATGGGTTGGTAATATAACACGTTTTTGAAATAGATAACCAAATTTTTTTTGGGAAGATTTCTTGCCTCTGTTGCAGTATTAAGATCCAGTATTTGAAGATGAGGTACTGGATTAGACAGACTACTAGCCTGATCCAATAAAGCACTTTCCTTCTTGAAATGCAAGGAGGCGGTGTTGCAGTACTGATTATTTTAACTGACTTACTGGAACCAAACTGCAGTTGCGTAGTGCACTGTTTTTGCTTTATTTTTCCCTTTTAAAAGCAGGCTATAACAAATTTCTAAAATAAATCTCTCAGTAACATGCAGTCTCACACCAGCTTTTTTAGAGACAGGAGCGCAGACCTGGCAAGTCTCTCGCATTCACAGTGATAGTCTGTTATCGGATTTCTTCCACTCCCCCACTGCCATTTCTGCATCACATATTGATAAGGCAAAGCTGTGGCTTCTGGTCCATCTTGTCACAAAACAGTTAGCTAAGGCGTGTGTGCCTCCGCTCGCTTCTGTCTGACGTGTCATGTCTTGGAACAAGGGAGAGGGGATGGTGCAGCCCTTGAGTCACTGAATGGCTTTTTATGGTCACCTGGGCATCTTTATGCAGGACACTCTTCCTGGTTACAGGCTCTCCTTGTGGCTTCTCCCTCACCACGTGAAACTACACATATGAGAGAACCTGTCCCAAAGCCTCTGATGTGCAGTCTGTGCCTGGGTGCTGCCTTCTGCCTTGTGACTGCAAATGGGAAACCCATGAGCGCTGCCTTAAGACTATGCCCTCTAGATCCCCTTTCAGTTGAGACTCTTGGTGCTTGTTCACATTTGAGATACCTCTTTGGCCTTTGAGTTCTGAGCTTAACCATAATTTGTTGTCAGCTGTTGTATCATTGCACTCAACGACACTGCAAAGTAACACAGAATGGCTCGATGGCTCTAAGGAAGGATACTGGCTTTCTGTGCTGTTTGTATCTAGGGAAATTTGAAATGTGGAAGGGATGAGAGTCAGTACCAGCTGAAGCTTGTCTTGTAGTTTATCTAAAACGAGTTAGTAGTCTCAGTTAGGTCCTTACTGTAGCAACGTCCAAGTTACAGAAGTCACCACTAGCAGAAATTAGGCTGTGCTGCTGTGCGCACAGAGGGGCAAAACCTGGGGTCTGATCATGCAAGGCATTTCAGCTAGAAGGATGTGGCTTCAGTGGAGCTAGTCAAATTAATTATGTTCTTGAAGGCTTTTCTGAAGTGAGCCTGAATAAATGTTGCTAACTGCTTGCAGTGATTTGTGTTGAAGGCATGTAGGTGGGGTGCTGTTGAGATGACTATGTTTGTGTCTGTACTCCGGGTATAAATTTAGGACTCAAGCTTTGTTTCGATGGCTTGTCAGTCCTGCACCTTTTATAAACATTCAATCCCTCAGATTCAGAACAGAGACTATGTATCAGCAGGTAATTTTCAGAAAGATGCTACAAGGAACTACTCTGTATGATAGTATTAGAAACTGTAATTACAATCATGTAAATTTCCAAATGTGATGTTACTGGCACTAAAGTAAAATATCACTTTCTGACAAAGTGTATCAGGCTATTGTATTCCTGCAAGAAATGAGGTCATGTTTAAAGTTTAATTGCAGAAAAAAGATCTGTTTCAGCGCCATCACAGGAGAATACCCTCTCTGGGCTGTGCTATGTGTTTATTTAGCTATGAATTTTTCTATCTATGTATTGTAACAAATAAGCTACACTTAAATAAGATGGGAATTTTTATCCTGAGGTCTGGTAATAGCAACAAATAAGGTGAGGCAAGTTCTGGTTTATAAGCTTACTGGACTCAAGACAGAAGAAATATTGTATTTGTATGCTAACACAACATGCTATAAATTCAGATATGATATTATCAGCCAATATGCTGACACTTCTTGTTACATGATCCTGCTGTTTCCTCTTCAGTCTAGAATCATGAGGGATATTCCTTGCATTGGAATTAAGGTATACTTAAAACACATTACTGCCAAAGTGTCCAAGACTTCATAATCAAGGCATTACGTTGGTATTTGTGCAGTGGATATTCAAAGAAAGAAGTGGCCATGAATCCAGGTGCCGGTTGAGCTTCTGACTTAGGAAATTTTTATTTCTTTTCCCCCCAATGCAGGTTCATTTTCATTTATGGCAACAAGTTTTTATTATTTTCTGTTTATTTATAAACATCTTATAATTTAATTGTTCTGGTTTAACCCTGGTAGGCAGCTCAGCTCCACTCAGCCGCTCACTCACTCCCCCTTAGTGGGATGGGGGAGAGAATCAGAAAGGCAGAAGTGAGAAAACTTGTGGGTTGAGATAAAGACAGTTTAATAGGTAAAGCAAAAGCTGCACATGCAAGCAAAGCAAAATAGGGAGCATATTCGCTACTTTATATCTGCAGGCAAGTGTTTAGCCATTTCCAGGAAACCAGGGCTCCATCATATGCAACAGCTACTTGGGAAGACGAATGCCATACCTCCAAACATCCCCCCCTTCCTCCTTCTTCCCTGCAGCTTTTACTGCTGAGCATGATGTCGTATGGAATGGAATATCGCTTGGGTCAGTTGAGGTCGGCTGTCCTGCATCTCCAGTCTTCTCACTGGTGGGGCAATGTGGGAAACAAACAAAAAGACCCTCATGCTGTGTAAGCACCGTTCAGCAGTAACTAAAATACCTCTCTGTTATCAACACTGTTTTGGCTACAGATCTGAAACACAGCAACTTATAAGGTACTATGAAGAAAATTAACTCTGTCCCAGCCAAAACTGGTAGAATCTCTAATGATTATTCCTTACTATTTATGTCATGCTCAGGTCCCACACTATCCAATACATCCTCATTAAGCACCCCCCTGCCCTTCCTGCCCTTTGACATATACACAAGTCTGTGGACCAGGCCTGTATAATTTCCATAAAATGTCCATTGACTTAATTTAGTCCATGACCTGGGTTTTATCTGTTATGGTGATCACTCAGGACAGGAGAAGTGTGTGTGTTGTGTGGAGTTATTGGGCACCAAAGCCAGTTCATTTTGGGTCACTGCTGCAATTACCTGCTTTTTGTGAGGCTCATCCTCCATTTGTATAGGTGGTTCCTGCTATAGTAGTTACTATAACATGCAGCTCAAATCATTGGTTACAACAATTTAAAGATATTTCCATTTGTTGTGGTTTAAACCCAGCTGGCAACCCAGAACCACGCAGCTGCTTGCTCACTCCCCCTGCTCCTGGAGTGATGGGGAGAAGAATCAAAGGAATGTGACACCCACGGGTTGAGATAAGAACAGTCCAGTAACTAAGGTATAACACAAACCACTGCTGCTACCACCAATAATAATAATGATAAGGGAAATAACAAGAGAAGAGAATACAGCCACTCACCACCCGCCAACCGATACCCAGCCCGATCCGAGCAGTGATCTTACCCTTCTGGGTAACTGCCCCCAGTTTATATACTGGGCATGACATGCTGTGGTATGGAATACCTCTTCGGTTAGTTTGGGTCAGGTGTCCTGTCTCTGCTTCCTCCCGGCTTCTCCTCCTCCCTGGCAGAGCATGAGACTCAAAAAGTCCTTGGTCAGAGTAAACATTACTGAGCAACAACTAAAACCATCAGTGTTATCAGCACTGTTCCCAGGCCAAAAGTCAAAACCACAGTGCTGCACCAGCTACTAAGAAGGAGAAAAATGACTGCTACTGCTGAACCCAGGACACCTTTACAATCTCTTTTCATGATCCCTTTGGACCAGGCCATAGAGTTTAACATTGCAATGAACTCCTCCCTTTGCTCCAGCGCCAGCAGGGACTTATCCACAGGTCACAGCCTCTTCAGGGTTATACCTGCTATGGCATGGACTTACCTATAGCTATGGTCACTTTGAGATGTCTCTGATATGATGTGGCCTTATCTATGTGCCCTCAAGGGATGTACCTGCAGGACTGTGGCCTTACTGACTGCCACTGACACAAATCCAAAACACAGCACCTTCACAGCACCTTTGAGCTGCTATTAGGAAAATAACTCTATCCCACCAAACTCAGTACCTTGATAAAAGTATTTCTGGTGGTTGTATCGCAGATTTTGCTATGCCACATAGATCAGCTCATGGTAAAAACCTCACAAAATAAAAGAATGCAACTTTCTGTAACTTTCTTCCTCTTTAGGATGCTTGTGCTCTATCTGGGAATCTGAGCCCACATGGTGCAGTACTTTGTATGTCACTTTGTGCTTTTACTTTGTGCTTTTAGGTGACTGTACGAGGTTGTAAGGGGCTTTAGCCCTCATGTTTGTGCAGGCTGGTGTGGTATGCATCTAGTTGTGACCATGCAAATACACGGCTGCCTTTTCCCATTCTGCTCATGTTCTCATCCTCTCATGTAATTGTTGGGGTCACTGCTTAGGTGAAAATGTACTAGAAGGAAGTTTAAGCTTAGCTCAGCTGTTTTGAGTTTCTTTTACTTTGGGGTTGTGGTGTAATTTTTTTTTTTTAAACAGTATAATTGTTCTTAAATGTTTAATGTTTCAGAATTCCTTTGGAGTTCCTTTGATTTGTTGCATTATTATAAATGCATATTTGACATCCGGTGAATACATGCTTCATGCTTTTAAAAATGAACTATGCTTTTAAAATCATGCTCAGAGCAATGGGTGCATAACAGTTATTATGTTTTCTTGTTAGAAAAGAAATTACAAAGTTGCTAATTATTCACCTCTATGAATTCTACATAAACCCCCTCTGCGAGAAGAGTGCTGACAAAGCTTTCACTATAGCTGCATGAATACATCCAGTCTCTTTAACATACCACCTTACATTCCCACTTTAAAAATTGAACTCCCAGTCATTACGCTTACATTCTCATCTTACTCCCAGTTGCTCATGACCTAACTTTTTCTCCTCTAGCTCTCCTTGCCCTTCCTTTTTTCTTCACTGTTCACCTCATCTGCATTGGTGTCATATGATCTTTCCGAATGTCAAGTAAATGCAGGCTGCAGTCAGCATTACCAAATTGCTTTCCAGCCAAAAAAGTCTCTTTTCATGTGTCATGACCCATCATCTCACAGTTAGCTGCAAGTCATTCTGATTCCCAAATTTACAATATATTTCCTATTTAATGAGCTATTAAACATTATGCACTTTTTAACTTCATCTTTTCTAACTGCATTCCTCCTGATAATTATAACTTTAGAAAGAAACAATTAATTTGAAACCAATTCTGCAACAGAAGTGACATTATTTAGATAGCATTCCTCCAGATCCATGCTCTAGGGATTATCTCATTAGAATACATTTATATTTAGAAACTCCTTGAGACCATTATGTCAGTCCAATAGCCACTGCGTTGTCATCAATAATGTAGACAAGACTACTGAATATGCTATTTTACTAAAATACAAAATGGAAGTAGATATGGGATGGATGAATGGTTATTTTTGCTTCAACTAACTAAAATCAAATAATTTTATGCTCTTTCTCCAACCCAGGAGAAAGATTTGAGTAAACTTAAATACAAACACAAGTAAAATTTCATATGTGTTGCATAGATGTGGACATTTTACCTTTGGTATGTTATTCTTATGTATTCTTTCAATAATGGTATTATTCAATTTGTTAGAATAATTCTTCAAATTCAGGAGTTATCTGATAAAAAGTTTCTAAGAATTGCAGATGACTCAGTAACTATGAGTTCAACCTTTCTTGCCCTCAGGTTGCATTACATCTTTGTATTTACTAAAGCCTGTAAGATCTAGTAGTTCGGGCTATATAATCCTGGTTTTGTGGTTAATTATACCTAGTTAATGGATATAAATTAATTTATTTATTGGCACTCTGCCAATACCTTAGCTTATGGTAAATCCCAGTAACCTTTCCATGAACTCTAATATTTTTATTTTTCTTCTGCTACTTAGAGTTCCACTTTAGCAAAATACAGATTTGAGATCGAGAGATTGGAAAGATTGAGAAGATTGAGATTGAGATTGAGAGAAGGAAACTTTGTCCATGACCTGCCACAGCAGTAGCTAGAAATGTACATTTTAAAAAGTCTTAATCTTTCAGGTTTGAGCCTAATGTTCAAACTGAAGTTAAAGTAAGTATTTCTTATGACTTCCTTCATTCATTGCATATTGGAGCTCATGCCTAGTTCTTTCAGTTACTTTGTGGGAACGATGTTGAAAATGTTCCTTTCACTGAATCAGTAGATGTTAAAAGTTGATTGAAAATGAGCGCAATATACTTCTGATTGGAAAATGTGTTGAGGGGTTTTGAAGCTACGTAGAATCCTCATCACCATCATAGCTGAGGGGTGTGATGTGTATCCTCTGCTCTGTTGGGTACTGTGAGTTCGCAACCTAACTGTGCCTTACATACCTTTGTACCCCCTTTTGAGTAAATAGCTGAGTATAAAGATGAGTAAGTAGTTGAGCAGATAGATTCACTTCTCCCCTCATTTCTCCTGAAGCTGGAAGTTTTTTGGTTCAGCACTGTTTTAGTTCAGTTGCAATGTTTTCTGATTTCTTGGCATAGTAACATGACAGGCCTAATTCTGTCAGCTGAAATAAAATATTTCTTACTAGTGAATGTTTAAGGTGATTCAAAGCCAGTTTTTAAAAGCAAAATACTTTTTATTCCCCCAAACTTCCTACACATTAAGTAAAGAGATGAAATTTTATGTATACCCAATCCTAACTAAACTTTTCTATTTTATTGGAAAAAGGAAGAAGCTATGATTGAATGCTATGTCCACAGCTACTCTGAGTTGCATATTTTAGTCTCTCTGTGTCTTTTTTTCAGTGTCTTAACTCAAGCAGTTGTTGGTAATTCATGGCCTCCTTCCTGGAGAGATGCATTATAACTGTCTGGTTCTTTTAATTTCTGTATGTATTCTGGTCTTGTCCAGAATATCTGTTTAACTTTTATCTAGCACCTGGAAATAACATATTTTCATTTAGTAATCAAACTATTGTGACTTTATTATCCCTCCACAAATATATTTATTCTTTATATTTACAGCTAGTACTTCCACTTGCTTATAAGATACATTCATGTCCCAATAACTATTGTAAAAAAGTTACAAACTGTTTGTATATGAATATCTATGTGGAAGTCAGAAATATATCAGTCTACATTATCAAGAGAAACCAAGACAGAAACATGCAAAATTTTGCTGTATATACTGTATATAATACGTTCCTGGTTCAGCAGTGGGCTGTGGAGCTCAGATCATAGTGATGACAGATCGTAAAGATTTAAAGGTACATCTTTCTCTGTGTTGCCGCTTTTTATGTTGTTTGTTGATTAGTTAATATTTTCTCAGTTGGCCTTTGCCAAAGGATGAGTTAGGCCTTCCGTAATGATTTTGGGTATTAGATAACGGGTAATTTGGATTTTGGAGGTAGAAGGGGTGCTGGAGTTCTGTACATAATGATTTGTTGGCTCCCACAATTTGATTATTTCTAACAAAAATTACTATTTGAAGATCCTTTTTCTCTTTAGACTTTCCTTTTCCTTCATGTCAGGAGAATTCTTGAACTTAATTTATTGTCCATGAAATAAGAAGTCTGTGATTGAAGCCCACTGGAAAAGGAAATAGCATAATAGACAAGCAATTTCACTGCTTTTTTTTTTATCATCTGAGGTTCTCCAGTGACTGTGTTCTCAAGAAAGATATTTACCTTCTATCCAGTAGTTCTCTTTTGTGACAGAGTACAGAAGGTGCCAGTGTTTTCCATGACAATGTTACAAGAGGACTTACATAACACTAATTCGTGCAGACATTGAACAGTCATTCCTATTTTGGAGGAAGGAAACTGTACCTGGCCCCTGCCTTCTGTTCTATTTTTATTTTGTGTTCTTCTCACATTTGTTAAAGACATTTCTTTACTGTTTTCCAGAAATGTCGAACCATACGTTGGAGAAAGGCATCTCTGCCTATGCCTTTCTGTGGAATCCTGGTTTGTAAGGCCTTTTTATTCTTAACTATTGTAAATGCTTTCTAACTGAAGAAGACAAAAACAGAAGAGGAGAATGTCCACAAAACACTTTATTCGAAAATGAAACCAAATCTATAGTTCCATTAGATTTTTCTGCTGCTTTTTTTCCTTTTTAAGATGTTGATTGAGTGAAATAATGTCTTAGATTAGTAACTACACAGTAACAACTAAGAATTTCTATATACCTATATTCTTCTGCAAAAATTATATTTCTAAGTTAAACATCCCTCACCACAGTGAATAGTAGCACCAGTTACTTTAGTATGGGTGTAATAGGAGAGCACAACTTTTTGGTTTTCCTTTTCCTAGCATCATAATTTATAGTGGCAATTTTCCATGAGAGTTTTAATTTACCAGTTAAATTTCAAACGAGCTTGTCATGATTCCTGATTTAGATCTATTTTTTTCCCTTTTTTGTCATTTGAGGGTACTTCCTCCTACCTTGAATAGTTTCAAGCCCCTGTCTCTCTTTGACCATAGTGATAATTTTGCCATTCCGTAGTACACACTGACCTTCACACCAAGCTTCCTCGGCAGGTCTAACTGATTTTGCTACCAGATGGAAGAAAAAAGTCTACATTTATTTTTACTATTAAGAATCAAATATAGCAAAGTATAAAATAGATTTCAAAACAAGGGCTGTCCTTTCTGTCTTACTCTTCAGTTTATCTGTTCCATTTTGTAGCCTAGGTTGGCTTGGCTTCTGCAGTTGCTCAATGATGTGTGTAACAGTAGCTTTTTGACAAAAAATTAAAGGACTTGAGCAACAGACACCACAAACAGGACAGAGATGCAGCTAATTTTGCAACTGCTAGCAGTCCTGTCATTAATGTTGGTTATTAAAATAGCATCACATTCTGTCGTGATTAATTCCATATGTTCAGTTTCTTTGCTAGCCTTCAGACAAGCTTTCAGGCTGAGTACTGCATACCTGCTTTTTAATTTCACTTGGAGGTGATGGAGTTTAAAATTTGCTCAGATGGCCTAGATCTGTCAGAGAAAAGAGAGTCAAGCCCTTCATATGACCATTGCAGATACTCTGAAATTCACTCTATGTATCTCATACAACAAAAACTACTTGGGTGACTGATTTTGATTGAAAAGTTGAAGGTGGGGCCACCTTTCAGCATTTTTAACACTAATAAAACTAGTAGTTGGAATCTACCTCTTTACTGATATATTAGCAAGTCTGGAAAGTGGAAACCAGCTGCAATTGTGTTTTATTACCATCTTGTGTTACTTCGTTGGCCTGAATACCTTTTCCCGGCAATTAAATTCTGTGATTTTGGAATGATACAGCTAGGTGTAGCGGTGTCTCATAGGTCTCACAGTATTATGTTTCTTTACCTGTTTGAAAGCATAGTAGTAATTTTCATTTTACTGAAGCTATTCTTTTTAATCTTGAAGCCTCTGCTTAAAAATGTATTAAGTCCCCTGGTATTTGGAGAAGAGTAAAGCGGTGCATTATCAAATAAAATTCCTGAGCCAGCACACAGAATCTGAAAATAACACCTTCTTAGACATCTCTCTCATTCTCAAAACTAAAACCAAAACAACCCAAAACAACCAAAATCACCCACCACAAAACACAAGCTACACAGGATTAAAAGTAAATATGCCTTTAGTTGCGACTCATTTTGTGGTTAGATAATGAACCTATGTAAAGCTACTGTGTTCTATTTTACAAACTCCTTCTTCAGAGACTTAAGTGATGTGCAAAGGGGAAAACATTTTGTGTGTCAACTTGTTGCTTCTTTGTGAAGTCTGTAAAAAAATCCAGTGCTGCTTGGTTTTTGGTGTTAGGAATTCGGTCATAGCCTACCAAAAAGGAGAGAAGAGGCGGGATTCAGTTTGAGATTGACACCTAAAATCGGTATCCAGTTGTAGCTATCTATGTCTGAAGGAGCTGCTTTAGCTTCATAGTAGAGGGAGATCTGCGGTAGGGTTTAGGTGCATAAGATAGTTTAAAACACCCTTGAGTATCTTGTCTAGCCTCCAAGTGCTACACCATCTGATATGAATCAGATACAAGATGCCTTTCATCATACCTGCTAATCCCTTCACTTGGGCATCTCAGATAGCTCTAGATGGTTATGGTTGGGCATCTGAATCCAGTTTCTTATCAATAGACCTGTACAGTGATTTTGCTTGCTCTAAAACAGGTACCTACTTTGGGTCAGCTGAATTGCACTTCAGGTCACACCTAGTGGGTCACATTGAATAGATTGCCTTAAAGGTCGATTTTACCTATCTGTAGTGAGCATTTGAAATGTGTCAAAGTATCTGAGATTCTTGTATGGTGTTTATAGCACTGTATCAGATCTATGGCATGTCAGACGTCATGTTTAGTCAAAGGAACTAAGTACTTGTATTTCAATGCCTAAAGATGTCTTAATTTCAAATATATCAGTACCTATGTTACTGGTTACACTATGCCTTGGTGAGGCCGCATCTGGAATATTGTGTCCAGTTCTGAGCCCCTCAGTTCAAGGACAGGGAATTGCTTGAAAGAGTCCAGCGCAGAGCCACAAAGATGATGAAGGCAGTGGAACATCTCCCATATGAGGAGAGGCTGAGGGAGCTGGGTCTCTTTAGCTTGGAGGAGACTGAGGGGTGACCTCATCAATGTTTACAAATATGTAAAGGGTGAGTGTCAGGATGATGGAGCTAGGCTTTTCTCAGTGATGTCCAGTGATAGGACAAGGGGTAATAGGTGTAAACTGGAGCATCAGAGGTTCCATGTGAACATCAGGAAAAACTTCTTTACTGTGAGAGTGACAGAGCACAGGAACAGGTTGCCCAGGGGGGTTGTGGAGTCTCCTACGTTGGAGATATTCAAGGCCCGGCTGGACAAGTTCCTGTGTGAGGTACTCTAGGTTACCCTGCTCTTGCAGGGGGGTTGGACTAGATGATCTTTTGAGGTCCCTTCCAACCCTCGGGATTCTGTGATTCTGTGATAGCTACTGACAGAATAGGAAGAATAATAGCATCACAATACAACAATTATGAACTTAATTAACCTTGGAGGCAATTTCTGCTGAAAGTTTTATTTTCATCTCTTTTTTTTTGTCTGTCACTTAGTGATGTAGTCTAATGCAAATCCCAATGTGTGAAAAAATACCTCTCTTCCAAATTGAAAGGCTGGATCTTCAGCTGAGGACTGAAAAAATTGCACAAGTTATGAGCCTATTAGCGAGACTGGGTAAACTAAATTTAATGTTTCTGATAATTCTAAGAGAAATAAATAATTAGAGAATAGCTTTTTAAGAATAGGTCTGGAAAGGGTAATTTCAGCTTTCTTTCTAAATCGTTAAGAGCATGACATTGATTACATTTTATTTCACAGATCAACTTCTGTTGCTGAGAGTATCATCTAGAAGGGTAGTTAACTTCAGAATAAGCATTTATTGGACTGTGGTGTAATTGGGGAAAACAAGAAGAAGTTTCCACATGGATGAGTAAGCATATACTGAACGTGTGTAGAAATCTGTTTATGGAGTTTCAGACAAGCCAAATGCCCAGCCCTGAAAGAGGCACGTTCTGTATTATTTTTGTGACAGTGGCACTTAGCATAACCAGTCAGGATTGAGGTGCTGAACAAAGATAAAGATTTCTCTGTCCTTTACTTTGTTTCACTTTCAAGACTGACCCCTGCTAGAGCATCTTTCAGTCCTTAGTCCTTACTACAGCTGCCTTGTGAGGTCTACAACTATAAGTCAGTATGTTGTCCTAGCTGGAGTGGTCCATGTGCCTTGACCTGTGAGGAGTGGGAAATACACAATTTCTAATGTCTGCTAGAGTTTTATCAAAATAAACCATGAGAATTTTATAAAGATTTCCTTGTGATTTCGATTTTCCCATAAGCCACTTGACTGTGATTCATTAAGTTTATTTAGTTTTGTCTCTTTGTAAAATATAGGTCTACTGGTATCAGTCTCCAAACTTGCATTGTGCTCATTAGAACTGGATAGACTCGATCGATAGAACTGAAAAAAAAACCCCACCAAAAGAAAAGAAAACAAAACACCTTCGTTTGTCTAATGGGAGTAAGTAATATAAAAAGTGCATCTGCTTTTCTACTTTCTAGATTATTAAACTCTTTACTCCAGAATTAGAGAGAATCTTAAACATAGGAAGTAGTTTTGCTTATAATTTATGTAGTGAAGTGATTCTTAGTGTAGACAGCAACACTTGAAGTCACCAGGTGAAAAAATGCTCGGACCCTAACCCTGACATTATTAGGCAATGTACCCTCCCTCCTCATCCCATATCACACTTCTTTTCATCCCCAGAATTCCTTTCTTCACTCCTCACTATCAGAAAAATGATTTTTGATTCTGTTTTAATTTGCTGAAGCTTTTCAAGGATCTTTCCTATTTCTAGACTATGAAAAACCTGCCTTGATTCCTCCAATACTAGTATTTGATAAGCTCTTGTTGCAGGACACTTGTATTAGCAGAACATTAGAGATGAAACATCCACAGGATCGAGTAATGCAGTTTTCTAACTTTCTAATTAATTGCAAAACACGTGAGAAGGTTAATTATGGTTGCAAAGATTCTAAGTACCATTTCATGGAGAGTTCTTTTAATTTTAATTGCAAGAAATGATGTAAATAACCAAAATGTCATATTTGAAAAAAAAAAGGTTTCTCATGCTGCTTATAATACAGACATAAAATATTTCATGGCAGGTAAAATTGTAAGCTTCTGCAAGAATGTGAGGAATGAATAAATATTATCCTTCTAATGTATTTAGCTATCTTCTTTTATAGTAAAAGAAAAAAAATTTTTAAAATTTGTTTTTAAAATGCATATGCAGTGAAAAAACCCACCAAAACATTTAAAAATTCTTAGAACGTTACTTGTGATAAGTTGTAATAACTGTTATCACAGGTTTCAAAACTAATGACCTATTCCGTCTTTAAATGTTAGAGTGGATAGATGGATTTAGATTGATGGGTACAGTTTAAAACCCTAGGGCCTGTCTATAATAGAGCGAATTAACATCAGCAATTTGTACAGCTGAACTCGTGGTGAATGCTGTTTAGGTAAAAATGAACCAGGGCTGAACAAAGTTCATCCTTCATTCAAAGTGACCATTGCATATTGAACCAGGTTTTGACCAAGCCATGAGCCTGCATCTGCCTGTGTGCCCATGAGCTCTGCCCGTGAGGATACCATCTAAGACGTCTAATGTTAGCAGCAGGGCTATGCCTCTGCTTTTTTTGCAATTTGCTGAGTTCAGACAAATTCTTTTCACAAAACCAAGTACAAACAGCTGCCCAGCAGAGTGGAGTATTTCTGCTGAACCTCTTTCACTCCAATCTCTATATCCCAAAGATGAGATAAAAGTACTTGAAAGTTGTAGTGCAGCATGGCCTCTAAGAAGCAGTTCACATGCTGCACACAGTCATATGTACCTGCTGTAAACAAGCACAGACTTTGAAAAAGAGCAGAAAATAAAGCTTAATTATCTGCTTTCTGATGATTTACATGGTGGCTTTTGTAGGGCCCCTTTAATCAGGATGCGTATATTTTGTGTTTGTAGTGAATATCTGTTGAGCCATTGAGTTATTTCTCCATATTAAGCAGTTGCATTATTAACTTGGTTCACTGTTCGCATTAAATTTGAAGCATTAACCTTTGTAGCTTTTGGCAGGTTTTATTTTGATTGCTATATAGATGTATTTACAATCAGCCCCCATTTTTATAATAAAAAGGAGAAAAACAGAACTTTGGAAGCTATTCTGAATTGTTTCACCTTTCATTTCCTTATAAGCCTTCCCAAATGAGTATACCAGCATTATTTTCTAGAATAAATTTTGCTACTCTATCTTAGTTCTTCAAACAACGTAATTTCTTTTACACAGCAGCATAGAAGAGAGCACCAGAAAAACCTCTCAGCAGAATCTTGACTTTCATCCTACTTCCACTCTAAGTGTAGATCAGGAAGTCTGCTTCCTAGGGAGATCACTTGATTTTTTTTAGTGTCCAGCTGACCTGCTGGGCTCCATCAGCAGTACTGCTTAGTGCTAATAGGAATGAAACTTCAACATGAGGAGACAGCAGATTTTACCTCAGGTGATGCAGATGTCTTTCTTGGAGCCAATAAACCCAACCCTTCGCATGCCCTCAAAGCATTGTCAAAGCGTTTTTCAGGTCTGTTTTCGGCTGATGCATGCCTGTGATATTTTATATCAGGGATACTCAGTCCTTATATGTTCCACTGACCTCAGTTGTAATTTGCAGTTCTGCAACTGCAAAGTGGAAACTTTCCATAAGCACTAATTAAGATTGCATGTGTGAATTGTGAGACAGCCTGCATAACTTGCTGTCATTTGTGCATGTAAAAAGATTATGTGCATACAGTTCAGCCCATATGCTGAAAAAACAACTCTGTATTTTAATCAAATTCCCTAGTTAAATCAAATTTAAACTACTTGTTAATTTATCAGCTCTGAGGAGTCCTGACTCGGATCTGTATTAAACTCTTCTCTACCCTAAACATTGCCAGGATCTGGAGATCCAGCTTTCTTCAAAGGCAGTCAGGAAGTCCTGGAAAAAAGATGAACCTTAGTAAGGTTTGTATTCAAGTAGTCTATTCAAAGAAACTAATCCCCATCTCCAAACAATCTTCACCTAAATAGTGGTTTTGCATACATTTACTATAATGATATCTCCAGTGGGTTTTATTTCCGAAGGTTTCTGCAAGACATTCCCAAGAGAAAATAGTTTGCTGATTGCAACTAGCATGTTGCATGTTGAATTTATTTTATCCCCTTTTTCATACATTTAATTGAAAATTTTGACTTCAAGCCAAATGTGATTTAGAACATTTTTAGGTCTCGATCACTGAACAAACTGTTGTAGGAACTGCATCTTCATTGCACAGAGGATGAGTTGGCATTTCTAGGTCAGATTATTTAGTTCAGTGATTGTAACTATTGTGCAGTACAAGTGACAAGAAGGATTTTCACCTTTGTCCTTTAGGTAGAAGGCTTAGTTAGCCAGGAGATGCTATTGTACCAGCTATGAGGTTAGAATCACTGTGGACTTTGGATGCTTGGAAAAACTGTTATAGCCTTAAGATAAAAAGGCTCTTTAGTGCAAGAATTGATATTCAGTGTATTTTTAGTTGAGGCATTCATTGTTTCAGTCTCTAGTGAAACAACCTCAAAGCAACAATCACATTACCTAATCAAAATAGAATTTGAATCACTTTTTCTGATCTAGACAAAGCTATCAGGACAGCTGCATGTTATTCTGAGGACCAGATCTGAGTTTTTTTGTAGGTGCTTTTGATTGCTTCATAAATATGCCTAAGCTTGGGCTGCAGGCAGAAGAACTTCAGCTGATCAAATTTGCGTGTTTTCCTGTAGTTCAGGACTAACAGATTTCGGTCCTTCATAGGTGTTGAATTTTGCAGTTCTACAGAGGAATGCTTTTATAACATTGCCTGTATTAACTGAAAATGCTGTATTTCCCCATCATAGTTTGGAAAGCAATCTTCAAAACTGTGGAAAATGAGAGTTTAAATAGCTATGCAGTTACCTATGATGACCTGGACAATTTTTATTGACTTGTTTTAATCTTAAAGGAAAAAGTATCTCCTTTATATCCTTTTATAAATCCTACCTTGCTTACATATTCTGTTTGATTTCATGATATTGCTCTATTATTGATGCTTCTATATATAGGAAATTAACCATCCTCTGTCAGGGATATATACTGTGTGTCTCATACCTGGTGTGCAGTGGAGCATTACTGAGCCCTAGTGATCACTTACTCAAATTGGAGCACCTCATACTGTAGGAAGATTGGTAAATCAGGCTTCCTTTTTATAATAGGTCTGGGCTGAAAGTACTGTTTTTCAGCCTTTCAGTTTGTAAGACTGAATTTTCTGCAGAAACAGTACAGAGAAGTTGGGTTGGATACTTGTTCTTTGACATGGGACCTGTAAAAGTTGAAGGAAAACGTACTCCATGGGAGACAGCATCCACCATTTGGGAGCTGCTTGGGGGCAGCAAAAGTCCTTGACACTCTGAATAAACACTGAACATTGATAAGCACTCCAGTGCAGTGTGCAACACTTGTGCTCTGTCTGAAGCCGAGTAAGCGCTTTCAGAATCCTTACTTAGTCTACTAAAATTACCCACTTCAGTTATAATGTGTCCTTCAAAGGGCTTATGGAGAGACAATGTTCATGAGATGGTAGTTCTGTGGAGAAAGGTCATCCTCATACAATCAGAAAGTGTTTTATAGTAAACATAGGGGCCAAGTAATTGAACCTGTGCAACTTGAAAGGAGTGATAGATAGAGGAGTGTGACAGCATGTTAAAAATAAACAAACAAACAAACCCCACACTGTTTTCTAGTTCAAAGCTCAAAATCTATTTTTAGAATAAAATCTGCCCTCAGTGGTTAATTTGAAATAGAAAATAAAACGTTAAGGATGCCTTTTTTTCTTTTAAGGATCTTTCTCAGTTCATGCGTATCAGCATAATGTTGTATACAATGTAAATATGTTTAAGTATTTTAGGAACAAGAAGCAGGATCTTAAGTTCCAGAAGGAGCTGAAAGTGAAGTGGAACTTTTGGCTGCCCTTCAAGAGCTTCAAATCCACAAAATCTTAGATCAATGAGCTTAGCTCATCTAGAGATTTCTCAAAGAAAGTGTGTGTACGGATCTGTGGCCTAAGCATAGATGTTTTCTGCACTGTGCCTGTGAGAAATGGATCAAATACTAGATTTCATAATCTGCTTTCTTTGACTGCCTGGAACAGAAGACTGTTCGTAAAAAAATTGTTTTGCTTCTGTTTTCAAAATAAATTGGCTGCGATTCTGAGGAGTTTATTTAAATTGAGATCTTTTGGTAATGTCCTTGAACAGAAAGGAATATATAGCTTTTTTTCTTTGTTTGGATATTTTGGGGATACTTTCATTTGTAGCTAATGATTAGATTTTTTTCTTGCCTATTGAAATCTGTGGCTCACCCGCTTTGATTGTTACAGATGGGGAAAAGAGTCAGCTTCTCTTTTGAGTGCTCTTGGGATATTTCTTTACAATTCAGCATCTATCCAAAATTGTAATTTGGGGTGTGGGAAGTGATTTCTGAAGTGATAGGTGATACTTGTTTGTGAAGCCAAACAGATGAGAGAGTCCTTTTTACTGTCACATTGAGAACTCACCAAGAGCTGTTGCAAGGGCAGTATGACAGAAGCAACTCTGGCACTGTAAGTGCTGGTGATTGTGTCCAAATTTAGCTAGCTGCTTCCTGGAATGTGGATGCCCAGGACTAGGGTAATGGTTTGAATTGGCAGTGCCAGCTACTGGAAAGAGCACAAGAAAGTTAAAAAGAGTTATGAGGGAACAGAGGGAGTAAGAAGGCTACGGAGAGCAGCACATCAGTAGCTTTTTCTTGGAAGTATGATTCAGCCAATGAAATTTATTAGTAAATGATCTGGAAAAAAGTGGCAGATGACCCACGTTCTGTTTGTAGTGATTTGACTCCTGAACGTATAAATATGTGTGACTTGTTTTGACATGTGAATGGGAATTAGTCTGAAGTCATAACTAGCTATAGAATTTGTTGGGAATTGGATGTGCGGAAGCTGAGGTGTGTGTGGCTGTTCCCTTCTCCCTCCCGTAGACCACTAGAATCAGTGTTTAGCTGCTTTGCTCGTTCCCCACGAAGAGCTGACCTTGTTCTGGCTGGCCTTGTACTTTCTCATTTCTTTGTCTGTCTTAAAGCCAGCAGGCTCTCACTATGGAAATTCACAGCTAGGACCCTTTCAGCAGATGTCTTACATGACTTCAGCAGCTCTTTTCCACTGCCCTTCTGTGGCATCATTAGACTTTTACCCTCACATTACAAAGTGAAAGCTGGGTTAGTCAACTTTCTTGCAATGTGTAGCATTTTGAAGGCTATTTATAGTTGGACTTCGGAGCATATGGAGTGAGCATAGCCAGAATATTTATGACCTTCAGATCACTGCCCTTTCTTCACTCAACCCCCAGATTTACGTAAAACATTGTAGCCTTTATTTTTGAATCAAGATCTGTCCTGGTCCATGCTGTGATTATACAAGGTTTTCTCCTGGAAACTGCAGAAGAGTTAGGCTGCTTTTGGTAGTGTAACTTCATAGAAGTTTTCACACAGTTTATAACAAGATTAAAACTGCGAGAAGGGCACTGTTCGTTCAGTGTGTAAGGGAAACTGAAGCTAGGCTTGGTAGATGGTGTCACCTGAAAGACACACTGGGAAGTCAAATAATAGTATTGTCAAGGGGATGCAGCAAACGATGTTTCTATCTCTACCAGCTTTGGTGAGAGCATTTGACAGTATGTACTTGCTACACTTCCTTATCGCAAGACAATTCTTGCTGCTTTTGCAAAAATCAGGCTCAGTTTGCACCAAACCGGGTGCCGAGACCTCTTCTAGAACACTCTGCCTGTGCCACTGAGTAAGCAGAATTTTTCATGGCTGTTCAGCCTCCGAGAAAGGCTGGGAAACTTACCCTGTAATGTCACAGGGAAAACAGTGGTCTCAGCAAACCTTTCTACCTTTTATAGCTCAGATTTTAAACCTATGCTTTCTGACAATTTGTGCCATTCTGAAAGACCTCAGACCTATGTTTGAACACTCAGGGTTCAAAATCTCCGTCAAGAGCTTTTTAAATGTTCTACTTGCAGAAGTGGCAAGACTTTGAGATCTTTGTACAAATACAAAGCTGGGACAATTGTGTTTAAGCCTGTGTTTCATTTAAAATAAATTTTTTTTGCAAGATCTGTTAAAATTAGCAATAATTGTGACAAAGCTCTGTGTGACAGACTGAGTATTTGCACTCTTCTGGGAAAAAAATCTTTGTAAATAGACACGAAACCTAACTGTATTGTATTGTAGTGGTTATGTTTTTTTTTGATGAGCATATGATTTTGATGGGCATTTTGAAGGTCTCATCCAGCATTCACTAGGAGGCATCTGGGTGGAGGAATGATCTATATTCAGGGCTTCTTAAGAGATCTTGTTTCTCCTGTGCAGGGACACTTTCTTGAAAGTATTTTTTAAAGATTGCTCGTCCTAGGTAGACGCTAGATTTCTTTGACTGAGATTCCCAGTGAAAGTTACAAGTGAAAAAAACCGCTTACTACTACCATAATTTTCATACTTTTGGAATTGTCATTATTCTGGTAATGAACTGAATAAAACCTTTTTCATCCAAAGTCAGAAATCAGTGTGGGCTTTTTGAGATAACAGGTGTGGTGACTAAGCTGGCCTTTGGTACTGGCGGTTACTTTGGTTCAGCTTCAGTTTATGTGATCATTCTGGAATGGAAGGCTGTTTGCGTAAAATTGTCAAAAGGGCATTAAGGAAGGACTTCTTCATTTCCCTGGTTAGTTCCTTGCCATCTGTCTGCAGTGTCGTGACCATCTCTAGTTAATTATTCCTTCAGGCTCACAACAGATCCTGTACCTTCCAAGATGATGCCCTGTGGAGGTTATGGTTTTCTTCAGGCACTCGACAGAGCATGTTCTTTTAGCTGGGGATCTCACTCAGACTCCAGTAATTGAAAATCATGTCATGACTCCTAGGTATTTGTCTCATATGCTTAGCAATGTGGGTTTTAGGGAATACATTACAATGTGCTTCCAGGATCAATTAGGGTTTTTTTAGTGCTTATCATGACAGATTTGGTGTTATGTTTAAAGGTGATGCTATTGATTTTTGTTTACCATATCTTGCATCTCAACTACCTGAGAAACTACTAAGACAACAAGCACAATAGATTGCAAACTTTCAGTCCAAATAAGGTGATAGATACTGTGACCTACACTTTCTTCACATAACAAAGCTAGAGAACAAGAATATTAATTACAAAGATGGAATCCTTAGTGGTCCATTGGGAAGAGTCCTGTAATATTGAGATCAGCATGAATATGATAGGCAAGTGGCATATGTAATTCATAATGTTTGGAGGGATCAGGTTTTGTAGTCAACTGTCTTCCATACAGGACTGATCAGCCAGGGATCAGGAAATTTGCCAAGTGCTCTAGGTTGGACAGAGTGCTGAAAGAGAAAGAAAGAACTCCCAAAGTCCATGGAGGAAGGAGGTGAAAGGAGAGGACAATCAGGCCATGTCTTGGAGGGAGGTGGAAGTTCTTTGCATGATATGTGGTTGAGCTGTAGAGCTGTTTGCTGCAGGATGTTGTGGACTCTTTAAAAGTTTACATGGCTTCAGAAATGGTCACTTTCTTGAAGAAAACTCCACCAAGTTATTAAAAACAACCATGCCCTCTTTGCCTGACAAATTAACCGAGATGCAAATTGCTAGAGATTTGGAGCATATTCTGGGAAAATTATCCCTGTATGTTTACCATGTTTAAAGATCTGTGTAAACTTCTTACAAAGCTCCTGCTGATGATGCTTAGAAAGTATTTACTGGAAGAGATGTGCTTTCAGTCTGACCCTGCACAATTTGTCTCATGAGCAGGCAGACTAGGTTTCAAGAATGAGAAACCTGTGAAGGCCTTCTGGTAAGGGAAAGTACTCATATCAGCTTTCTGTGGATTTAAGGTCAAGTAAAAGTCTTCAGAAAAGATGTGAATTATGAATGATGCATTTTCTTGACAAGAGAGAGTGGGAAAACACCTTTAGCTTTTTACCTGCTAAGGATGACTCCTGATATGATTACAGGTTACTTGGACCAAGTTCACTCCCCATAACATCTCAGTCCAAGATTTGGCTGTATAGGAACCGTCTCTTTGGAGGACCTTTGAGCTTGCTACTTGGGAGATTTTTTTCCTTCCTAATTTATTTTGTTTCTCTCAGTAAGTGTGAATGTGAGGAATGATGTGGAGGCCTCATGGATAAAAAAGTCTTATAACTCTTTGTTGATGCTTCAGTTGTTGATTTTCTTTAGTAATAGAGCTAATTTTGAGTTATTTTAAAAGAACCATGCCAGGCATTTCTATTTAATGATGGATTTTACACACAATTTAAGATGCCCATTTAAAATTACAAATCCTTTTTGTTTCTTCACTCTAAATGTCATTCACATTATTTACAATTTCTTCAAGACTTCACATTAATCTATTTTTTCAGGGTTCCATAACTGAGAACAAAACAAACTGAAACCAGAAAGTACCAGTGACAGTGGTGGAATATACCTTCCACTCTAGACAGAGGTCCCAACTGAGAAATATGAGACAGAAGCTGATTTTTTTAACAGAATGTTTAGGTTAATAAAAAGTTATTAGTCTCAAAAAAGGTCTCACAAGCTTATGCTCAAGTTTCTGTCTTAGTCAATCAAAAGGGGATGGAAAAAACATTTCAAAATATTTGCTTTCAGTGAGTGGGGTTTTAAAGTCTGGATTAAATTTTAAGCATTTTTCTTTTGAGATGCTCTTTTTAAGAGTTGCATATGGTTTGTCTAAATACAGATCTAAGAGTTCATTATATCTAACGCGACTCAAAAGTAAGAGTCTTTAAATGTATGCTTCAGATGTTTATTGCTGTCTGTGGGATTTAGCCATGCCGCTGTTATGGAAATCTTCCAATGGACTTTGGGAATCAATACTGTAAGAGTGACCAGAGCATGCAGGTGTACCTACATGCATTTCTTATTTATGCATACCATGACAATATTATTGGAATAGAGCGACTGTTTCCCATTTCAACCTGACAACTGTGAGTTCCCTTCAGAGCTACATTAGGCTGAGATTTTTCTCCAGTCTTTTACCATTTTCTGTCATGGTTTCGGTTTGTCAAACATAAATTTACCAGTGAGGTTCCTCTGTATATGTCATCACAAGAGCACTACTTACATCTGACATTTTGCTAATCTTTTATGAGTCATTACACTTGTTTTGACTTTCTCTCTCTATAATCATTGCAGAAGAGAAAAATACCGATAAGTATAATGTTTGCCTCACCTCTTCTAAAGCCTTTACACCCAGTCCTTCAAAGCGGGAATGATGGAAAAGATCAGTGAACAACAGTACGCAATAATGCAGCACTGACATTTGGAGATTGTAATTTACACAGCATAACCTTTTTATTTTACATACCCTGAAATATATTTTCACCTGATTTACACGTTCAGTGATGTGAGGAGGGGCTGAAATGTGAAATGTGATACAATCTGAGAAACAGATTTGTTTGAGGAAAGGAAGGGATCTTTTAAAACATGAAAATGTTCTTAGTTTTTGAGGCAAACATCCATGTATTTATTTTCAGGAGTACACAGAATATTCTAATGTTATAGAAATGAAATTACTTGATTTTTACTTTGAAACAACATTTTTCTTTTGAAGTGTCCTTCATTCTACAATAATTGAGTAATGTGACACCAAAGCTATCAAAAAATGCTGTTTTGGCTCAAATGAAACGTACGCGTTTAAACAGTTTTTGTAGTTCTTTTTTGTTTGCTGAACAGAAAACTTTTTTGGTTTATTTTAATTTTTTTGGCCTCTTTATCACCTCAGCTACAAGCTTCAGTGTTTGTACAGATCGACTGAAGGATGCTGTTCGATACATTATGTGGGGCCTGGCCATTTTGTCTTATTTTATGTAAATACAGTAGGATTATTTCACCATATATGTGAAAATCACATATCATTCTGGTTTTTGTACTTGTAGGTGGTGATACAGTTGCTTGGGAACTAGCTTATATATCCTGGTTCTGTAGTTCTAAATAAGTTCTCTAATTCTAATTACAAGCAATCTCTTTTGACATCTGCTACTTTATTTCTGGAGGAGGAGGGGTCAGAAGTGTCTCTTCCTTCCCAAAAAACTGTTCAGCAGGGTGAAAGAGAGAGGTTTGAGGGAACTTCTCTCGCTCTTCCTCTTTCATTCAGTCTGCAGATGGCCTTGTAATATGTAATACCTTGCAATGCACAATACAGCCTTCCCATCAATGTCCTGTTCAACAGTTACTAAAAATAAATATGTCATGGCACTGTACCATGTTGCACACCTATGACTAGTTAGTTAATCATCTTACCTCCTAAATTCTTCATAGTTTCTCATATGGTAAGTATGATGTGAATTATTCAACCCTGCTATACAGTTTTCTGTTAAAAATACCAGGAATTCAAGTAAACCCAGGTTACCCAGATTATTATCCGTGTGTCCTGAGGGAACTGGCAGAGGGAGTGGCTAAGCCACTGTCCACCATATTTGAGAAGTCATGACAGTCTGGTGAAGTTCCCACTGACTGAAAATGGGGAAATGTAACCCCCATTTTTAATAAAAGAAAAAAAAGAAAACCCTGAGAACTGCAGACCAGTCAGCCTTACCTTGGTGGTTAGCAAGATTGTGGAGCAAATCCTCCTGGAAACTGTGTGAGGGCACGTGAAAAATGAGGTGTTTGGTGACAGCCAGCATGACTTTGCTTTGGGCAAATTGTGCCTGACAGATTTGGTGACCTTCTGCTATTGCACAATACTATTGGTGGATAAGGGAAGAGTGATTGATGTCATCTAACTGGACTTGTGCAAAGTGCTTGACACTGACCCACATGATGACATCCTTGTCTCTGAACTGGAGAGACATGGATTTGATGAATGGACCACTAGATGGATTAGGAATTAGCTGGATGGTCACACTCAAAGAGGTGCGGTCAGTGGCTCAGTGTCCAAGTTGAAATCAGTGATGTGTGGCATTCCTTAGAGGTCGTTACTGGGACTGATGCCATTTAACATCTTTATTGGTGAAATGGACATGACTTGAGTGTGCCCTTAGCAAGTTTACCAATGACACTAAGCTGTGTGGTGTGGTTGACTCACAGGAAGGAAGAAATGCCATCCAGAGGGATCTTGACATGTTTAAGAAGTAGACCCATGTGAATCTCATGAATTTCAACTAGGCCAGTGCAAGATCCTGCAGCTGGGCTGGGGCAATCCCAAGCACAAATACAAGCTGGGCGGAGAATGAATTGAGAGCAGAGCTGGGAAGAAGGACTTGGGGATGCTGGTTGACAGGAAGCTCATGACCCAGCAATGTGTGCCTGCAGCCCAGAAAGCCAACCGTATCCTGGGCTTCATCAAGTAAGTGTGACCAGAGGTGAAAGGAAATGATTCTCCCCCTGTCATGAGACCTCACCTGGAGTACTGCATCCAGCTCTGAGGCCCCCAATATAAGAAGAACGTAGACCTACTTGAGCAAGTCCAGAGATGATCTTTAAGGTCCCTTCCAACCCAAACTTTTCTATGATTCTGAGTTCTGCAAATCTTATGAACAATACTTTTACACAGTAATATTTTTATCTATGATCAAGAATAGACCCTATGGGATTCCACTAGAAACAGCACTACTGGAGAAAAATTTCTTTTTTCAGATCTCTCATTTAATCAGTTTTTAATCCACTTAAAATGTCCTGAATTGATTTTTTTTGTAGTGCATTTTCATCAATATGTCCAACAGTGCTGCGTCAAAGGCCTCATAGATGTCCAACTGTGGTATATCAACTGAATTTGAAAAAATCCAGCTTCTGAGGATATATTTCTAATCTATAACAAATTTTATTTGGAGTTATTTAATGAGATTGAATCTAATAAAATCTACTTTCTGACTGAGGGCTTGATAAAGTATCTCTAAATCACTTCCAAACAAATATACTTCACCAGGGCAGCTTGTGACCCCTGTAGCTGTATTTTGTACAGATGTAGTAGAGAGACTACAGACCTTTTAGTTTTCTACATGAGTTGCTTCAGCCTAACTCGCTCCACCTTAATATGAAATAGCAACATGTACTGAAAAACTGTTGTTTTTGGTGAGTGGCATGCTAATTTTAAATGTGGTTGTAGGCGGGAGTATGCAATATGATGTGCGTCGGCTAACCTGTATGGCATCTCCTCTGCCTCTTTTAACAAGAGGCTCCCCTAAGATTGCTTTGAGCCTGGAAGATTTTATGGCAGACTCTTAAATTTTCTAGTTTTATTGACATTCCTTGGCTTTAAGTTGAGCTACCGCTAATTATGGGTTGCTCTTCTTGTATTCTGTTTACAGAGAAAATGATTGGGGAACACTTATAAATTACGCTTATTTTATAATGCTAAGAGCTTCCTGTACAATTATTTTCAAACATGCACAAGAGTGTGTTTGTGAACAGATTTAGAAGAGGCTTCCGCTCAGATACTTATATTTATTAAATGACAGAATGAGATGCATCTGTAGAGCGGGGAAAAAGCAGATATATTCCTCTGCAAATTATTCGAACTGACGGAAGAATCACTGAAGAAACAAAACCTGTCACATCTTATGTGAATTTAGAGTGATATCTGTCTGGCCCATCTGCACCCATATCTGTGTTAAACGATTCGTAATACTTATGGGCATTCTGTTTTTAACTGATCTGTCTTCAAAGCTTTCTGGTTCCTTGTTCTCTAAACTTGAGAAATTCTCTGAATTTTCTTGACGTAATCCTAGACATTTTGAAGAGTATAAGGCTGTTGATTACAGAGGCTGTATTCAGCTGCTCCTTCATACCGAACATTCAGATGTTCCTTCATACCGAGGCACTACCACCAAAACCTGAAGAAATATGTTTGTAGTTCAGTAAAATAGATAAACTATCTGCGGATTAATATTTTTCAATGACAGTTTCGATATTGTTGTGTCAGCATTGCTATTCTAGCATAAAAGGTAATCTAATCCTTCCTGAAACTTCTGACATATCAATAAAAGCAAACCAAGAGAAAGGAAAAATTACTTACTTGTCAGAAGGCTCTCAATATCTTATAAGTTCTGTTTAATTTATGGGACAGTTTATGAATAAAGATAATATGCATCTGTATGGACCAGTCATACAGTTTTCAAATAAAAAAAGCCTGTACAAGTTGTTTAAATAGATCTGCGTAGTTTACGTTCTGTCACTAACACAACTTGATCATATCTTTCCACAGGGGCACAATGGCCGTTAGAAACTCTTAATGTCTAAAGTTGCATTTGATTATTTAAGGTATGTGGTTAAGATTATTATTCTTATCTGACAGGTTGTTTTTTCACTTTACTCTCTTCTTAATTTTTCTGGTTTAGAATGTGGATTTGCTACATAATCTCCTGTTTCAACAAGAGTGTGGAAAGCAATTAAGAATACTTTTGTAATGGTTTGGCTCACAAAAGCCTTCCCCTGAGATAATTTCAACATGCTGAAAGCAAACTCTGATTCTTGGCAGTGGAAAGAATTGAACCTTTTATAAAGCAAGCTCCCAGTAAGCACAATTAAGTTATTCGACCAAGCGAAGGTTGAATTTAGCCTCTCAAATAAACAGCTCTGCCAGCTGCATCAGGACTGCACTGGTCCCAAATTCCCACTTCTTTGATCTGGCATGGCAAATTCATGAAGAGGGAAAGGCGAGATTCTGCATTTATTTTATAGTTTGTCAGATGGAGTGTATCTCCACGGTTCCCTGTAATGTCAGGGGGACTTGTGCAGAGATCGTGGGGAGAAGAAAGCATTTGTTCCTAAGTTTATTTGTATGTGTTGTCACCTGGCCCCTGTTCTTCTTACCAGGCAGTCCTTCTTCCTGCCTTTTGCTTTGTATTCTCCACCTTTCCCTCCTTTCTTCTGTGCTGTGACTCCCACTTTACATCCTTTGGTGTTGTTTCTGCACCCTGTTGTTGGATTAACTTGTGTGAAAGTATTACAGGCTCTGTCTGTGTAACACTTAAGAGGCAGCAGCAAGCAATGAGATAGTACCTATCACTGAGCCATGGTTTCAGGCTGTGTGGAGACTCAGGAAGCCCTAGCTGACATGGTATACTTGGTTCTGCTGGCTCCTAGCTGTTTCTTATATGGTCAGGGGAACAGGAACCTGTGTGACGATGTCCCTCAATGTACCCTGAAGCACCAAAAGCAGGCAGAGGAGGATGCACTGCTGTGTTGACCTGTCCTGTACCATATTTTACCACCTCTAACAATAGTGTAGTCAGTCATATGATATTCATAGAAAAAGAATAGCTATGAATGAAATAAGCAGTTTGTGTCTTTAGTATTTCTCCTAATGCTAAATTCTCCCTCGATAATTCTGTTTAACAATGTAGTATTATATCCAAATATGTAGAAGAACTTAGCAACGCTGAGGCCTATAAGGCTGCAAACGCTGCACCAGGAACAGGCTGCCCAGGAAAGTGGTGGAATCACCATCCCTGGAAGCGTTCAAAAACTGTGTAGATGAGGCCTTCAGTGACATGATTTAGTGGTGGTCTTGGCAGTCCTGGGATAATAGTTGAACTTGATGATCTTAAAGGTCTTTTCCAACGTGGGTGATTCTATGATTCCTTGGTTCCTTTCCTCCTCCATAAGCAGCACTCATCTTGGACAAAGAAACTCCATTTTAAGTTAGAGACTTTTCAGCTAAACTAGGAGAAGGAGAGACAGAAGTTAGCTAAGAAAATGAAGAAACCAAATCTTTATTCTTAAATGCAATTTTAATAGAATTCAGTTAATTTTCTTGTTTTGCAGTTTTGTTCTATGTCTGTTTCCCAGTAAACATGCTCAGTTTTCTTTGGCACTATGTAATAGTAAAGCTAGGTCTGAGTGAACTGGCATGAAACAAAGATTTTCACAGAGAAGGATATGGCAGATCTAAGCTTCTATATACTAGGACACCTTTATACATATCCTGTTCCTAAAACGCTCTTTGAGAGGAGCAAAAATTCAGCAGAATTCACCTCTATAAAAGTGACACAGAACCACTATGGGACAGTGCGTCAGTGCAGCAGAGGAAAAATTGTCATCAAGGACTTTAGAAATCCAAAAATCGTTACTATGGTTAAAGAATTTATTACTATTCCTTTGTTCCAGGCATATATCTTGGTCCTCCTACGGTTTCTCTACAGTCAGTAAGGGCCATAGGGCACATCCAAAAGGCAGTTCAATGCACCAGCATCAGGTGCTTTGAGCCATCCTGCAGATGATCTGTACTTTATCCTCATCAGTCTTTAGAAAGAAGTCTTTTCATTGAAGGGAGCTGCTTAGAATGTCTTAAGTTTTGAAGAGAACTTTCTGTGTCAGCTTTGTGCCTAGTGATTTCATCTCTCTCTCTAAGGGAATGCCCCTCATTTGTCTTTTGCACATGTAAGAGGAAACTTGAACCAAAATAGTCAAACTTCTGCAGAGCAACAGGGGGTTGGAACTTGATGATCTTAAGGTCCTTTCTAACGTTAAATATTCTGTGATTCTGTAATTCTATAACTGTCAATGGAGTCTTTTTCAGTAATTCTGTTTAAAAAACAACCTGAAGAAACTTTGTCTCTTTTGAGCTTTGTGGTTAAGGTTTAAAAATACATCCAATTAAAACTTCTCCCTTTGTATCATTGTAAGATGCACCAAGTTGCACGCAGAAGGTAGAAGTTAAGGTGGCAGCTGCGTATTTCAGATCTTTCCTGTTAAACTTGTTATTACACCGTGCCTCTGGTTTGGTTTTTGTTGTGGTGGGTTTTTTTTGCACTTGATACGTAGATAAAGAAATGCAAGGATAAAAATCCTGGATTTAAAAAAAAAATGTGAAAAGCAGAAGTTTGCCACATAGAGACATCTGTAAGTTTTATTTCAAGTATTCAGCAACTGTTTTGTGGAAGATGAAACAGGTGACCCTGCTTGAGCAGTTTGGACTAGATGACCTCTGGTCCCTTCCAGCCTCAATCATTCTGTGATTCTGCATTGCAGTAGCAGGTTATCTTCTTCTGATGGGACATGGACATTCATATTTATTTGCCTTAACAGAGACACTAGTGGTATTTCCATTTGATTTCTGCATCCCATAAAAAGATGCTGACCTCATCCCCTGTTCATCTTCACGGCAGTGTGTTTCTTGCACTTTGAATTTCTGAAATGACTGTTACGAAGATGCTTCAAGGGCACATGGTAGAACTGGGAAAGAAATTGCATCCTTTTTCACTAAGGACAAGGATTAGGTGAGAGTTTCAGGGAAGAGAGAACTGAGGTGAAAGAGCCCTCAGATCCTATGATGAGATTAGTAGACCTCACCAGAAAATTAAGGACTTAGCAAAATATTATGAACAATCATGCTTTCATAGGGGACCTCTCAATGGAAGCATCAGCCTGTGTACTTAATCTGAAGAGTCAACAGCTCACATCTATTCATCACCTGTCCAGGAACATAAAAGCATGTCACACTTAAACAGTGTACAGACATGAGAGAAATGGAAAAAGATGATTTTTGAACTGTATTTTCAGAATACATATGGTCCACATAAAAGTACTGCAAATTGGATTAGGTATGTACTTAAACATTTTGTGTCCAAGCATCATTTTATTCCAGGTGTTTGTCATGGGGATAAATATTACACAGAGAGGTCTATTGGCTTAGAAAGAAGGAAGGAAAGGTAACAGAGCAAATATGCTGTAATGCTGAGTTGAATGCTGTAATTTTTACCTGGTTGAATTTATTTCTAGGTTGTTGTTATGATAGTGATTGTGGTGGCATAATAGCTGTTTAAAACTCAAAATATTCCAGATAGTGGGAAGAAAATTTGCAGTTTCCAGAATGAGTGAAAAATTATTTTCCAGGAATTAGTGACGATTGCCATAAATCTTACTGTAGTTTATGTAGAAGTAGTTTCTTAATTGCTTGTATAAGATGTGCAGTGGGGCATATAATTCTAACATACATTCCAAGGATTCTTGAAAATTGTTGGTGACTAATAAATGTAATAATAAGGAAAAGCCCAAGATGATTAATGAAGGAAAATCTGTGGCAAATAATCTTTATGAACATAACAAAAAAAAAAAAAAAGGGTAATTTTAGTCTAATCTTGGAACAGAACAGATGCGCACGTTGGTAGTGCAAATGTTTATGCGTGTTCTTCCTTTCCTTTTCTTTGAGAAAATAACAAAAGAGTTGGTTGAAAAGGGCATCAGTTTCTTTGTAGTGAGTGAGTCCTTAATCTGTGGAATATCCAGATGTTTTTGGGGGTTATCGTTACTGTGCAGCTGGAAGGGAAGTAATCCATTATCTGCATGACTGTTTTCAAAATAGTGACAATACTTCATTAGGAATGTTAGACAATGCATAAAATGCCAAAAAGGAAGTATTGGCAGTGTATCCTTATTTGTATTTATTAGGATTAATTTTAACATGCTAATTTCAACACTCTGCTTTCCAAGTAATGGAAGTTACTTCTATCTAGTTATTTAACCAGTTTTTAGGCTGCTACCTGCAGGAAGATATGAGACAGATATATTATCACTTAGTCTTAGGAGCATAGGATCACAGGGTAATTCAGGTGAAGGGGCCTCAGAAGTCCACTCCTGCTCAAACCAGGGTGAGGTCTCAAGTCAAACTGAGTTGTGCAGAGCTTTGTCTAGTCTTGTCTTGAAAACATCCAAGAGGGTAGACTGCACAACCTCTCTGGGCAATCCACTCCACTGTCTGACTGCCCTCAGGGTGAATTTTTTCCTTAAATCCATTCTGAACCTCTCGTTTCTGCTTATTCCTGTTGTCTCTTGTTCTCACGCCATGAAGATCTTGTCTCCGTCTTCTTGTTAGCCTCCCTGTAGGCATTGGCAGGCTGGTGTTAGGTTACCCCCAAAGCTTTTCTGTGCTGGTCATGCTTCCTCTCCTTGTAGTGCGAGAGTTCCAGCCCCAACCATCTTGGGGGTCTTCTGCTGAGCTCCCTCCAGTTTTGTCCATGTCTTTCTTGTATTGGACGCAGTTGGATGAGATCTGGTAGGTGCTGAATGGAGGATTAAGAGAGAATGATCACTTCCCTTGATCTGCTGGCTGTGCCCCTGCTAGTACAGCCCAGGAAGCTGCTGGCTGTCCCTCCTGCAAGGGCACAGAGCTGGTCCATGCTTAGCTGCCCACAGGGGTGTTTCTGCATAGCAGCCTGTCCGTCCCCATCCATCCTTTTAGCTTTTCTCCTTGCTGAATTTCCCAAAGTTCTTTTCAGCCCGTTTCTTCAGCCTGCTTGGGGTCTGTCTGAAAGACAGCTCTGCCTTCCAGCGTATCAGCTGGCCTCTCACTAGTAGGTGTCATCTGCAAGCTATATGTCTCCTCCAGGGCAGTGATAAACAAATTAAACAGGATAGGTTCTAGACTGGACCCCTGCAGTACTGCATTTCTCACTGCCCAGGATCTCGGACCCCACTATTGCATGGTCAGTACAGCCACGGCTGCCACCCACTATTACATCCCCAGCTGGATCTCCCTTGTCACTGAATAGCAGATGCTGGAAAGCATCGTCCTGCTTGGCCCACCCAGTACCAGTATCAATGCATTCTCCCTGACACCTTCAGAAATCTTGACCACTCATATCCTGCCAAGGTGCCATTTCAACAGGTGTCAGGGAATCTTGAAATCTGTATAACGAAATCTTTTCAGCCACTTCTTTCAATCTACTAAACCAGTTCAGAATGTCATTTGTCAGTTTTTAGGACAAGAAAATGTTAAGGCATGTCCCTTCCAGGAAATTATCTCTATAATTCTGTAATAAATCTTCAGAGGTACAGAGATACGAATGTTTTCCTGTTCAGTATTTGCTTTTGTATGTTAGGTTGTGATTGGCCACTTGCAATTTTTGTCTTTAAGCATTACAAAGGTGGGAATGATGGAAAGCTACTTTCCATGATTGAATGCTACTTCTAGTACTTCTAGAAGAAGTTTTTTATGATATGATTATAACATTTATGACAGTCTGATGTTGTATGCACTGAAGTTTATGTCATAAGGTATTCATTTAAGTGCAGGTAACAGCAAAGAATCGATGACAAATCATTTGTCTGTAAACATAACTTTTTTCTGAAAATAAAAAATGAAAAATAATTTCATTCGGTGGTATAGATTAGCTCTGAGGCCTGGCCTTACATTTTGATTTCATTGAATGAAATTATGTTAGCCAGTCATCATTACTGACAGGTTGAAACTTGGAAGAGACCTGGGTATGGATTATTGACATGAGGAACAGAGTGCCGCTGGGCTGAGCAGAGCAAATATGCTGCTTCTGGAATCTTGTGTCACCAGGTATTCTGTCTTCAGATCCTAATTGTCTCAATTAAACCTTGGGGAATAAAGCATGTCAATTCCTGCTTCAAATTTAGCAGTGAAACTAATGTTTTCCCTATGTAGACAGACTTGAATAAATTGCGAATACCAACCAAATATTGATTCTGTTAAGGCTGAGTTTCAAATTAATTTTAGTTGTCCATGTAAAGAGCTTTATGAATAGATTTAAAAACCAAAGTGTATTAGAGCTGGTAACTAACATCTAAAATAATAAATTGAAACTCATGATAATGTAATTGTGTATTTGAGGGTAGGAGAAGTATGCATTAGAGAGATGCCAATATGGCATTTCTGTTCAGAATCTCTTAAAACATAATATTATCCATAATATTTTATTCATGAGAGGTTGGCACCATATTCCCTTGTTAACGTGTTACCTCTTAATAGCCTTCTAAGCCATTGTTGAATTCACTGCTGTTGCTAATTTGCCATTTTTAATAGGAAGTTGTTATTGCTGGCTAAAAAATGTTTCATGTTTGGAAATTTGCTTCTTTTGCTGATCTTTTCATTAAGTGAAGTGGCTGCTTAAAGGAGGTTCTGAAGAACATCAGTTTTTCCACAGGGTGATAGTTACATGATAGTCTTGTTGAGTTAGATAATTAAGGGGGTTTGAGTGTGAGAAAGTCAAGCATTTAAATAGTTTTCAGGATTCTTGGATGAATATGCATATTGCAGAAAAGCAACAGCTCCAGTGGAGGTTTGAAGAAGACTTCTAGACCATCATGTTTTGTAAAAGCAATTTATTGATTTTATAAGAATATATTTAAAGCAATAGAGATTTTCTAGACTCTCCCATTTCACTATAAGCAGAACTTTGTATCTTGCCACAAATAGATCTCTTTGTAAGGATGCTTGTTTAATGTTTTCTTTTTCCTGACTATAGGGGTGTTTCAGCTTTTTGGCAATGCTAGTTCTTTTTCAGAGAGAAAAATTCAAGAGGCCAAGCTGATAACAAGCCAGACCTGTACATGATAACAAGCCAGACCTGTACATGGCACTGCTTTATGTGCTCAATTGTTCCTACAGCTTGAGTATTGACTTAATTCGTCCTTTACAAATATGCGCTCTGTGTTAATATGTTGTTTACAATGTACTAATGTTTCCACAAAGCCCACTGAAGTAGAGCAAATTGTCCCCTTTCATTAGTACAGGATTCTAACTTTGAATAATTTTATTTCATGTCAAATAGCTTTTTAGCTCTGCATCATCAGTGTAACTGGTATTTATTGTTTTGTAGAACAAGTTGTTTCTGTTTCTCATTTGTTGTCTTTGTGCCTTGCTGACTCACTCTAGCTTTTGTTCTGTGGTCTCAAACCATTCACACTCTCCTAAAGGGATTGCAGCTAAATGTAACTATTTGCCTTTATGTTAAATTTTCATTTTTTTTAGATATCATGGGTAAGTGGAGTCATGCAGAGAGGTCAGTTCAGGATACTACCTGCATACAATTTCTGTCTTTATGTAGAGAGGAGTAAGCACTTCATATTATTACATGGCATACAGAAGTTGTGGGCACACTGTTGTTCCACATGTGTGGCCAGCGCACTCGTAACAGGTATGCTGCACTTTGCGATGACTTCCAGTCTGGTTCTGTATCTTTGCTCCTTAGGTGATGGTTTATGGCCTCAATATATTAATATCATTTCCAGGGCTCATCTACTCTACATGGAGTGATTCATATGCTTAAAGCTAAAAATATGCTTAGATGATATGAAGAGTTATGAGTGTGTTCAGGTACTGGGCAGAGATGTATGTATTCGGGCAGCTTGAGGAGATGCTTTCTGACAGCCCGGCTCTTGCTGTTGTGTACCCGATAGTCCTGTGAGAAAATACGTGATGGAGATTCTAAGTGTAATGAATATATTTTACCACTAGATGGTATTGTTATATGTGATTAAGTGTTTGCTTTGTGCTAGGGGATGCTGAAAGGAAGAGGATCTTTAATGGCTGTTAGTCATGTGGGAAGGTGCCAATAGCTGCTTCTGAGCAAAGTGCAGATGGCCCTGGGAATAAGGCTTAGCAGTTAATTGAACCATAACTTACAGTTTTTTTCCCTGTGACTTTGAGGCTTGATTGAATAGTGCAAGTCTTTGCCAGTGAGGAACTTCAGTTGTGTACACTGACAAAACGCTGGAAAGTGGGGAAGGTCTTCAATTGCTATAATTCATTCAATTGCTAACAAGCGATAGGGCAAGAGATAACAGCCTCAGGCTGTGCCAGGGGAGGTTTAGATTGCATATTAGGAAAATTTTCTTTGCAGAGGGGGTGCTCAGTTATTTGAGCAGGCTTCCCAGGTGAGTGGTGGAATCAGCATCCCTGAAAGTGTTCAGAACCTGTGTAAATGAGTCCCTCAGTGACGTGGTTTAGTGGTGATCTTGGCAGTCCTGGGGGTAATGGTTGGACTTGGTGATCTTAAAGATCTTGTCCAACCTAGTTGATTCTATGATTGATTTCCATGATATTTTACATATTGTCATCCATTGAGGATTTGATTTTCATTAAACAAACATCTGCTTGACAAAGAATATTTTTTTCAGGGAAGATGTGAGAAGGCAAGATTCCTATATGAACAGGAACATGAGAAGATGTGACTTAACCTGTGCGAGGCAGTGATACTCGTGTGCTTCTTACCTGCCAGTGAATTATAGATTCTTAAAAATCCAAGGGGAAGGAGTTAATGACATATTCTACCATTTGGCCAAGTTATTATGCATCCCATTTCTTAAAGAAAAAGATAAAAGGAATTATCAGATGTTAATTGTTTGAGTTCTTAGGATGCTTCGTTCTATGAAGAACCAAGAATGTCTGCATGAACTGTTTTATCTCACTGTTGTGTGAAAAGCATTATTCACTTAGTGTGGGTTAGGGAAGCAGTTCTGAACACAGCAAAACAGACTGCTGCCTTCATTTGGAAAACTCTACATAAACATGAAGAAACATTTTTGTATCTTTTTATAATGACTTTGACACCACCTTACAGCTTTGTTTTCTTAAAAATGTTGTGAGAAAGCATTTTATACTTCAGCTGTTTTGGAGTTTAAATTGCTTTTTTGTGCCAGGCTTTGTTTGAAAGTCTGCTGATTTCCTGCTTGAGTCACAGGCAGATGTACTGCGGGACCTCAGTGCTGTGACTGACGTTTGCGTTCTTCCCATGCTGTCGCTATGGCAGTGCTATGCTGCTGCAGTTGTAGACCAACTCCTGTTTTCCTGGGAATTGTATGAATCCACAGCAAAATGAGGTGCCAGCCCCAGAGTTCATATAAGTTCATGTATTTAGAAACAGCTTTCACTACAGAAAAGTGGCAGTCAACTGAATATTTTTCAGTCATGCTGAGCCCTCCCAGCATCCTCCGCAGCCACCCACAGGTCACACTAAGGTACAGAACTCACAGTGTTGCAAGGAGAAGGTGGAGCTCTTGGTGCTGTTTCTCAGTGATGCTCTTTATTTTTATTAGACTTGAAAGCTTAGCATGTTTACAGCCTATGCAAACTAAAGTGCCTCCCTGGGTGGATGGCAGCAGACTCAGTAGCAACCATTAGTAGCATATGGTTGGTCTTCTTCCCCTTCTGGCATGTGGTGCTGCCTTAAAGGCTCTCTCCTGTCTGCAGTGAGCATCTGCAGGTCAGTCAGGCAAGCCCCCGGCGCTTGTTCATGTCATGCCAGCTATGCTGATGGGACTCTGCAGGCTTCCTCTCTGCACGGCAGCAAGATCTGATCTTGAGAAGGGCCTCTAAGGGTGCTCTGAGAGACATCATCTCATGTGCTGCAAGCAAGGTAAAACATGATTTAAAGGGCTGGCTTCCCAGCAGGTATAAACTGCTCTAGTTCTTATCCCAATAGAAGACCTGGCAAAGGAAACTTGGTATCAAGCTCAGAATAATTACTAGGCTAAGATAGTCAAAGTCCAAAACAAAAATGCTGCATCATGCAGTAACCTGTATCATACATAACCTGTATCAGAGAAATATATTTCATATAGAAAGTCACTAAGAATATCTTAAAAGAATATGAAAGCTACTGGGATTGTAAAATGTCATCATACTCATTTCCTCTATCAGTTTCTTCTTCATTTTCTCCCTTGTATAGTTTTCTATTGATTAGATAGTGCTGCTTCTTTTTCCCTGAATTTCATTTTGCTTCTTGTTTCAGTTAACTTCACGATGCTGTTTATAAACAATTTGAAAGCAAAAATGGAATCTCCCTCAACTTCTGCAATTAGCTGGTGTGTGTTTTCTTTAACAGTTTTCTGTTGAGAACCCTTGGAAACTGGTGTAGCAGTTTTGTTTTCAGTGACAGAATACACTGTTTGAGGTTTTCTTGTACTGTTGATATCAGAGGTAGATTGTAGCTGGGGAGGAATTCCTGATCAAAGTCTTTAGCTATTTATTATTCTTTAAATGAGTGAATTTTGGATTGCCATTTCTTTTAACTTTTTGTCTCTGAAAAGAAACAGTGAAATTTTAAGCAATGTAACAACTAACAGAGAGAGTGGTTGCACTTACGATTAATACAATGATATAATTGAGTTCTTCCAAAAGACTTTCAGGAACACAAATATTTTAAGTAAGTGCATCGCAGAAAAACCCCAAAACAAAACCAAACCTGCCCTGAAAGATTTTCTTTCATCCTTTTCCACTTCTAAACTAAGTTAGACATACATAGTTTTACATTGTAAACATGAAACCTATAAAACAAGATCTAAGAACATTCAGCACAGAGTTTCTTAATCTGCAGGAAAGTGTACCAATTTTATGTTAAACAATACTAAACTAGACAGTACTGTAACTCTTATGTTATCAATATTATTTTTAATTATGCGTATGCAGTCCTGGTAATACGAGTTAGATCTTCAGTCACCTGTAGGGAGTTTAACAAAGCCACTGAGAGAAAATCCTGCAATTTCAGTGACTTGCTGGCTACCTTCATTAATTAAGGCTGAAAAGCACATTGTAACTGAAGAAAAGGAAAACATATTTTCCTTATTTTCCAAGATTTGCTGGCAAACGCTGGATCAAGGACAGCATTTGTTACTGCAATTGCTATGGACTGGAAAACTCGCTTGTAGCCAGTCTGTCCTACAGGAGCAGTTAAGACCGTCTCACACAGAGTTCTTGGGGATGCTCAGTATCGTATTTCTGTTTTACCACTCTCTGATGATGGTGCTAAGCTGTGCATGTCCAAAACTGAAATTAAAACTGTTAGTAACGATTCAAATAATCCTTCATCTAAACAATCAGGATCACTGGCAGAAGGACCTCGGATATTGCCTCTGACTTCTAGTTTGATTAATACTTTGCATTTGCTCTTAGTATTTCACAGCTCTTTTGCTCAACCTGCTAAAAAAATTTGTATTTTCCTCTAGCACACGTGCACTTAAAGTGCACCGTGTATTCCCTCTGCACGTTTAGCTACGGTGTTGTTATAGTGATAATATCAACAGCTTTGGTTTAAATTCCTTTAGCAATACTACCTAACTTCTTGTTTGCTTTCTTTACTACAGCTGGATACTTGGCTAAAGGCTTTAAAGGATTTTTCTGTAATAACTTCCAATCCCTTTTTATTCTGCAGAATCTTTTTTTTAGCTGATACTCTGTCAGTTTGGTTCTTTGTTCCAGGGCTTGTCAGTCTGCATTCATCTACATTTGCTTTTGGCAAGACCAGGGTCTTAAATGATAGAAATCTCTCCAATTCCTGTTTCCATAATGATAAGTTGTGGTTCCTCAACTGGTGGTTCCTCAACTGTGGTTCCAATAACATTTACAGACTTTGAAATTTTCCCCCTTAACACCGTTGTTTATCCTTTTAACAGGAGAAAAAGAAAAAACAGTAAAAAAAGAAAGGAGAAAATAAGGCATTCAAGGACACACCTCTGACTTTTGTAGCATCTTTTTACTATTTTCTTGTTAACCTGTTTAAATCTAAAATTTGACCAAAATCTTAAAATTGACATAACCTTTTGGATGAAAACATGCACTTTGTGCACTGGATTATTCATGTGCTTTGTTGTAAAAAGTGCATCTCAGGTAAAATTTTTCAGTCCAAATTCAACACTAACATTTAAGTCCCTTTCTAACTAAAATGCTGAAAAACGTCTAACATTTCTTGAATTCTGTGGAATGAAGGGACTTGGTTAAAAAGCTGAGTATTTGCCTGGAAGTCCTTCTGGTGCCTCATTTGAAACCTGTTTAGTTTCCCGGCAGAAACACTCTGTTGCTGCTCCAGGTGTGGGGCATTGGACTCTCCGGTCCTCGCAAGATCCTTGTGAGGGTGGTGCCGATGTCCTTGTGCGGTGCCCTGCAGCCCTTCCCTTTGTGGGAACACCTGACCTGCACTGAAGAAGAGCTCTTTGGCTCTGTTCCTTGTCAGGCAAAATCTCTTCTGTCAAACAGTTGAATTTTGGGGGTAATATAGCAGGGTGGGAGGCAGAAGTTAATAGGGCAGGGAGCTAAACACCTCAGGTTTTCTGAGATGTCAATGCTTGCTTGTTTTGTGGATGCAAGCTCCAATGCTTGTTTTGTGGATGCAGCTCGTACTGCTAGAGTCATGTTAAGCAGAAGTACAAAAGCACCAGGTTAATTTATCGGTTTGCAAATGTTATCTTTCTTAACAAAAGGTGTTAAAAAAGTTTGCTGAATGGCATGTCCAGCATAGAGGGTGAGACAATAATTATCCTAGTTTCTAGGAAGGTAAACACCTTGTGAACGAGCATAAACTGTGAAAGGTCTCTTGCTAAAAGGTATTTCCACTTGAATCTCCTACAGCCCTTCTGATTTCTGCCCTTTGGCCTCCTTCCAGTTGAGTGAATGTCCTAGTCCCACACCAGGGAAAGCTTCACACTGTTCCATCAATTTTTTGTCAAATGATTCTCCAGATAAAATGTAACTGACATTTTTTCCATGGCCTCTTTTTCACCCTGTCGGAACAGTCAGAGCAGCAATGAAACCATCAAGCCAGTGGTGTGGAAACACACCACGTTGGTATTTTTGGTAGCACATCCTTGTTTTAGGGAGGCACATGGAAGGGACACCTAGGGGTAAGGGTTTTTCCCCATCCTTTCCTGGGAGATGGCGAGGGCATTGAGGGAGGCTGTCTGCAAATGAGGTCTAATGTCTCCAGCATGACCATCACATGGAAGGCCTGACAGAGTTTGGGCCCTTCCTCATGTTTATCATTCCCCACCACGCACCTCATCATTCACTTTATATCATCTGAGATCACCTCTTGGGGAGAGCTGTTTTCATCAGTGCTCAGTAGGAGGGTTGAGCAGAACATGGACAGTGCTCAAGGCCATTTTAGTTTTATTTGACATTGCCAGTTTATGCTGGGCATTGAATATTGTCCATCCTGCTCATTGCTCCACTGCCCAGTTTAATCTCCTGTTTGTCACTCTCTGGTGTCACAGGACCACATGGACTAGACTCTGGGGATTGTGGAGGTGGACATGCCACCAAGTCTGTGGTGAATTCATTGTTTTGGCTGGTGTCAACATTAGTTCAGCCTGTGGTATGCTTTCCACTGGATCTGTTCAGCTTGGTTAACCTGTCTCATTTGTGACTTTCCTTTGTTATAAATGCTCCTGCTCCAACTCCTTCTTGCACTTCCAGGGCTTAACCTTTAATTTCAAACTGGAGTTGAAGATATTGTGAAGATATGGTGAAGAGCAATGGGGGGAAGCTTTTTGGTTGATAGCTTTTTAACAAACAGGAGGATCAGAGAGGAAGGTTTTCTCAAGGACTCTAAGTCACATAATCCATCCTGGCCCAAGACAGGATTAACTGAACCTAAAGCATTCTAGGCCACCTCTGTGCAGCCTGTTTGTTCATGAAAACTTGCAGTATTTGGTTGGCTTTTATCACAGAAAATGTTCCTCATGCAAGCAAAAACAGGAAAGCAAACAGAGAGAGTGGCCTTGGGTAGTTTAGAGTGGAATCTGAAACGTTCAGGCATGAGACGAGTACTGAGTTACGTGCTTGACTGAAAAGTTATCCCTTTATTGTGATCTGTAGAGGAGCACTGGTTGTGGCCATAGCTGAATCAGCATGAGAGCTTCAGGGTTGTGGGAGTTGGAAAACAGTGGGGTTCCCCTGGTGCATGCGTGCCATCGCCCTGCAGCGTGCATGGGGGTCAAGCAGAGCTGAAGTGCTCTTCCCCCATTGCAGTACCTGTCACACAGCACGGAATCTCTGCTGCTCCAACCCCTTCAGGTGGTAGTGTGGAGCACACCCTTCCTTTCTCCATGGACCTGCCCCTCATTCCCACCAGTTCCCATTTTGGAAAATCAACATGGTATAACTGCCTCTTATCACCTTCCTCCTGCCTCTGTATCTCCTCTGCTTTTTTGATGTTGTGGTGTGGGGTGTCCTCTAACCCAAGGATTGCCCAGCTTTCCTTGAAGTGGTGGCAGTTTCTGGGCCTCCAAAGAAGTTAGGTGGATAGAGAAGTTGCGGGAAATGTTAAACAGATTTATGCAGCGCTAAACTGCTGAATTTTGCAGGAAGGGAAGAGCTGGAGGATGAGGGTAAACAAGCTCTTCTCTCAGCCTGTGTTGTCAGTAAATTTTTATAGAGTTGAGATTTATTCTGGTGTCAACCTCTTGTGGCTGTATATAGTGGGGGCAGGGCGCAATAACCTGTTTAAATAAAAGCTGTTTGGCAGCGTGTAAAGCCACCCTTCTTTTTTTAATGCTTAATGAATGTTTTGTCTCGTCATACTACTCCTCTGTTGTTAGCCCCTTTCATGCTGTTCTTCATCTGGATGATCCTGCGCATGTTAATTTTTCATAGAGGGAGACAAATATTTAGTCAGAACTCCCTTTGTTTGGCAATGTACAGAACTGATGTGTCAGTTAAGAGAGAAAAACATTACAGCTACCAGTCCCTTGCTCATATTTCTGTTCTGTATTTTTTTTAAGCACAGTCTTTGCTAGCTGATTGATGTTTGCTCCTGAAGGCAGCTAGAGAAAAGCCCACCCAGGCATTAGGGTGTTTGGTGTGTTGCTCAGGCACACGCTGCGGCATACCCTGCTTCCTCCTGACAGCCTGGCCTGGAGGCAACATCAGGGACCGCTGGGGAGGGCGACAGGGCAAAATGTCTAATGTGGTATCCCAAGGTCACCAGGCAGCGGTGTGCGGTTCCTTTTCACTGATCTCGAGGCCGTGCAGGGAGTTTCTGTGAGCTGGCAGTTGCAGAAATGATTTCTAAAGACTGCAGCCTTTTTCTGGTGTACAAACACAGGCCGGGTAAAAGGGAGATGCTTAAGAATTAAGGCAAGCTGTACTGCAACAGAGGAGCAACAGAGAGCTTTCCTTGTGAAAGCTTACATAGTATTTACTATAATAGAGGGGAAATGCATAAAGCAGCCAGAGCTGTCTGATGGAGAATCTTCAAACAAGAAGTGATGTTTGTACATAAGTCAAATCTGCAGTGTCAAATGCAACGAGAGATTTTGATAGGTGTTGTAACATGCTACGTGGAAATCTGAGATTCTGAAATATTTTCAGTCTAAAGTAGGACTCCATAGTGTAGACATACTCTGTTTCTCAAGACACTTGGAAATTATGGCATTTCTTGGATGTTTATTTCAGATTTTCTGAAATCAGAGAATCAGCAGAGAAATGCTGTAACAGAAGGAAATACATAGTCAAGGAGGAATTTAGTGAGAAAAGTAAAAAACATTGAAAGTAAAAGAGCTTGGTATTTTAGTAAGAAAATCTAAATACGACAGCATTGGAGGAAGGTATGATTGGCTTAGAAGAGGAAAAAGTATGATTTTTAAAAAAAATACAAAAAGGAAGGTAATTTCAAATTAAAATCAGCACTGTGTAATGCAGAATTACTAATAGAAAACTGGCAGGAAGCATCCCTATCTGTTGAAGTCTAAAAGGAAAACCATTAGAAAATCTGACATCACAGTGATCTTTTAAATCAGCTATAGACTCACATAAACTGAATTAGCAGACACAATGTGGAAAAGAAAAAGTAGCAAGTTCTGAATAACCTGTGTTGGTGCTTTTTCTCAGTCCCACCTCCAGAAAAGCAGTGTTAGGAGGCATCCTCAGCAAATGTAACTAATTTGTTTACTCATTTGCATGATCAGAGAATCAGGTTTACGTGCTATGTGTGCATGCAGTGCTTGTGTGCATATATAAAATAACCACTCCTTTATGTGACATTGATTTTTCTCACAGTTTTATAATGATCACAGCTTTTATTCCTGGCAAAAAAAAAGTCTGCCTTACAGAGAGTTTGACAGAATAACTGTGTCCAATAAGATTTATTTCAAGGAATATAAATGCAGCTGCCTTTACTCACGCAAAAGTAAGGACTTAAAAGATGTGTTTACAAACTCCTTTTCCTTGCTTTCTTGCTTGACCAGGGCTCAGAGCCAGCTGAAGGCTCCCACAAATTGAAGCAGCTGCAGAGGCTAAATGAAGATTTTAAGTGAACACTTTAAATTGAAGTTGGCTAGAGGGTTCAAGAGGTAATTTGAACTCTCAGTGTGTGTGTATGTAGTACATAGATAACAGTATTTTACCATTATCAGCCTTATCTATGAGCTACAGTATCTTCAGTGGTGTACATGCTGCAGCATATACACAGCCACTGTCACTTTGAGGTGAAGCTGCTCCAGCATGGCCTTGTCCATGGGTCACAATGCCTTCAGAAGTAAACCTACACCAATATGGCCTTACCCCATGGCTGCAGTCCCTCCAGGGGTGTACCTGCTCTGGCATGGACTTACTCATGGCCACATGCTTTGAGGCACTCAAGCTTGACCTCATGCACAGCCACAGATGCTTCAAGGTGTGCCTGCTGTCGCATGAACTTATCCATAGACACTGATGCTTCCAGATGTGTGTTCTCCAGCATGGTCTTACCCTTTCAAAGGTATACCTGCTGTGGCACAGACATAACCATGACCACAGGCGCTTCGAGATGTACCTGCTCTAGTGTGGATTTGCTCACGGCCACAGATGCTTTGGGATGTCCTGCTCCTATATGGACTCATTTACAGGTCACAGTCCCTTTGACTCGAGCTCACAGAGGAGTTCCAGCCTGTCCAGTACAGCCGCACAGAAACAGCAGCGATGCCCCAGCCATCTGCCAGCCCAGGCACATCGCCATTGCTGTTACCAAGATGTTCCCAGGCACAGCAGAGTAAGATGATCAGCAATACAACAGGCAGTGAAAGCAAAAAGCAGCCACTAACGAGCACTAGACTTCAATTTGCAATAAGGCAAGCAAGCCCCATGGCAAGCACAGAAGCCTGTCAGTTAATAGCTGAACAGCAGTAACAGCTAAAAATTCAATCTAGCAGATTCCAGTCAAACCTGTCATTTGGAATGCTTTGAGCCCCACGTTAGGCACCAAAAAGGACTGTTGTGGTTTAACCACAGCTGGCAACCAGGCACCAACAGCCACTTGCTCACTCCCCACAGTGGGATCAGGGAGAAAATCGGAAGCGTGGAAGTGAGAAAACTCATGGGTTGAGACAAGGACAGTTTAACAGGTAAAGCAAAAGCTGTGTATGCAAGCAAAGGAAGACAAGGAATTCATTCACCATTTCCCGTGGGCAGGCAGGAGTTCAGCCATCTCCAGGACAACAGGGCTCCATCATGCATAATAGTTACTTGGGAAGACAAATCCCATCACTCTGAACATCTCCCCCTCCCCCCCCTTTCTCCTTTCCCCAGCTATTATTGCTGAGCATAACATTATATGGTGTGTTTTGGTCAGTTGGGCTCAGCTGTCCCGGCTGCGTCCCCTCCCAGCTACTTGTGCACCCCCAGCCTGCTTGCTGGTGAGGTGAGAGGCAGAAAAGGGCTTAACTGTATGTGAGCACTGCTGGGCAATAACTGATAATACATCCCTGTGTTAGCAACACTGTTTCCAGCACAAATCCAGAGCATAGCCCCATAGTAGCTACTATAAAGAAAATCAACTCTATTCCAGCCAAAAACCAGCACACATACGTGCCTCTATTTTCTCAGCTATGATATCTAGAAATTTTTAATACTTGGCAAATGTTTCTGGGATTTAGGGACACCTGATAATGCTAGCCCAGATGCTCTCGCTCCAGCTGCTGCACATCAGCATTTCATAGTAGTCTCATCTGGGATTCTGGACATACTAACGTTCTTATTTGGAGCTTCTGAACATGTGTGCTGTGTTGTAGAGCCATGTGTTATTTGACACTTCTGGAAGGTCTTCTGGGCCTGTACGCAGTTTACACATATGCGGTAGTTCTGATCCCTCTCAGAAGCCAAAGGTTTAATGTGCATGTGCTTTATACTGCACGCGCATTTCAGCTTGATTCTGTCCCCACTGGAGTCCTCAGTCATTGTTGTCAACTTTGAGGGTTAGATTCAAGCACTGTACTTTTCCTAGATTGAAATGTGGGTTTTTTCTTTTCAGGTTAGTCTTTAATTTAGTGTGGCGTGACAGTCCTGCAGGCTGGACACTCGAGTTTTTCAAAGAAATTGTCTTCAGCGTAGCTTGTACATTTCTTTCTATAACTGGGTCATTCTTTCTGATCAGCACCTTTCAAATGCTTTCCTAACATAAAACTGATCTCTTTTTCTGGTATTTTCTCACATGACGTAGGTGCTGCCAGTAGTAGAAAGCATTATCTTCTTCCCACTCAGCCTGTCCTTAGTGGCAGCGTTTTTCTTGACCTGGAAAGAAAATACTGAAATAAAAGTATAATTCTTTAATGAGTTAATGTGCTGTAGATTCATTACTATTTTTGCAGAAATTATTCTCACTTCATTAACTTGCTCTCCCCTTCCACCCATTTTTTATAAGAATTATTATGAAGTCAGAACTTGATTAGTGCTGCCTTTGTCAATTCAAGTTATTAATGATCAGTTAATTCTCTCAAGAAATCTATTTTTACTGTGGCACAATTCATTTTAAGCCATTGAATCTCATGTTTAAACATTTTAGTACTTACTTTTCAATTATGTAGTCACAGTAGAGTAGAAAAACCTTAAATACTTCCTAAAAGGTGACTTATGAAACAGGAATGATTTATGTCTGATTTTCACAGCTCTAAGAATAGTGCAGAATGTTACACACTGTACATGATGCAACTCACGTGCAAAACAAAGAGAAATAAGTGAGATTCTAGTCTTAACTTGGAATATCACTTCTGAGAGGAACAGAAGTAAGTGACTTCTTACTTAAGAAGTTTATTCTTTCTCCACTAGTAGTGGAGAATTATAAAGGTGATTTTCTTATTAATAATTGAAGTCTCGTTAACATTTTCATGGTGTTTGAAGAAACCTTTTGTTTCCAAAATTTGCATATAAGAGTATCAATTTTATTTCTAGAATGATCTGAGCTGGTACATAATAAATGTACAATAATATAATGTAATAATGTAATAATAAATGTACAACAAATGTACTGTGTTAGAAATGAGTGGGAATTTAAATATGGATCAGTGGGTACAAGATGTAAGATGAAGTAGATAGGACAGTTGCTGGTTGGGTTATCTTTTTCTTACATTTTTGTGGAACTACAGTCAAGAATAAATAACTAATATGTGCTTTTCAGAAGTTTGAGATTGCCCTATTTACACTTTGTATACTGTGTGTGGATGTTGAGAAGAGAAAGAAATAGAGCTCACTGCAGGATATGTGTGAGAATACACATGGTCTCCAGGGAGTATTCATATGGCTGTAGGAACAAATCATGTAGTCTGGGGAGGGACCAGGACTCATGTTTAAGGGGAATATTTTCTTACTAAGCCCTTGCATTGCAGTGCAGAAATAGCATCCTGCTATTTCTGTCCCGGGACTGTCTCAGGAGGATACTCTACAGATGAGAACAGTTGGAAGTGTCTTTGCTCACAGCACTAGAGTAGCCAGCCCTTCAAGAGAAGGTATAGAAATATAATAATATCTGGAATAGTCTGCATGAGACCCACTACCACTTAGGCAGCCTGACTGAGTAGGAGATGCAGAGATGGAGCTCACGATGCTTCAGAAACCCTGTTCTCCACCCTTTCTCTGGTGACATCACAGTGTCACTGAAGTGTCATCACAGCGTCATTGAAGTGTCATCACAGCTGAAATCTCCAACTAGGACTCTCTGGAGTTGCTGCTTTAGAACACAAGGCTCTCAAGCTCCCTCAGCTGGCTCTGTGTCCTTTTGTTTTTATCTCATACTGGCAAATTAAATAAGTAATTAAGTGCACATTTTTAGTTGCTGACTTGCAGGATCAGATAATGAAAGGTTGCATGTTGTTTTAGGAGATTGTCTGCTTGCTGCTATTGTTAAAAATACTTGTTTTCCACATTTTTTTCAGGGCTTCTCATATCCCTTCTACAAGTTACATGCTCACAATTTCACCTCATAATTTTTCATGAGTTAATACTCAATATTAAGATTATTCTGCTGGGCAGATTTGTTGGTCTGGTAAGGGGTGACTTTGTAAGTATTCTCCAGACATGGAAAGCATCATTTATTCAATGGGCTGATCTACTGCTATTATTTCATTTCTGTCCATTGCCTGCTGACTGTTGATGTCAGATTTTTAGATACACCAGCCAAATTTACAGACTTCCCTTTCTGCAACAGCTGGACTCCAAGTACTTATATAATCTGCGCCTACTGTTTTGTGTGGTTTTTTTGCTATTCACATACAGTGTATCTAGTATGAGATTTCATTAATTTTGTCAAAGTAAGCACCAAATTTCCTATTCAGAATTTGTTAGCCAGCTAGACTCCCTGTACAAGTAGCATTTTTGGTGGTATATTTGTTATAGCATAGTGGTGATATCCAGTATGATTTTAAATTTCCAGGGTTTTATGTAAATCCATTAACTACGTCTAGGCAAACTTACATTATGTTGTCACTTTTTGACAACATAGTTTTAAAACCACTAGAAGTCGGTTGGCTGTTTCTGAAGAATGGTTCCATTACTTAACAGGGCTCTGGAGATTAGATATACTGAATGGCAAATTCTTTTTCTTTCTTAATTCATTTCTGTGACATGGTTAAATAGACTATGTGCTATCTGAACAAATTCAGTTTTTCCAAGTATTCCCAATATGGTTTTTATCAATAGCTATGCTCTACAAACTTATCAGCGCTTTTTAACTGCTTCATCACTTTCTTTCTGATTGTTATTTGGGATAAAGTTGTTTCATATTCAGGATTTTTCTGGATTCTGTCTCGTTTGTAATAGTCTTTTTTTTTCCTAATAATATTTTAAGAATAATTTGTTCTTCCTGTTTTCCAAAGATTAACTCATTTCGTTTTCATTTTCTCTTTTCATTTCTCTTGTGGATACTTCACAACTGTCCATATCATTGTCTATATAAATCACTAGTTCCCATTTTCAGCAGGGTTTCTTTTTATTCTCAAACCTCCAATAGATTTGTCTGAACCTGAACTGGTGGTGTTGAGCACTTACAGAGTAAAATCCTGTCCCTGTTGAATTCAGTGGGAGTTTTGTCATTCATGTCAATGACTTCAGTGCTTCACTCACGGTTAACATGCATTAGGTTTTAATTATAATGCCTTTTAGGCACCTCCAACCTTATTCCTGCTTCATAGCTTTTAATTACTTCCCAGTGAGCACACTATTTACTCCTGCTAATTCCACTCAGCTTGGTTTTTCAAAGTGTTCCCTTTCTTATTGCTTGTCAGTATACAGAAGGATGATACCTTAGGAAAATGTAAAGATAGCCAAAAGGGAATTACGGTAAACACTGTGCATTCCTTCCTTTTGCAAATCATTCTGTGAAAGCAATGTTTGATTTTGATGGGCTTTATGGGAAATGTGGACTTCTGCATGCCACCCGGTGAAGGATTGGAGCCTTATAGAACACAGTTATCACACTTCAAGCACAAAGTGGAAACCTGTTTAAGAATAAAGAAAAGAAAAAAAAAAAAAGGTTGTCTGTGACACACGTTGTGGTCCTAAGATAAGGAAATTCTAAGCTTTTTTCCCCTAGGGAATACACAATAAGTAAAATGATTAATAGAAATTGCATATCAAAGTCAGGCAAACTGAATTTATGGTCAGTTTATCACTGTATTGATGACAATATCATGTTTACCAAAGTACAGTGGCTTTGTAGTACTTATTGGCTTGCTCTTTTTAACCTTTTGAATACTGGTTAGACAATATTGCTAACTACATTAGTTTAAAATTTTCCATGTCCAAAGAATTCATGGCCCCATAACCTCTACAAATGAAGTAAACCTGAATCACTCTTATTTCCTTGTGGCTTATCTACAGTTCTGAAATTGCAGATTAATTAAATTAATAAGACAAAGAAGATGGTTTTCTATGTATATCTGTGCATCTCCTGATCATATGTCTCATTTCTTACGTAGGACAGTATCTGTAATTTGCTACAGGTTTGTGTAACACCTTGGAGGAAAAGACCAGGTGTTGCTGGTTTCTGTATGCTCTGACCTCCAAAGCTGCTGCTTCTTTGCTGCATGAAACAATGCTCTGTTGGGTCATGCAAAGGACAGAAGTTATGGTGCTAAATTTCTCTGAGCAAGATATTCTGCTAAGAAACAGAACTACTAGGAATAGCAGCTCAGTATCATGACCTCTGGCTTTATGCTATGACTTGCAAAATGTAACTGGTCCGTAATACCTGTGAAGAACCTATATGTGCATCTGCAGATCATTGTATTGCACTATGTAAGTGCATGAGTTTCTTACATGATGGAAGCAGGTGAAATGGAATGCCACATCATCAACCAAATGCTAATTATGTGAGTGCCCACTTAGAATGTCAGTATACTTCTTCAGGAGTAACGTTTAATAAAAGTAGTAAGAGCACAGGGTTACTTGTAAGTGTGTAAGCAGAAGTAATGGCATTGACCTGTAGTCAGATAATAAGTATAATAGTCACAGAATCGTAGAATGGTTTGGGTTGAAAAGGACCTTAAGATCATCCAGTTCCACCCACCCTGCATGGGCAGGGGCACCTTTCGCTAGACCAGGTTGCTCAAGGCCCTATCCAGAATGGCCTTGAACCCTTCCAGGGATGGAGCATTCACCACTTATTTGGGCAATGTGTTTCAGTGCCTTATCGCCTTCACAGTGAAGAACTTCCTTATATCCAACCTAAATAGTCCCTGTTTAAGTTTGAAACCACAACCCCTTGTCCTGTCACTACATCCCTGATGAAGAGTCCCTCTTCGGCATCCTTGTAGGACCCTGCTCTGCTATGAGGTCTCCATGCAGCCTCTTCTCCACTGAGGTTATGTTCTTTTTATAAAACTGAGCAGTTAAAAAAAGTTTTGTCAGGATCAGTCCCAAATAATTGAAGAGTTATCTGAAATCAGCATATATTTTTCAGGCTTCAGAATCCAGCAAAGTAATTTTTGAAGAAATGTTTATTGTGCAATGATGTGTGCTATGATCCCCTTTGTAGAGTCATTTTTTCTCTCTGAAGCATTGCTGGTAACTAGAGTCCCACTGCATGCCTCCATTCTATTGTCATGGGGTGTTCTGTCCTCGTCCTGTCCACACACTGGAAATAGAGAACAAAGTTCTCTGACAATTCAGTCTAAAAATAGTTTTGACAACAAACGGGGGAAGATAACATGGTTAGTAGTGGGCAGGGCAAGAATGCATTACTGTTTGTTTGTTACTGTGGCTTGTGCTCCCAAGCTAATTAATTTTTTAACACAACTAATCTACCCTTTGTCTTCTTGTCTTCGCAGAATTTAGATTTTGACAGTCTTGAGCTGTACATCAATCACTTTGCCTCTTAAGTACTAAAACGTCAACATCAATATTCTGAGATTTCAGCTTCCTCTTTCATGTCTCTTCTGATGGGTAGCACTAGCTGAGTCCTCTAAGTTGAAGTAATTCTGTAGTAACAGCTAGAATTAGGTCACTGAAGAATTTGTAGATACTGTTGTTTTTCTGACGGCTAAGTAACAGTGGTTTTATTTTTATTCTTATTCTCTAGTCTTGGTTTAGGTGGCTAATTATGTGCATCTGTCCCTTCAAAACCGAGGAAAGACAATTCTGGTTTGCTTGAGGCCTGTTTCTTGGTACTGAGACCCTGGCAAAGAAGTTTGAACAAAATATCATGGCAAAGGGATGAGAGTTAGCACTGTGGGATTTGAAAGAGGTCCAAACCTTTTCAGATGACAGCTCTTTTATAGTAGATGTAATAAGTGACACTGGGGTAGATACTTCTTTTGACAATGGAAAGAACATTTTTCTCACTCAACAGCTTATATTGAGAAGTTGTCTTGTCCCTCCCTTTTACATTCTGTCTTGGTTTTTGGCCATCAGCACAGGAAGAGCAGTCAAGAGAAGTTTGGACTGTGCTGTTTTGACTGGAATTTATTGCTGCTCTGTTTTGTTTCGTGGAAAGCAGGTTCTTTTCCGTCTTCGTGCCACCATGTAGAATAGAACCTACCCCCCAAAAATCTTGTTTGCTTTGAATAAGCAACGCTTATTTTCTTTTCTAAGTGTAGCTCATTCAGCTCCTATGTAACAGGCAAGAATGTCTTCTGAAGGAAAAAACCCAAACACACACAAAAACAATCTCAAACCAACAACTCAATAAAACTGGCTCCTGACAGAAAACACTAATGTACTTCTGATGTACTTAGCTATAGATAGTACTGGCTGCTTTGGGGAAGCAGTTCTCTGACTTTAAAATTCTTATGTTTGCCTCCTGTAATGTCTTTCTGGTATCTGCTGTTGCTGTGTGTGGTAAGGCAAGCTGCAGACCCACTGTCTGGAACAGATGTGGTAGGGCTTGTGGGAAATAGGAGACTTAAAGCTTCTGGATGTGGCTCTTTGCTTTAAAGAAGTCATTTGGTCCTCCATTGCCAGCTGGTGGAGACTGTGCTCTGAATATGGGGGAGCAAGGGGAAGCTCATAGTAGAATGACTTGCTTTTGTCAAAGTTCTTCTATGCACTTTCTAGAACATAGACGAACTCACTGGTGTGATTGTTGCCTTCTGGGACCTGAGGACTTCAGAATGCTTTCCAGCTAATGGATTGGCTAAGAATTCTTAAGAGGGGGAAAAAATATTTATCTATTGCAAAGAAGGAATTTGTTGCACAGAGGTGAGATAGGGCAGCTACTGTCATTGAGTCTAATCCCCTGCAATTACTGAGGATTATTACAATTATTTCAACAGATACGTTGTTCAGAGGTTCGCAGAACAGCTCTCATAGGATCTGATGTTTGCAGAACATCTGCCACACAGATAGTCACATGTCATCCACCATGAAGTGATGCCTGCTGTTCTGTGACAAATGCTAAGTCAAGACTTAGTGAGAGGCCAAGAAGAGGCAACTACAGTGTCACAGTAAAACAAATGAGAGAGATTGAGGGAATTGCCCGTGTCCTGTCTCTGAGATGACAATAATTTAGCCAGCTACAAATCCTGGATGATCCCAAGGGTCAATCACATTGTCAACAGCCTTCTTCTGTGGGAAAAGTTTAAATTCCTTCTGATGTGAAATCTGAGGGTCATTTGAACTTGTGGTGAAGATGTAGCATCCATGCTCCTGGATCCTCTTGATCTTCTTCTTACCTGGGGTAAACTCCAGTGCTTCAGGGAAAAAAAAAATAAATGAAATTAAGCTGTCCCTCAAAATGAGTCCATAAGAGCAGGACCCAGCTCCCTTAATGAGCAGTATTTTAACTTTCTACCACCCCTCTGCTAATATAGCATCCATCTTCATTAGTGTGAGCTATCTGTGGTTGAAAGCTGTCAGAATTACCTAGCAGCACAATTTCATTTTGAGAAATTACTAATATCAGCTCTTTTATACTGTTGTTCCAATGTTGTTGATCCTTGTAATGAAATGAGAAAAAACTTGTTGGTCATGTCAGCACTTTAGTTTATTACTTGTTTGCATTTTTTCCTCTGAAATTTGTGAAGCTGTGTGCACTAAATTCCACTTGCAGAAATGTATTTTCAGAAAATGATCTAGAAGAATATTTTGAAAAATCCCATCTAGTCACATTTCTGTGCCCAGTGAACTGGGACACTACTGCATACATGTAATTCCATATACTGCATGTCATTTAACGTAATACTTGGTTCAGTATCCAATTTTTCTTTTGCATGCTAACAAAATAGTATATTAAAAGAAGCCTGTTCTGTTTTGTTCATTAAGGTTCTGAAAGCTTAAATACATTGAGGGATGTTTCGTGTAAAGTGTACGCTGAGGGAGATCTTCAAGGTTAAAATAGGTAGTTCTATGGCCTGATGAAGCCTCTTTGTTAAATTCCGTTCTTTCAGCAAAAAATAAATCTTAAATATGTTTTCAAAATCTAGTATTTATTTCTGTTTGTCAAGTCAGCAAAAGGCAGTTCCCATGTTGAATGGTACAGCAAATGAGATCATGTTGTGGTGAAGTTGCAACTTCTTCCTATAATTGACATAGAAATGACAGCTGTGATGACTGAAAATGTAAGGCAAGGGTTTGTTCAGGTCCTTGGATGATATTATGGTATAGGAATGGGAGTTACACTGATGTAAGATCTCTGTAAGATCCAGGAATACCTAAGATTAGTAAAACTAATTAATTATATGTTGGGTTGCTTTTTCAGTAATGGGGCCTAATCAGGTGTTTTGTGTGTGTTTTTATAGTTTGTGATCTTGTTCCCTGTCATATTAACGCCACTTCATAGTAGGAAGCAAACATTAATTAGGACATAATTTACAGTAGGAAAAGCAGAGGCTTGGGCAGTTAATAAAACTTAAGAGAGGATTTTATCTAGACCTGTTCGTGGGATTTCTCAGTACTGCATCTTTATATGCACTACTAAAAATACATTTTTACTCTCATTTCTGTTTATGCTATATTGAAAGTGGCCATAGACAATTATTTTGGTGTCTTTAAAAATCTGATCTAAGGTGTATGAGGTAGTGCTCAGAAGCTTTAGGCAAAAAGACAGTTAATACCAAATTCAGAAGGTCCAGTTCCAGATGGATAAGTCATATACCTCAGTGATTCCATGGTCTCCAAAGATACCATATTGCCTAGTATATTAAAAGTTCTTTAGGATAATGTTTTGTCCCAGATTTTTAGGAAGGACTAGGGAATTTCCCTGTCTTTTCCACTTAAAGCGTGGTTCTACAACTAACCCATTAGTCACATTGTCAATGCTTTTGTAGGAAAGAGGACCCCACATGCCACTGTTGTGTCTATGGACATGAGAGAGAAATGCTCCTGGTTTCCTATCTTTGTGACATGTCACAAAGTGGACCACTTGGTGGATAGAGAGCTGGCTGGGTGGCCACACACAAAGAGTTGTGGTCAATGGCTGAATTTCGGGCTGGAGACTGGTAACGAGTGGTGTCCCTCAGGGATCGGTGTTGGGACCGGTCTTGTTCAACATCTTTGTCGGTGACGTGGACAGTGGGATTGAGTGTGCCCTCAGCAAGTTTGCTGATGACACCAAGCTGTGTGGTTCGGTTGATACGCTGGAGGGAAGGGATGCCATCCAGAGGGACCTCGACACGCTTGTGAGGTGGGCTGATGCCAACCTGATGAAGTTTAACCATGCCAAGTGCAAGGTCCTACACCTGGGTCGGAGCAACCCCAGGCACAGCTACAGGTTGGGCAGAGAAGAGATTCAGAGCAGCCCTGTGGAGAAGGACTTGGGGGTGCCGGTTGATGAGAAAATGAACATGAGCCGGCTTCAGTGTGCGCTCGCAGCCCAGAAAGCCAACCGTATCCTGGGCTGCATCATAAAAAGGACATGGAACTGTTGGAACAAGTCCAGAGGAGGGCCACGAGGATGATCAGGGGACTGGAGCACCTCCTGTATGAAGAGAGGCTGAGAAAGTTGGGGCTGTTCAGCCTGGAGAAGAGAAGGCTGCATGGGGACCTCATAGCAGCCTTCCAGTATCTGAAGGGGGCCTACAAGGATGCTGGGGAGGGACTGTTCATCAGGGACTGCAGTGATAAGACAAGGGGTAATGGGTTCAAACTTAAACAGGGGAAGTTTATATTGGATCTAAGGAAGAAATTCTTTACTGAGAGGGTGGTGAGGCACTGGAATGGGTTGCCCAGGGAGGCTGTGCATGCTCCATCCTTGGCGGAGTTCAAGGCCAGGTTGGACAGAGCCTTGGTGACATGGTTTAGTGTGGGGTGTCCCTGCCTGTGGCAGGGGGTTTGGAAGTAGATGATCTTAAGGTTGTTTCCAGCCCTAACTATTCTATGATTCTATGATTCTATGATTCTATGCTGATGCAACCTGGGACCCAGTGGGCAACTAAGTGTGGAACAGCCCTATGTCCTGGCAGCAGGGACAGCTTTTGGTCTGTTTAAGCAGGGACACAGCCATCAGATCGAGAGAAGTGATTATCTATCTCTGTTCAGCAGTTCTTAGACTGCATCCAGATCCTGCATCCAGTTTTTGGCTGCCCAGTGCACTAGAGTGGGTTCACTGCAGCTCTGTGAAGCTGATTGGGATCTAGAACATCTGTCCTGTGAGAAGATGGGGAGCTGGGTATTTTCAGCCTGGAAAAGAGATGGCTTCAAGGGGAGCTCACAGCTGTTCCCCCATACTTAGGGGGATATTAGCCAGGGGACAGATTCAGGCACTTCACAGTGGTGCATGGCAGGAGGACAGGAAATAATTGACATAAGTTGCAACACAAGGTGTTCAGACTGGATATAAGGAAAGACTGTTCCTGTGAGAACAGTCAGGCAGTGAAGCAAGTTGCCTGGAGAGCCTGTGCAGTCTCCACCCTTGGAGGTTTTCAAGACCTGGCTGAATAAGGCCTTGCCCAATACTGTGTGACTTCGGGCCTAACCCGGCTTTGTGAAATAGGCTGAACTGGAGATTTTCTGAGGTCTCTTCCAGGCTGTGCCCTCCAAGATGGAGGTGGAGGTACCCATGGTCCTTACTTTGACCTAGAGCACCTTTTTCGTCCTTTCCAGGACTAAAAATTGTATCAGTTGCTTATTTTAAAACACAATCATGTTGTTGGTGCCGTTTTATATCACCTTTTGTTGTTAAGACACTTGCCTAAAAGACCTTATTTCATGTCAGTGGTCTCCTCAGGCTGAGGATGTTCAATGTCACATCTCCATCTTCCCAAGAGACTACCTATAACCTCCAGGTTATAGTCTGCATATACCATGCACCTTCTCTCTTCTTGAAGAAGTGGAGCTACATAGCTGAGAATGAAAATGCAGGGGCTGGAGAGAGAAGTGGCAGAAGCGGGTGAGATTTGCAGGTGAGTTAACACTGCAGGAACAGCCTGTTTGGGTTTAGTCCTGAGTTCCAAGCGCTCTCTCTGATGCTGCAGCTGACTTTTAACTGGTAGCCATTTATTTCCACATATATAAGCATTAATGGAAGAGAAATCCGCATGTTCTAAACCAAGTAAATTTCTTAATTGCTCAGGCAAGGAATTATGCTTGCTTGTTCACTTTTCTCTCTGCTCTATTCCAGTCCCCATCAATCTTACACTCCTTACTATACAGCTGGAGTAAAAGGGATGGAGCATATCCTTTGCGTAATTCCCACCAATTCCACAAAAACCTGTACTCTGAGGGCAAGAGCCTTTTACCTGAAAGATGGGTATACGTTTGTATTTTCTCAGGCTGCAGGAGTCTGTGAACCCATCCACTTGCTGATACCTCCAGCTATGGGGCAGTATGAGTCTTTTCCTGCTCAAACTGCAGATTTTGGATAAAATTGGTTATGGCTCTTTTGCTTTGGTAAGTTTTCTATAGTTACTGTGTCTTATTGTTGCTATAGACACTTCCCAGATCATACCTCTGATAGAAGCATGAATGCTGTCTTTATGGAAGCCCTGCTCCTGTCTTGCAACTTGCAATCCAATTTAGAATTGTATATTGGGTTATTTATGGTGATCAACAGTGGCTAATGGTGAGGCTGTATTTCTGTAAATATTGCTGATTTTGATCAGGAAGGACCCTCTTCTAGAAAATATGCAATGTTCTTAATGTCTTCAGCAAAGGTAATCTCCACACCCAGGGAAGTCACTGAAAAACAGCTTGTGGTTTATCTGCATTTGCAGTTGTCAAACACTGCTCATGGCTTCAGTCCCAAAGAAATCCATGGGGCTGTTCATTTTGTTCAGGGAACAGAATATCACCATTTACTGAGAAATACAAGGTGGAAATAGTTTCATTAGAGAGTGTTAAATTTTATAGTTCCTTCATCAAATGTATCAGATTAATAGGAGGAAAGTGTTTTAAATAGTTGGCTTTAATTAGAAGAATGGAGAAGTCTGCCAACAACAATAATCCGTTTTTGATGACCAAGTGTTGAAGTAATTTAGAAGTTATTCCATTTCTTCTTAATTATGTTCTCATTTATTGAAGTTTAATCTATTTAGAAAAATATGAGTCCTAATGGTATGCTTCACAGAGCACAAATTATGTTGCTAGATTTTTAAAATAATTCTTTATTTTCCAGTCTCTCCATTTTGCTATTACATTCTCTAATGCTTTTAGCATCATTTGATACATTTGGTCACAAAGTGTCTTGTTGCTCTTAGATTTACCAGTTGGTAAGTATTTTAATCTGTTACAAAGGCTTCGTTTTACAGTCTCTGTATCGTTGCCAAGCTGAGACCTTGATCAGCAGTAAAGATACAGAGATGCTGATAAATGCTTTTGTCATCTCAAGGACTGATTACTGTAATTCACTTTTTAGGGACTTTCAGCCCATGCTGTTAGAAAATTGCAACTGACACATTATGCTGCCACGAGGATTCTCTTCAAAATGAGATTATTTGGATGCATTGCACTCATTAGTAAATACTAAAAAATCATTAGAATTTTCAGTAGAAAAAATGATATTAATTATTACATATATTTGGGGCATCTTACAGCATTACTAATATGAGCCTATCATGTAATAATTTTGCTGTTCTGATCTTTCCTATAGATCATCCAATTTACTCAACTGTCCCGATGAAGTCTCCTAAGATTTGTACATCATCAAGACAGTAAATTACTATTGATATTCTCCAAGCAGAATTTGTATTGTTTTTCAATCAATGTGGAAATGCTTTGTATTTACTTGAACATTTGAATTGCAGGTTTTCCTATTCCTGTTTTCAATTTGCAAGTGTATAATTATGGGCTTGGATGAGTCTTCCTGAAAGCTAATTAATCACAGAGTGAAATTCAACAAGTGACAGTCCAGATTTAATGACAGTTTTTGAATATTAAAATTTCATAGAAGATATTGTGTTATTTTTACAATTTTCTCCAGCTATTTGCAATTTTGACAGAAAAAAGAGAGAAATAATTCTCTTTCTTTTTCTTCTTTCGAACAAATCTCTTTTTCAGTGTTACATAGGTGAGAAAATCCTGTTTTTCAGTTGTCCTAAGCAGAATAATCAGAGTGGTTTTAGCGACATGGGTGATAGTGCTAATGTGTTTATGTATGCTGTCAGCACTGTCTAATTAGCAACCTTATGTTAGTGAAGTCTTTTTCCCTATAAGAGGAAGCCTGAACCTCTAAAAAGTAATTTTAAAAGGTCAGTTTCAGAGGAAGAGCAGCTCATGCTTTCTATTACAATGACTAAATGAAAGCTTTCCATTCTAGCAGATTCTTGCTTACCTATTTTTTGGTGACAATATAATAAAGGTCTACAGCAAAACGTAGACTTTGGAAAAGTACAGAAATTCCACTCCAGTGGATCCACTGGATCAGGTGTATTTCTGACAATTTAGTTTTTATCCTGGGCTGTATAGCATTTCATGTCATTCTACTGTGCCTAGGGAAAGCATCTTCCAATGCATTCACTTGCTATTTGAAGCATTTTTTGATCAAAGAGAATATACAGGCAGGCTGGCTCTGGAATGTGGGAACTGAGACCTGGTTTGTACTGAATAACTACTGCTAGGCTTTTTTTCACCTGCCTCAGTTAGGTGAGGATCCAACAGAAAAATGTGGCAGTTTATTAAGCCTGTTGCTTGTTGAAGAGAAATTCATTATTTGCACTGAAATGGAGAAGGAAGAGGAGTGTAGAAGCTGGGTTTCTCTTTGAGAATGAGACTCGGAGAAAGGGCACAGGCTCAGAGCCACACTCAGGAGGTGAGGTGTTTCTGTACAGATTTCTCTTCCCATTTAAAGCTCTGATACAAGTTAAAGGATTTTGTACATGAGATGCTAAATTAGCCAAGAAGGACTCTAGAATATTTCCTTTTTGTAACCTGGTTTCCAGCCTTGTAACTCAGGGGTTGAATTGCCTTGTTAAATAAGCATGTTCTGTTTTGTGAAGCACTGTCAGAGTCTCAGGCTGAAAGATGGGATACATTTTCTCTCCAGGGCTAATTAATGCATATAAAGGAGAATATACAGGTATTTTCATCTGCATAGTGGTATATAGATGTGAGATGCAGGGAGCTTGGAGCCTGGGTATGTCCCCTTGGGGCTGTGAAGATGGGTTAGCTGAGCCTGGCTGCAGGGCAGAGCCAGCCCCTGCTGCTCCTAGTCCTGTGAGAAACTGGCAGCAGAGACGAACCCTGAACCACTGCAGTAAAGTAGACAAAATAACTTACTTCAGACCAGATAATCCTCCAAACATAATAGGAGGATTTTCGTCCCTTTTATCAGACTTACTTAAAACTTACTGCAGAAAGTAAAAAGGCTCCTTGGGGACCCTTTGACTGGGTGTTTGGTGTTTCAGTGCTTAGCTGCATTTATATTTTTGGGCTTTAAATTCTTTAGGGTGGAAATCATATAAATTTCCATTTAGTTGTGTGCTATGTGCTTTTCCTGGAGTTTAATTATGATATTTACATGAAGTCATCTCTTCACTAGGGAAACCTCCTATTTTCCAGCCAAGTTAATGTGGAGCTTGGCCTATATAGAACCTGTGGAAGTTGAGCTGAGGACATCATGTTTTGGTGAATGTCAAGATGTATTATCATAGATTTGTAATATGAATTATTCATCTCAGCTCCACCTTGGTGTCCTGAGTTCAGCAGTAGCAGTCATTCTTTTCATTCTTAGTAGCTGGTGCAGTGCTGTGTTTTCAACTTTAGCCTGGGAACATGCTGATAACACCGATGGTTTTAGTTGTTGCTAAGTAATGTTTGCTCCAATCAGGGACTTTTCAGTCTCGAGCTCTGCACAGTCTCCTGTGCTCTCAAGGAGGGGCACAGGAAGCTGGGAGGAAGCAGAGACAGGACACCTGACCCAAACTAACCAAAGAGGTGTTCCATACCACAGCACGTCATGCCTAGTATATAAATTGAGGGCAGTTACCCGAAAGAGCTAGATGGCTGCTCGGGTTGGGCTGGGTATCGGTCGGCGGGTAGTGAGCGGTTGTATTCTCTTCCCTTGTTATTTCCCTTGTCATTATTCTTATTGGTGGCAGCAGTATGGTTTGTGTTATACCTTAGTTACTGGACTGTTCTTATCATAACCTGTGGGAGTTACATTCTTTCTATTCTCCTTCCCATCCCTCCAGGAACTGGGGGAGGAAGAAGTGGGGGAGTGAGTGAGCAGCTGTGTGATGGCCATGGTTTTGAGTTGCTGTCTGGGCTTAAACCATGACACTTGGTCATTACCTATTTTGAGAAGTTAGTGTTTTTTGATGTGTTTGTTTTATTGTTTACTAAATTAACTGCATTCCTGAAACTATCATTGTTGAAATTAACAAGTTTTCATATCCCAACATACTGAAAAGACAAGTCTTTCATTTTAATAATTGTTCAGAAGGGAGGGATTAAAAATCAAAAGAGTTTCTGCATTATAAAGTTATTTTGTTTTGCTTTATAAACTCAGAAAGCAACGTCTTCAAGTCCTCAGTAAACCTATCATATTCCCAAACATTGATGTTGCTGAAATCTGTTAATGTTTTATCAAAATTCTGGAAAAAAAATATCTTATGCCAAATATCTGACATTGCTCTATTTATTACAAAATATTTCTTAATTTTCTTTCTTTATTCTAAGAAAAGGTAACTTTTTAGCTCCAGTACTATGGTAATCCTGTGTGAGGAAGTTTTGTTTTTTTTCCCCCACATGACACATTTAAATACTAAAATAATATGATCCCTTCAAAGGGATTTCTGTATATTCTGTATATCCTGTATAAATACATACAGGGTAATCATTGTAGAACTGGTTGAAATTTGTCTCCTTTAGTGGACAATTTGATGGTGTGTTCAAATAAACTCTTCTTTGAGGTCTTATTTCTTGCTACTGGCTGGCTTGCTAAGCTTCTTAATCTCTGCTTCAGTTCATTAGACAAAGATGTGTGTTTCTAATGACAAAAGCTGTAAGCTTGACTTGTGCTGACAGTAGCAGTGTATCAGTCCATGCCATTGTCGCTCCTTACGTAAGCGAATGAGGCAGCTGAAGCAAGAGCAGAGGATTGTGGCCATTAACTTTTCTTTAGCGTGTCCAACTTTTTAGTGTTTAGTCTTGGCAGAACTTCTTCTATATTGCAGTTTATGGCATTGAATTAAGGAGATAGGACCTTGCTCTGATATGCTGAATCTCATAATTCTGAATATTGGAAAAAATAGGTAGGGAATTATAATGACAGAAGAGGTATGCTTGCAGCTGCGTAATGGAAATAAAATTCCTCTCCAGCTTACACAGCATCAGTGGTGCTGAGAAATCAGTTTTGTGCTGATAAAGGTCATGTTTCCAGATGAGGAAAAGAGTTAGTGTAGTAGATAATGTGCAGCTGCCCCTTTTTATGGAGAAATCAGTTTGGGAGGGCTGGTTCCCTAAGCTGAGGGAGCAGGTGTGGCCTGAACTTTACTTTTCCACAGTTCTCTGAATCACTAAGAGGTTATTCTTACATCCTCTGAATGTAGAATAGTTTTTGTGTAGTTACTGATGCCTTTGTAGATCTGGTAGGAGTCTGTTCTGTTTCAGTCAATGTTGAGATTAATATATCTCAACATGCATATATTCAGATGTTTAGAAATGTATAGCATGCAGCTGTGGGCTTCTTAAACAGCATCTCTTTCACTGTGTGTTATGAGAGACTGTTGGACAATATTCAGCTATTAATTCTAATACATGAGACCACATGTTATTCTAAACCTGTACTTTTTAATCCTTGTGAAAGAGTAAGTCACCTCTTAGGGACTGGCAAAAGCAGAAAAACTGGATCCCCTCCTTGTTCCAGGGTGGTACAGTTGGATCAGCATTCTTCAGCAAAGGGATCTCACGTTTTCCAGTTCACTTAAAGCTGTTGAATTTCAGGGTATGCAGGGTAGTCTAGATGCTTTTGCAGGTCTGTTAAGGGTACAACAGGACATGAGCAGTCCCAGTTTCTAGGGCTGGATGGTTTTATGATTTGTTTAGTTTTTGATTTGGGCTAACAGGGCTATTATTTTTTATTTTTTTTTTTTACAATATTATATTTTAATTGATATAAAGGCACCTTATTTTATAGTAAATAAAGTTACTGTGTTTCTCTAATGGTCTCCAAATATTCCTACATCAAGTAAATGCAGTTTTCACTTTGTATGTGCCGAACAATCATTTGGATATCTATGTCCTTGAAGTAATCATTTTTTGCATCCATCATTTTTGCCATTTGTTATACACCAGGGTTTATACTTGAACCATGGCAACCTGAGTGCTGTGAATGTCATTGGGTACTATGAGGCAATGGGGTTAGGAAGCTTGGAACTTTTAATGGAGTTTTAATTTCTTTCTCAGTTAAAAAAAAAAAAGTATTTAGATAAAAAAACAGGGTTGTGATTATGAGCTATTAAATGAAAATTAATATAAAATGTTCCTGCTGTTAAAAGTCCCAATGCTACAGGGTAAGCCCAGGGTAACATGGCTCATTCACAGAACCAGCACTTCAGAAATTTCTCACATTCCTCTTCTAAGATGATTCCATGCTGTCAGACCAGTCTTTATTTATCCAGTTTTTAATGTTTATTTTAGAAGTTGTAGGTGTGGGTATCTCTGGGAGTGTTCTTGCAGAAAAAATAAGCTAATATGGTGCGGTATAGAACAGAAGTAACAACAGAACATCCAGTTCCATTTTCTTTCTTGAAAAGACATTAGTGAATATTTGTGTGTCTGTTGATCTTGAATAAAGCAATTCTGGAAAACATGATTAGTCATAGGACAGCTATGAAACCTGTGACATGGAAAACGTTGGGAGGCCAAAGAGATGTCAAGCTTCTGAGTTAGCTAGCCCTGTATTAGGAAGTGTACAACAATCATGATGATGTTTCTATATATACCTTCAAAATTAATGAAGCCAATCAAGAGAAACAGGTTTTAAACAGATCAATATAACATACTGCTCTTTTAATGGAGGACAAATCCGAGACAAAGAAGATAGATAAGTCTTAGGACTAATTTAATGTGACTTTAGATCTAATCCACTGGGGGCTCCGGAATTGTTCCTGTAGAAATTTTGTTTTATAATATTTTTGGGATCACGAATATAACTAGTGTATAAGTCTTAAATCTTACTTCATTAAATATTTGCTGCCTTATAAAAGTCTATAGATGAAATGATTAGAAAAGCTCTGCTGTTCAAAAAATAAAAGCTGTCCAAAATATTTGGTGGGACGAGTCCATGAAAAGTATTATCTTCTAAATACTATAGTTTGTGAAGCAAATAACTATAATCCAGTGGATAAAATGTTATTTCAAAGCATATGCTAAAATATAAACAAATAAGGAACAGTATGAGAAAATGTCAGGATTGCTTTATTTATTTGTGACTCTTTTTTTCTAGGGAACTCATACACCACTCATTTGCAAAACCTCACAGTTGGAGTCTAACTTTGCTTGTATCCCATGAAACCCCTTATTTGCATCATCTCTCTCTGTGAGTATGGGCTCACATGGAGGAATTTTTGACTTGTTAGTAGAGTTGACATCTAAGCAGGAGATATAACTCATGGTTTAAGCTCAGCCAGCAACTAAATACCACCCCCTCTTCATGGTGGGGTGGGGAAGAGAACTGGAGAAAAGGTAAAAACCCATGGATTGAAATCAGAACAGTTTAAGAGTTGAAACTATGTAAAATATAATTAATAATAGCAACAGCAATAATAAATAATAGGAAATAAAAAGACCGTGAGGAATAAACTCCAAGAAAGACAAGTATTGCACAACACAGTTGCTCACCACCTGCTTACCAATGCCCATCCCGTTCCCAACGAGTGACTGCCACATCCAGGACAACTCTCCTCAGTTTATATACTGGGCACGACGTGCTGTGGTATGGAATACCTCTTTGGTTAGTTTGTGTCAGGTGTCCTGTCTCTGCTTCCTCCCAGCTTGTGCCCCTCCTAACTGGCAGAGCATGAGAGACTGAAAAGTCCATGATTTAAAGGAAGCACTACTTATCAACAACACACATCGGTGTGTTATCAACATTATTCTCAGACTAAAGCCAAAACAGCCCTTCAGTTAGTAGAAAGGAAATTAACTGTATACCAGCTGAAACCAGGACAGTTAAATTTTTTTTAGAAGTACAATTTCTTGTGCTCAACCATTAGCTTATACTTAGGTTCCTCGTATAGAATAATAATCATGTTCCAAATACAGTTTTGACTGATCTTTAGTAATTTACAGTTCCTTAACACTTACTTAAGGATGCTCAAATCTTTGGTCAAATATATCTTGTATTAAGACAATGCATCTGTGTGAGAGTCAGGAATAACCCGTTTCTGCAGCCCAGGTAATCATCTGCCACAGCATATCTCAGTGAATGTTCATGAGATTGCATTAAGTTCTTGTTATGATTTTTAATTTGTTATTTACAGCAGTCAAAAGTGTGATGATAGACATTTTACACAACAAGGTCCTTGCTTTGGCAGAATGAGCTAAAATTATATTATGAGGTAGCTGCAGAGTGTCATAAGGATGAGGGGTAAAAATGCTAAATGAAATAACAATTGATTTTTGTGATAAAGTAGTCTCTTCTGGAGTTTAAAGGATAAGATATTCTTTGGCTAAAGCACTCATCTGGGACTGAGGAAGCAAGTCCAAATCTCCCAAATCAATGGATTTATTGTATAGTCCCTAATGTAGGAAAACATTACATGATGGGGGCAACTGGATCATCAGGCAAGCTCCATAGTACAGCATCCTCCTGTTAATTGATTCATTTCTAGGGAAATGCCTAATTTCCCTGTTCTTTGATTCCTCTGCTGCAAAACAGGATTAACATTTTCCTTCCTTACATGTGGGAGGATGCTATTTTTAATTATAGTGTTAATGCTCAATGGAAGGATGGAGAAAGTCAGATCAATAAACAAATTAGTAAGAGCTGTTATTGAAAGCTAAGTTTGAACAATTCAAACACATATAATGTCATGTCTGGCTGTCACAGTTCTACTCTCTGTGCCTTTTACTGAACTAATAGATTTGGGTGGTAATTCTTAATTCATCCATGAGTCTTGCTGTACATTGAGAATATGAGAACAGCTGTACTGGGTCAGTTCAGCCTGGACTTCCTTAGTGGATGGAAACCTGATGTTGTGGTTTAAGCCCAGCTGGTAACTCAGAACCATGCAGCCACTCGCTCATTGCCCCCTTTCTCCTTCCCCCCGCTCCCGGAGGGATGGGGAAGGTAATGGAGCAGTCCAGTAACTAAGGTATAACACAAACCACTGCTGCTGCCACCAATAATAAGAATAATGATAAGGAAAATAACAAGGGAAGAGAATACAACCGCTCACCACCCGCCAACCAATACCCAGCCCGACCCAAGCAGTGATCTCGCCCTTTCGGGTAACTGCCCTCAATTTATATACTAGGCATGACGTGCTGTGGTATGGAATACCTCTTTGGTTAGTTTGCGTCAGATGTCCTGTTTCTGCTTCCTCCCGGCTTCCCCTCCTCCCTGGCAGAGCATGAGACTCAAAAAGTCCTTGGTCAGAGTAAACATTATTGAGTAGCAACTAAAACCATCAGTGTTATCAGAGCTGTTCCCAGGCTGAAAGTCAAAACCACAGCACTGCACCAGCTACTAAGGAGAAAAATGACTGCTACTGCTGAACCCAGGTCACCTGAATAACAGCAGAGAACAGGACAGGCTTTCAGAGGTCCTCTTGGTCCTCCTGCATTTAGGGATTTTTTTCTGAATCAGAGCATCTTTATGTTTAATATAAAATAAAATAAAATGATTTTTCAGGGATACAAAGGGGACTGTTAAGACCTCCAGTTATAATCCCTCAGGGGAAAAAAATGTCATTCTTTTGGTTTTAGCAGTGCTCCCCAGCTGAAAGAGTGGTAGATAATTTTTTATAAATATCTTGCAGTGCAAAGAAACATAACAAATGCTGGTAATCTGCACTTTTTTTAATGATTATTCACCCTTTGCAAGAAATTAAAATAGATTAATAGAAGGAGGATTTTTAAAAGAAAGGAGCAGAATTTTGAGAACAGGACTGACAAAACTGGTATTTACAAAGTCGTGTAATATTTGTCAATGAAAAGTAGAGTATTACAAACTTTTTTGATGCCTTACGGAAGAATTAATTGCTATCTGTAGAGTGAGAGCCCCTTTGGAAGCAATGGGCTTCCTATTTGTTATATACACCTGAGGCACAAACAAGCGTGAAAGTGTTTAGTTTGATTCCATCCTATAAACACAGTTCTGCACAACTTGTGTTGTACTGTGTGCTGTAGGAACACTGCCTTGGAAAAGTTGAGGCTGTCTTCTGCAATTCATGAGAGAAGAACGGAGGTCCTGAAATCTGTCTGCTGCTCGCTGAGGCCCTGGAGGCCAGGATGGGCAGAGCCTTGTGTGACATCATCTGGGGTAAGGTGTCCCTGCCCATGGCAGAGGGGTTGGAACTAGATGATCTTAAGGTCTTTTCCAACCCAAACCATTCTGTGATTCTATGAAGTCTTCTAGCACTATGCAAAACTTTCCTAGTAGGCTTTGGAGGACAGTTATGTTGCTTCCTGCCTTCTCAGCTACTCAGAAAGCCAGCAAGAATGTGCTTTATCATAATGAGCAATTGTTTTCTGTAAATAATCTCGTCAAAAGTCCTCCCATCACTTGGCTGGGGGTCATGGTACAGAAGGAATTAAATAAATCCACATGTCAATCGGATTGCTTCTGCCACTTAACAGTTTTTAGATGTTTGTGATTCCTTGTGTTGACAGAGTGAAGTACTCAAATAATGAGTTCTTTACTAAAATAAATAGGCTAAATACTTGAAAGTACTTTCATGAAAAACATACTTGTTATTAAAATAGCTGGGAGATGGTTACAATCTTTGACTTGAGCTTATATTTATGGCTGAGTTCCGTAGGTGGAAAACTAAGCTGAATGACTTCCTAATCTTCTGAGAACCCCTCTTGAAAAATGAAGGTAAGATATTGGGATGGATGGACCTCTTTAGAGAATCTGATATTTTTTATGGAATTTGTAAGAAGCCTTCTTGAAATATGGTCACACAAAGGACCCCAGAGTGCAGCAGCCAACACAGTCATCCCCAGCACCTCTAGCTCCAAACAGGAAATAACTGCCTTGGAAATAACAATGAGCATTAAGAAAGTGCTCTAAGAGGAATAGCACTGTTTTTGTTGTGCTTACAAGTAGGCACCTGTCAAGAGTGTGTAGAGGTGATACTGCAAGAATAAGTGATATTTGAATGGTAGTCTCTTTGAAGTAGTATGAGCACTTAGTCCTGCAAAATTCACTGCAGATCTCCAAAATTTAATGCATGAAGACGCCATTATTCCATTAAATATTCATTATTTTGCTAGCATCTGCCTGATTTTCCATGCCTAAACATTGCTGATGAAAACGATGAGAAATTTTTGTCGTGTCCTGCACAGACAAACTGTAAACCAGGTTTCTTGTTCAATATAATGTCCTTGTTCATGTGAGTTCTTTAAACAATGCTAGCCCTTCAGCAAATATCTCAGAACAAACACAAATACTACAGGGAACGCAGCTCCTGATATTTCCAATGTTAAAAACAAGCACATAAAACATTTTTACCTCCTGGAGATGTGCTTTGGGCAGACTCAATTCGCCACTGTAGATTAGTTTGATTTTCTTTTCCTGATTTCTCAATATTTATGTCTACTTTTCAATGCATCACATTCATGTCTTAATTGCAAGAGTATATATTAATGGTACTTACATGTTCCACCTCTGTTAACATGGTATCTGAGTGTTTAAGAATTTTACTTTATACTGCAAGACATTTGTTTATCTTACTGTGCCTTCCATTTTTATGGATGCAGTCTCCATGTAAGAAGGCTGACTGGGTTCCCTAAGGTCCTGTAGGAAACTTAAAGTAGTTTAGAGAACTGAGGCAGATTCTTCTAAATTTGCAGCTGTTGACCCAGTCACTGAACTCTTTTCTTTCTGTTGGAATGTTTGTTGCTCAAAACAAAGCAAACTGAAATGATGTAACTGTTATAGAGCACTATGCTGTACTGAAATTAACTTACAGGGAAGGATTCATAACACGTGATTCAAATGGCTGGTAATCTGTACTTTTTTTTATGATTCTTTCTACAGATTCTGCATCTGTATCTCTTGTTCACAAGGGTTAGGGTTATTCTTGCTTCTGATAAGAGAAGTTCGAGATACAAATACAGAACTGTTTCCCTTCAAGCATGCAGACACCAGGCATCCATTTCCTCTGAAAACGGTTGAACAGAGAATACTTGAGAAGGAAAAGGACATTCACAACCTGAGAACCCAAGTGGCTGAAACTAGTGAAATCTCGTGCTGAAGAGGTACTGAGCAATCTTTGGATAGAAGAAAATGGGAATTCTTTGAAAGATCTGTATTTCTGTGAAAGTTAAGATTATAAGGGGGTAATGTCCTAGATATAATACTTTCACTGCAAAGATCGAGAGGCTTGGAAAAGTGTGCAAGTATATGTCACAGAGAGAGAGAAAGAGACTATTGGATGCAGCCATTTACTTAATTAAAACACTGCAGCTGTTCCATTATTATTTCACCTTCAGGTATGACTGTATTATGTAATACCTACTTAAAAGGAAGCTTATGGCTCTTAGGATCATAGGTCACAAGTAGTTCAGGTTGGAAGGAACCTTAGGAGGTCAGCCAGTCCCTGCCTAGCCTGGGCTGCTGCAAGGGTTATTCCTTCCCCAGGGCAGTGCTTTGCATTTCTCCTTGAATTTTATGAAGGTCCTTGAAACTCCTGTCAGCCCATTTCTCCATCCCACTTGTGTCTCTCTGAATGGCAGGCCTACTCTCTAGCATATCAGCTTATGCCTGCAGCTTGGTGTTGTCCGCAAACTTGAAAAGAGAGTGAACTCCATTACATCTTCAGAGACACTAATATAGATATTAAGCAGGACAGGTCCAAGGATAGACCCCCTGCAACTCCACTTACTGACCTCCAGGCAGGGTATGACCTATTTACCAGTACTCTCAAAGCCCTATCATTTCAGTGTTTTTTTACCCATCTGCAGAGTGTAATTAATGTCCTAACATTTGTAAAGGCGTTGAAACTGTTGAAAACCTTCCTAAAGTTAAGGTAAATGACATGCACTGCTCTCTCAGTGTACATATGCAGTCATTTTCATTCTTCATTCTGTATGAAATTTAAATCAGGAAACAAAACTATGATGGAGTTAGTATGCACATTTGGACAGAGAGAGGACAGAAGCAGCGAGAACATGCTGATGGGCAGCCCTTTTTGTCAACAGACCAGTGAGGTCTTTTAGAAGAAATTCTTCACTGTGAGGGTGGTGAGACACTGGCACAGGTTGACCAGAGAAGCTGTGGCTGCACCATCCCTGGCAGTGCTCAAGACCAGATTGGATGAGGCTTTGAGCAGCCTGGACTAGTGGAAAGTGTCTCTGCCTGTAGCAGGGAGTTTGGAACTAGATGACCTGTAATGTCCCTTCCAACCCAAACCATTCTGTGATTTTATGTTTCTGTTGCCTGGCTGCTTCAGTTCAGATGGAGAAACCATGTTTTGGTAACACCACTTTGTACTTACATATATGCTTAGCTGTTTAGCAGATGTTAAATATATAAGCTTGAGGGTTATGCAGATATTAACTCATCTTTCTATTCAGTCTTATTGGCTTCCTGAAGACAATATTCATGTTAGATAATGGGCACAGAATATGATGTTTAGTGCATGCAAAAGACCCAGGAGTAGCTATACAACTTTGTTAAGTTGTGAATCGGGCTAAAACGATACTGGAGTTGCCTGATTCATGACTACTGAAGTTGTGGTAGAATGGAGATAACCCACACTCAGAGAACTGATTAGCTACAACACTACAGTAATCATCATAAAATAGAGATAACCTGCACTTAGGGAATTGATTAGCTTATTTATATCTGGTGTGATGTTTGAGTAGCAATTGATATCATGTCAGTTCTCTTGGCATATGCTTGAGAATATAACTTGCAATACTAACCCCAAGAATGAACTAAAAAATAATTAAATTAAAACCAAGGAAAATTAATAGTTTTTTCTGGATTATTGCATTATCAGGAGAAGGTGTACTTTGCCACACTTTGCTAAATACCTGGTTCTTACATAGCTCTTCACAGCTGACTATGCATTGCTGTGTCTAATGGTATCTTAAGTTTAGTTTTTAATTTAATTTAAATCTTAATTTAATTTTCAAAACACAAGTAGCATGTTTTGAAAGGGAAAATGAAACAAGAAGTCACACTTCTGCTTAATCAGCCTGCTATAAAATTCTGGCTCATTAAGACACAGACATGTTAAGGGTGAGATTAAAATCTACAGGTAAATGTACATTTCCCAGGTAATACGTGAGGGTGGCATTTGAAAATTCTTCTATGCTAGAAGAGTTAGTTCTTATCAGCTGGAAGTGTTCTGTATGTCCTGATGGAAGCTAAAATGCTGAAGAAGTGACTAGGTTTCTTTTCATTGTGTCTCAAATAAAGAAGATTAAGGAAATATGATGTGCATTAGTGTATGTGTGGAGAATGTCATTAATTGTATTGGTGGTGTGCAGACAGTACTTTACAGTAATTCCAGTACCACTAGTGGAATATTAATGGCGTACTGCTTTGACCTGCTATCAGTCATAGTGATTTGCATATAATTTGCATAATACTTTGCATATCAGACATATATTAGTCACTAAATTTTATACTGCAAGAATGGTGGATTAAAAAAATGATTGTAGGAGCATTGTGCCAGAGAAAGGGATCACTTTCTAAGTTTCTATTTGTTCCACTGTTTTCCAAAATATTTTATTATTATGTTTTTTAGAATATGAGTATTACTTTTATCAGGATTAGGGTTAGGGCTAGCAAATCCTGGATACACCATGTCAAGTTCCCTGTTACTCTCATTCATATTTATTCCACTTTATCTAAACTTACTGACAGGTTTACTTTGTGGTCAAAGCTATGATGTGACTATGAAAATGTTTAGCATATTTTTCATTGACAACAGAAACCTTAAATGCAGTAGCCCAAAACCTGAAACTTGACATAAAAGCTATTGATTTGATATCAATAGTTAAAAGCATTTGAAAAATATTGCAGTACAGATGTATTACGAAATGTTATGAAAGCTTCTTTCTTGATTGGCTGGCAGGTTTCCAGGTTTCCAGGATAAAAAGTGTGTCCAGTGTGTATCTGCAGTGATTCAAGCGTGTAGGATCAGAGGCAAAATACAGCCACAGAAGTTGGCGAATAAGGTGGGTTATTTCTAGCCAGGAAGAAAACTTGCTGGTTTTATGCTTTTTCCAGACATTTCTGTTGCAGTTCCAGTGCACTATTCAAACACAAGTTGGTTATTCTTGAAGTTTATTTTTATGATTTAGCTTTGGCTTTCTCTGAATTAACCTCTTGGGATAGATTTCTGTTTTTTGCTTAACAGTAGGAGTAGCTGCTTTTGAGAATGGGTTCAAAACTGAATATAGTGGAAAATGTCATCATATCCCTAGAAGCTTGATCTAGAAACATCAAACTCAAGAGTAGCTTTTACACTGAGTTAAGTAAGTTTAGTGTGTAGTACTTTTGCTTTGACCTTATACATCTAGATTTTTTGCAGAGATACCTTGTGGGTAGGTACTGCATAGAAATCCAGACTGGTCACAAGTTTCCTTCAGCTTCAGTATGAGTGAAAATGATCTCTGTCAGAGTGTCTATCTTCCTAACTTCTAAAGAGTATAATGTACAGAAATATACAGAAATATACAGAAAAATTGAACTCCATTGGCCCATAGTTTTTGGTTGTGGCAGGTCACTGCATCAAGTTCAAACAATGTATATGCTGAAGATTTCATCTGTGAAGTGTTTGTTTTCTTCTTAGTTGAAAGGTTAAATACATTTGCATTGACATGGCAGGGTTTAAATTAATGTAAGTGCTGTTATAATGTCAGTAGACTTTTTTTTTCTCTATTTATTTATAGATTCCAAAATAGCTGTTACAAATCTCAGTAGAGCTGTCTCCTAGAGTTCCAGGGACACCAAGGCCATTCTGTTGTTAATAAACCTTCCTCACAGCCAGGCTTTGACATCATGAGGGTTCTCAAAGAACCTTTTTGCTTTCAATGGAAGATGTACAATTATTTTTGAAGCATTTATTATTTTAAACCAAATTTTTCATCTATGTTTAAAGAAACAATTTTTCATGTATCTTGGAAGACCGCTCCTCAAGTAATGTCTTTGCATGCTTCTTTAAGTTCTTGAAAGAGATTTCCTATGTAGAACTTTCTTTGCACTAGTTGATAATAGACATTTTACAATGCAGCCAGCTATTTTTTCATGCCCAGTAATGAAGGTGCTTTTAGTAGGCCATAGGTATACTTCTGCTGCCCTTATTTTTAACTGCTCCCAGTTAACTGAAAGAACACGAACCTCTCGTCTGTTGGGTTCACACTTATTGACATAAGAGAAATTCTGTGGGAAAGCCAAGAAGATCTAATCCCAATGTATATGTTTAAACTGAAATGATAGAATCATAGGATAGTTAGGGTTGGAAAGAACCTTAAGATCATCTAGTTCCAACCCCCCTGCCATGGGCGGGGACACCTAGACTGTGTTGGCCAAGGCTCTGTCCTACCTGAACGTTGCCAGGGATGGAGCATTTACCACTTCTTTGGGCAACATGTTCCAGTGCCTCACCACCCTCACAATAAAGAACTTCTTCCTTATATCTAACCTGAACTTGCCCTGTTCAAGTTTAAACCCATTACCCCTTGTCCTAACGCTGTAGTGCATGATGAAGAATCCTTCTCCAGCATCCTTGTAGGCCCCCTTCAGATACTGGAAGGCTGCTATGAGGTCTCCACGCAGCCTTCTCTTCTCCAGGCTGAACAGCCCCAACTTTCTCAGTCTGTCTTCATACGGGAGGTGCTCCAGTCCCCTGATCATCCTCGTGGCCCTCCTCTGGACTTACTCCAACAGCTCACTGTCTTTCTTACGTTGAGGACACCAGAACTGCACACAGTCCTCCAAGTGAGGTCTCACTATATACGACTTACATGAATTTAAATAGCCACTGGCTAGACATAACTTTCAAGCATATTAGATGGTAAAATGTTTCCTTGATGAGTTTAATCTAGGTTTCTAGTCCCTAATAGAGTTAGGTTACGTATCTGTGTAAAACTGCCTGTTATTTGAACGAAGGTTCATCTCAGAAGCTCTAGTACCATTAGGGAATAATATATGTAAGTCATAGAAATTAAAGATTGAATTTAAGTCTTAATTCTAAATTTCTGGGATTTTTAATGGAAAACTTATCTTGGGAACTTTCTAATATACTTCCCCATATACATGTACCCCATGTATGAAAATTAGTTCAAAGCAAGTGTATTTCATCTCTAAAAGTCTGTAAAGGAAGTACTCTGGATGCTATAATTTTCTGATATATATAAGGGGTGAATGAAAAATACTCCTCACGAAATACACCATATGTCCCTTCTAGATACCAACTTCTGTTAACAGGTGTTGCAGCTGTTACTATTAGGGAACTTGGGGCTGCAGTGATGGGACTGCCCTGGGAGACTGAGGAACCAGGCAAATCTTCAAACAAGGCTTTACTTATGCTCAACAAATGGAAATAAAACATTAGTCAAGGAAATTAGCCAGGCCTTGGGTGCACAAGGCTGATGTTGTGCCTGGCCTTGAGGGCTAAAGTGTTTGGTCATTCTCAGCTGTCTGAGGTCAAGATGTCCTGACTCAAGAGCTCTTCAATGAGAGAAACTGGAGCTGAAATGAGTGTCTTCTTTTTTCTCCAAGCTCCACTCACTTCACTAGCATTGGGATAAACATTTTCCACGGATCAGTAGTCCAAAGGATTACCTCATCTTTTAGCAGGTGAATCTGTTCCAGCTTGTTTGGCAGGTGTTACCCTTCAACAGTTGTCTTTTCAAATAGGTATGCATGTTTGCAGACTTGTGCAGGTTATCTGAAACCTTCAAGTAGCTGTAGACCGGGTGCCGTTATTCTTAGTTTTGCTATTTTTATACAACTATGCCAAGCAGCCAGATGTTACAAAATAATTCACTTTCTAACCTAAATCAAGTAGTCTTGTGGTATGCCTGGGTGCAAACCAAATTGGATATGCATTATGTTCTGCCTTAAATCAAGCAGGTTTGTAATATAGTGGTAGTGAAAGGAGGATATGTTTCACAGGTGGGCTCTCCTGCTGCATGGGGCTAGACTATCATGCTATATTGGTGATACTATGCTGAATTTTCATTTTCAATTGGACTTTCAGCAATCATGCTGAAAGGGAAAGTGAAGGGAAAAGCCATACACCAGTAGATTGGGCAGGGTTTTCTTTACATTACTACAGTTTTGCCAGGGAAAAGATAGATTACATCTGTTTTTTTGTGAAGAATCTAGAGGTAAGAGTAGAAGTGAAGAAAATAGGAGTGACAAGAGTCAGTTTAACTTCAGAACCCCAACTGTTTCAAGATCTATTGCACACAGTGGATGTGAAACTTTTGCATTCAGAGTATATTAAAATAGGTTTTCTTAGTATTAAAAAAAATTCTGTGTCTTATAACATAACTGAGCAAAAGTCTTCAGTCTGCTGCCACAGGATTCACTCTTAAGCCTTAGCAATTTTTTGTCTTGTTTTGAGATTTTTAAAGTTTGAAATTTTCTTTGCTTTACAAATTCAAACAAGGGATAATATAAGAAAAAATATTGGAGAGAATGTGCTTTTAGAACATAAACATGCCTTTTCCTAATAATCAAAAATTCAAAAAGAACGGCTCTATATCTTTATCAAGTTGGACTTTGCATTTAAACAATTATAAATAGTTTTGAATATAATTCTGAACACTGTAATAGTAGAGATGAAAATAATAGAAAATGACTTTTTATATATTTATATTATATTAATTATATATTTATATATTTATATAGATAAAATAATATAAAATGACTTTTTTAATATAGAATTTCACAGAGTTCATCCTATGGATTTGCAGAGCTCTACTTTGCTAAAATTAATTAACTTTAATTCAGATCCAGCATTAACTGAACCAAAAGTTATTAATAACAGTTCAGAATATAAACACTAATTTAATAAAGAATGATGAATTCATTCAACTCAGCATGGTTACCCTCTTTGCTGAATTTTCTCATTTGCTTTCAGTTTGCAGAGTGTCATGGCACAAATCAGGGCTAGGTCACACATGGTTGCTTAGTGGTTTCTTAATAAGTATTATAACCTATTTGCTTTGTTAATAGCTTTGCATTTGCAAATATCATATCCCATTTCGCCAAGGAATCATCACTGTGGCTATTCAAGAACAGGCCTGTTAAGGATCCAATAGAAATGAAATCCTGTATAATCTTGTAAAACATGTTTGTCATGTTCCATGATCCAAGTGAATGTTTTTTGTGGTAGTTTTCTTGTCTATTGTTCTGTGAAACCTGGGCTGACATATGACCTGATCACCAGACTCTATCTTTAAAGGTGGGCTATCATTCATTGTGAGTTTATCTAAAACATATTAAATGCAAAAGTTCTTGCTACATGTAGGCCAAACATATAATGTCTGCTGTTTTTTCATTTCTGCTAAAAAAGGAAAACTGTGTGCTATCAGAAAGAAAATACCTGCAGAGTGGTGAGATCGTTGCATTTCTTAGTTTTGCAAGCTTTCTTAAAACACCCTGTATTGCATCGCTGAGAAATGTCGATGTTGATTTTGCACAGTAATGAGAAACTAGAGGTTGTGACATACCAAGTCATACATTTTGCGGGCAAATGTTCACCAGGACTTCATGATGTACCAGTGGGGTCGGTGGTACTCCGCTGTGCTTGGTGCAACACAAAGTGGGCTCAGTATCCTTTTGGCTGGTACTCCTGGGCACTAATACAGTACAGCGAAAGACTAATTATCTACTTTTGAAAATGACAGCCTAGTTACACAGAGGATGCAGTTATTAGTTTAAATGCTTTAGTGTATTGCAGAAGATATCTTACTTTAACATTAAAAATTACCAAGATTTATTAACTAGGAAAAAAAAAAAAGTTATTTCCTCTTTTCTTGCACCATAGAAATAGAGTCATGTTGAATAATTTGAACTAATGTTGGTCTTTGTTTAATGATTATTCAACAGCTCCTGAAAAAGGCTACAGAGTATAACAAAACCAGAGTGCGCTCACTTAGCACTTGGTCGAAGGTTTATTTGCAGTTCATGCTGCACAGATGGGTGATAGTTTGAAAGCACAGATGGAATTTAAGGAACAGCAAGTTCAGTGGGAAAACTACTGTATTGAAGAGAGGGAGAAAAATAAACGAACCAACAGCTTGAGAGAGAAATATTGAGATCCAGCTGGTTATTACACTAATTATTTCAGCCTCTCTTAGCTTATAAACTGTGAGGATAAACAGCAAATGTTTTGCAGGATTGGCTGCTTCTAACTGTTCTCTTAGACAAGAAGTGCCCCTCAAACCTAATTAAAATACAGGTTTCTTTTTTTAATTGAATGATATTTTATTGCAAGTTAGTGGAAGACAGATACAAGGATCTATCTAAATAGCAAATGGCAAAGCCAAAGGACGTTAATAGAGCAAAATCAAGTAGCTGGAGATTTTAACCCCAGGGTTTGTTAATCCCAAAGGGGGATTAAAAACCCAGCCTGGTGAGAAGGACCAGTGGGAAAGGCAACCTGCTAGGCTCACCAGTCTGCAGGTCCTGCTTGTGCTGAGTGCTTGCCTCTTGGTACGACTTGTTTCTGCTCGACTCCTTCAACAGCATTTTCCTTCTGCATCCTCCTGGGAAAGGCAGGGAACAGAAAAGCGTCTTGCTGCTCTTTCCCAAAAAGAGTAACAGGAAGAATACTCCCAGCTAACCTTCAGCTGCCTGCTTCTTTCACCGATCTGTGTCCACTTGCCACTCCTTTTGCATTTAGCTACTTCCCACTAATGCTAAAATAAAGTTGTGTCTCAACTCATGCCAGTGAATTGTAGACTTTAGCTCTTGACTTAGTTCGTTACTTGGGGAACTGCTTACTCTAAATTTTCCAGTCTTAGCTGAACTGTACAGTCTTTCAACATAATCTAGTATCTGAGCTATTCTTTACTTTCTGATTTTCACACCACAGTTTTTTTGAAAAGTTTCATTCAATAAATAAGATGATAAGCAAAAAATGTAAAATTTGATTAAAACAAGTTTTTGTAGAAGATTTACATATTTTATATTATTGTTTCAGCTCACTGATTTTTAATATTTCAGTAATAAGTGTGTGGCAGATTTTTTAAGCTGTTATAAAACAAAGAAAATTATTTTTGAAGTACTAAGTTCCATCTATATGAAATTCCAAGAATAATGTGAGATCCATCATTCAGAACAGGAAGAGAAGACTTAGCAATAAATTCATTCCTTCAAGCACTGATTTAAAAAGAGAGAGAAAGAGAAAACTAAAATTATATAATCAGATGAATTAAGACTATAATTTATTGCTGTGCTTTGATTTATCTCCTGCTGCTAGAGATTGTCTTATAAGTGAAGCAGCTATGGTTGAGCATTTAAATTCAGATTTTATAGGTCTGAATGTTTTTTACCTCAAAGTTGTACAATTCTATGTATTTAGATTCTCATTTGTTAAAAAGAAAATACCCAAACCAACAAAATAACTCAGAGCTTTCAAGGTTATTTGCTGAGAATAACTAATTTTGTATGCAATTTTCATTAAAAAAAGTATATAATAATTGTAAAAGCCTCAAATAAATAGTTCTGCATCATAGTGTGGTAATCCTCTGTTTAAAATAAACCTACTTCATGACAAATTTTCTGTGGATTTTGCTGTAGGAGGTGAGAGTCTTTCTTCATAAATAAGTGGAAATAAGTAGTAAGTTGTTAATGATTCTTGTGTGTGTTTATTGGATCCCAAACTCAAGAAAAACGTTTCTGATTTCTCTCTTTCCATGAGCTGGGCTATTTCATTCAGAAGCACATTGCGATTTACTGTGCTAGCTTATCAGTCTTTTGTTTCTTTAATTTTATAAACAGTGTTGGTTGTTCTTTTCAATTTTGAAGTAATATTATTTTTTGGGTTTGGTCTATTGATCTATTGATCTATTTGATCTATTGATTTGATGGGAAAAAATATTTTAAAAATCAATTTTTAACACTTTTTAAAAGGAGCCTTTCTTTATTTATCCAGTCTGTTGAGGATTTTTTTCATGGAGTTGTCCTGGTTCAGCAGTAGCAGTCATTTTTTCTCCTTCTTAGAAGCTGTTGCAGCACTGTGGTTTTGACTTTTGGCCTGGGAATCATACTGATAAAGCCGATGTTTTCAGTTACTGGTCAGAATGTTTACCCTGACCAAGGACTTTGTGAGTCTCATGCTCTGCCAGGGAGGAGGAGAAGCCGGGAGGAAGCAGGGACAGGACACCTGACCCAAACTAGCCAAAGAGGTATTCCATACCATAGCACGTCATGCCCAGGATGTAGAACTGAGAGTCGCCTGGAAGGGCTGGAACGCTGCGGGGTGGGGGCGAGGTACCGGTTGGTGAGTGGTTGTTTTCTCTTCCCTTGTTATTTCTCTTATCATTATTATTATTGGTGGTAGCAGTAGTGGTTTGTGTTATACCTTAGTTACTGGACTGTTTTTATCTCAACCCGTGGGAGTTGCATTCTTTCGATTCTCCTCCCCATCCCTCTGGGGGGGGTGGGGGGGGAAGTAGACTGCGTGGTTCTAGTTTACGGGCTGGGCTTAAACCACGACAGGAGTTCATACTTCCAAACAGACAATAAAGAAAGTAAAGGTTTGTCGTCTTCTTAAGGAAACCTTGATGTTGACAGGATCAGAGAAGGGCTTCTTTTTGAAGGAATCGCAGCATTGCGATTATACCTTCCAGCTAAGAGTTTATGATTGAAAACAACTGGAGAGGACCTTGCAAGGCTATCTTGGAGGATTTCATAGGGGAGATCCAAGCATTTATGTCAAGGATCTGTTGATTCATTTTCTGGACGTAAGATAATAATGGGGTTTTCAACCCTTATGTATGAAGAGTCTTCTGAGTCTCTAGCAGGAGTTTGAAAATGAAAAAGTAGTGCTAGTGCCATTCAGGGAAAGAATACAAATTCTCCATGGTTAGCAAGTTGCATCTTGTAAAGACATGTTTATAAAGCAGTGAATTGCCATGCAGATGTGCCTAAGAGGTGCTAGCGGTCAAGAGGTGCCCAGCTAGTCAGCTTTACTGAGAAACTGGGAATAACAGTGCATGGAGTGCTGTGTTGAGGGAGTTAAGTGCCTTCTAGTATATATTCCAGTTTTTTCTGCATTAACCTGAACACCTCTATGTGGGACTGTTCAGAGCTCTTATTTTCTTGAGTTTTTAATAATAGTGGAAGACTGATAAAAGAAAAATGGTTATGCATGAAATACAGAGGTACATTCTTTGACATTTTCCCCTCAGTGGTACAGTATCTCCTAGGTTAATTTCTAAAGTCCTGTCTTCTCCTTGCTCTCTAAATCTGGAAACAGAAAATAAAGTCTGTGCTTTCAGCACAGATTTGATGCGCTGCTGCTACTAGTGCAGAGAAACTCAATTTAAAAGTTGTATTTCTTAATAGTTTCTTTAAGCAGACAAAGAAAAGGCCCTGATTCCCCAGCCTGAGTGAGCTAACAGTTAACAGGGTGTGTGAGAAGCCTGCATGTTGGCATGTCCTTGTCTTTTTAACCTAATGGGCAGTTTCTGCCACATTCAGTTAATGCTCGAGGCCTGTGGAGAGGAGAGGCTTCCAATGGAGGGCATGGCAGGGCTCCTGTTTCTGAAGGCCTTCACAAGCAGTGTTGAGATGCTGTCACTTCAATGGTCTTGTCTTTCTTAATGTCCCCCTTGAGCACTGAGTCCTTTGGGAGAGGTCTTCTCCTAAGGCCATTAGATTTTTGCCATTTGTTGCTGTGTTTTTCAAAGGAGTGTCAGGGAAATGCTGTTTATCTTCTTCTGTTAAATCTTCTTTTATTATTTAGTCTGAGTAGCTTAAAACTTACACTTTTAAAATCATTCTTTGATTTCCTTTTCTGCAGAAGAAATAGGTGCATCCCTCTTGAGCTATGTGGTGTCAAGCTTCTACCAACACTTAGAGACGGAGATTAAAACAAAAAGTCTTAAAACTTTTGGTCCTCCTCTTGTCTGATACAAGTGTCAACATTTCCTTCAGTCAAAATTTTGTAATGAAGTGTTTTAAGAAGAAGAAAAGTTTATATATGCTTTGAAGTAATTTGTTAAATCAAGGAAGATGGGGATTCAGCGGATTTTAAGTTTAGGCTTGGAGGAGGACATAGGGGATTTTACCAAGGGCACTTGCAGATGATGCAAATTAAAGGGTTTGTATGAGGGTGACTTTATACGCTGGATGTCTCTGACAAGATGATTTTTTAAATGTATTTGAGATAAAATGATGAAATGTGAAAATAGTAGCAAAGAATGAAGTATTTTAATAGGATCAGCAATCCATAAGTAATTATATGTAAACTAAAGTAAAATGTGTTAAAAAGCAGATAATTTGTTCTTTTAAGACTAAAGTCAAATCAACACTTATTTTTAGCACTGGCATTCATTTTTGCTTTTTGAATTTACAGTGTTCTTAGGATTCTGTTATTTTGTCACTGAAATACTTGGAATTCTGGAAAGGAGCAATAGGTAGATGGCTCCAGTGCATTCTGCTTTTCTGCTTTTTAAACATTTTACCACATGAATGTTTTTGCCACCAAAAATATGAAAGTTTTAAAGTATTATTTATCTTATTGATCTTTATGATGATTTTGAAATTTCAAATGATTGTTAGTACTTATAATTTCATTTAAGTTCCCTTATCTACATGGAGTTTGATTAAACAGAGTAGTTTTCATTAATGGCAAATCCTTCATAAATTCCAGCTTTCTATAATATTAGAGATTACTGGGAGATTAATCAGTATGAGACAGCTCAGCTTTTCACTGTTTATGGCAGAAAATTTTGTTGCCTTTAAAATGAATCTCACTACTGATATGGTAGGTTTGTCATAGCTGGAAGTACTGCACGGTCCAACCTCACTGAAAAAAATACAGGCTAAATAGTATTTGACCAATTTATTCCACCATTCTGGTGCGGTTTGCTGTTCTTTGATGACCCCAGAAGTTGTAAAAAAGTTTACAGAGTGAAATTTACAGCATAATAATAATCTTGACACCATTATTAAAATTATTTATGACTCTTCTGCTGGGTACTGATTTGCCATAGCAAAAATCAGACTGAAGTGACTGTTAGAACACTGCAGTGCCTTGTGCTTTACCAAGCTATGAGATGCTGAAACCTGGGAAACTGACTAACACTACGCAAGCATTTGGTGAGGTGCATTTCCCCAATTACAAATTAGACAGGCTTGTACAACCAGTATTTTGTTGGCTAGAGAGAAAAAGGAAATAGAAATCATACTGTCTTAGAGATCACCCAAAGATAAAGTGAATCCCCCACCAGGGAATATGCAACACTTTTGCCCAGTGCTGTAGTGGGGGTAGCTGCTGCCTTACCAAGCGAGCATCTCATAGCTCTGCAGACCTGAGCTTGAAAGAGTCAAGCTTGTGGTTTTGAAGTAGTCTAAGAAGTTAATCCCAGCCTACCTTTAGTCAATGGTGAGAAAAAGAAGCAACTCCAGAGGATGATTCATCATCTGGCTTATTTTTAAAGTATATTTCCCCTGATCTGGCTATTTTTCTCCACTGGCTGGATTTGTTGGTTATATCTTGCTTACATCTGTTGTGCATTACTGGCTCTTTTCTCTCTCCAGACTTTTGGGTATTTTAAATGATGTAAATCTATTTATACAGTGAATCTGTGCTGCTCTGTGGAAAGAGATGTGCTGGGTCCTGGCACTTGGGCCACGACAACCCCATGCAATGCTACAGGCTTGGGGAAGAGTGGCTGGAAAAGGACCTGGGGGTGCTGATTGATGGGGCTGAACATGATCCAGCTTGTACCCAGGTGGCCAAGAAGACCAAAGGCATCTTGGCCTGTATCAGCAATAGTATGGCCAGCAGGGCCAGGGAAGTGATCATCCCCCTGTACTTGGCACTGGTGACGATGCGCCTTGAACACTGCGTTCAGTTTTGGGACCTTTACTGCAAGATAGCTACTGAGTTGCTGGAGCAGGTTCAGGGAAGTGCAACCAAGCTGGTGAAGGGTCTGGAGAACAAGCCTTATGAGGAACGGCTGAGGGAACTGGGGTTGTTTAGTCTGAAGAAGGCTCAGGGGAACCTTATCACTCTCTACAACTACCTGAAAGGAGGATGGAGAGAGGAGATGGCTGGTTGCTTCTTTCAAGTAACAAGTGACAGGACAAGAGGCGGCGGCCTCAAGCTGCACCAGGGGAGGTTTAGACAGGATATTAGGAAAAATTTCTTCACTGAGAGGGTGATCTGGTGTTGGAACAGGCTGCCCAGGGAAGTGGTGGAATCACTGTCCCTGGAAGTGTTCAAAAACCATGGAGATGTGGCCCTTAGTTACATGGTTTAGTGGTGGACTTGGCAGTTCTGGGGTAATGGTTGGACTTGATCATCTTAAAGGTCTTTTCCAACCTAGCTGATTCTATGATTCTGTAGGACCAGGACCAAGTCAATGAAGTCCACTCGAGTATTAGGGAGGTACTGTAGGTTCCAGTTCCTGCTTCTTGCACAGTTTATACATAAAACTACTGCTGAATAGTGTGCTGTGGAAGCTGAGACTGGAATCCAGAGTCTGTACTTGCTGATTACTTGCTCTCTAAGAGATGGCAGCAATTTGGATGCAGGGATTTTGTAGATACCCTATTTTGGCGAAACTGACTGAATGGTGCATAAAGCCTATTCCTGACATGGCTACCAGCCTTTTTGAGAGAATCAAGTAGGCATTTCCCTGCAGGCTGCCTGCATTTTTAGGTAGTTAATCTACTTAAAACCTTCTGAATCTAGAAAAGACATTTTCTGGAAAATATTTTAGCTACTGCAAATACCTCCTGACTGTGCAATACAAGTTTTAACTCCACCCCTCTAATCATTGACTTGCTCTTAGAACAAAAGGCTTATGCATCCAGACATGACATCTTAAGGTCAGACAGTCTGCATTTCTGGAAATAAAGTATATAGTGCTCAAAAAAGGGGTGCAGTTATCCTTCCAAGTACCCAGAGCACCTGTACAGATGTTAAGGTCAATGTAGTAAGTCCTAAAAGCGAAGCAAAATATATTTATCTTCATGTGCAATCTAATTCTGCTACTCCATGTTTAGATCATTTATTTGTATTGATCTGATTTTAATTAAAAAAATCAGATCCTCCTGAACTTTTCTGGGATGATTCTTTATAAAGTACTGAAAATAAGATTAATTTTCTAAATCATAATGCCTGGGAAAAATGTTTTGAAACAATTTCTGTGAATATTATAAGATTGAAGAAATCATAGCTTTTATGTAGACTCATTTATAGTCAGAAACAGTTTTCCCTAATCAAAGAGCAGCTGTACTTCTTACTGCAGTTTTTAAGTGTGTTTCTGACACATACACTATGTTAAAAGAGGTAATTATCTTGTCTCTTAATCTTATGGCACAAGAAAGCTATTAAGAAAAAAAGTGTATTTTACCAGTGTAATTTACCAGTCGGAGACATGAGAAACCCAATCATTTGTATTCACGTTTCTTTCTGCAACCAAAAGAAAATGGCCACGTTTCTCAAACTTTGTTTAAAATGGTACAAAATCTAAATGCTTCATAAACACTGTGAACCAATAGCAGCTTTTTTTTTTTTTTTTACTAATAAAAACACACATTTCTGATTTATTTGTCCATTCCACCTAAAATAATCATGGACAAAACTGTTCCTAAAAATATTTTAAACTATTATTTTTAAACCATATATCACTTACACCTATATTGATCTTGAAGTTGCTTTGGATAGGACACCAGGTATGACTTAACAGAAGATCTAAAGCATGATAATTTGTGCTGTGCAAACGTAAAATTTGTATGACCAAAATGCTTCAGAGACCATTAGTAGTAGTAGTTTTTTTATCAGTAAAGTGGTAGTTTTTGCATATTAGTAATGCCTTCGTACACATTTGAGAGCAGTTCTCAGAGCCTCTGTTTCTCTCATTCTCTTGAAGGTGTAGTAGCTGTAGTTGGCAGCTCAGTATCTTGTCATCCCACTAAACCAAACTTTAAGAAAAATGTGCTTGGTAGTAGAGTGGAATTAATGCTTTGGTTTGCTGAAAAATAACTGCTCAGAAAGCACGATCATGCCGAGGAATATACAGTGCATATCACTGGTCTTTCTTGAGCTATTTATTTCTACTCACTTTTTCATTTACAGAGCAGCAAACTCAAGTCTGAAATCTTTCAAAATGTCAAATATCTAACAAAACAGTCTTTGATCATTGCAGAAGTACAACTGAGAGACAAATATGTCATAATCCATTTAATGAGTATGCAGTGTAATTCAGTCTTCGGTATTTATTCTATTCAACTCTACACTCTGACCTCTGTGTAAACCTCTAAATGGCTCTCCTGTGTGTATGGAGATTGCTTTGTACTAGCTACCTTTGCAGCACTCTGTATTGCTTTTGTACCCTGATTGTTTGAAATACCTTTCCCAAAATAAAACTAGAAGAAAGAAATATCTGACAAATCCTTACCCTAGAAAGGTTAGAAACCTATATTCATTCAATTTTCTTAGCATGCCTTATCCTGACTGGATTATGCAAATGGTTCTTGCCAACTCCAGAGTGCCAGAGTGGCAAAACAATATACCAAAACTTAATCTTTTTTGTTATTATGAAACAGTTACAGCTATTGCACAGTTAAGGTTGAAGCTAGCTTCCATCACAAGCTTGATCTACAACTCCCGTCAACCACTTATCCCCTAAACAAGCCATTCCCCATGAAATTTCACGTCACATCTCATGCAGAGTTAAATGTTTCTATAAAAGCTAAGGGAAGAATACAGAAAAGGGCGTTTAAAGTTACAAAACTTCGTCCTCTGCTGCCATGAACTACTTTTAGTCATCATAAACAATGAATATGTCATGCATTGTGTATGTATATATATTATTCATGGTATTGCTAGCCCTGCCTACTGTCAGATTCCCTAATAAGTCCTGCCATAGGACCCCATTTTCAGTTTCTTATAGCTTTGGTAAATGTTTACTGTCTTGGGATTTTATGTCAGGATGATGTTTGTGTTTATGCATGGAGGTATGTGTAAAATGTCAGCCAGCTCTATGCAGTTACTGAGAGGAAAGACACTTCTGCAGCATATAAGTCCTTAGTTTCTGTGAAATATTAAACTGTGTTTTAGCTTATGAAATAGAATGTAAATGAGCCAAAAAAAAAAAAAAAAAGTGAAAAGAAATCTTAAGAGCTTGTTTAGAAGAGGAAGAAATGGATATTGAGTGATCTTCAGGTATGTGAGCAATGTCCTGTGTTGATGCTGGCAGAGAATAAGCACTGTTCTATGTGGTGAAGCTGACAGCAGATTTCAACAGGCCCAGATACATACCTGAAAGAAAACCAGCTTCAATAAATATTCAAAATGTTCAAAGCTTTTTAATAGTTTTCTTTTTCATATCACAGTACTATGATATGATAACAAGTTGTGGAAAAGTATGTGTGTTCCTTCTCTTCCTGCAATATGCATTGTCATTGTTAAACTACATTTTTTTCTATTGCTTGGTCAAATTAGTCTTTTAATTTGATTAGGAACCAGTTTCACTAATTTAAAAATGTAGTCAAATCTAAAAGAATGTTTTTTGAAATTCTTGCTTTTCCTTATCAAACAATTTGCTTTCGTAGAATAATCAAGACTTACACCTTGAATTCAAATTTATCAATATCCATGCTAACAAGCTTTCCTTTTTCATAATGATAGAATCTAAATATGAAAGAGGTAGAAGCATTTTAATATTGCCAAATTTAAACAAATATATCTGAAACTTATTAGGCCTCTTCACTTGATCTTAGATGCCTTACAACACTTTTAAGTTGCTTTTGTAATTCATTAGACAGAGCCTGCTGGCAACTGTGGGGTGTTCCTTTTGTGTAGGAGTTTCCCCACATAACTGCAAGTTTTGCTCTGGAATAATCTTCTTTTATTTCAGTAAGATCTATAGAACAGGTTATCAGTTGTGACAAATTGACAGTTTCTTCTGAAGCTCACAATCTTCCTTTGGATTAGCTGCAGGAGAACAGTAAAGCTCATTTTCAGTCCTGACTTAAAGTCAGTACCGAAGAGCTTTTCTCTTAACACTGTGTGCCATCTTAACTTTTCATGAACAATGTTTTCATAATGAACGTATGAATAAAACTCCCAATTTCATTCTTCAGAATCTATTCCATGTTGAACTAGTGGAGTTCTCAATTTCTAGCTGCTCAAGAGATACCAGCTATCTATAATCTTCATACTTTTAATAACTCATGTAGCTGTTTTGCACTAAGGAATGAAATAAATCACTTGTTATGTTGTAGTACTGAAGAAAACAAATAGCAGAAACTATACTTCGTGTTGTGCTTGGAAATTATCTAAAACAACTAACAATAAGTATACCAAATTGGGTCTTTTATATAACTCAATATATGGCTATACTGTGGAAGTCTAATTACTGTGATTGATAATAGAAAGCATTTATTGCACATCTTCGGGCAGCTGTAGAATGTGTAGTGCTTGAATTTTGGTTGGCCATATTAATTATTAAGTAAAGCTCCCCATTGATTTCATTGCACTGTTCTATTTAAAAATTGATGGTGTGTAAGGAGATGGTCTTATCAGGGCTGAGATAAAACCAGAACTCATAACTTTGTTTAGAACTGTAAGATGTAGCAGACTGTGATCTTAGGATGAGACCTCTGTCAAATAAATGTCAAACTGTAGTCCCTTTCCTGGGAAATTAAGAGATGAGATTTTTTCTCCATTAACTTTACATTAGAGCATTAGAGTGGAGTGGGGTTTTTTTAACTTTTTTTTTCTTTTTTTCTTTACATTTATTAAACTAATTTATAGATTAAGAAATGTTTTACCTTAAAATTCTTCCATTATTAAGTTGAAGTGTGAGAATATAATAAAAGATATGTGGGAGTATGAATCTTAATTTCCTTAGTGCATTCAGAGATCAATGTATCTTCGTCAAGATTTCAAAAGTTTGAATTAATTCAGTATTTTCTTATAAATTGTAATCTTGGTTAATTTACTGTCCGTATTTTCACTGTTATTTGTAGCAAATAGTCCCAGTGAAGCCGGTAGGTGTCTGACAGTGAGATGCAAACATTCAACAATAGGCTTAATTTGCTTGACAGCATCTTTAGATAATCTAAACATTTCCTTTCAGAACATGAATAAGTTTAGTGGTAGGGCCATGAAAGCCTCCTGGGCAAAGAATTAATTTGCGACATCGTAATAAAAAAAGCAGTGTGTGTGTCAGGGGTATGCAGCTCTTTTGTTATCTGGGAAAATTCTACTGCAGTGTCTGTATGCAGCAGTATACTTGCAAATCTGTTCTGCAGTGAGGGTGCAATCCTCTCTTCAGAGTATAGATTTGAAGGATTTGTTTTCAGACTCTCAAGGATGTGATGAAAAGGAATTATTAATTTTCTTTCTAAAACAGAAATTAGGGTATTTGTTTACTTTTCACTAGTTGGGGAACCTCCCATATTCTTGAGTAAAACATTTAATCTAAGGGAGGCTGAAGAAGAAGGGACTGATGTAGAGCCACTGAAGAATGACATAAATACAGCTGGTTCTCTCTTTGGGCAGGGAGAACATTTAGGACTTTCTAATCTTGTCTTTTCTGTGAAAAATGGAACATTTCCCAGTGGGATCTGAGTCAAGATTTGTATTTGTAATGATATGAGGTTTTGGCTACTTCAGTATCAAAACCAGATTATTTCAGTAGTGTTTTGGAAAGGAAAAATGCAGGCAAGGCTTTCTTTGGTTTTGGTACACTGAAAGCTGTAGTCGTTGGCTTGAGAGGCATCCAGATGAATCTATACAGAAAAGCAGTTTAAAGGATAAAACATAAATTAAAGGAAATTCCTTTAATTTAGTTTTCCTCCATATCTGTAAGCTGGAAATAGCCTGTGAACTGACATGATTTTTTAAGTGCCTGTATGTGTGGAATAGAGATAATATATACATACAGACATATATGTAGGCACATACACATAAACATATATATATAAAAACTTCAAATAACAGGTTCATTTTTGAAAAAAGACATTTGAGAAATTGTGAATATGGAGAAATGTTACCATCTCAGTTCATAATCTTTAGGCATATAAACCACACCTTTTTCTATGAAGATATTTTGCTGTGGCATAAAAGTTTTTCATAGGTATCTAACAAAAAGTACTTTTAAATTCATTCATTCAGCAGAGTTCAGTTACTCATTGCCAGAGGAGATTGGCCTCAAAATGTGATCCCAAAATAATGAGGGCTCAGTTTCGTTGCCCTTTTGCTAACTTCTCTCTTTTCCTCCATGCAAAAGAAAGGTTAACGCTGACCAAGCATTTCCACATTTAGTACATAAAAGGCAACTTCTGTTAGTCAGCTTCATCATGCCGTGCATAAGAATGTGATAGAGAGGTGATCATCCGCGTGTGTTATGATTCACGCTAATGGAACATGCAAATGCTCTGATAAAATAGGAACGTAGTGCAACAAAGTCATTTAAAAGACATCCTTCAAAAGTCTCTTCTTCTTTCAGTCCTTGAATATTATTGTTTGACTCAGTGACAACATAAATTTAAAGCTGGGACAATTCAACTGACAGCAATATACCAAGCTATGGTAACAAATGATCAGTCTGACGAACATCATTATTAGAATTTGCCTAATGTACTTAGTTAAATTATTTGACATAGCATTATGCTGGAAACAGTTAATAAAATAAGTATGTATGAGGTAGAAAAGATAACATCAGCAATGGGGTTATTTCAGAAGCATAGTTGCCTAATCATATTATTTTCCTGTAGATTTTTGCAAATCCATGGCTTCTGCACTGCTTAATATGGGGCTTAAATGCATGGCTGTCAAAATGATATAGTTTGGGAAAAAAGCCCACACCAACTTTTGGGTTTGGCTTCTATTTTGCATTTTGAAAACATTTGTGTGGTATTACTATAATAAAAAAACCTCAAAACTGTGGAAATTGCCTGGTTTGTGGTATAATTCTAAGTGAAGTAAGAGTTTTTCAAATGAATGTGAAAATCAGAGATCTGAGTTTCATATCTGAAAAATTGGGCAGTTTTCTTATTTTCTTTTGTTGTGCCTACAATTCTGTCTTTAAGGCTGTTTATATCACACTTGAATTTGTTTAAAGAAATGCCAATGTTTATTTATTAAAAATGTATTTCTGTATTCCTAGCTTATAGGTAAGGTGGTAACAGTAGTCTCACATCCTCTACATTTTAATGCAACTGAAATTCATTTATTTTCTCTAGGGCTTCCTTATTCTCCCTCCCTTTCAAGCAGTATTATCCTTTTAGTAATTTATCCTAATACTTATCCTATCCTATCTATCTTAATGTCTTCTGGGAAATAATCCTAATAAGTATCTCCTAAATATTCAAGTCAGTTATTTATATATAAAAGGCACTTATTTATATGTAAATTTTGATTGACTGGTTTGGGAATGCTCATATGTCTCCAAGCATTATTAAAAGTTCAGGAAGAAAAAAATAGGAAAGCACAGCTTCCGCAATCACAGTCTCACCATTGCATGTGCAGAACAGCTGTGCTTGCTGGAGGGTCCTGGTGTGAGAGGGAGAAAAGCTACCCTGCTGTGAGGCAGTGCACAAGGTGCCCTGACTACTCTTTCCATGACCCTGCAGAGCCTTTTGCTTTTGACGTGACCTAAAGAACCAGAGAGGAACAAGCTGGAAGCTAGAAAGGCTGTTAGCTAAATACAAGCCCTTAAACAACCACCCCTGTCAGCAGCATACAAGTGACTGTTTCTACAGCTGAGGTCTGAAAATGCAAATTCTTTTAAATCCAAACTGTAATAATTCATTATATCAATAAATCAAAATGCCTTATTATATACTAGAAAAGGCTAATTTCCAACACGCAGTCAGTTTGATTTGACATTGTAGTTCTGGAATTATTTTGTAATATTTCAATTTAATTTTCAATTTTTTTTTCTTTATTTAATAACTAATAATAATATTTTAAAATACTGTACACAGAATATAAATAGAAACAGCAATTTACAAGGCACACAAATTAGTAGATGTTCCTTTATTTTATTTGATTGGATGACTGTTGTTCTTTGAGCTTATCAAGGCAGAAGTCTTTAACAAAGAAGTAAGGGGGTGGTGGATAATTTGGACTATGCAGCAAAATGAAGAATGTTTAGTAGGAAGAGTGTTCTCAGTTGACCAGGGCTACTGTGAATGTAAAATGTCTTGGAAGAATCACAAACCAAAAATATTGTGGTTTTGAACTAAAAATTAAAAACAATTGTGTTTTGAATCAAAAGGAAATAGTTTGCTTTTTTAATGTTTTAAACTAACAAAAAAAAAAAGTTTTGGAGATGCATTTTGAAATGAAATAGTTTTTAAAAAGTTGTGCATTAAAGCAGATGTTTGTTTAAAACATTTTGATTTATTCAGCATGAATTCACAAATTGGATGGTTTTCTGCTTACGGAATGCTCTGCAAAAGAACAGCTTTCCTGTGAAGTTTCGTGCAGCTGTAGTTATCCTACAGTGCATTTTTCATCCCATGTACAGCACATATAGCTGTCACATTCCAAAGCTCATGGTAAGAATAGACTCAGTCTAAATAAAATGATGAGATTTTTATAGCTGCCATTAATATTTGTGAACTCTCTTTGCAGTTGGATGGCCAAATTTTTCTTCCTGTATTGATACGTACAAACAATCTTAATAAGCTGACCAGTGCACGATACCAAAGGATGTGTGCAAATGTGTTCTTCAATCTACTATTTGCAACTCCCAAGGATCCTCAGGATGGGAGAATGGATTGTTTAGTGAAATAGTAACAGGATTTGAAGATTTTCACCTCTAGGGCATTGATTTATGTCCCAGGCTAGGCTGGCACTGTCTGAATAGTTATCACCAGAGAGCTTTTGTTTGGTCTATGTGAAATGAAAGTCCTAAATTTGTAATGGATAGCTGTCCAAATCACAAGAATACAATCTCGTGTTGGACTAATTATGGTCTTTCAAGTTTCAATAAAGAGACAAGGATTAAGTAGACATGAAAACTCCCTTCATATCCCTGGTGAGCCATTGTCTCTGTTAAGGCTCTTTGTCAGGATATCCTTAACAATCAGATGCTGCTGTCACCATGCCCAATACCTGTTTAACCAGTAATCAAAAAACCTTCAGGACTTGGAAAAATGCACCACTGTCTTAAAAAGGCCAGATAAAGGTTCAGAATGAGAATTTCTACTGTATAGAAAACTGTTATTCCTCAAAGAGTAGAGGGGGAAGTGAACGGCAATCTCAAACTCACAGTCTCCTCAAACAGTTGATTATCATGTGTCTGATTTCAGTGAAAAAACAATAAAAAGTTGCACACATGAATCACATCTATATTTTAGTATCTGCTGCACTACAGACTGATTCAATATAGAAGGTTCACTGGATAAAAGCAATCCATGCTAAAATATGAGGAAAGTCCTACTCCAGATTGGCTAAGCAGCACATTAATACAAGAATAGCAACCAGCCTACTGAAGAGGGGGATAGTTCATAACTTAGTGGGAGGAATAGTAAAACTTTATTCTGGATTTGCTAAGGATAAATTAACTTGGGAAGAGACAGATTGAATCTTCCCTTCCCTTCCCTTCTTTCACTCATGGCTGCTCTTGGCCCTCCTTAATCCTTGCTGGTAAACTACATGCCAACCTATATAGTTGTGGCCATGTAGCTGCACAGTCCCCTCCTTCACTGTTTGTAGGAAATTATTAAGACTCACTGTGAGATCTTGTGGAGGAGGAAGGTAGGCTTATTTTAAACAACTCTGTTTTAATTTACATTCATGCTGTCACAGATTTCACTCATTCCTACTCTCACCCCCACATATTCAACAGCGTTGAGATAGGTCTGTGAAATGGTTTGGTCAAGTTAGCTTGGTGTGACACAAAGGACATGGAATGCTGGCTGCTGAATCCTTATCACAACATTTGGGTTTTCTTGACTGGTGATGACAAGCAGGATTCTGACCAGGCCTTTTATATCCTTCAGGATTCAGCAGTTACTATGGCATGATACTTGTTAGTGCTCTGCAAGGTGAAGTGGTTACATACATGAGACTTGACAGACTTCCAGTGGACATCAGTGAAGTATTTGCAGTAGAATGGGAACAGAATAACAGTAATGTTTCACATTACAAACCAGAAAGGAGACCTTCTCCCTAAACTTGAAAAATATCGGATTTTCTACAGTTGTTTCTCTAGTTGATTCATTTTACCAATTAAATCACATCTTGTAGAGTAGATGCAGCTACACTATATTTACATCACCATCTCTTTTTACTGTGTAAGCTACTAAACTGATGATTGGTTCTTTGAAATTAATTGTTTATTACCTCATTTGGGTGTATTTTCATCTTTCTTATTTGCCAAGTCAACAAATTGCCTCATTTTTATGAAAGCCAGCTTTTTAACATAGGCTGGTTTGTTGCTATCGTTAAATAAAAGGCATTAAATGATTACTGCAGCTCTAGGGAGTTGTACAGTGTACTTTCAACCTTTAGTGAGTAAAACTCACTACATTTGCAGAATTTTGCTACTGAAATCTGTTACTAGCTTCATCAACTGGCACAGCAGTATACTAGAAAAAAAACAACTAATTTTCTTGGAGTAGTGCAGTGATAAAGTATGTGGCATTGTCCTTTGGAGAAAAAAGCTCAAAGGGAAATACGCTGTAGCTTGTGTTGCCCTTGGCTCTCTTCTCTTTTCTGGTTTCTTCCAGGTTCATTGTTGAATGCTCAAGTGTTGTTTGTTTAAAAATGCCTTGAGGATCTCTTTGGCTGTACAGTTTGTATAGATCTAAATGGATTTCCCCCTGCAGATTTCCTTTTCCATAGCAGCTTTCCCCCTCCCACTCCTCCCACCAAGAAACCTCTTTTTTACAGGCGATGCAGGAGGTAGCAAGGCCAAGTGGTGCTAAAGAAAATGGTTGCTGCAGCAACAAAATAAACTTGGCCAGGCAGCTGGGGCTCCTGTAAATTGTATTTCAGAAGCAGCTGGTTTGGGTGAGTTCCCCAGGGCACTGAATGTGCTGGCAGGGAGCAGTGGAGTAAGGGAAGGGGCAGCATCGATGGCTCAATTTAAGCAGGAGGGATCCGCTGCTTACCTGCTGCTTTCTGAGCAGACACAAGCTGTTCTGTGTGTGCGTGTGAAGGGTGTAACAATAGGTCTGAACCAACATATCCCATTTCTCTAAAGGGCTGTTTAAGAGGATTTGTCACTAGGAAAAGCCCAACCACAGCTTCTGGCTGGAGAGCCTGCATAGAGCCTGAGCAGGGCCAGCCCTTGTCTATTTGGAAAATAGGTGTTTCCCTTACTGAACCTAGTGAAGGAGGACTTACCTATTTTGCAGGCAGAGAAAGGACCTTAATCTCCTCCTGGAGTTGTTGTCAGAGCATTTCCTGATTAGAGAGAGGTACCTTAGAATAACTGTTAATCATGTTCAGCTCTCAGGATGGGTTCTGTGCTTCTCTTGTCAAATTAAGGGCTAACAAGATGATTGCTTTCTCTTTGAGCTACTCATTGGACTCTGGTTATTTGAGACTGCCATTGCCACTTCATTTGACAGCCTTAGGCAAGCCTTTGAGCTGTTTTTTGTACCCATCTTCAGTTTGCCTGGGCCAGCAGGTGCAGGGACAGCAAATGGTGCTGGCAGCCCTGTGCCCTGGCAGCAAGAATGGCCAGCAGCCTCCTGGGCTTCACAAACAGGCCACAAACAGTAGATTGAGGGAAGGGATCATCCTCCCTTATTCAGCACTCATTAGACCTTGTCTCACTGTGTCCAGTTTTGGGACCTTAGAGCAAGATTCAAACTGGAGCGAGTTCAGCAGAGGGCCCCCATGGTGGTCAAGGTGAGCACTTCCCCTGCAAGGAGTTTGAAGGACCAAGGCTTGTTCAGTGCCGCATGAAAAGGTGGCTTTGGGGAGACCTAAAATCAGCTTATTGTTACCTACATGGAGGTTAATGAGATGATGAAGCGAGACTCTCTGAGAGACTGGGAGATAATGGGCATAAGCTGAAAGAGGAGAGGTGTAGACTGGATGTAAGGAAAAACTTTTTTTCACCATGAGGCTTCCCAGGGCATTTGTGACCTCTATCTTGAGGTATTTTCAAGACCTGATTGAATAAAGCCTGAGCAACCTGGTCTGAGCTCAGAGGTGACCCTACTTTGAGCAGGGAGTGGCACTACAGACCTTCTGCCTTCTGATATCTCTTCCAGCTTTGTCAAACTAAAATAACCTTTCCTTTGCTGGTGGGAGAGGAAGTAGATGTAGGAGGATGAAGAGAGAAACTGCTTGTGTGCCTAGGCCACCAGGTATGGCTTTGACACACTACTGCCATTGCATGTGGCTTGTACTGTTCTTTCTGTTAGTCTGCCAGACTGATTGATTCCTGAGGGATTAACCTTGTGACTGGTTTTGTGAAAGTCTGTTTCTCAGAGGATTATTTATAATCCAAGGGAAACTAGGCACTAATGGACTAATATAGAACATAACACGATTTTTTTACTTGTATCCTGCATCAGTGTGGCAACCCTCAGGCCCCGCAGCGTTTCCAGGAGAGGCCGGCTGTTCTCATGCCATGGACTGACTGTGGCTGTGCCAGAAACAGGGTGGTGGTATTTCCATCCAGGAGTTTACTTTCAAATATGACTATGCTTTTGTTCTGTTATTTTATTACCTGTCTGTGCTGTATTCTATTCATTTTATGAAACATTTTTGTTCTCCAGTGTGATCTTTTGCATGCCTGTGGCTCAAAAATACATCTTTTACCTGATCAAATACTTCTTAGCAGCTCCTTTAATGCTCATGGGTCATGGAACATTAGGCACCAAATAAGGGCTGTCTCTAATAGTGCAGAATGAATGGTCCTCCTGCTGCAAGGCCTCACTTATCACTGTCATGAAAGAAGCAAAACAATATACCGTGGTGGGCACTGTTTTCTGCTGCTCAAAGAAATCAGCAAGGCACTTGGTGAGAGATCCTTGCAGCTGTGTCACAGGTATTATGGACTATGTGAAGAATTGCAGCTCTTTTTGCAGGGAAATGTGAGTACAACCCTTTGGCACCTGTACTGTTGTGAAGCCTCAGCTGCTATTGTGAAAGGGCAGTATGAAAAAACAAGAGGCTAGGAAAGGAGGTGGCTTTATTTTTTATTACAGAAGACCTCTCTGCTCAGGAGCCTTTTGCTTTCGATAAAAGAAGAGCTCATCACTTGTAGATTGCTGTTTTGAAATTTAGAAAACACAGTAATAGGTTAGATTTCTTTTGTGGGGGTTTAATTTAGTAACATTTTTCAACAATCCTAGGAAATAGGTTATACCATCACATGGATTTGCACTAGAGGATACAGGATTTATTCGCTCTTGTTCCAAATATCTAGACTATAGATACTATTCTCTAACAATCTACATACATCGCAGAGGAAAAAAACAAAGTTATAAATGTAAGCTTGCATCTCTGTATTCATTGAACTGATGCAAAAGACACTGGTGCAGTTTTTCAGTGATCATTTGAACAGATTAACTCATAAACAACCAGCAATATTTTGCTAAGAACTGTTATAGTATTTCTTCAGATTGCTTTCATAACATGTTTGAAATCAGCATAATTTGAAAAAGGCTTTGTCAATACACAACATGTTAAATCCAAGTGGCACCACACATTTAACATTTTTTTTAAATTAATTTAATTTATATGAAAGATTGCATAATTTTGCAGATGTTTATGTCGATGAATATTTAATCTTGTGTCATTTAAAGACAAACGAGTCTGTTCCTTTATTTGGAGAAAACCTGTGATTCATTACATAAACGAACAGTGAGATACCCTTGTCTCAGCAAAAATTCCATTTTTATCAAAATTACATTTCAGCAATAAAAGGGTTTGTTGAACTTGCCACTTGCTTCGTCAGAAAGATTTTCTGCTGTTATTTATTGTGCTTTCATAGACACATGTTCACACACACAGACACACACACTTCATGTATCCTGTCCAGACTCTATCAGCAAGATTTTCCAGTCTAAAGAGCTGATATTGGATTATGCTAACTTCCTGAGTTGTCTGTATTTGGAGTTGATCTCTTTGTAGGATCTGATTTTCAGGAGAACATGTTATAGTTCTAAGCTTTAATTTATGTCTCAGTTCTCCAAAGCACTGATGTTACCTGTTAAGCTTTCACCAAACGTGGGATATGAAGTGTAATAAGGAATGAATCTTTTACTGTTTCTCAGTATTTTAAGTATAGAGCTCACTGTCTTTAGTGTTAGAAGTAAAGTTTGAAACTGTTGAACTCTTTGAACATCACCTGATCTTAGAGAAATTATTCAATTAGAAGCCTTATCTAAGATTCACATCGTGTTCTAGTACAATAGAATACAATATCTAACACTATATCTATTCTAATACCATACAGTACTATATCAAGAAATAGCAAGAGTTGCTTAAAGTGCTATACATATCAAAATAAGAATTATCTGAAGGAGAATGATATTGTATATGAAACTCAATTATGACTGTACTCTGGATTGTACATGTGATAAAATATTTGCAATTTAATCAGAAAAATAAATGCTTGAATTAATGTAAAGTGTTTAGAACAAGAAGACTGAAAAAAATCACATAAACCAGCTTGCATATCAAAATATCATCAATAATGTACAAACCAGAGAAGATCAGATTAATTTTTGATGAAACCATTGTTAATTGAAAACATTGATGGGAATGAACACCTGGGTCAGAGCAATCCCAGGCACGGCTACAGGTTGGGCAGAGAAGAGATTCAGAGCAGCCCTGCAGAGAAGGACTTGGGGGTGTTGGTCGAAGAGAAAATGAACATGAGCCGGCTTCAGTGTGCGCTCGCAGCCCAGAAAGCCAACCGTATCCTGGGCTCCATCAAAAGAAGCGTGACCAGCAGGTCGAAGGAAGTGATCCTGCCCCTCTACTCTGCTCTCGTGAGACCTCACTTGGAGTATTGTGTGCAGTTCTGGTGTCCTCAACGTAAAAAGGACATGGAACTGTTGGAACAAGTCCAGAGGAGGGCCACGAGGATGATCAGGGGACTGGAGCACCTCCTGTATGGAGACAGGCTGAGAAAGTTGGGGCTGTTCATCCTGGAGAAGAGAAGGCTGCATGGAGACCTCATAGCAGCCTTCCAGTATCTGAAGGGGGCCTACAAGGATGCTGGGGAGGGACTGTTCATCAGGGACTGTAGTGACAGGACAAGGGGTAACGGGTTAAAACTTAAACAGGGGAAGTTTAGATTGGATGTAAGGAAGAAATTCTTTACTGAGAGGGTGGTGAGGCACTGGAATGGGTTGCCCAGGGAGGTTGTGAATGCTCCATCCTTGGCGGTGTTCAAGGCCAGGTTGGATGAGGCCTTGGGTGACATGGTTTAGTGTGAGGTGTCCCTGCCCGTGGCAGGGGGGTTGGAACTAGATGATCTTAAGGTCCTTTCCAACCCTAACTATTCCATGATTCTATGAACTTAAACTTCTTGTTGGAGATAATTTCTTGATTAGTTTCCTGGTTTAAAATAGTTTTGAAAAAGTTATAAAATCAGGGAAACAACCCATTTTGCCATTTTCCAAATGAAGATTAGAGTCTTTCTTAACTGAAACAACTGTTTTGAAACATGTATTTATTTTATAGTAATATCAGCAATGGAATGAGAATTTTAAAAATGAAATATTTTTGACTTGTGAAGTATGTCTTCTGTTGGCATTTTCAAATTGTAAAAGATTAGACATTTTGGCCTTTATTTTCCTGTTTGTGGGAAAGTAAAGCAGTTGAAATCATGAATATTTTTGTGTAGTGGAAAACTACACAAACTAGTATACAGCTAGTTTCCCACTATCCTAGTGGTGTTGATGGCCATCATGACATAGCCAGGAGGAGGATGATGTGTTGCAAAGAGTTTCTGGGGCCTCAGAGAGAACACAAGCGGAAGAGGTGAGGAGACCTATGCATCCAGAGTATCAGCAAAAGGGTGTGGAAGAGCTGGAAAGGGGACAGTGTTTGGGAAGATAGTTTGGGAAATAGGAAGGGACAAATAGTAATGTAGAAAGTTAGGAATCTCCCAGTGGGGTAAGCTAGGGGACATGCCAGGAGACAAGTGTATTGCAGTATAGAGAAAGTAAGGAAAATAAATGTGGGGTCACTGTAGCAGGGAAGAGAGGTAAGAAATGAAAAATACAGGATAGAACTCTTTAGACATAGTCAGTTAAGTACAGAATAATAGAAAATAAGAACCAGAAGAAGTCTACTAATCCAAACCTCTGCGTCAGTGCAAGTTTATACCTAACTTACTAACTTAAATAATTTATGTTACTGTATTTCTGGTATGATTTCATAAGAAACATTCAGCATCATTTTAACAAGTACTGTATTGCCTTAGGGGTCTTTCTCCTTGGAGAGGCACAGAATAAGTACCTTCAGACATTAGTTTTAGCTTGTCTTGCAGCAGCCTCCAAAATTACTTGTCCAAGTGAAAGTGAAATTAAAACAAACATATCAAATTCCTTCACTAAAAATCTCAAGAAAGAATACATGCTCAATTTAAAACTTAGAGAATTTAAGCTGTGTAAGTGATTTGAGCAAATAGCTGAGAGAGCAAAGAGGATTACAGTACCACAGCAGAAGTGTAAACGCATGAACTGTTCAGAATGAATTATGCTTAGGCGACTGCTTGTTGCAAGAGAACTTTTTCTTCTTTCTGCTTTTTATTTTATTTTGCGTATTTCTTTTTAGATTTGGTCTTCATCAAATGAATTAATAGAGCCTTTATAAAGAAATAGGAAACAGTATCAAGTTGCATTGTTATATATGCTAGAGAGATGGATCAATGGTTATTAAAATTTCCAGATTAATTTGCATTCTTCCACTGACTTGGTCTTTGGAGGAACAACAGATTAGCCCTTGATTGCTAGGGGGTGAACAATTCACAGTGAATAATTTATTTTGCAAATAACTTATGACTTAGAATAATTTATTTCCCTAAATGAATTCATTGTATGCTGTACAGGGCTTTAGGTGAATGGTTTTCATTCTATAGATTATTCATAATTGGATATACAATTTCCATAATTACCTAAATTTGTATACTGAAAACAAGATAACAGATCAAGTTATCTCAGTCTCTTCACCCTGCTACTGGATGCCCTGCTATGGTAGAGGTTTAGCAAAACTGGAAATCTGCAAGAATCATAGGAATTCTGCAGTTCAAGGCCAAATTACACAATTTTCATTGACTTCTTGCTATTCCAAGTATATATTTTTGCTAGCAAACATTACTTTCAACTTTTATCTGGTCAGCATGGACAAATGGTTATGGCAGCTATGGAGCTGTGTGATACATTTGCTGTTTATCTGCAGATGGCTTAAGTACAATGTTTACTGCCAGTACTGAACGGCTTTTCCAGTAGTTTTGGCAGTTGCTTGTGGTGGCTGAAACAGCAGTAGAGTGATGGAGAGCAAGGACAGCATGCCCAAGAGGAGCACACAGAACAATTGCATCTCAAAGACTGTGTCTTAGATCAATTTTATTCAAGACGAAATATGTGGTTGGAGGCAAGCATGGACTGGTGGGTGACAATAATGGTGTAGATCTGGAATGATTAGCAGTGGCTTCCAAATCTGAGAGTAGCAAAGACTACTTTGAAATTTATGTAGCTCAGCATGAAGCCGTATACCACTATAAGAGCTCTTAAACTAGTAGTATGTGGTAACACTGTCTGTAATTGCTACCATTCATACTACTCGGTAGGTAGGAGTTAAAGTATAGGTAGGTTGTTTAAGCTCTTGGGATGGAGATATATATATATGTGTATATATATATATACTGATAGAGAATCCAGGCACTGGCTCACGCCTTTGTAGATTTGAGAATGTGGGACTGCACAATTGCAGTAGCTGCTGATAAATCCTCATTTCTCTTTGCTTCTTCTTCAGGTATTTGCAGGGCCCAGCTGATCACAGTAGAAGTCTGGGTGGTCTGATATTTTTTTCCCCTGGAATTTTAGGAATTCAGTTCTTTACTCAGCAGATGTTAAAGTGGTGTGATTACTGCTGCTGTCCTGGGAGACTCAGTTGACCTTTCACTATCCTAAACTGAGAGATTCACTTGTTACACAGTCATATTGAGGAAGAGAGTTGTTTAAATGCTACTTGCATCCTGAGCAACTGTGCATTTGGGAGAATGTAAGAGAAATGGTGCTATCTCTTGACAAAGATAGGGTTTGCTGAGCAATAGTTCTTGGAATTATGGCTGCCTGATGTGTGCTGCAAAATATATGGCAGAGAAAGCCTTTACTGCAGTTTTGAGAAATAATATTTGGAGACTTTCCAAGATTTACAAGTGGCCTGTGAGGTACCGATGCAAAATTAAGATCTCTAGGGATATCTCATCAGAGATATTTTGTATTCCTATTTTGCGAAAGTAAAGTTTATTTCATTTGTAGTTCAGATTATTGAAAATTTCAGGGATTAGTTCATGAGTGCTTCATCGGCTACATCATACATTTGAAACACACATACATAGATGCAGTTGTCTTATGTAATCACTAGATGCCATTCCCTGATGTCATGCAAATATGATTACAGTCTGCTACAAAGCTGAATCTTGGTTTTCTTTCCTTGTATTGAATACTGTTCTTATTCCCAATATTAATACAGTGGAGTCTAGATCATAAATAAAATGGACTCTGCAAGCTACAACAAAATTAACAGTGAAAATCATTACTACTTTAAAATTAAATCTTGAAATCAACAAAAGAAAATACTTGATGATTTGATAGATATAAACCTGGGTCAAGTATTTGTGTGTGTGCAGAATTAACCCACTAAATTCTTAAGAAATCCCTTAAGTAACTATTTTTTTTCATAAGGGGAAATGAAGTGTTTCTTTCCCTACTGTTCTACACTATGACTTAAAGCCCAGAAGGTTTCTCTCTAAATTATCTATTCAAATCTTTATGATGGAACTATTTTTAAGTATAAAATTTTAATCTTACTTTGCATTTGAAGTTTTAAATGCTTTTCCAGGAAAGCAAGTGTCTCAGTAGTCCTTTTAGCCATTTGGCCATAGTGATCTGCAACTAAACAAGAGTCCTCACATTACCTTTCTTTCTTAAAAGGATTAATTATATCTACATACTTTTTATTACCCAGTATACATCTAGACTGACTGAGTCTTACAACTTTTAAAATGTTATACAATAATTCACTCAAGTACATCGGGATTTGTCAATGTCTATTCTGCAGTTGGACTTGATGATCTTAAAGGACTTTTCCAGCCTAGTGATTCTATGATTCTATGAAATTGTTCAGTTGTCACTGAAATATTTAAGTAAGTGCATGATGATAGAATGGGAATTGGAATAGCTGAAAACTGATGGCTGTATTCATACTGTTCTCTTTACTATTTCCAGGCCTTAAAAAAGGTAGAAAATCCTCACATGTTGCACAGTTTGGAACAGGAGTTCATCTTCCCACTTAAAACACTGTTTATTTTTAGAAAGCTTTGTATAATTTCTCTTACTTTACTCATGAATATTTCATGAAAAAATCAAGGGAGATTTCATGTACCTTTAAAGGATGTTTAAAGTAAAATTTCTTAATATGGGATTCTATCTTCCTTCTTTTTTATGGCACTTTGTACAGATTTTATAGAAGTTTTATTAGGTTATTCTTCTTTAAAATCAAATTTAAACTGAAAGTAAAAATTAAAATACTTTTATTACCTTAGAAACCTATGCAAATGTGATGAATTAGAATAGGAAGAAAAAAATGTGACAACAGAGCTACAACTTACATTTCGAACACCTACCAAAAGGTTTGAACCTAGCAGTCGGACACTCAGAGTCAGATTAGAACTTGCAGCACTCAGAAATTGAAGCTGTGCTTGACTGCCCTTGGTAAAACTGAAGGTCCAAAACTCATTTAAGTCGGATGGCTGCTTCTGTGGGGGGAAGGAACGGTCAGTGGTGTGTGTTGCTTGGGGAGGTCTGCACAGGTTACTGGTTATATTTGGAAAGTTCCCTGCATTCAACAATGCAGGACCTGAAAGCTGTGCTGGCACAAAGCAGAAGGTTTAACTATAGTCAGTTCCCTTCGATTCATGACAAAACTTTGTGATATTTCAGTGCTGCATTACCTCCTTTACTTCCTCATCCCTGAGAACTTGTCTCTCCCCATCCTCACCTCTCCATGCTTCAGTGTGGTCTAACCTTGTTTCTTTGGGAATTTAAAGAGTTTGCCCCTTTTCATGGCTTTTCTTTTTTTCTTCTTTTAAAAATGGCCAGGTACTGGGAGTATAGGTGTCATCCCTCCTGGAGTTCTGGCTTACCTTGCTGCAGTTCCTGTGGAAAGAAAGAAACAGAAACGAAGCAAGTGTGCTCTCTGTTCTGTTTTATGTCACTAAAAATGCTCTCCCCCCCCTCATTTTTTTTTGAGTGTACACCCTCAGTTTCCACTGTCTATGCCCTTTTAATCCTTGTTCATGCGAGTTAGTGCTTTTTATTTGCTGAGCTAAAGTACCCTGAGGTGCATGGTTAGTTTTTATATTGAGAAAACTGAGCAGTTCAGGTCACTCGTGATTTGAGTGGAACAAGTGAATAATTGCACTTGAACCTCTTCCAGTGTTTTATATTTTTGGCAATGTGTAGCTAACCCCTGTGGTCTGAAAGCAAAGAAGGCACCTCTCTAGGAGAGCAAAGAGAAGCTTGGACACAGATGTTGTTAACTAGAACAGTTCTTCCAGCTTCCCTTCATAGCTGGAAAGACTATCTGCTCTGGACCAAATGACAAGGTTAGTTTACCCTATAGTGTGATTCAAGCACTATAGGATAATCTCTGTTTCTAAAAATCCTGAATTTATTGTGAAGGAACTGTCTTGTGGCAATTGCTGAGGTTAGATATTTGCCATGTTATGAAGAGTGCAAGAGAGCGAGCTGACTAAGCTGAATTTGTTTATTGATTAGGGACTATAAAGGCTGGGGCCACGCAGAGGCATGAAGTTGTACTACCAATTCATTTTTCCTTTCTTATGCTTCAGTGACTGAAACAGAAATCTCTGCATCCGGTTTTGCAAATAATTTTTTTATCTTGTTTATAAAATGTGGCACTACCGTTTCCAGCCTTTTTCAGCTGCTTATCTGAAAAGCGAAAGCACAAAGAACTATTACATTCACAGGTCATCCATGTTTGGTATCTGTCTGGCAATCTTGAAAGGCTAAATATGAAAGCACAGGATGTACAAATCACCTGGCTAGTACAGAATGGAAAAACTAAACAAGCTTTAGAAACTCTGGAATAATAATGGTTATAGAAAGTTCAGCCAAATTTCTTGATATAAATCCTTTACTGTTATGGGGATCATGTTCACAATATAGCAGCATAGTCTTATAAATATTTGAATTGTACTGAATTAAAATAAGGTTATCATAAAACAACCTGAAGTTATAGGATGAGTGACTGTTTAAATCACAGGATCTAACATTAACCTGTACTTCTGATTTTTTTAGCAGATTACCAATGGTACAATTTTTGCATTTCAGAAACAAATAATTTGTTACTAAAGTTTACTCCATCTTGTTTCAAACAAAAAAAGTGTGACACTGCTTTGAGAAATGAAAGTGTTACAGTACGTAGCAAATGGTCTTTTGGGTGGGTGTTAAAGAAAGAGTGATGTTCTTATTATGGAGAGTTTGGAAACTGCTAGTAGCACCTTGATTTGGCAATATTATGAGTATGTAACACAAGAAGTAGGCATGGCGTTGTGGGGTGGGGAAGAGACCCGTTGTAGTTTCTCACTACTCGTGTGGTGAGGGACGGAAGCACTAGTTCCCTCCGAACTAGGGCTGAGACATAGAGCATTCACGGAATGCGGGTCATCAACAATTTATTGCGCAGTTACAGTTCCTTATATCTGCCGCATAAGCACCTCCCCAGGGTCAGCTGGTTCCTGTCCCTCCTGGCAACCTCCTGTCCATGCACCAATCCCTACAACCCGTCAATGATTTTAAACTAGAAGAGAGGAGTTTCAGTCTGGACATGAGGACAAATTTTTTTATAATAGGGGTGCATGCATACTCTCGCAGGTTGCTCAGGGAAGTGATGGATGCACCATCCCTGAAGACATTCAAGGCCGGGCCGGATGTGGTTCTGAGCAACCTGATCTAGCTGAAGATGTCTGTGCTTATTGCAGGGGGGGTTGGACTAGATGATCTTTGAAGGTCCCTTCCAACAACAACTATTCTACAGTTCTATGATTCTAGGATATGTTTTCGAAGATTAGCAAATAGCTAAGCAACCCTGAACCAATAGTTCATGACATATTTCTCTATAGCATGATTCTCATTTTTAGCAGATAGCAGGAATGCTAGAACTTGGACAGGCTAACTGCTAATATGGCAGCATCTACCATGCATGAAGAGGTAGGGTTGTAATAATGTGAGTCCAGAGGAGAATAATTGCTGGCTACAAGTCTTTCCTTGAGCTGCCTTGCTGTATGCTATGTTCATCCTTTTATATTTCCAGCATTCTTTTGGATTCTCCTTTAATGAAGATTGTATTTTGACTATTTGGATTCTAGTTGGTCTTTTAATCCTGCCATCCTCTGCTGACTTGCCATTTTCTCAGTAAATTGTGCCTCACAGTGGTATCCTGGGAAAAAAAATCCCGATATGCTTCCTGTTACATAGACGCTAGTGCCATGAACATTGCTGTGATTAGAACTTCGTTAAAGCTAAAGCTTGTAAGCTGTTCTGCATTCTTTGGTCTTGATCTGGTACTTCTGGATGTCCTGGGATTTTTGATTATTAATTAAACTATTTTGGATTAAGTTCTTTTTTTAGAATAAGAAGATACACACATGGAATTAATCTGATATAGTTAATATTTTGTAAACAGTGACGGTTTGTTCCTAGCTTATGGAAGAGCTGTTTAATAATCTTGCATTTATCTTCAGTAATCAGCAATTCAATGATATGCTGTATACCTTCCTGTGTATGACTTCCATGTTCCGCTCTGCATTTTAAGTCTGAACCCAAAGTGGAGAAATGAAAATGGCTAGTTTTAAATGAGCATATTGGTGTGAAAGACATCTCTGAAGTAAAATGAAGAGAAGATAACTAGAGACATATGTATTTCTGGAGTAGAAAGTAAATACAAATGACACTATGTCATGATGTGGATGGGTGGGAAAAGATTTGCTAGAGGCTGACATGGCATGCTGAAGTAAGGAAAGGTTGGCTATTGTCAAGTTTCTGCTTTACAATTTCACATGGATAGCTGTAGTTCTTGTACAGAAAGAGACAGTAAATGAGCATTCCCTAGATGAATAATCATGGACTAGAGAATTTGTAAAAGCAGAAAACAAAATTATGTTTAAAGATTTTAGTTGCCTCCAAATATTGTGTACAAAAAGAAGTTCTGCTATACCTTTTAACATTAAAAGAGATGGTTTGTGAGAAAGATAAAGTCTAAACAAGTTAGTTAAAGAGAGCAGCAACAAAACCAAGAACACTTGGAGGTAACTTTGATACATTTAAATAAACTATAACCTTAAGTCCAATTAGGAGAATACTTTCAAAATACTGAAAACATGTTCAACAGCAACCGGAGAGAAACTGGCAGAACTCATAGACATGCATGTTGTGTCCAACTGAGGAAAGCAGAAATAAATGCAGACTTGGAAATTTAAATGTGAAATTGCAATGAAACAAGCCAAAAACATTTTGAGGGGCAACTTGCTAATGAAAACCTACACCTCTCCCCACCTCCAATCAGAATAGGAAAGTCTGCCGGAGAATATTGGTGATAGCTAGGAAGGTAAATAATCAGTCACTAAGCGCAATAAGGCCATTGAATTAATTGTATACATTTATGTTCACTGCAAAGAAGGTCAAGAAAATGCCTACTCCAGAGTTGTTTATGGATGATGAATCTGAGGATCTGTCTCAGATTAAATTGTCGATAAAAGATGTTTTGGAGCAATAAAATGAATAGTAACAAATCACCATGCTCTAACGGCTTTCATCCAAATATTCAACATAAATATACCGTTGCTGAACTACTAATAGTAATATGCAACCTACAGTTTTGAATGAGTAGAAGGCGGAAAATGGGTTGTGAGTGTTTAATATGGGGTCTCAGGATGATCCTGTGAATTGCATACCAAGAAATCTGATGTGCATAGAGCAATTTGATAGATGCTATTATAAAGAGTAAGATTAGTTGGCACATAGATAAATATATTTTATGAACACCAAAATGGCTCAGAAAATGGATGCCATAAATAAAAAAATCTAGAGTTCTTTGAATGTGTCAGTAAATAGGGGATCAATAATAATATCAAAGAATGGCTTGGGTTGGGAGAGACTTTAAAGATCATCTAGTTCCAGCCCCCCTGCCATGGGCAGGAACACCTTCCACTAGACCAGGTTGCTCAAAGCCCTGTCCAGCCTGGCCTTGAACACTGCCAAGAATGGGGCAGCCATGGGGCTTCTCTGGGCAGCCTGTTCCAGTGTTTAACCACCCTCATAGTGAAGAATTTCTTCCTAATATCTAATCTAAATCTACCCTCTTGCAGTTTCAAGCCATTCCCTGCTGTTCTGTCATTACATGCCCTTATAAAAAGCCCCTACCGGCTTTCTTGTAGTCCCCCTTTAGGTACTGGAAGCTGCTGTAAGGTCTCCCCTGAGCCTTCTCCACCTGAAACAAACCCAACTCTCACAGGCTGTCTTCATAGGAGAGGTACTCCAACCCTCTGATCATCTTTGTGGCCCTCCTCTGGACTCACTCCAACAGCTGCACATCCTTCTTCTGTTGGAGGCCCCAGTGTTGAATGCAGTACTCTAGGTGGAGTCTCACAGAATCATAGAATCATAGAATAGTTAGGGTTGGAAAGGACCTTGAGATCATCTAGTTCCAACCCCTCTGAACAGCCCCAACTTTCTCAGCCTGTCTCCATACGGAAGGTGCTCCAGTCCCCTCATCATCCTCGTGGCCCTCCTCTGGACTTGTTCCAACAGTTCCATGTCCTTTTTATGATGAGAGCAGAGGGGCAGGATCACCTCCCTTAAACCTGCTGTTAGGCTTCTTTTAATGCAGCCCGGGATATGATTGGCTTTCTGGGCTGCAAGCACACATTGCTGTGTCATGTTGAGCTTCTTGGTAACCAACACCCCCAAGTCCTTCTCCTCAGGGCTGCTCTCAGTCAGTTCTCCGCCCAACCTGTGGCTGTGCCTGGGATTGCCCTGCAGCTTGGTTGGTGTGGCTGGAGCACTGGCCAGTGAAGACTGAGGCAAAAAAGTCATTGAGGATAAAAGATGATCCAGATGATAAAATGTAGTTAGAACTGTGAAAAAGAAAATGACAGATTCCTTCAACAAAGACCCATATTGATACCTTATTAAAACATTGCTGGCTAGAAATCAATGGTTTGTTCTTATAATGGAGTGTATCTAAAAATAAAGTCCTGCAGAAGTCTATGCTGAGCCTGTGCTGTTCAGCATATTCATAAATTTTAATTTCACAAACTCATAAATTATTCAGAAAATGAGATGAGTATTGTAGCAACAAAGTTTGCAGACAAAACAAAGTAATGTTTAGTATTTAAAACAGTCTGTGATGAGATTCTGATGGTACAATACTGAGTTACTGTGCAATAAAACAGCAAATGAAATTCAATGTCAATAAATACTAAGTGATGCATGCAGAAGAAATGGTCTTAACCACACATACAGAATAATGACCTCAAAATTGCCATTACTATTATCGTTTAGCAACATTAGAATCATAGCAGATGTTTCATACAGAATATCATCTCAGTGCTGAACACTGGAAAAAAGAAGTAGATGTAAAAAATCTAGAGGCAAGTTTTTGAGAACAAACAACAGAACTTCATTAAACTTTATTAAACTGCTATTTATTAAACTACTACTCTTAAATTAACATTAAACTTTATTAAACTACTACATAACTACAGTTACATGTTATACAAGCTCTTTTGAAGACTACATGCAAGTTTAATTCAATCTATCACAGAAAGGTGTAGCAGAACTGTAAAGGGTACAGGAAATTTAAGCAAAATGAAGCAGAGGCATGGAGCAGCTGGCCTGTTAGAAAAGACAATGGAAATCAGGACTCTTTCCTTTGGAAAAGAGACAGCTGTGAAGAAATGTGAAAATATGTACAAAATCATAAATGACCACCGTTTCTTGTTGCACTACAACTAAGGAGCCCCAACTTAATGTAGCAGTTTAAGACAAAGAAATGGAAATGCTTTAGTAGGTAAGTAAATTCTGAAACTCCCTGCTATAGGATATTTTGAAAGGCAAACGCAGAGATGGTTTCTGAAAGTGGTGGAACTAAATTCTACTAATTACACTACAAGATAGTGCATTTATAGTTGTCATTTTTAATGGTCTTGGTACAAAATAAGACCCATTGAGTCCCTATATTGTTGACTGCTGTATGAGGGAAACATTCTAAGTGAACTCTGTCCTCTGTTGGTGATTTTTCTATACAGGAGAGTGGCCAAATGGAGCAGTTTTGAAGTTTACTTGTCTCAAAGTTCACGAATGAACACAGTGGACCTTATTCTAAACAGCTTTGTGCACCCTTCCCCATGCAGATATCAGCATTTATGCAAAGAACATCTAAAATAGTGCCACTTTTCTTTGGAAGAGTACTTTTTTTTGGATGGAATAGTGTTGATTTTCTTCATAGTAACTTGTAATTGCGGTGTTTTCTATTTGGGATGAAAACAGGGTTGATAACACAGGGACACAGGGATGTTTTAGTTATTGCTGAACAATCCTTACACAGCATCAAGGCTTTTTGGGCTTCTCGTGTATGTTGCCCTACAAGTGAGTGGCAGGGGTTGCACTGGGGGGGGACACACAGCTGAGACAGCTCCAGGTCCCAGCTGACCAAAAGGATATGCCACACCATATGACATTGTACTCAGCAGTAAAAGCTGGAGAAAGAAGGAGAAAGTGGGATATGATGGCATTTGTCTTCCCAAGTGACCATTAGACATAATGGAGACTTGCTGTCCTGGAGGTGGCTGAACACCTGCCTGCTGATGGGAAGCGGTGAAGGAATTCCTTGTTTTGCTTTGCTTGTGCATGCAGCTTTTGCTGTTAAACTGTCTTTATCTCAACCCACGAGTTTTCTCCCCTTTACCCTTCTGATTCTCTCTCCCATCCCACTAGGGTGAGTGAGTGGCTGCTGCTGGCTGGGGTTAAACCACAGCAGGCAGTTTTACACTACTCATCTAATGTTTCCAAACAGCAGTCTTTAAGTCCAGTATCTTGTTTTCTTTGATGATTCATGCATTTAGACACTTTGTTACATTGGAATCTCTTCAATAATGATTCCTTTTGTGCAAATTATTTTTTAATGGTTCATTTTACTGGAGAGCAAACAAATTCATTTTAATCAAAATATCTGACAGCATAGTACAGATTCAGATTCAGCATGCATTTTACAATTTTACTTCAGCTAACAGAGTGGATATAAGGCAATGATTTCTCAAACACTGCAGAGATATCATGTATGTATTGTTTACTTAAGGGTAATATTAATACTTAATTATGTGTGAAGCAGTGACAAAGCTGGGTAATTATGCTGAAAGGACAGTATAATTATCCAGGCTCAGCCCTTTTGAGGAAAGGGCTTTTCCTCCCTTTGAGGAAAGAAAAGGAATAGCAAAACTAGAAGTTTATAGTTTGACAGCTGTATTTTATCTGCAAGCAATTTCCCTTGTGTTTGGACTCAAGGGACTTGATCTTCAGTCTCCTTTGTGCAATGTAGAGATACTTAATCTCCTGCTAAATGAACTAGCTGGAGTAACAGAAGCAGTCTGGCTGCAGAGGCACAAAGCTATTTAGGCTGGCTGCTTCATTGCACACTACGTACAGGTCTATCCCAAGCACTGGGATTGCTAGTTCCAGAGGGACAAGTGAGACTATAGGCAAGGTAATTATCTTTTTTTCTTTTTTGAGTGCTGCTTCAGCAAAGCAAGGCTTTCAGGAGGTTGCTTTTAAATTACAGGAATCATCACCAAGATCTGTAGTTGGAAATACATGATGTTTTAAATGGAAAGATTGTGGTTAGAACCAATTGCATTTTGGAGCTCTCCAGGAAGAATATCTAAGTTACACATTCCAAGCAAAGAAAGGATAAGAGGCTGGGAGGAGGGGAACATGCAGAAGGAGGAAAGCTTCAGGTCACCACCACTATGTCCATTAGAAGTCAAATGCACCTGCTGTATCCGTATACAGGTAGTTAGATGAATTTCAATAGGAGTTTTATAAGGTACATTATGTGAAAGAGATTTCCATGAATTTTATTTACAATTGATTTTTTCTAATAATAACTTCAGAATAAAAATTTCCAATTCATACACACTGGTGAAAGAAGATGCTTAACTTCACACCTGAAACCTAAGTGAAATAAAAACTGCAGCTGCATTTGTCGCTGTTACAAATTGTGATAATGTATCTAGGAACTAGGACCGATTTCTGTGTGGGTGCTGTTTTGCATTGCTTCTGTCTCTGAGTAAGAAGGAAGGTGAATTAATTGAATACTGTTCCTGAAAAAAACCAGAATTATTTATAGTAGCAAATGAAACCCTTCTACATAATGAAACCCGCTGTATTTTTAAGTCATAATGTTATCAGGCCTAAAAAATGGGAAGAATATTGCAGTGCATTTTTCTTCTTGGATTAGGGTCAGGACTACATTCCTGGAAAGAGTGTCTCAGTCTTAAGAACTTGCTGACGGTGACGACTCACTTCTCATGGGGTGGTGAGGCACTGGAATGGGTTGCCCAGGGAGGTTGTGAATGCTCCATCCTTGGCAGTGTTCAAGGCCAGGTTGGATGAGGCCTTGGGTGGCATGGTTTAGTGTGAGGTGTCCCTGCCCGTGGCAGGGGGGTTGGAACTAGATGATCTCAAGGTCCTTTCCAACCCTAACTATTCTATGATTCTATCATAGAATATATATATAATATATATATTATATATATATAAATAATATATATTATATATATATATAAATAATGATATTTTCAAGGTAAAATCAGTGACTTTTACCAGTTTAGTGAATAATGTCAACCTTATTTTTACAGAATAGATTACATCTTTCTTTAGTATGCTGAATATCTTTGCAAAATAATAAAAAAGTCAACATTTAAGAGAAGCAGTATGTACGTGACTGAGTCCTCTCTCTAAAAGCATCTGATTTGTGTCCCAGATGATATTTTCAGCTCCTGTTGACAGGTCTCCTTGAGATGTTAGCATTTGTATTGTGATCATTATTGTTGGAAATAAAAAGGAAGTATTACCTGCCAGACTGCCTCCATTGATAGCCATGCGAATTGGAGAAGAGTTCTCGTTGGTCTGTGTATTCTCTGTGTGTCCTTCAGAGGGCAGGAGAGGAGGCTGACTGTGTCTAACTGCATTTATCGAGATAATGGATTGTGTTCCCTAAGCTTTTTGTGTGTAGTGGTTTTGGCCTTCCAGAACAAAATGATCAAGACTAACTGAAATGTTCAGATTTATTGGTCAGACATAGGACTGGTCCACACCAATTATAGCTCCATCACAGTGATATGTTGGTACCAAAAAAACAGTACTGAAATGAGAACAATTGGCCCTGAAAGCCTTGAACTGAGATCTGACATAACAGGCTTAATTCTATGTTGTGTCACACCACAGACAGCTTTGATATCCATGTAACTAGAGGAGACCTGACTTGAGGCAGAGATGTTTTTGTTTCCCATTCAGGCTGCGGAGGTAAAGGTACCGCATTTTGAACTGGAGGTGGTATATTTTGACCTAGTATCAGCCTACATGCATTTCTTTGCACTTAATTATTTAGGTAGTGTCTTTGATTCCATTCCCTTCTAATTTGAATGTTGACATTTCACCTACATTTTGCTGACATTGGTATTTTCCTCTTTGATACTAGTTACTTATTTTTGTATGCTTCATTCTTAAAGCAGCAGCAGTGAATTCAATTAGGTATTAAAATCAAGGATATTTATTTCTTTCTTTCTTTCTTTCTCTGTCAAAATTATTTTTCTGTCAAGCCTTTCATTTTTTGTATTTTTTGTTACAATTTTTTGAGCCAGAAGCCCAAAGAACCACTCTAAGCGCTGAGAAAGGAGTCAGTACAGTCCTTTCAGTGATTTGCTCTGCCTATTTTGTAGCAATAGCCAAATTTTAGGCATCTGCCTAGGTTTGTGCCCAATGAATACCTTCAGTAAAGCTGCTAGGAACTGGTTGTTGAAATCCATCCCATAGGTTGGAAATTCTGTGGCAATTGCCCCAGATGTAGAAGAAACCACCCTCTAGTATTGCTGAGCTGAAAGCTGGACAGAGCCAGCATGCCCCAAACACTGCCATCCTCTGCTGCTTAAATGGGGCAGGTACCACTTGTACAGAAGTTTAATACTATTTAGATGACAATGGAGTTTGACTTTGTAAATAATGGGCTTGTAGTGTTCTGTGGTTAACAGGCAGATGAAAGTGCATATCACTTCTCTTGAAATCCATACCTGACAGTTTTGAAGATTACAAGCCTTTTTCAGGCAAATTATTTTGATATCTTATTCCCTCTGGATGCTTGTAAGTAAAGACGTGCCATAGCTAAAATGGCATTGTATTGTTCAATGGCCAGATAGGCTGTGGCCGTAATCTGACATTTGTCAGATCTCCTGACAGGTTTATGCACGGCTGTTTACCTTTACAGGATCTAATGCATTCTGAACATTTAATTGGCTGTACGGATGTTCTGTCTTTAGCATTATTTTTGTATACAGCTTTCTGTTTGACAAAATATTGCTATTGTAACTGCTAGGGAAACTAACCGGTAATAACCAATGCTATTACCAAGCAGTTAATTTGCAAAAGGCCAAGAATTAAGTTTTGCTATTTATGTGCCACACTAATTTTTCTGCAAAAGGAAATCCGCATTGATGAATAATTTAAATCTCAGCCTCCCTGCAAGTCTGTAATCACGTGCCCTACAGAGACTGGAGTACATTCTACTGTGAGCATTGTGCAAAAGATTAGTAGCTCCGTGGTGGCAATGCTGCTATAACAGTGTGAATTGCACTTTTAATTTGTCTTCCCATCTGACAGAGCATCTCATTATACTTTACAAAATCTCTTTTAAATTATATTTTTTAAATTCTTAGTTGAAGGATACTTACATAAAAAAGGTGAAGATTAAATAAATTGTTTTAAGTCATATCAGCAAATCATTTTAATGAGAACGTCTTTTCTGCTTGCATTTGAAAAAGAATGTGCATTTTATTCCCAGCATGTTTAGTTCCAGTCAGTCAAAACCAGCAATGGCTGGATACAATTTCTTTACAATACAGTATAGATGTGAAATGTGTGATAAGCTCTACTTTGTGTGTCATAAAATTATGCAGGCTCTCTAATAACTAACTTGTTAGCTATCCTGAGGCTGAAAAGCATTTTATATAAAACCTTATATAAGATGGAAACTTTTCCTTTTCCCACAAGTAGCACTAAGTAGAAAATTACTACTTTTTGTTAATCAGATTAAATTGTGAAGGAGTATGCACACAAGGTCCTTAGGCGCACGTTTTATATAACAACATCACATTCCTTTCACTACTTCTTTTTGCCCTATTTGCTCTTTCTTAACTACATTATTGAAATTTAGGAAGCATAATAGCCTACTATTTAATAGCACATCATTATCGTCCCATAGCATAATGCATACTATTCATTCTCTCATTAATCCATTGTATTTATTCTCTCCTAGTCTTTGTGTAACGATGTAAAGAGTCAGACTTTCACTGTAGAAATGAATAGCATTTTGCCATATTCAGAAATCCCAATTATTATCAGTGACCTGTTAATTTGATGGCTCAGTTGTTAGGATTTCATGTTACTTGGACACTACTTATTATAGCTCCTCTTTATTTCTCTAGGCATCAGCTGTTTGAGTTAATACTGTGCTAAGCACAGTACAAAAGCCGTGGACTGACAGTCTCAAAAATATTCCAAACTCATTGAAAGTAAGAGTGATTTGTTACAACCAGTAGACATTTATAGAAGGCTTCTGTGTGAGTAGAGTTATATTTATGTGAAACAATTGTATTTAATACTTTCTCTTACAAAATATATGGACCAGGTCCTTCGAGGTAAGGGGAGGTTTAGGAGGCCATTGCCAGGGCACTTTGCTTCTAGCAATTCCTTCCCAGTGGAGCGCACCTTGTGGGGTATAGCTGTTGATGTAGCCTTGGCTGAGGGCTGCCCAGACCTTGGTGGGGTGGCAGGGGCTCGCTTTGCAGGGGGACAGAGCTCTGAGATCAGGTCAAGGGCAAACAGGCTGCTCCAAGTCACGTCCCTAGCTGTATTACTGTGCTGTATATGGGTTGGCAAGCAGTGATTCTACTGCTGGGGTGTTTTCTTTTATTTGCACCTAAAATTTTACTTTATAGTTATTAATGATTGGCAAGCCACAGTTTTTGGGGTCAGATGCAGATTTGAACTACAGAGAGTGCAGGGAAATGTTTGGACTTGCATTTCTGATTTGTGTCACCTACTGTTCTTTCACGTCTTTCTCATCTTTCTCATCTCGTCTTTATTTGCCAAGCTACAAAAAATGTAAATTATTTATTTTTTTACACTGTTGTTTTAGGTCACTCTTCATTTTGCAGCACCCATATATTTAGCTTGGCAGTTAAAGTAGAATAAATTTAAAAATGAATTTCTATTGTATACCTTTCTGACTTGTATTGCTGTAGATTATCCATATTTAAAACTAATAAGAGAAGAGATAGATAATGAAAAGGTAAATAATAAAGTCCAAAGCAGATATCTGTTTTTATTAAGACCTCATTTCTTAGGAACAGTTCCACATATACTGGAACACGTGCTAGGTTTTAGATGCAAAAAGTTGTCCCAGTGCAGAGTTCTATGCTAGGGTGCTCAATACTTTGCATATTTGGCTGCTAACTGCATACATGCTTATGAGCTGATCCTCTATGTGTATAGTGAACAGTGATTAGACTTCATAAAGCAAGGATTTTGGAAAAGCAGCCTCACTACAGTTTTAAAAACAACTTTCACCATCTGCCTGGGAAAAGCAGTGGGTCGGTTTCTTGTGAACTTGGCAATTAAATATGCTAAAATATACTAGCAGCAGGATAAAAATGTTTGCCATACCTGTTAAGAAGAAAAACTAAAATCCAGCTAAATAACACCAAAACCTCAGACAAAGAACTGCCATCTGGCTTGTAGTCACTGGGTATATTTGCAATTTATGTTAATACTACTCTGACACTCAGTGGCATAATCAAGAGCAGTGGTTCCATTTCCAAAACCCAAACTACTTTCCTCCAAACTACTATTTACAAAATATCTAGATTGACTTTCAGAGAAATAATAAACGTATACATTAACCATTATGGCACATTCAAAGATTTGTCATAAATACCCTCTCCATACTCAATGGATGTACAGGACAAAATCTAACAGTAAAATCAAGACAAGGTATTTGCAGAAAAGTTGAAAAGTTCAAATTTATTTAAAGCATATTGAAAGCATTTATGTATTGTCCTGAAAAAATAAAGGATCATAGAATCGACTGTTCTTTTCTTTAAATTGTGAAAATCCAGTCTTTTGTCTCAAAATTAAATTTTGCCTGCCAGGCAAAGGCTATATATGCAGTTAAAACTTTAACTTGAGAGATACCAGAATTTTTCATGGCGCAATCATCAGAGGTTTATATTACAAGATGTCATCTGATATAAACAGAATATCTGGTTAGTGTCTTTTTAGTGTGATGGCTGCCTCATTCAGATCATTCAGCTTTCAATGGAATACAGGTCTTTTTTGTCTGGAACACCTTCAACCAGAAACCAAAATATATATATATATATTTTTTATTTATAAATATATATATATATATATATTTATATTTATTTTATATTTTTTATAATATATATTTTTATATATATAATATATATATATATATATATATATATACCAAAACTGCTATAATTCAAGAACAGATCGTGACCAAAAGTTGAACATGAAGTGAACCCATGTTTCATTTCTAAAATTCACTTCTTCCAATATGTAAAAATCATATTCTGAAGGACATTCGCATATGACTCCAAGCTATCTGAAATTAAGGCAGAGCTTCTATGACAATATTTTTTTTATCAGTTAGTCTGCACAGATTTCAAATAATGGGGTTTTCATTTCATCTGCATTGAAAAATGCTATTCTTGAGGTTATAACAGATTAATGCTTTGTTTTTAGATAATTCTAGGAATCAAGGATTCAGATGCAATAGGATTACAATAAAATGTGAAAATTCTGAAACAGTTCATTGAGACTGCTCCCTATGCTTCCATTCAACCTTCTGATTTGTGCTTTTTTCTCCCTATCTGCACTACACTGTTTCTGTGGGACTGAACAATCATTATGCCTTGTGGCCATATTCTATCTCCAGTTGCCAGAGTAGAAAGGATAATATGCTGGTGGAGGCAGTGACCACTACACACCTAGGCAGGTGTAGATGTAGTTATATACAGGAGAAAGGGCAGAAAAGGTGAGGTTCTGTAAAAGCTCAAGATCCCAAGATACCATTTGATTTTCATCAAAGTTTCATTTCATAAAACCTAAATGACAGTGTTTTTCTGTTTTGCTATTGCTGGAATACTTTTTTTGGGGGGGTTGATGTTTTTTGTGTTTGCATTGAACAAAATATTTGACCAAAAGAAAACACCATATTTCTTTTACAGACAGTATAAAATAGCAAAGCAAAGGCTTAGTATTAGTCCTCAAAAATGGGAAGAAACAGCTGCTTCTGCACAAAATTCCTGTAAGACATAGGTCATCTGTGTTTAGGTCTCTCTTTTTGCCTTGAGAAATTTGATCATGCAGTGAAGGTGTGAATGGCTTGCTCCAAAGAGATTTTTCTGTTTTGTATCAAACACAGTAATTCAGAGAGTCACTTCAGTCTGGTGGGTGGAATGTTCACCTGGGAGGTGAAATATGTATTTTTGATCTTGCAATGAATAATAAAGTTTCTAGGGGCAGCATTAGCTAAAGAGTCTTAGGAATACCATATACTACTCATTGAGATAAATTTCTGGAAGATGAACGTTCATATTCCTTGACGGGCCTGAATGTAGTTTTACCACAGTCTGGGTTAATGACTTAGGCAGTATTAAATTAAAAAAAGTTCTGTTGCCTTGTCCTTCATTTTGTGTATTTTTTTCTTTTAACAGCTGTCTATGTGACCTCAGTGCAAATTTCTGCATAGCTTTTAATCGGTGAATCTCTTTTTCTCAGCTAGTTACAGAACTTCCCTCCTGCTATAAAGAAATAAATTCCGTCCCTCTTTAAATGCATTTCACAAGCTGAACAGAAGTGTTAGGGTGTTTTCTTAAGTTAGTTTGAACTAAAATTATCTTCTGGATTTGAACTTTGCTAAGGCAGTGTGGTTCTCCGATCTTGGTTTTTAATGTGAGCTCATCTTTATTTTTATCCCCTACTTTTCAAATCATTAATGCATGTATACCTAATGGTATCACTCAAACTAGAAGTCAAAAATAATAAACCATAGCATTTTCATTTTTAAATAGCAACAATCATATTTAGAGGAACAAATGAAAATTAAAAAAAAAAAAAACAAACCAAAAAAATGAGGTGCAGAGAACTTTTTTTTGGTGTGGAACCTCCTTCTCATACTACCTGTAGATAAGTATTTCTGAATTACAGCAATCATGAGAAATGTCCTATTTATCTTCTGCCTCACGTAAAAGATTTTCGTTATAGCTGAACAAAGAATTGATATTTGATGAGCTTAATCTGGCTGACAGTGCACTGCAAATATATAGTGGTTTATATTTATTGGAGCAATACTTGTTGGCTGACTTGCTTTCCCTCTGCATTCCACTGTTTGTTCATGTAAATGCTTTGCGCATCTTGCAGTTAATGAGATGATGAATAGTTCAAAATGACTGCTAAACTTTCCGTTCATGGCATACAACTTAAGTTCATCAGCTCTATTTTATCTTAGATGAAGTGCAGTGAAAACACAGGATTGGAAAATGACACTAGTCTCATTTAGTGTTCAGAGAAGTGTCTTTTAGCCACTTACTTTCTTTCAACTAGATTTTGGTCCTTCTTTTTCTACTGAAGAAGCTTGAATTGCCACCATCAAATACTATATATTAGACTGGGATATACAAGAGCAACACAGGTACCACTGAAAATACGTAAGGATAATAACTTTAAAAAATTATGGCTCTTTTTTTTTTTTCCAGAAATATGTCATGAGAATTCATCCTTATTCCTGCCATTTACAGGAGACTGGGTCCTAGCAGCATTTGGGTTTGAAAGCGAAAACAAAATATTCATTGCTGTGATACCTGCAAAGTTGGAGGGTTACCTCCTATTACCTATTAAAAACCAGAAGAAAACAAAAGAAGTGGTCTTAATTTTATACATTTCCATTTCCAATTGTCTTAATGGCTTTTTGTTAAATATATGTATTTCTGTGGTAAGTAATTTTTGTCATTTAGCCAGCATTTTTTAATTCACTTGTGAGCTAACCCATCTTGACCTTGCAATTAAATTTTTCTCTGTGAAATTTCATAACTTACATAGAAAAATGACGGGAAAATTCTCCTTTCCAGAATTTGTGACTTGTATTATGCAAAATCTTTATATTCCCAGCTGGGCATTTATATTAATTAGACATGAATGACAATGATGTAAGTGAATTATAATAGCTAATGTAGCTATTCAGAATAAATTTCCATACAGCCTCTGTAGATAATTTGAAAAAAGGAGGATGAATTAAATACATAACCTACACTGACTGTTTCCAACCCAAAAATTTTGCAATACTTGCCAAATTTGATTATCCAGAAATTTAGGTTCATCTGTCTCAAGTTCTCAGGCTTTAATACATGAAAATGGATCCTTTTGTTTTATTGCCTCTAGAAATCACATTTTCTCTGCAACTATAAAGGATAATTAAAATTGCATCACATATATAATTATTGGACCCTGGGAGCTTTCAGAGAAACACCAAAAGGACTCAAGAAAACACTGGGGGACCCAGGCTTGCTTCACTATGCAGCAGGGTGCTGAGATGGAAGCCCATTGTTATCAGTTGCAACTGCAAATTATGCAAGGAGAAATATAAAACCAGCAAGCACCCTTTCTTGTATCAGTGCCATAAAAAGGGTTTTCACCTTTATTGGAAAGGATTATGGAAAACGCAAGGCAGATAGCTGTTAAAATGAAATAAAATTGCCTGTTGCAGAAGGAAATACACGTTGGCTTAGACTGAACTTTGTTTCTCTTAAAGTTACAAAGGCTGCAGTGATCTTCCAAAATTAAAACAACTTATAAAGAACTGCTGATCTCAGTGTAATATATTTAGTTTCCTGCAAATCTACCAAACACATAGTCATTTCCTTTGATGGTGATGTCAGCGCAATATCCATAATTGTGACTGAAATGGTATGGAAATATTACTATATCAGTTTTTTCTTAGTAAGTATTGTATGTACAGTATTATACCTGTGCTCTAGGAAATTATAATGCTCCTTTATTAAAAATTACATAATGATTTAACAGAAAAAAATTCTAAACCTTTCTATCTCACTGTTTATCCTAAGAGGTTTTCTGCTATCTTTCATTTATGGCTCTTTCTATGTTGTACTAGCTAATTCTCATTCTCATCTAATGACCCTTTTCAGGTCTTGCCCATTTAGAAAATAATGCTGTCTTAGCATAGGAGACATGTGGAAAGACTTTCTAAGACTGCACTAAAAGAATGGCAGTGGACTGTACTGCTCTTGTATGTTACTGAATTTGGATTGTTACTGACAGCATAATAGGCATTACTTGTCTTAGATCCTAGACAGTTACAATTAATTATTATAAAATGAAGAATGAAAGAAAAAGAAAAAAGCTCTCTTTAATCATAAATACTGCAAGCACCAGCTGTAACCCTTTCTTTTGAAAGAAGAGGTGTGGAATCCTGAACATCTTTGTGCCTAATACTGGTGCTGTTAATGCAATTGTCATGGAAAGTATCACAGTATCACAGTATGCTAGAGATTGGAAGGGACCTCAAAAGATCATCTAGTCCAATCCCCCTGCCGGAGCAGGAATACCTAGATAAGGTTACACAGGAATGTGTCCAGGTGGGTTTTGAATGTCTCCAGAGAAGGAGACTCCACAACCCCCCTGGGCAGCCTGTTCCAGTGTTCCGTCACCCTCACTGAGAAGAAGTTTCTTCTCAAGTTTAAGTGGAACCTCTTGTGTTCCAGTTTGTACCCATTACCCCTTGTCCTATCATTGTTTGCCACTGAGAAGAGCCTGGCTCCATCCTCATGACACTCCCCCTTTATATATTTATATACATTAATAAGGTCACCCCTCAGTCTCCTCTTCTCCAAACTATAGAGACCCAGCTCCCTCAGTCTTTCCTCATAAGGGAGATGCTCCACTCCCTTAATCATCTTAGTTGCCCTGCGCTGGACTCTCTCCAGCAGGTCCCTGTCCTTCTTGAACTGAGGGGCCCAGAACTGGACACAATGATAACATAACCCTCCTTAATAATGAAATACAAATTAAAGTAAATAATTTTTGTTTGTTTCACCAAGCATACATAAGAATGGAAATGCAGAGTTTCTTTGAAACAGTTAATCCTGTTGAAAATATGGTAACACCTGAGGATTTTCTTGGCTAAATCTGTATTAAGGAACAAAAAAACCCTCTCGAGTCAGATTTAGTTTAATAAACTTCTGATTTAAGGACACTTTGCATTGCTACACTGGAATAAAAGAAATTTAATCTAATTATGAATATGACCTTTATATTTTCTTTTTTATAAAGTCAACTGAAATGTACTTGGGCTGAGTCCTTAACTCAAGTCCTGTCTGCTAGGGCACCATGAAGCCAGTGCCTTCCCTCTGGGCCAGGGAATGTAGGCAGGTGTGCAGTGCAGGTCCTTGCTGGATAGAGTCTATCCCATCTCAGTAGGCAATTTCTAAGGCTTTCCCTTTTGGGCCATCATTTTCTGTTGTTCATCTAAAAGGGTCAACCTATGCATCTTAAAAGTGTGGTTATTGATTGTGTGGCTGCCAGACTCAGGGAAAAACTGTCAATAATCCAGTGGCTGAGAATGGCAGCGATAGAGCCAGTAAAATGTTCGACAGTTTTATAGTGAGTTATACTTTCCTTCTACAGTAGAGTTGCTCCTTGGTTAGTTAGTACCCAGTGTAAACAAGACAGAAAATCTCGTCTTTAATTTTCTGCATTGAAAGACAAGGGTTTTGCTGTTTCACAAAAGTGAACAATTCCCTGAGTAATTGGAAGTAATTTATTCTGTACTCCCTGCCTTTAAATTAGGGGGATGTACTGCAGGTAGCTGTTCCCTGATTTTGGCAAAAAAGCTATCCTCTTTGCTGTGGTGTCACAGTAGGAATAATGGCCCTAAAACGCAGATCAGAACTTGTTTGAGGGCCTCCTGAGTGACAGGTTCCTTTCAACATGCCGTTGAGGTTTGCTGAGAATCTGAAAATGCTTTTCAGAATAATCACAACTGCAAGGGCATCTTATCCAAGTATGAAATAGCGATGATAATTATCTCCTTCCTCATGAGATTATAGGTCTGTTAGCAAATAGTTTGTCTTTACAGAAGTGATTCTGTAGACCCAACTGTTGTTGCTGAGGATGGATATCCACATTATATTCATTTAGTGGAGTAGGAGGTTGGTTTTTTTTTAATTGGCTCTTGTTCCCTGAACTGAACACCCCTAAACTGTTGGAGTGCATTGGATGCACTCTTGGGCTCATCTTCTGATTTATTTTCATCTAAAAGGTATTAATTTCCTGTCCTCCAGAATCATTCCATGATCTGATCCAGATCATTGTAAATGGGGATACTTGAAAATTTGTTTGAAAAGTGTGTCCAGCTCCAAACTGAAATGCAGTATAAATATAAATGAACCTCATAAGAGTCTCTGTTCCAGGGCACTAGAGGAACAGCACACTATTTACTGATTTGCTTTGTCATTCACCCGCTTGTTGTGCTCTACCTCTGCTACATATTATGCAGCATGAGGCTGGGTACAGACTTTAGGAAGTGCAGGTTATGACTGGCTATTTAATGAGCTCCTTGCCATATTAAAATGCTATTTCAAGGCTGGCATAGTACATGACGAAGTGAGTGCATTGTTTATGAAGGTATACTTGGATGAAACTCAGGTTTGTGTGGTCAATATAGATCTTATATAACTGATGGTACTCTTCAAAAAAGGGTGTTTGAATAGCAGCTGGGAAATTGATCTGATTTTTCAAAGAAGACCGGGTGTCATTTAGATACTTCAGCCATCATTAAGCAAATCTTGACCTGGCTTGAATCCATTCATAGCAAGCCACCACAGGAATATTCTGGTTTTGTTTTTGTGGGTTTTTTCGGGGTTTTTTTTTGGTGGTTTTTTGTTTGTTTGTTTTTAATTAATAACTTCTTATAGTTTCAGAACACTGATGAGGATGCAGAGACTGAGAGGAGACTTCAAATTTGTGATAGTGAATCATGATAGCGTGATTCTCAAGACAGCATTAGTTTTGTAGTCTATGTAATAGATTAGGTAGCATACCAGGACCAAAAAAATACCAATATTTGATAAAACTCTGCTCATAGACAGGAAAGCTGCTGAAATTTTCTACAAGTAAGTTAAAAATTCAGATTTGCCTTGTGTGCCTACATGGGTGTATCTCCACGGAGCACAAGGCTCTGTATCTGGATTATCTGCTGGACTTTGGTTCTGCTCCTTGGCTGGTAGCTGAAGATTGTTTGTACAGCCTGGCTTCCTTTCCTTAGCATCCCTGTGAGTGAATGAAGTCTTTACCTTTGTGCTTGCTCAGGAGCAGAGATTTGTTTTATGTACCAGATCCATACTTTGAAGAGCCTGGACTAACTTCTGTCTCACTCTTCTCTGGAAAAGTCTGTTAGGAGTTTACATTCAAAGAATGGGGGAATGTGTTCCAACTGTGCTTCAACTAGCTTTACTTATATTCGACAATTCTCCTGTGTTCCTAGTGTGTTATGTCATCTCCTAGAGCTATTTTGGTCTCTGCACAAGCAAGCTTCATACTTTCCTGTGGTTTAAGCAACCTGTCATTTTTTATTTACACTTGAACCTTTGCTTTCAAGTGTGGCCCAAAATGTGTAGACATCAGGTATAAAACATAGACTGGGCTCAGACCTACCTATTATTTGTCGGAAGTGCTACTCTGCCTATTGACAGATATAATTGTCATGAAAATAGCAGGGGGAACTTAGTCTCAGTCTTGCTCCCCTGTTCATCTGCAGTGGTCTGTCACAGTGTTATTTACCAGTAGAATTCTTTGGAAAAGACAAAATTTAACCTTCAATAGGGATGTAATGCATTAGAACCTGAATGGTTCCTGTCAGCATACAAAATTCCGGGTCCGGCAAGATTGTGTAATATAACACTTCATCCATATTCTTACATCCATGCAAGAATCCCAAAATCAGTCCTCCAGTATTGCTTGAAAGACATTATGTTTAAGGTGGTAGTCACTTTAAATGTATATAATAATAAGAAAATTTTTAATGTATTTTTAATGTTTTTTACATTTAAATTTTTTAATGTAATTTTTTAGGTATTCACACTTCTAAAATGCATCTAATGGTGTTGTTTCTTCTGTTTTTATCTTAAAATGCTTAATTTATTTCTGAAACTACATAAATTTTGTTGTCTACATTTGGAGACTTTCAGAAAATAAGACTTCATATCTTGACGATTGTGATGCTTGCAAGTTTTACTTTTCCATGATGAAGACTGATAGAAGAGTGAGTCTTAATCATGGAATAGTCACCCATGCTCAACAGTACGACTTTAATTCACTGAAGTTAATCAAAAAACAATGTTTACTGAATGGTCCACCAGTACAGTACTGTGACTGTTGGGGTCATCTTAAAGTTTGTGACACAGAGATGGTGCTTATGCCTTGAGGATGTTGAAAAATAAGAAGGAATATTCATCTTAATCAGATGTTCAGCATGGCCAATTTTGAGTTGAACCCTGCATGGGTTCAGGTTATTAGTGAGGAGCCTTACAGTTTTTTCCTCATAGGGTATCACAGAGACAAATGCTGTGACTTCTGGGTTTTTTTGAAGAGAGTGAAATGACTTAGAAAAAAACACTAATGCACTTGGAAAGAACTTGCTTACAGTTTTCTTCTTGAAACACTAACACTTGACTTCCTGTACTAATATACAAAAAAGGAATCATGTTATCGATGTAGAGACAAGACTGGAAGAGATTTCCTGAATCACTGAGCTGAGTGTCCTTATCCTGGCTCCTGGCAAGATAGCATCTATTCAATTTCTTATGGGCATGTTTCTTGCCCTCACCATGTTTATTTCCTTTCCTTGGTGTTGTGGTTTAAACCCAGCTGGCAACTCAGAACCACGCAGCCGCTTGCTCGCTCCCTCCTTCCTCTTTCTCCCCCCACTCCTGGAAGGATGGGGAGGAGAATCGAAAGAATGTGACTCCCATAGGTTGAGATAAGAACAGTCCAGTAACTAAGGTATAACACAAACCACTGCTGCTGCCACCAATAATAAGAATGATAAGGGAAATAACAAGGGAAGAGAACACAACTGCTCACCACCTGCCGACCGATACCCAGCCTGACCCGAGCAGTGATCTAGCCCTTCTGGGTAACTGCCCCAGTTTATATACTGGGCATGACTTGCTGTGGTATGGAATACCTCTTTGGCTAGTTTGGGTCAGGTGTTCTGTCTCTGCTTCCTTCCGGCTTCCCCTCCTTCCTGGCAGAGCATGAGACTCAGAAAGTCCTTGGTTAGAGTAAACATTACTGAGCAGTAAACAACTAAAACCATCGGTGTTATCAGCGTTGTTCCCAGGCTGAAAGTCAAAACCACAGCACTGCACCAGCTACTAAGAAGGAGAAAAATGACTGCTACTGCTGAACCCAGGACACTTGGTGTCTCTGTTTCTCTGCAGCCTTTGCTTTTATTTCTTTTCCTAGGTCTCTCTGTTTTCCTTCAGCCTTTGCTTTGTTCCACAAACCAAGCTCTTTCAAGCTCCTGTGGTAGAGTCTTCATTCCTGTGACTCTTACAGAAGACTGTCCTCATATGTTTTGTGGGTTCAGTTTTTCTTCTGTGAACATGGTTGTCCAAAATTGTATAGATTCATACTTGTCTTTCTGTGTCTTTATTATATCATTTAGTAATTTATAGGATTTGTCTTTTACACAGCCATCTTGTGTCATATTGATACTGATGTGCTCTTGCTGATCAACTAAAATAAACTAGTTGTTTTTTACACATATTGTTTCAAATGGTGAATTCCCAACTTCTAGTGGAAATGTTATTAATCCCTGATACTCTCTTTCAGTACTACTTGCTGTTATCGCACCTGGATCTACCTTTCAGTTCTTATAGTAATCCACGGAGTCGTTGGCTTAATATGTAAGCTCCGGAGTGACATTGTAGAAGATACTTTATCTAAATCCAGACAAATTATGTCTACTTCATTTCTTTGTCTGGAAAATCAGTTATTATTAAAAAAGCTGTCAAGGTAGTCTGGCACAATCTACCCTTGGCAACACTGCTACATTTTATCCTATATTCTATTTACTTCTCTGTCTTTAATTTCTCTTTTTCTCCAAAGCTTCTTCTAAGCTCTTGCAAATTGAAGAGGTCAGACTAATAGGCTTATGCTTGCCCAGATCATTTTTGTCGTTGCTTTTAAATATGGGCACTCCAGTTACCATTCTCCACTAATATTTGATGATTTGGAGGCTTATCTCTACCGCTGCAATGGCCTTTATGAAATCACAGTATACCTAGTGATTCAGGTCTCAGTAAGACATTCTGTTCAAAGCCTCTTGAACAGTTATCCTTTTTTCCCAGTTAAACTTTGATTGGTTGGTGAGATATGAATAAAGAAAATTCAAATAACCATCTGCAAGAGGATTACATAGAAGATATAAGCAAATACTACTGCCGTGATGATTAAGTGAATAGATAGTACCCCCTACAACTTAAAGCTCCCTTAAGCACAGAAACTGGGAGAGGAAGAGTTTAAAATGGCATAATATTATCAGACAAAATTATGTGAATTGGAGCCTAAGTACTTTCTAACACTGAACACTTAACTGCAAAAGCTTATTTCACAAGGGTGTAAGATACCACTGGACAGATTAAAGACATTAGAATATCTTAGCTGTTTAAATAACCTGTAATGTTTTATGTTAGCACTTAAAACCACAATGGCATATGCAGGTCTAGTGCTAGCTTATTTTATATTTTCAGAAATACATAGAAGTACAGAATCTAACCCCACAAAAATTTGTGAAATTTTCTTTCTATGTACTTAGTAATATTTCAGCATCAATGTTTATCAGGTGAATACTCTTTTGCTGGTCCTGATGAAATGGTCATGAAAGAAATTTAATGTATACTCAGTTAAATGCATCTGTATTTTTTGAGTTGAAGCTGTCTAGGAGAGCACTGCATTTCCTGTTTACTCTGTGCTTGCTTTATTGCTTTCAGTTAGATGTTGCATCTGAAAATTAATGAAGGTGAAAGTTACAATCAGTTATGTCTAGAAAGAACTGGTGATAATCCAGATGCAGGCGAGATGAACAGTGATAGCAGTTTAGAGGGAAGGCCATTAATCAGTATCATCCGAGTTTTCAAGGCAGTATCATTGCAACCATACATACCCTTTTGGAAGAAAAAAGTTTTCTCCCTAAACTCTCAGGGTTTCTGGCTGTGAGGTAGGATGCAGCTAGGTGCCTAAGCATTTTATATGCCTGGCAATTTAAGCATTCATGGTTATCAGATTTTGGAAACAATAATATATATGTAAATTTCACATCCAAGTCCTAGGGATACTGGTGGCAAATGTAATTACCTGTATGTGCATCTCTCTCCAGTTTCTTGCTACTGGGAAACTAATTGCAGCATGTTAAGACGAATGGTGGGTTTTTTTGTTTATTGTGTATTTTCATATATTCTATAACTTGTTTCCCCCAGATATTTGAGATATTTTCTTTTCTTGAAACTGTCTCTTTTTACAGAAGCACACTTACTAACCCACTAATTGTTTTTCAAGAACTCACTTTGGTACATACATCTCTTGGATAGTATGAGCTTAAATTTAAGTATGTGCTTTAGTCACACTGATTTAAATAAAAGACAAGTGTGGGCATGCATGCCAATCATATGCTTAAGCACTTTCGGGAAGAAGAATTCGTTTTCCTCAGTGTCTTCAGTCTTAGCGCAGTAGCCTTTCTAAAGCCCTCCTTATGGCACTAAGCCTAAAATTCTTCAATCTGCTTCCCCTGGTAACACTTCAGCTGAAAGTAACAGTGACAGCCTTACTGTACTGCTCTACCAGCAATGGTTTAACTGTTTCTGAATATTTCTCAATGGTGGGACTAAGCTCTCTAGGGCTACTTACTCTGTTATTTAAAGATCCGTGCTGGTCAACAACAAATTTTGGAACAGCCCCTTTTCCCTCTCTCCAAAACCCGACAACACCAACCCCTTTTTCTTTGCATACAGAGATTTTCCGTGTGACTCCTACATAAGACCTGCATGCTTTGCTAGGTTAAATGCTTATTCTCTTTTTTTCCTTGCACACCTAGATCAAAGAGAGTATCTTATGAGAACAGGTCTGTGTTTTACCCTCAGATTCATTTCAGAATCAGAATGCACTTTGTGTCTGTTACAGGCTGTGATGTATGAAGCAGAAAGAAGATTTATTTTCACAAGCTACCTTGTACCTGAAGTAATGAGAGTGGCAAATTACTTGTTCACTGAGCAAACATGACGGGAATGTCATAGAGGGAATTTATATATACGCAAACACACAGGGGTCACATCGGTGGTTTACAAAGTGACCTTACCCACCAGAGGGGCATTTTTAAATCTGCTTTAACTTACACAGGAAAGGCTAAAGAAAACTGCAAATACCTGCAATACGTGGGATGTAGAAACTAACAAAACTAATAAATAATGTAAGATTCAACAGAGTACAGAACATAATTTAAATGGCTGCATTATTTCTGTACAAGAGAGTTGGGGTCAGAAATCAGTAGTGATTTCTACTGCTCATTTAGGGTTTCTCTGAAATAGCAAAATATTTGTCATGAAAAGTAAGAGAATGTGGGACTAATCTTCCATCTATTTTATAGCAGGTTTTTGTCTCTTAAACGTTTCATCAGGATTCAGTAGAGAAGTAGGCTTACACTTCTCTTTATGAGCACTTGCATTCACAGGGTATATGTGTTTGCAGAAGACAAATAGATCTTACTGACACTGAAAGTTTCTACATATGTAAAACATTCTATGAATGAATTTTGAACAGTTTCACAGAAGCTAATGTTTGTAAAGAAAAGAAAGAAAAGGAGAAACAGGGAAAAATGCTGTTACTCCTAGGAAACAGACAAGAATTTTATTTGTGTATAAGCTCCTAAGGGAAGAATTAAAGTTGTTATTTCTGTTGTGGTTTTTTTTTTTTTTTTTTTTCCTTCAACAGTAAAGATTACATGAGGTTACACTTCACTTAGAATAGGAAGGCAAGGCAATTCAGCACTGGCCATACAATGTAAGCTAATTTCCATGTGATTGTCCTTTATTGCTGAGCTGTTGGAAAGATGGCTGATCTCAAGCCCAGCAGCAAAAAAGGAAGAAAGTAGAAACTCGGGAGCTTATGGATGCTACACTGCTGCAGTAAAATTGAAGACAAGCATCTGCACATGGCAGTTTCTGTACAGCCAAGTAGTTAGGACTCGTCCACTGTTGGAAGAGGCCTGACAATGAGGAGCAGCAGTGATGAGGAGAGCCTGTGCAACCTATTAGTGTATTCACAATTTGCTTCTGATGACCCATGGAGGCCAGGGGGAAGGATTTCTGCTGACACAGCAGTTTGGGAAGCTTCTCTTCAGGTGTGGTTTCACCCTGAGGAAAAAGTCCTACTTTTTTAAACCTATTTTTGTCACTGATTACTGCAACAGTTTATTCTTGAGTCCGTGATACCAGACTGGTGATGGTCTCGTGGAGTGTTCTTCAGGGAAAAGGAATCTTAGGGAGCAAAAGTAACAAGTTCTATGAATTTATTCATTGTGTTATGGTGTTAATGAAGAGCTGGTCATGGCAGAGTCATCTCACACTCAGCCACTGCCCGTCTGAATTATGTGGGTGATGTCTTTTTGCTTTATTCTGAATGTGTCCCTGGAACTACAAAATCATCTATCTTGCTTTTTCCTTACCTTGAAGCACATTAAAAAATGAGCTCAAACATGATAGCCTTTCTTATCCTTTTTTGCATGAAAGTGCTGAGAATTCCTTGGATTTATTTCCAATATGTTGGAGTTAGATACTGAGGACATTTTTGTTACACATAAAGTTTGTATTTTTGTGCAAAATTTATAGTCAGATGTAGGCATCTCCTATAGCATGGCTATTCTCAGTTTTGATCACCTTTGGCTCACATGGCGCTACTGAAGGCTGTGAGGGTCACATCGAGGGAGAGGTTCTGCAGAAAAGAAAGTAAATAGAAGAGGAAAAAGTCTTACAGAGAAAACCATTCAGGTTAATAGCTATAGTTTGTCTGTGGAGCTCTGCATCACCCCTAGTAAAAGCAGACCTCATTTCAGAACTCATTTGTTCTGTTTAACACAGCCTGTTATGTTAGTGTAATAACAGTACAGTACAGAAATGGACAGAATTTCCCTGATGCGTTTACTTGACATGGATCAAGGTTGCAAGAGACTAATAGTTAATTTCAAAGCAAAGGTCAAATACTGTTTAGTTCCAGTGTCTTCTCAGTGCTCTATCATAGGCTGTTTTGCAAATCCACAAAAAAATAACCGGTTTCTCAGCCTAGGTGATAATGCATGCACACAGATACTGAGCATATCTTCTGGCCTCTCCTTGTTATCTAGCTGTTTGCCTGCTTTGCTGATGATATGCATCCATCCCAACCGTGAGTTTCTTGGACTACAATCCCTTCATTTTTTATTTCTGGGGCTGTATTGCTGCAGTGTGGCCTCTGTAGCAGGACTGCTGGGAGCAGAGTGCTTTGCACCTACTTTGTGCTTATGCAGCCACTCATCTGTCCTTGGACTGACCGTTGTGAGTAGCCAACAAACACAACTGCAAGTCTAGTGTTATACTGTATAATTAGTTTGAAATTTAACATCATCTTCCAACTTTTTATTTGAGCTCCTGTATGTTATGAATACTTAAACTGCTGAGGTAGTTATTTTGTACTTCTGCTGATGGTCTCTGAACTATGTCCCAAGCTAGAACTGCTACTTTCACTGAGTTTTCTGTTAATTGTGCCTGTTATGGGACTGCTGTAAGGAAAAGTTATGATTTTTGTCCTTCTAAAGGTGAATACCGCAAATGAGTAATGCAGAATAGTGCAATAAGCTTGCAGTACAGAAATGGTGTGTTGTTTTTCTCCTAACTGAAAAACCTGGCAATGGCATTGAGCCCAGGTTTTCTGTGTTAAAGCTGAAACTCCTTCCTTTACTTTGCAGAACAGTCTCTTCTGTATTCGGTGTTGGCTTACTCCTCATTGGTGTTCTGAGCTGAGGGCAGGGGTTTGTATTTCATTCTGCCACCTACCCTGAGGGGCTTTTGTTCAGAAGCAGATAGGTTGGTTTTCTGTCTTTCCCCCTACTGCTACTAATTTTCCTTATATATCTGCATTTTCTACCCTGCATTTGTTGCCAGCCTTGCAGCACATTGAATTAATATGGCATCAGCAGAGCACTAGAAGGAGCAGTGTTAGATTCAACTTTGTTTAATGGTGCAGATCCCACTGGGTTTTTAGCAGTGTTGGGTAGGTGAGGAAGAATTATTTGATTTTAATGAGATATGACTTGGCACCAGCATCACAACAGGTACAGCACAAGGATCCAGGAGGGAAAGTGTTAATTCATATTCTGTTCACAGAGACAGCTGTGGAAGAGCGTATGCTGAATGTGCATTCCAGTTTCATTTCTTTTGTTCTTATTTACAGTGACAGTGTATTTCCGTTTAGCTTTGATTACTTCATAAACCTGGAGCTGATGATGAATATGCAGTTTGCACTCCAAAGGCACTGGAATCCATGCAAGAAGACAGACCTTGATGTGGTTCATAGCGCGCTGTGACCTCCACCCTGTTTATTAATCAGTCAGGCTTTTGAGGGCACATCCACCATCCTAGATATAGCATTTGCTTACTCCTCTCTCTTTTTCCCTGATAAATGTGATTATCTCAGCCTCTGGGAAAAACACTGTACATGTGTGACTACTGTCAAAGGATGCTGAATTCTCTTTGCTCTGAATTCAGGTTTAAAAGGGTTTGGTGTATTCCTCTGTGGGTTCTTAATTTGTGTCCTAGTGTTTTGTTACACACAGCCTGGTGTGGAAATTTGTCAGTGCTTAACAAGGTCTCATCAGTCTCCTGAAGAGCAAGACTGGCAATTTTTAGGGAAGTGGCCTGGTTACAATTCTGGAAATCATGACTGGAGTTGTGAGGTGTGAAGGGAGTTGCCTTATCACTGTATGGTGTTCTGTTAGAAAGCAATTTGCTGTGAGGCAAGGATTTGCTTTGAAGGAATGGAAAAAGATTTGGGACTTTGAACAGTCTACTGGTTAATTCTGTATTAGAGCAGTCTGACTTTCACAGATCTGTGGTTGCCCAAGGTGATAGTGTTGTACATGAACAGAGCAAAAGAGATGCTCTTAAAAGCTTTTGGGCTTCTTACAAATGTGATAGGAGACAAATGTGCAACCATAGTGAACCAATGCAGTTTATTCTGCTCAGAAAGGCACCCTAGTTCCAGGCATTACAGGAATAATATTGTGTAAGTGATCAAATTTGAGCTTTTCTGGTATAAGTGATTTGAAATAGGCATCATTGTCCTATTGACCTATCAGCAGAAATATGATCATTGTGCCAAGCTGTTTTGTAGCCAGCTCCTTAAAGCACTTCTACAGAGAAAAGTGAGAGAAGGTTTCATTATTATACCCTTGCCATTCTCCACACAACTGTAATCCTTAAGCACTAGCACCTACGTTCCTGAACTTGTCTTTTTGTCAAGTAGAGGGGTATTTTATCTTTGGAGGAGGTTACTGAGAAGTAAGTGATGTATTACCTTGCGCTTGAACCACCAACGGTGGCTTGCTGTCACAGTGAAAACATCACTAAACAAGATGAGGGTAGCTGTGTGCAATTTCCTTTGGTGCAGTAAATCAAATCTTTTCATTACCCAAAGATAGACAGGGGAGAGACTAGTGAATCCGCAGTGCTTAAGTCCATGTTTCTGAACCACTCATGACTTCTGTACAGGAGGGTTGGTACATGTACTGGAGGTCTATTCAAATCTGTTATTGCTTTATGAATCATGGGCACAATCCAGAAACAGCTGCAGTCCCAAAAGCTAAAAACTCCTCTGCATGGTCAGAGAGAACCACATTGACCATGACTGGCTCTAAACACACCAGTGGAACTGCTCTGCTCATCAAAACCTGCTGCATAGCTGCTTGGATTCATCCTTCTTGCCAGCTTTGGGGTCTGCTGTGGTTATGAACACTCCTTCCTGCCTTGGAAGAAATGTGATGAGTGCAGGAATTATCTCGGGTACTGACCAGAGTGAAGGAATGCTGGTGGACCAGGAACTGAGGTTATACAGATGCTCTATATCATGTACCTCATTTAGAGCTAAGCAGAATTTAAGACTAAAGGGTTATCAGCCAGACACTCACAAAAACTTCTTGAATTCTCCTTAAATTAGGTAAAAAATGTTTTTTAAATAAGTATCAAGATACTTATTTTTGTGCATTTTTTTTTTTTTCAGGATGAATAAGAGGTACTTACAGAAAGCAACAAAAGGAAAACTGCTAATAATAATATTTGTTGTAACACTGTGGGGGAAATTAGCATCTGGAGCAAATCATCATAAAGGTAAGAAATTCAGTTCTGTTCTATTATACTGTCATATCTGTGGCCTCTGCCAACAAATTCAGAAGTGTCCAGTTTATGTGAGCTTTTTCTTATGTGTATTTGTGTCTCCTTGTATTGTTCCACTAACCAGTACCAAAGGAGGAGTCTTTTCAATGGATAGACTTCTATTAATTACTTGAGAATTTAAGTATATCAGTCCCATTTTCAGCATTCTCTGATTTTAGGTCATTTTGTAATGATGGTAAGAAAAGATGGTAATGTAAAAAAATCAAATAATGAATACTGCTCGTCTCATAAATACACATACATGTGCTACAAATGAATTCCTGAAATGAACATTAGAAACAATTGTTTTTTTGGTGTGTTTCTGTAAACCCCTACTGCAAGAAACGAGCTCTCTAGATTCATATACTAATATCTTTTTAAAGACTAATATAACTTGAAATGTGATTTGCAGTGATTTTGATGTCTACTTCTTATCTTCATATAGTGTCTATTGGCTGTTTATCTGCTTACTCAAGACAAGAATAAACTCTTAACAGCTTGGGTAAAGAAAGAGTGGAACATGAACATTACCAAGATCTAAGGAGTTAAATACTGGGAAAGGATTACAATAAAACCAGTCATTTCATCTCTCTGTGTTCATGTACGTTTTATAATGTTCCCTCTGATGACAGGATTTCATGGCAGATATTTTACATATCTGGCTGCTAGATATTTTTCTGCTGTGTGAAGATAGCTTTTTTAAAATACCTCACATATTAAGGACTTCAGGAAACAGGGACTTTCTGCAAAGTCTTTTAGTGAGTTACAATTTGGCTGCAGATGAAACATATTCTGATGTGGTCCTTCAGGCTGCAAAAGATGGCCATCATGCCAGACAGGAACCATGCTGACACCCTTTGCTTAGCTTTTGTCCCCCTCCAAACCTGCATATGCATTTGTGGCGTGGCTTGCCAGTTTAGTTGGCTACTGGAAAAGAGCCAACACATTCTAGACTGGATTCAGAATTCTTTCACCTTTGATTGTCTTTCTTTAATAATCAGAAAGCCCATCTCCAGACCATTTTGATTCCATGCACAAGGGCTGGTCAAGCTGTGTTTGCCTTAATTGAATTCAGACTTGGCCAAGTTATGCTTGCTACTTTTATTTGTTTGTTTGTTTTTTAAAAATAACCTGATGGATAAAAGTTGTCACCAAGTATTTCATGGAAACAAATTATAATCTTAAGGACTCTTTGGGGAATTAGTGCTTCATAACTGAGAATCAAATGATACCACACCAATTTTAGCTTTCCAGATATATTTATGCAAGGGAAACCCCAGCAGAGCTATACCATTAATTATCTGAACAGTACCTGGCATTTCAGTCCCAGCCTCAGAGTAGAAATAACTTGAGAAATATTGAATTTGATGTTTTTAAACTAAAAAAATAAGCATATGAGCTCCCCTGTGAAATCAGGTTATTAGCTGTAGGGACTTCCTTATATCCCTGCAAATTAACAGAAAATTTAGGTTCTTCCTTTTCTTTAATTTGTAACTCTTCACACCTTTAGCAAAATATATGAATTCTGGCAGGGAACAATAATAATAAGCATCATGACTTGAGTGTTTAATTTGGGAAAGCAGTTATTGTACATGTTCACATTGTTTTGGAAAGCAAAATATTCAGAAGGATTTTGGCTTGTGGATTTAGTAGGTCTTCAAATCAGTTGCACTCACTGTATATGGGGGATTATTTTATAAAGCACAAATCACAGTTACGCAGCTCAACTAACATTGATTTCCAAAGATACTGGGAGTTTAACTAACCCTTGTGTCACAGAAAATCTTCCCCCTAGTCTCACAGTAGTAATGGAGCTAAGGTCCATTCAAGGAGAACTGATGCGGTTCACCTTTGAATGGAGTTTCCAAATACTGAAAAATATGAGTTTCTCCAGTGATAATTATCCCTAGCATCATTAATCTTCATTTATAGAAGTCCTTACTAACATATTCACATGACAAACGCTAATGACTTTGAAGGAGCCCCTACAATTTCAGAAATCAATAATCTACATTTGAAAAAATCTTTACTTTCCTATTGACTTAGTCATATTATTCATTAGTTGCAACAATTCCTAAACCCATATAACTTTCAGAAGGCTATTGCTAAAGAAAAGAAAAAGAAGGAAATATAAAAAATGTGTGAAAAATTGTTTAATGTGCACTCCACTCTCCAGACAGACTTCAGCAGGGATATAAACAGCTCACTCTGACAGGCTGTCCCTAGGTTCATTGCTCTTATTTCAGGGGTATGGCACAAATGAGAAATCTCAAGTCAGCAGCCAGAAAAACAGGCTGAGGAAGGGCATGGGGAACCAGGCTCTGAGGTCCAGTTGAACAGCCACCAGGGTTACAAACTGGGATTTCAGATGACAGCTTTTCTGTGTCAGGTGTGTGAGTGCCAAGTCCATCCTTCTTTCTCTTTAGTTGACTGCTTTGAATACACTTCTGCCCCCTTTATCTTGACTGATTGTCAAAGTTTCATCAATCTGGACAGAAAGTCCAAGGGCTAAAATAAATAAGCACTCAACAGTGTTTGAAACAAAACAGAAAGCTCACAATTTTTTTTTTTTTTGCCACACATAACATTCTGAGTTCTCCTGCATAGTTCTTGTGTGTGCACATACTTATATTCAATTTATCCTGTCTTCTGGAAAGAAACAGGAACTCTGCTTTTATTCTGCATTGTGCTGGGGACCCTGATGTGTGATGTGTGCGTTACCAGAGCACATGCACTGGGAATCAGCCTGCAGTACCAGATCCATTTGTGCTGCAGTAGCTATGCATGAGAAGACAAGAGTGGCATATCAGCCTCCAAAAGGATATTATCAAGGTTATGAGTCTAAAACCTGATATACCTTGAGGGTGGTGAAATAAATCTTTAAGGGTATTTTATTATAAGACTGATCCTGATCCTCTTACTCCTTGCTCGCCTGTGGAAAACAAATAGACCTGTGCAAGCATATAGTGTTCACTGACAGGAATGGCAGGCAGGCATCAGTTCAGCATCACTACCTGTTTGCTGTTCCTGTCATAGGGAACATGAATTGAGTTGGTGACCGTTTTATCACAGCCCATGTTTAAGGTTTCAAGTGTTGGACTGGTCCTTTTCAGAAAGAAATATACTGATAGCCCCTTACAAGCACTCCTTTGTAGACAAGAGGCCGCTTCAAGACACAGTTTCTACCCTAAAACTCAAAACTTTTTCAGAATTTGGATTTCTTTGAACTTCTTGTGATTACTAAGTTTTTTTCTAGATTTATAACAATAAGATAATCTAAGTAAATTATGGGTGCTTTTGAATCTGAGAATAGTTCACCATGCCTCAAAATACAAACCAATAAACTTTATGCCAGAAGGAATTCATTATGGAACCAGAAAACACTCCAGGTAGCTAAATAAAGTGATTGAGTATTTTTGGACTTACTAGATGAAAAATCATGATAATTTATTTTCATTTTAGAAATTTCATGCAGAAGCTGAAATTATTCATCTGATGCTTATCATATAGTTAAACCAAACTAAACTCTTTATTGTTTGTGATGCAGAATTGCTGCTCCTTATTTGTGACTTTGCACCAAATTATAAGCCTGAGGGAATGTCTTTCTGTTCACAAGCAGAAAATGAATCTTGGTTTCTCCTTGCAGAGTAGAAGCTGTTCTGAAGCCCAGTCAAATGAAGGAGCCACTGAGCTCCTTTGGATTGTAGCATTTGGCAGGGCTCTCTCAGCAAGCGCAGTAGTGCTAACGCTGCACTGAATCAGCATATGACAGGCTCCTGACTATGCCTGACCTCCAGGCTATGGAATTGATTTGTCTTGAGGAGAGATAATACAACACTTTGTTAAAAGCTACGGTAATGGCCTGTGTGCATTGCCTCAGTGCCCTCATGCTCATTTCATGCACAAGGGGTGAAATTCACTGGTGAGTTAGGACAACTGCTTAGACAGCTTAATAGGTGATTTATCATAGGATCATGAAATCATAGAGTCATAGAATCATAGAATAGTTAGGGTTGGAAATGACCTTAAGATCATTTAGCTCCAACCCCCCTGCCATGGGCAGGGACACCTCACATTAAACCATGTCACCCAAGGCTCTGTCCAACCTGGCCTTGAACACCACCAGGGATGGAGCATTCACAACTTCCCTGGACAACCCACTCCCACAAGCCCAGGTAGATGACATTAACTGCCCTACCCCTGTCCATCAGTTCTGTAGCCCCATCATAGAAGGCCACCAAATTGATCAGGCAGCATTTCCCCTTAGTGAAGCCATGCTGGCTGTCACCAAGCACCTCCTTGTTTTTCATGTGCCTTAGCATGCTTTCCAGGAGAATCTGCTCCAAGATTTTGCCAGGCACAGAGGTGAGACTGACTGGTCTGTAATTCCCCAGGTCATCCGTTTTCCCCTTCTTGAAAATGGGGGTTATATTTCCCTTTTTCCAGTCATCAGGAACTTCACCTGACTGCCATTTTTCAAATACCATGGACTGTGGCTTAGCAACTTCATTCACCAGCTAAACTTCATTTGCCATCATAGAATGGTTTGAGCTGGAAGGGATCTTAATGATCATCTACTTCCAACCCCTCTGCCATGGCCAGGGACAAAAGCACATCCAGATTATACATCCAAAGAGCAAAATTTAAACAAATTAGGTTAGAAGAAATTATTTCTAAAAGTAGTTTCAAATAATCAGCTAACTATGCCATACATGTAGCTAGTGAAAACCATTATATGCATTTCAAAAGCTGGCAAGTAGTTTTCATTTGTTCTATACTTGCAGCAATATTACATTCTACATATAGATGACATGTCAGGGCTATTCCAAACCTTAATGTCTCTCCAGTATTTGGGGTTCTTTTGCATCACTACAGCAGTATGAGGGACTTAAGGCACGCTGGTGAATCTGGTGCAATGCTTTCCAAACTCTTAGTGTTATGAATTATGACTTAAAGATGTCATTGATTCTCTGATCCTTGCAATAGATTTTCTCCTAGCCAGACTTTTTCTTACAGTTACCCACTGAATGATATTCATCTAGTAGCCTATGTGTAAAGCTATTGCTGCATGTGTGACTTTGTGTTCGATATCAGTATTTAAAGTCCAGTATTGGCTTGCACTCCTTAGACTCCCGGGACAAAACTTCATTATCAGAAGTACTGTATATTATGATGTGGGCAAATGTACCTTGAACTTTACTAAAGGCGATGCCTAAGTGGAGGTGCTTATGAGCACTTATGATTAGTTCTGCATATTTGACTTCCTGATTTGCTGTTTGCTGTGTGTTTAAATTTGAAGCAGCAGAGCAGAAGACCTTGTTTTTCTTGTGATGACTGCTTGCTATAGACCAAATGAAACTGTCTTGAGTGGGCTGGGAGAAAGCCTCCAGAGAACAAGGCTGGTCAGGTAGAAAGGAGAGAGGCTAGTTGTCATAAAGCCTATATATAGCAGGAGCAAAGACTGAGGGACAACTTAGAAGTCTGTTGAAAAGACAAACAGCTAGCCTTTTGAGGTTATGGAAGGAAAGGGACTTAAGGAGCCAGATGTGACTGTGTTGAGGGGTTCTGGTCTGAGGGCAGACTTAGAAAGAGGAATCCAACCCACCAAGGGTAGATTTTTAAGATCTTCCATTTCTGTTCAACTTTACTCAGCACCACTGAGTTTTCTTTGTTTTAAAATACGTTTGTGTCTAGTTTATAATAATGACTTGAATTGTTAGTCTTAGTTTTAGGGTACTCTGTAATAAAGATCCACAACAGACCTCTGTCTGACTTTGATCTTACTGCATTTTGTATGAAAGAAGTTCTTGAACTTCAGCTGGAACATTCCAGAATATATGTAACTGGTTCTACTGCAGGGAATCACACTAGAAGTTTCAGTCATTCAGAAGGACTTTATCAGCCCCTTACTGTGGTATCTTTTTATTGCACTAAGAATGTTCACATTACTGACCACAGTGTTCAGAAACTTGCATAAATACCTACAACATATTGCAGCTGAATAATGTTGTCTAGTTAAGAAAATTAGGGGATTGCCTGTAATTTTGTTGTTTAAGATCTACATTCCTAGAGTTTTTTTCTTCAGTTTGCACTTTTTTGAAGTGCCTGTACCATAATATTTGGTAATAGATCTGACCATGTGGAGAAATTGTATGTGTTCAACATGCACCTTTTGTTTGTGTGTGCCTGTCAAAGGATAAGAGTTGTTCTGCGTATTCCCATGTTCTTTACTGGATAAATAGAAGAAAACTGATGAGGGCAGTTGCAAACACACAGATGTGTGTGGATGCCTTAAGAGCTACCAGGTGAGGCTGGAAGATGTCGGTGGGTTCTGTCAGAATATTAGATGGAGGCATCCACTACTATTGATCTGTCAGTCTAGCTTCATCAAACTTTTTGGTCATATTTGCTAAATGTCTCAAACATGGATAATCTTATCTCTTGTGGAAGTTCATCCCAGAAATAGATTCACTTAAATGAGAATGCTTTGTGTGCAGCTTTCACTAACTTAATTCTGAGTGTAATTAATGTTTAAATATAGAAACAAAGGAAGATAATAGTTATTTTAGCAGACATGGGGAAGAAAGATATTAGATGTTCTTATCTAGCTTGGGCATTAATTGAAAGTTTCAGTTATATCAGGATCAGAACCTGATCCCAAAATTGCCATTTGCTTGAAGATAAAATAGAACAGTCGAACACTTTCATACCAGTATCTGTCACTGCAGTCTAAAATGTTAATACAGTATCTGTTAGAATTCAGTAAATAACTTTTCTTGGCATTCTGCCAGGGTATAAAGGAAAATAATTTTCTCTGATTGCCAAGATGCCAATGGTTTGGATGGTTCACTGCCACATGAGTGCAGAAATCATGGCAATAGCAGAGTTATGCCTATTTCTTCTCTGTGCTCCTTTATTCTTCCAGCGAGGGAAACACAGTGCTTACATTTGCATGCCACAGTTTTGCCTCAACCCATAAAAATAGTAAGAAGGAAACTGTTAGCCCCTCTAGATGGCCATCTCTATTCAATTAGTGTTGGTTTAATAGTATCATTCTCTTGGATCTGTTGATCAGAGTTTTCCTTTTTGTTTCATTAACTTAAGTGCTCAATTAATGTAGCATATAGTGTATATTTTTGTTAGCATTTCCAAATTTAAGATATTATTTTCTGGGCTTACAGTTATATTCTGAGTTTTTAATTTGCCTAAATGTATGTCATGTCATAGATAATATCTTAAATAAACTTTTCCTTAGAGTAGAAAAGGAAAGCAATGAATGTTAGATCCAATTGTGATCAGAGAGGAAGAGAAGGATTGTTTAGTCATGTGGAGACTCGTATGACACCTAATGAAGCAGGATGCTGTGTCACAGTAAGGTGATGGGGTTGCTGTGTCTGCCTGTGCCCACTCCCTAGACCCATCTCCCTTTCTGGAAACATTTTTCTCATTGACTGTATTGGCTACACTGTCTTTAAAGAGGATCCTTCCAGTACAGATGGGTAGGATAGGAGTTGTAAATGGGAAAATTATTACAAAATTTCAATGGTAAGTATCAGAGTGAGTTTTTACAAATCAGACCTTTTGAGGAAATGCTATTCTCTGTCTATTTATATAAATATTTAATGCTGGTAACAACAATCTACAGAGTTATTCCAAAAGTGTGGAACCTTATATTCAGGAAAGCTCTGAATGTTCCTTCTGGTTGAAATTTCAAGCCTTGGAATTTGACATGCATTGTTGGAGATGTGTTGGGGACTTCCAACAGCTTTGCAGCTCAGATGGTAGGATTATCTTGAGGTATATTGGAAGGTCGTGACTAGTACAAAGTTTATGTTTAAGACTATGAAGTCAGATTTCTTTGGCAAAGAAACCAAGCAGTTTTTTCTTCACTGGTGTGACAACTTTTTCCCCCTTCTTTTTCCTCAGAGAAACACTCAAAAAATTGTATTAATATCTGGGACTATCAAACAAGAATATAATTGAAAAGAAAATCTGAACAGTTTACAGTTTCCCTGACATTATATTTTCCCCAAATACAACATGTTAAGATCATGTCTTTTTTATAGGTCAAATATAATGAGTCAAATATTACATTATAATTAGATCCTTAACAGTATCCAGATATGTAAAATTACTGTAATTGCAGGATTAGGGCAAATTCTTCAAAGTCCAGATCTGGTTTCATGTATGGAGGCCATGTATGACAGTACTAGTCTTAGGGTTGTCTGCATTGTCCCTCAGGCTCTCCAATATACATTCCATACATGCAGTATGGAATACCTGCCCAATATGTATGCTGGTATCTACTGCACACCATCATTATCCAACTCAGGGGATTTCACATACTCAGGTTGGGAAGTTTGTGCCTGGAAAATCACATCCCACGTGGAGATTATTTCTATAGCATTCAGGGGATATGTTAATCTAATTTTCATCTGCATTAATTTTCTGCTGATTATGTCTAAAGACTGTGGCCTAATCTCTTGACAGGCTTCACTGAATTTGTAGCAGTCTTAAGTGATTGATTGTACAATGTCGTATTTTAGAACAGCTGTTCTTTGGTCATGCAAGTGCCAAGGAAATATTCAGAAATAGTCAGCTATTCTGAGGAAAATCAGGAGAAAAATCCTTTCTGTGTTTTGGGTTGGAATTTATGAAGTTCCTTCTGAACAAAAATTTTTAGTTCTGTTCTGAGGAGGATTTACCATTTTAAGGTTCACTGGGGCAGTCTTCCACTGTTGTAGAGATTTAGAATCATAGAATCAGTTAGATTGGAAAAGAACTTTAGGATCATTGAGTCAACTGTAAAGGACTTGATATAAATTTGTAAAAGGGTCTCATCTTTTCAGAAGGTAAGAGAATTGATCTGAGCCTAAGCTCCACAAACCAACAGCTCCAAAGCAGCAAAGCCTGTGTATGTATGTGGGCATATGAGCATGCCTATGCACACAGAGGTATGAGAGACTTGGGTGAAAGAAAAATACACAAGGTCATCATCACTGATGAAATAGCTTATGTGGACCGTTGTAGTGTTTTAAAAATGCTTATCATTTATTCATGGGAGCTTTGCAAAGTACTAAGTGCTTTTCAATCTTAATTGAAAACTCAGGGAATTTTCCACAGTGTCCAGTTTCAGGCATTTCTCTTAGGTGCTCTGAGTCACCATTCAGAGCTCATTCCTTTCACAAAGTGGGAAATAAAGCCTTCAGTGTAGGTGTGAATAATTTCCTGAATTCATATACTAAAGAGTTTGCAACCTGTTGGAAAGCTTCTGGAACTTTTGGGAAGTCTTTTAGCAGGAGGACTCACTTTGGATATTGTTCTTTTGTCTGCCTAGTAATTCTTCTTCTGTATCAGGGTCATAATGTTGGAATAAAATTGTAAAGGTCTAATTTTATTTCTACTGTTCAAGTGGAGTCTCATGTTGCAATTCAGAAGCCAGTGAAATTTGGTCTGTGACAGATTCATTTATATCTGCATATCATTCTGCAAATGTCACTCTGTTATGTTAAAAAAGATTTGGTTGTAAAACTTGGATTTGATGTTTGCTCCATTTCTCCTTGTTGAGCTGAAATACATAGAAAGTCAGGAAGAGTTCTTGAAATTTGAAGAGGTATAATACAAAATTTTTGACCTTCCCTTTGAAGTGTGAAAGTACTATTTAACTGTGACCAAGAAAAAAACTCTTCTTCACATAAATGGGAGCAAATCCATGGTATACTTACAGGAGAATGGAGGCTAGCTTGGGGTTTTAGATGACAGAAAACAGGAAAATCATAAAAAAGCAGTCTGCTTTGTGCAGCTCTCTTTTACCAGGCTGAGCAAGAATTCTGTCTGTAGTGATGAGTAGGCAGAGGCTGGAGCTGCCAAGTCAGTCTTGTTCTTTTTTTCCCCATAGATTTGTATAACTCTTGTACCCAAATTGTTCTCAAGCAAATACAGTAGACTTAGAATTCTTTTTGCAAAATACTTCTGGCTTCTATTTCAAGCATCCTTGAATGACTGAAGTATAAAGTTGAATGCATGGGTTATTCTGGGTGAATGCAGAGCTGTGGAAATGATATGCCCAAGAAAAGCATTCTGTTAAGGCCAACACAAATCTTGGATGCATTGTGTCACTGTATTTTTAGGTGTAAGGTATTAGAATTGCTTCAGATGAGTGTGTGATCCAGGACCATGTGTGGAGGAGAGATAGGTGTTATAGGAGACTAAGTCCCTGGGAAGGTCAGAATTTGTAGGATCCAGAATTTGAACCCAAGATGATATAATATATGTCTATCATGAGAGGAGAGCAAGGATGAAGCATTTAATCCTGTAATTCAATCTCAGTGAAAAGAATGAATCATAGAAAACACTGAAATCATCGTTAGATTCCTTCAGTGAGCTGGAAGACTGAGGAAAACCAAAGTAAATTTTTAAAAGGAAGACAACAGAAAGTATTGTACCTATGAACAGCAAAATGAAAAGTTTTTTACAATAAATACTTATTTAAAACTTTGCGCAGCTTTTTTATGGTATGAAAATTTACTGCTGATAGAAATGAAAGATTACGGCTGCTAAACTTTCATCTAAGATGCATTGGCATGTGTCAGATTAACTGTGGAAATTTTGTGAAATAAAACCCAGAAGGTGTGCTAACTGCTATACACCACAGAGTGGAAAGTAAATATATTTCCAGTGAGTGAATATTGAGCAAATAAGCATCTGGAAGAAATAGGAAGTGAGTGAATATTGAGCAAATAAGCATCTGGAAGAAATAGGAATTTTGGTTTCTTAATTGCATCATTCACCCCAGTGCATCTTCCAGAGATATTAAGAGCAAATATAACTGTATTTGAGAGAAGATGCAAGTTTAAATAAGGAAGGAGGAAGAGTAATATTGTGCCTTTTTGTTACACTGCTGCATGCTGTGCACATGAAGGCTGTGTAAATCTCTCTTCTTTGAGTTTTGGTTCAAAACCACCTCAGGAGAAGAAAAATATTGTTTGCATGATTATGTTTACCTTTTCAGAGCATGGGAAAATCCAGAAACTCTCATTTATGATAAGTTAATTATCCATATTTTTGCATATTTTGTTCCTCATCATAATAATACATAGTATACTAGAAAGCTGGGTTGCAGAAGACAAAAGGCATCCTGCAGAGAGTATGTCATTGGAATCTTCAGAGAAAAGAATTAAACTTTCATCCTACTTATGCCACTCCTGTTCATCATATAGTTTAAATGAACACAAGGGCTTCTTTACTATTTACTGTCACACCAGCCTGGAAACTGGTTTTTGGGGATTGCAAGAATGAAGCGTAGGCAGGCACTCTGCCTAATATTAGGGAAGAAGGTGTGACGGGATGGGATGTAAGCAGCTAGAAAGTGGGGAATTAGGGTGGTCACCTAACATCAGTGCAAGTACAGTGCTCACCAGCCTAATCTCGTGCCTTCTTCATTTTCAGTTTTTGTCCTGCATCATTAGAGGCATTTTCTGCTAACTGATTTAAGGACAGGATGTATTTCTCACCCTCTTTCAATGTCACAATATCACTGTCATTACGTTTTCCTGGGTTGTCGAAAAACAGTTTGCATAGAGGAAAACAACTGAAGAAAAAAGGTTAGCTATCAGAGAGGGGTTGGTATATTGTACTTCACAAATCTGACTTAAAAACTACATGTTAGAGAAAAAGAAGGAACTTTTAAACTGATAGGGTTTTTTTATTTTTCTTTAAAAAAATTAAATTAATACCAGAAGGATCACTGCCTACTATTGCCTGTAAAAATGTCATACTCTAGAACAGCTGGTTTTTAGGTACAGAAATATCCCAAAAATTTTCAGAATCAGTAAGCTGTTTTTGGAAATAGCAAACCCCAAAAATCTTTTAATTACTTTGGACCAAGACCTCCACTAATAGTTCATAGAATCAAAGAATCATAGAATAGTTAGGATTAGAAAGGACCTTAAGATCATCAAGTTCCAACCTCCCTGCCATGGGCAGGCACCTCACACTAAACCATGTCACCCAAGGCTCTGTCCAACCTGGCCTTGAACACTGCCAGGGATGGAGCATTCATGACTTCCATGGGCAACCCGTTCCAGTGCCTCACCACCCTAACAGTAAAGAACTTCCTCTTTATATCTTACTCAAACTTCCTCTGTTTTAAGTTTTAACCCATTACTCCTTATCCTACCACTACAGTCCCTAATGAAAAGTCCCTCCTCAGCATCCCTATAGCCCCCTTCAGATACTGGAAGGCTGCTATGAGGTCTCCATGCAACCTTCTCTTCTCCAGGCTCAACAGCCCCAACTTTCTCAGCCTATCTTCATACGGGAGGTGCTCCAGTCCCCTGATCATCCTTGTGGCCCTCCTCTGGACTTGCTCCAACACTTCCATGTCCTTCTCATGTTGAGGACACCAGAACTGTACACACTCCAAGTGAGGTCTCAAGAGAGCAGAGTAGAAGGGCAGATTATCACCCTGTAGTAGGCATTTAGAAATAGAGGATTTTTTGCTGAAAGTCAGAAGAGGACTAAATTAGAATAGTCTGAATTGCACGTGGAAGTTATACTCATTTCTTGTAGTTCATGTGGGTTATGTGGAACTCCCATTTAAAACTATCACACTAAATAGTGGTGTATGGAAAAAAACATGTAAAAAGTCCCACTTCAATGGATCTTGGCTGTCAGGGAAGCTCTCCTGTAAAGGGTAAAAGAAGGTAAAAGAATGTCTCCTTCATAGGTTGACCACCCAGGAAGGAGAAAAAAGATGTATAATTGCTAAGCACTTGTATTATAGATAAAGTACTGGCCACTTTTCTTGTTCAGCAATATCCAGGGCCAGCTGGATGGCTTTCACCTCGGCAAACTGACTCGATTCACCCTCTCCTTCAGCAGTTTCTGCAACTTGTCGTTGAGGATTCCATACAGCTGCCTTCCATCTCCGATGCTTTCCCACGATACGGCAGGACCCATCAGTAAACAAGGCATACTGCTTTTCACTTTCTGATAGTTTATTATATGGTGGGGCCTCTTCAGCACGCATCACCTCCTCCTCTGGTGACATTCCAAAATCTTTGCCCTCTGGCCAGTCCATGATGACTTCTAGAATGCCTGGATGACTGGGATTTCCTGTTCGAGCTCGTTGTGTAATTAGTGCAGCCCATTTACTCCATGTCGCATCGGCTGCATGATGTGTAGAGGAGACCCTGCCTTTGAACATCCAGCCCAGAACGGGCAACCGGGGTGCCAGGAGGAGCTGTGCTTCAGTGCCAATCACCTCCGAAGCAGCTCGAACCCCTTCATAGGCTGCCAGTATCTCTTTCTCAGTTGGGGTATAGCTGGCCTCAGATCCTTTGTATCCCCGACTCCAAAAGCCGAGGGGTCGACCTCGAGTCTCCCCTGGAGCTTTCTGCCAGAGGCTCCAGGTAGGACCATTCTCCCCGGCTGTGGTGTACAGTACATTTTTTACATCTAGCCCGTTCCGGACTGGTCCAAGGGCTACTGCATGAACTATCTCACGTTTAATTTGCTCAAAGGCTTGTTGTTGCTCAGGGCCCCATTTAAAATCGTTCTTCTTCCGGGTCACATGATAGAGAGGGCTTACAATCGAACTGTGATTTGGGATGTGCATTCTCCAGAACCCTACAGCACCCAAGAAAGCTTGTGTTTCTTTCTTCCAGATCAGTTTCATGATCAATTTTTCTATTGTATTACAAGTCATTACCATAAAATACAATGAGACAATAACCTTAGCCCAAGCCCCACACTTGAAAAACACTAACACAGCAAATACCGGCTCTAAGTAAGCTACGGCATATTGAAACTGTGAGGTCAAAAACAACAACTTTGAGAGCCAATAAATCAGCATTGTGATGAGTGACTATTAATCCAAAACACTGAATGCTTATCACAAATACGATTAGACACACTCCGGTCAGATCTGTCGTTATCTCAACCCTTCGTGCCCCACGTTGGGCGCCAAAAATCTGTTAGATTGTCCAAACATATCTGTAGGAGTGGTTATAAACTAATTTGCTCTTTGGCTGAATGCTAGGTATACAACAGGCTACACTTAAACAGCGTTATGACTCACACTAAAAATATGAGAAAATGCCAAATTATGGTTTATCCTAATAAAGTTGTTGTAGGAGAAGGAATGTTAAACTATAAAATATCACTCAATTTTTCATAACAGTAATCACTGGGGGGTAACAATTTCAATAGGTTTTAATGAAGTTTTTTATGTTTGGCATTTATTTTGTATTTTATTTATTTTATGGAAAAATCTCCTATGTTCATGAGTAGCAAAAATGAATAATTAAGGAGGAGATAGATGGGACACATGAGATTTCTTTCTTAGAGACCTAGAGAAAAATGTGGAAATGTTATTTTACAGCTATAGAGTGGGATTTATAAGCTTCAGACTATTTCTGTGTCCCTTTATTAAAGTGAATTGTCTACAGCAGGGAAATAAATCAGTGATGTATTTTAAATCTAGGAAGTCTGTCTGAGTCTTCTAAGTTTCTTTTTTCTTCGAAGGAGAAAGTTCACTGTTTAAAAAGCTTTGAAAATAAGTCTAGATTCCCTGCTACCGTAACTAATAACATTCTGAAAACTGAAGTAATAGCTAGGGGAGTATGTTTCTCAAACGTCCTTTTGCTTCTTCCTCTGACTTTAGTGTTATATTTGGACCTGCAAGTCACTCCTCTGCTGAGCCCTGGCAAACGTCTGAGATCTTAGAGGTCAGCTTTACAGTGGAGTATAAATCAATGGATATGTTTTAGCTTGGTTTAGTGATACATATACGTTATCAGTCCTAGAGCAGACTTGGTCACAGAGAGCTGACCTTCTCTTGGGCCTGTTTCAGTGTTGTGGTAGTGTCAGATCCTCATGAGGGCAATCTCCCAAAATAAATGACTAACCAGGGGCCAAGTCATGTCACTGATGTAGCTCTTTTCCTTAGAGAGGGATCTAATCTTGAATGCCTAAAATTCAGGGTGTGCTTTTTCCTCTAGCTCTGCTTTGATTATATAGGTATGTCCAGCTTAGATTAGATGCCAAAACTGTAAATATTCAAAGTGTGGTGACAAGTGTATTTGCTTTTATAGAGAACAGTGGAAATCCCAGTTTTAAATTGTTTTAATAATCTAATAAATGACGGTATAAAGATTCAGAAAGTGAGCAAAAAGTCAAGATGCATTGCTATGTTAAAGTTTTCTTCTACTTAGAGATACTTTCTTACATGTCCTTGACTGTATATATATGTATGTATGTATGTATGTATGCATGCATGCATGCATATGTATAATACCTGGAAAAAAAATAATCAGGGACAAAACTCCATCAAGTCTCTCTAGTTTGCAGGTTCAGACTCTGCTGTGCATTGCTTTTGAGGTTCTGAACCATGAGTGCATTGCTGAAATTTGGTTTCTGTTCATTCAGCTGACAACGTATTCAGGTGTTGATACACTCTAAAAATGTCTATGTGGGAAAGGAAATGTAGACTAACGTGCCATTCTCTTGAAGAGGTGAGACAGAAGATCAGAAATAATCAGATGGCATCCGTATTATGCAGCATGTTTGCTAAAGTAAAAATCCAAGTGAAGAGCCGTCCCAAACCACAAGTATCAGAGTAACTGCATGTGAAGTAAAAGGAAATTCACAGTGTTCATGTTCACTTTTTTATTATAGATCTTGTTCCTTAGAAATTATAGGTGCCCAGTCATAATATAACTCCTATGCAATGCAGCAGTTTCATGTAAAGAATTAGGTGTTAAAGCAGAGCTATATCACTGAAGTCAGGAAAGGCTGGCTCACTCTGCTGCATCTTCAGTTTCTGATTTCCTCATCTTTTTATTTTGTCATACAACACTCAGCTAACTACAGCTGCACCTGGAGGATACGTACTAGGATTATTCTCAAGATTTCCCTGACTTGTGAGCCTGGTGAAGATAAAATTCCCACTAGATTTGTGTGTGTGATCAGACAAGGTATCTCATGAATGGCGTTTTGTCAGATCCTACAGTGTATCCCCTTGCTGTTCTGCTTTTAAGACGGTGAATTGAAGGGGAAGGCAATTCTTGTTTTGTGACAGACTTTCACATGCTAAAGAAGATTATGCTTGGCTCCCTTCACAACATATCAGTGCCACATACCTGGACAGCTATTTAATGCTCATCTATTTTTTCTGGTGTGCGTTTTAGAACTAAAGCAGTAAAAATATTTGTTGTGAGTCACTGTAGATACTCCTGAGGAATTGTGGGTGGTTGATTATTTCCCTGTAACAATTTCATCTAACCTTGAAATGAGGCACAGCCTTCCCGATATTTATAAATGGCCGCTCTTCTGTTGTCATTTTTGACAGGTTGTTAGGCATTGGAAGACAAATACACCACACTACTGTGTATTGTATGTGGCATTCAACTTTGCATTTGGGACTTTGAGAGCAGAAGCAAACTAGCCCACAGAAAACATCTGCTCCTCAATCTACTAATGTTTCAGTTATTTAACTAAAATGCACTCTTCAGAGTGATCTGAAGGTTGAAGTTTTGAGGTTCTAATGTTGATCACCTTTGGGAAAAGCCTATGTTAAAGTAGCAAAAAGATAAAAGACTATGCAGCCATAAAAATGTATATAGCCATTATATGGGTGCTGTAATTTTATGTGCAAGTGGTCATTTGCCTATATATAAGCGCTTCCTTGCAAGTTCCTATTAGCAACATTTGAATTAAAATTTGACCATTCAATTTTTATTTATTTATCTATTTATTTATTTATTTAATTAATTAATTTTCACTGGTCCATGAGGGGCTACACCTCTCCTTGTTCCCCTTTGCACTTTCACAATGGTGAGAAAGATGTAAGAACTGTGGACGCTTCTTCAGACTGTCCCTTTGGCATGAGCAGTTTCTGGCATCTTGGAGGGTGCCTCATTCCCAGCAGCTGCGGGAGCATTGCTCCAGCTGTTGTGGGGGAAGGATGGATCTGAGTGTTGGGTAGCATGGCAGAGGAGGAGCTGTGGAACCTGGACCCAATGAGGAGTGGGAAGTTTGCCTTAAACAGCAGCCCATTCACCAGCCCTGTAAGCTCAGCAGCACAGCACAACAGCCTTCCTCCTGCTCCGTGGTAGCAGGCACGGTTGCATGGTCGGCCTGTTAGTCTCATGTTTAGTGCAGGAGGCTTGACCTCTCTGGCGTAATGCAAAATTAGTTTACTAATTAATTACCTACATCCTTCTCCAGGTATGCTTTTTATGGTCCCAGGAAGCTTATGCCCAGGAACTGCCAAGTTCTGCTGCGCTCTTTGCTTGTGTCTCAGCAGTGGTCTAGATACAAAAGGTGCCTGGCTTATTTCAAGGATAGGCAGTAATGAAAAGGGATCCTGAGCTGGTATGGCATGACCTATTGCATCCCTGGGTGCAGTGTATGAGCTTCCACAGAGATACAGGGTAAAATGCAAAGCAGGAAGCCATGTCCTTATACTCTGAAAAAGTCCCTCAATAATTATGGTTTCCCCCCATCTTGGTTTTTAATAGGTCTTTCTTGAAGGTGTGAATTACTTTGGATGCTTTCATTACCTGCCAGCTTTTACACAGTGTGCTTCTGGAGTTCTGGGAACTGTGATATTTTTGCAACTTCTGACTTTTGATAGCAGTGAGAGTGGTATATATGTTTCCTATCAACAGCTTCTATTAACCAGAGTTCCTTCAGAAACAAGTGCCAAGGAGTCTGCTGGGAGCATCTTAAAAGGTACCTTTTCAACAAGAAGAGATATCTGAAAGTATTGTCTATTGGGAATCCTTGAGCAAAAGTATCCTTGATTGCATAGCTCTGAATGGCTCTTCTGGCAGTTTCTCCTCTTTTACTTGTTGAAATGTGCTTTCTTTTCCTCTGTCTTGAAGAATAGCCAGCCTCTTCCCAGGCCATCCAGTTTCAGTTCATAGACTCTTGTCTAGATACTTATTGATTCATCATGCCCATGGCTTAGAGACTTGCTACTTATATGGAATCAATAATGTAGAGGGAAGTTTGTAGCAGGGGAGATCACTCTAAAAGAGAGGATTTCACAGGACTAGTCATGTGCTTTGTTAGCAGTTTTTTTCTAAAGGCCGGAGTTAAGTTCTTCCCCTGACTCTGCACTTCAAAGAGCTTGCCTGGGGCTCTACAGAAGCAAGCCAAAACTTAAAATTAAGATCTTTCTTTCAGATGGTGAACTGTGTGCTGGGACATCCTACAGAGTTACTCTTAACAGAAGTGGGGGAGTCCAAAGCACTGTGGGGAAGTCCTAGAAGGGAAGGGTGGAAAAGAAAAAAACCCAAACAACAGTTACATAGTTTTCAAAAAGGCAAGTGTGCACATATGTGCCTGCAGTTTATGAGAGGAATTTTCCAAGGTATAAATGTGTAATTTACAGATTAACTGAAAATGCATTACAGAGTTGCAAAATGGAATGTGATGCATTATAAAAATACATTACAGAGTTAAAGAAACTTCAAATCAGCACAGAACTCCAGTCATGAAAATAGATAAGACAAAACAAAACAAAGCCAAACCAAACCCCTAAAGAAGGAAAATTGACATGCCAACTAAAACTCTGTCTGTAAGAAGTGACTAGCCACATGGCCAAGCAAGCAAGCAAACAAGCAAAAATCTTGGAGAGGTTTTAAAATGTGGAATTTCAAAATTAAAATGTCTTTTATAGATAAGTTATGTTAAATTTCATCGTATTTTCTATGTGATGAATATGCACACACAAGTGAATGTAGAAATGTACTTTCATATTCCTATGGTATACTTTTATTTAAATATCCTTTCTAAAGGAATGGGTGCACAGGTGTGCATAGCTGCCTTTCTGTTTAGAAGAGGTTTACAGAGTGACTCAGTATTCTGAGTGTTATGTTTGGAAAGATCCTGCACAATGAGAATCTTGAAGTTGGCAGAATTTTTGGAAGTCCGCCTTGACCTCGCTGTGTGGTTTCTATCAGGTTATCACTAGAGTCCCGAAGTCCTACTGTTATATTGTATATTCTAGGCTTGATCAGCTTAACACTTCTTTGATACAGATATTAGGCAATGTTCATATGCATCCTTAAAAATATTTCTTTGTGCTGCTTATTTGGAAGTCATTGCTTTCTCTTTACTCTTTTGTGGAATTTATTACTTTCCAAATAAATCTGTGGGGCTGTTGCTTTTCTAACCTTGAAGAATCTTAGCATGGAATGAATAAGGGGTGCTGAGCATAAATTTTCAAAAATAACAGTGGAATAAAATACAAATATTTTGATGATGGAACTCATAGTGGCATTCAGGTGCTTAAATATGAAATGACCTTCTTGTTACTGTGACCTATTATCTAAATAAGTTTCTTCACCTTAATAAATAAATAAATAAAAACTTCAATTGTGGAAACAAGGTTGTGCATAAGCTACTAGACGTGTGTTGAGATGGAAACAGAGCATAGGGACCCAGCTGCATCCTTCTTTGGGGAAACCATTATTGTCCTTCCCTACGCTTCAGTCATTGTCTCCACAGAGCACCTGAAGTCCACTGAGGTGCTTGAGCTATTTTCTAATAACCATGAGAATTTTGAAAGCAGCCCATTTAAAAGGACTAGTGAGTTTGCCTCTCCATCTTGTTATACTCATCCTATTTCATAGAGATTCCCATGCACAGGACTTTTCTTAAGATGTTACTTCAGGTGAGGGTTGTGTGCCAGGGGGTCATGCAAATATGTAGGGGTAGAAAAAACTTTATTATCTTTTTTTCTTTCTTACGCATCCCTGAGAACATGTTAATTTGTCATCCGGTTCAATGTGCCCTGAGACCAATTGGGTCAGCTGGAAAGAAAAGAATATTAATAATGGGAGTCATCTAAGGAAACAAGGGAAATGTATTTCCCATAATGGTGTAAACTACAGTCTTCTGAAGCCCTGAGACTGAGGAAAAATGTGGAGGTTTTTGCATTCTGTCAGATGCTGAAGGCTGCTCTGAGACATGTGCTACTGCTTCTTGCTGAGTCGAGATATTTGGCAGAAGGCCCATAAAGAGAGTAGGAGAGAATAAAAAGTCTTTGTGCCAAATGTTCTTTTGAGTGCCTGAGAGCTGGATTGGTCTTTTTTCTCTGTGAAATCATATAATTAGTAATCTCAAACCTCAGCCTGGTAATTTACAAAATGTCTGCACACTTTAATATATCGTTTGCTTAACATGTTTGATAACAACCTCAGAGATACTTGGGCTTTTGACTTCTTCTGGTATTTATAAACTGCGCCTTGCCCTGGGTGTTTCTCTGCCAGCTCTACATAAGCTCATCTTGTGGATGGTGTCAGCCTGCAGCTGTTAGAGAAGAAACATGGGAAGCGTCTTGCCTGCAAAAAGCAAAGCATCTCCATTTTGGGCCCATAAGGAAACATGGAACTTTTGCTGCCATCAGCATCCTCTCATCTGCTCCACTGCTCAGCAGGGTGGGGTGGCTATGGTGGAGTGGCTCTTCTTTGGGCACCTGCGGCGGGAGGTGTGAGAGACCAAATGGGCTGGCTATAGCCAGGCAGCTGAGCTTGTCATGAGGACTGGGCAAACCTGCAGAAGCCTCCGCTCTTCCTCTTCCAGCAGGTGAACATAGAAAGAGCTGCAAGATCCCAAAAGATCACCGTTCCTGATCTTGTCTGAGTCCTCTGTGGTTTTGTGAACCTAGCGAGCATCTGATTTCAAAACTGAAAGCAGGTCTAGAGAGGGCAACGCTCCAGGCTGCGAGGGGGTTGTACGAAGAAGAGGGAATTATCCTTCAGGCTATTTGAAATTAGTTGTGTTTTGAGTCCTGTGTCTTTGGCTAAAAATTTGGTGTGAAGGCATCATTTATAGCCATTGCCATAAACAGGTTCTGGCTTTTGTGAGAGGAGTTAAACTTACTTGAGTAAGACTACCTCACTCCTGCCAAAGGACTGATTGAATAAAATTCTCAGTAAGGCCAGGAGGATAAAGTCGGATGGCTGTGAGCTTTCCAGGTCCAAGGGATCCTACATGAAGTGCTCCATCTGTGGTTTTATGTTTGTAAAGATTGTGTGACCAGCTGGGACTGTGCCAACTTGCTGCGTTACTCCAGTCAGTCTTTTTCTGTCTCAGTGGAGAAAACTCAATCCTTCAGCCCATTTTGGTGCATAGGTTTTGCTATGGGAATATCTGAAGCTTGATCTTAGAGGGTCATTAGTGAGCTCTTCTCAGAGGAATGCTAGTTTTCTTTGATTTTTTTCCAAAAGAGAAAAAGTCTTCCCGCACAGATGGCTATAACTGGTGGCTGGCAAGCAAACTGATGGATGAGATTTTTCTTTGGCACTGTGCAGAAAAGTATACTTGGAAATGGGACTGTGGCAAACCATTCGTTAGCTTGGCTTTTAAAGGCTACCGGAGATGCTGTTAGCCGGGTGTTGTCATATGAACTTTGCTTAACATCCTTCCCCCACGTGGACTAACCGGGTTAATTGCATGGTAGAGGCAACCCAATGAGAGGAGCTGAGCTAACATTTGCTAACAAGAATCACTTTTTTAATTTAAAATGCTTCTCTCAGAAGAGAAAACACCACATCGAAACCAGGAAGGATAGGAAGGGCTGCAGTTAGCAGGATCTTTTGAGTATGTGTTGCCTACAGGCAGCATTGCAAAGATTATCAGTCCAAGCAATGAGCTCTGTTTTTTAACAATTCGCCTGAGAACCTTCCCCGAGATGCAAGAGACATCAGAGTAAGAGAGAAATGAAAACCAATGCTGTACTTTTAAGGTAAACTGATTCTCCACAGGTGTAAGTAGAGTGTAGTGGGTGATCTGTCTATTGGACTTTTTTAGTGCCCAAGGTGACCAAGTGACTTTTAATAACTATAGCTGAGATGCATGGAAATGTGAATGCAGTAAATAAGACCTCAAAGTCCTGTCTGTAAGGTGTGTTTGTAGTTCTTTAGGAAATACTGAGTTGTGCACATCACAGCATTATCCAAATCAAGCAAAAAAAAAAAAAAAAAGGTTGCATGGGCCATACTGTGGGATGGACTGCTGTCATCGAACAGGGCAACTGCTCTGCTTGACTCACTGCAGTGTTTTGGCGTGTGTCTCTCTACAGCTATTGGTCTGCTGACCTAGAGGTAGCCTGTCTAATATGAGTGAATTACCTTGACAGTCTGTGTACATTTATTTCTTAGAAGAAAAGGTTGAGGGTTAGATGTGATTTTGCCAACTGCTGCCTCTGTCTTCCTTGCCTTTTTTTCTTTTTTTTCTCAAATATTTCTAATGCTCACATCTCTTAGAGGTCAGTGAATGCAGCAGCTGAGTAGATGTGAGGCTGATGCAGCTCCTTATCCCCAGTTTCTGCCAGTGGGGAGGCTGAGCATGTATGCTCTTCTTAGACACATATGGATGGACATCTAGACTCATATATGGGCAGTACAAACAGAACCAGCCACACAGATCAATGTATACAAAACAGAAGGCTTTTCCTGGCACCCATGTTAATGCACACAGTAATCATACAATGGATGGAGCAGTCCTCTTCCCTGGCTAATTAGGACTGAAGTCTGCTAATGGAGGGAGATACATTTATGTATACAAATACACAAAATAGATCACTCCAATAGCCGTTCTTAGACACAGCCTGACTGGTAGCTGGGCTGAGGTGCCCGATATTGCCAGTTGCTTTCACTTGGATTCACGAGCCCATGAGGTTTGTGATCCCATGCCAGTTGCAGGTAATCATGATCATGATACCTTAATCTATCACCAGCTAGTCTGGTTTAAATTTCCCTAGCTTTCACGCATACCCACTCAGAGAAGAGAGTTTACTCGCAAAAAAAACATAGACATGGGATTTACTGTGAGTGGAGGATAACTTGATGTGTTCAAGCACAAGTCTTAGCCAGGCAAGTGTACTGGTCAGTTGCTGTTTGTACTTCACCGGCCCCTCTTACCCTGTCCACTTTACTGTTTTACGCTTCTTCCTCCCAAGTCCACCCTGACTGCTTCCCTCCCATTCCCTTCCCCTGGTCCTTCCACTAAGCATCCCATAATGAGTCTCAAACATTTCCACAAAATGTCTGAGGGCAAATACTAAACAATCTCAAAATTCTGCTCCCCCTTCATCTGGTAACAGGTCCTAGAGCCCTGTCTGCAGCACTCCCTTTAGTCTGCAAGGCTTTCTGGAGAGCCAGTTTCTTGTGTTGACTCACTTAGGTGGGTTTCACATGGGGCCCATGGGCAGGTTGTTCCCTGGAGATGGTGCTGGGATCACCAGGTCAGGGTGCTCTGCTGGAACTCATTAGGATGCTCCGGGGTCCTCTGGACACCCAGGGCATTTGTGTTTAGTCAAGGGCCATACTAAGGTGAGGGTTATTCAGCACATCCTCAGTTCTAGGTATTTGGAAACAGGACCATCAGGAGACACAGAGAGCTGCTTTTCACTACAGTAAATTCTCTCTTTAAAATTAAAATTTTAAAGAGAGAATTAACTGCTGGTTTTAGTTGTGTACTACTTCTAAACTATGTGAATGTTTTAATATGCATGGCATCAATGGAATAGATAGCTAAATAAGGTTTCAAGTAGCCATGTGAAATGTAATGATAGTGTAGAATTGCCATTTTTTCCTGCTGATTCTGTAGTGCAACCTCGTGTATCATCTGGAAAATAAAGCAGCATGAGTGCCTTTTCTGAGATGCAGCACAAACTGCCATGCTTCATTGTCACCATTGAGGACACAGGAGTTACTGCTGTGTCTGCAATTGATTTTTCACTTCACTGGCCAAACAAAAATAAAACCCAAACAAAAACCAATAATAAAGCACAAAAAAAAAACCAACACCAAAAAACCCCCCTAAGTAAGGGTTTTTTCCAAATAAAATAAATCTTGCTTTTTTTGAAAATTTTTACAGTTTTAAAAATCTCTGGTTTGTCATAGCAATAAAAAATGTTGTATTAAAATACAATTAAGAAAATGTGGAGACAAATTCTTTTGACCCCCCCCCGAGCATTTTTGCTTTTAGGTTCAAAGTCTAACCAAATTTTACTAGATTTCAAAAACAGTTGCACTGCTTGAATACTGAACATTTAGTAAATGAACTGTTTGATGAAAAACACGACAGCTGTTATGATGGTTTTAAACATAGAATCAAAGAATCCTTGCAGAAGGAAGTTGTCTTCCACACAATTGAGGAACCTCGTGGATTGCTTGTGCCAGGCCGTACCTTCACTCCAACAGGGTGGTTGAAGTCTCTGTCGTGGTTTAAGCCCAGGCTGTAAATCAGAACCACGAAGTCCACTTCCCCCCCCACCTTTCTTCCCTCCGCTCCTGGAGGGACGGGGAGGAGAATCAAAAGAATGCAACTCCCATGGGTTGAGATAAGAACAGTTTAATAACTAAGGTATAACACAAATCACTACTGCTACCACTAATAGTAATAATGATAAAGGAAATAACAAGGAAGAGAATACAACCGCTCACCAACCGGTATCTCACCCCCACCCTGCCATGATCCAGCCCTTCCGGGAACTCTCAGTTCTACCTCCTGGGCATGACGTGCTGTGGTATGGAATACCTCTTTGGCTAGTTTGGGTCAGGTGTCCTGTCCCTGCTTCCTCCCAGCTTCTCCTCCTCCCTGGCAGAGCATGAGACTCTCAAAGTCCTTGGTCAGTCTAAACATCGCTGTTATCAGCCCTGTTCCCAGGCGGAAAGTCAAAAACACAGCACTGCACCAGTAGAAAAAATGACTGCTACTGCTAAACCAGGACAGTATCCACTCCTTATTCCATACCATTCACGTCATGCTCAGATCCCACATTTTCAATATACCATCACTCTCATCTCAGTGCACTCTTATCGTCATGCACAGACCAATCCCTATAAAGCGCTGAGTCCATTCGGTCCATGATGGTGGGCTCCATCTCTTGTAACAGTCTTTCAGAGTAGGAGAGGCCCATTGCAAAGTCCACCCCTCGATCATGAGTCCATCTCTGTGTTGCATCTCTGCCCTGATGGCCTGAAGTGCCATGGGCCCATCAGGCTCAAAATAATTCACCCTCCCCTGCAGCAGTCTCTGCAACTTGTCGTCGGGGACTCCACACAGCTGCCTTCCATCTCCGACGCTTCCAAAGCACTGGAGGGGCCCAGTGGATTAGATACTCGCCCATACTGTCCCACACACCCTGCCCCTCATGACTGTCCAGCCTTGGGGAAAACCTCTCAGTCCCCCTGTATTGTCTAAACCCAGACAAGACTCAAACCTGACTCTGCTTAACTCTCGGGATCAGACAAAATGGTCGTGGGTAGAACACACTCTGTGTGTGTGCCAACATGGTGATCCCCATCACAATCAGCAGGCAGGTCCCAAGGGTACCCAAAGGCCATTCAAAACCTTCAAAACTCTCAAATGCTGCTGCTGTACTTGTCACTGGTGCTAGTATAGCTGTTGTGCTTGAAGGCTTTCTCACCACCAGCTTCTCTTTTTCCGAGTCCAGATCTTCCTCCTCTGCCTTGCTGGAAAGTGCTGCGGGGTCTCCTGCATCCTCCTGCGGCTCGGGCTCATGAAGCTCGGCGGGCTGCTGCTGGGGAATGCTCTCGGCTGCCGCGGGGCTGGGCTCGGCCGTGGGGCTCGGCTCCTCCGCCGCCTCCTCCCGCTGCTCAGCTGCTGCCTCCTTCCCCTCCTCGGCAGCCGCCTCCTTCCCGGCCTCCGGCCCCGCTCCCACCGCCGCTTGGTCCCCGGGGCCGCTCCTCCGGGCCGCTTCGGCCGCCGGCGGCTCCCGGGGCCGCTCCCCCTCAGCTCCCCGCAGTCTCACAAAGACGGAGGCGAGGACGAGGGCCAGGACAGTGAAGAGCAGCGGGACGGCCAGGTACAAGTCCACGGCCACGTCCATCCCGCCCTGCTGCCGGAGCCCCCCCGTATCGCAAGCCATTACCATAAAGTACAATGAAACAAGAACCTTAGCCCAAGGCCGACACTTGATAAACACTAACACAGCAAATACTGGCTCCAAGCAAGCTACGACATACAGAAACTGTGACATCAAAAAGAACAACTTTGAGACCCAATAAATCAGCATTGTGCCTTGGTCAGTTCTGTCGTTATCTCAACCCTTCCTGCCCCACGTTGGGCGCCAAAAAGAACTGTCGCGGTTTAAGCCCAGGCTGTAAATCAGAACCATGAAGTCCACTTCCCCCCCTACCTTTCTTCCCTCCGCTCCTGGAGGGATGGGGAGGAGAATCAAAAGAATGCAACTCCCATGGGTTGAGATAAGAACAGTTTAATAACTAAGGTATAACACAAATCACTACTGCTACCACTAATAGTAATAATGATAAAGGAAATAACAAGGAAGAGAATACAACCGCTCACCAACCGGTACCTCACCCCCACCCTGCCATGATCCAGCCCTTCCGGGAACTCTCAGTTCTACATCCTGGGCATGACGTGCTGTGGTATGGAATACCTCTTTGGCTAGTTTGGGTCAGGTGTCCTGTCCCTGCTTCCTCCCAGCTTCTCCTCCTCCCTGGCAGAGCATGAGACTCTCAAAGTCCTTGGTCAGTCTAAACATCGCTGTTATCAGCCCTGTTCCCAGGCGGAAAGTCAAAAACACAGCACTGCACCAGTAGAAAAAATGACTGCTACTGCTAAACCAGGACAGTCTCTCATAAGAACAAGGGCCTGTGACATGATTTAATAATCTTAATTCATCATACTTCTCAGTCTCGTAGACTAGACTGTATATCATCATTTGCTCAATCATTGTAATAGGTGCTGCAACTGCAATCATTGGAATAAATATCTCAGTTGCAAACCCAGATGTCACCTTTATTGAAAATAAAGAATTTCATTTTATCATTGAAGTTGTGATCCAAAACCATTGATCAAACCAACCCACTGATTTCAAAAGGATTTGAATCCGATCTTTAAATGTCATGTTCACTAGGATTCCTCTCAGTGTGTGTCCACCAGTGCTTCTCTGGGAGTCAGTGGCTTGGTGCATGCCAGAGGTAGTAACTGTAATGAGTATATGAGATGCCTCTGCTTTCCCTTATGTCTCAACTGCCAGTTCTCCCTCTGGCTTGTTCATACAAGCAAACTGAAGCTCGTGTTCCCAAAACCTTGTCTGCTTTTTTCCCAGTTACTGTAATGACCGGTCAAATCAAAGGTTTTATGTTTAACAAAAAGCTTCACATTGCTTATGTTCTTAGCTACACAGCTGGAGCAATATCAGCACAGTTGCGGATCAAATATGAATAAACTAAATTTAAGTTTTCCCTTACCAGCTGATAGGTGGATATAACAGAATATATTAAAAAGAAAAAGGAATTAATTGAATGAAGGAACTGTACAGTGTATTTCTTTTTATATATCTGTCTGATGTTTAAACAGTAAATCCTGGTTTTGCTGTGGTTGTACAAGATTTTGATTATTTAAATGTGGCAGCTGCTAACACTTATTGAACTATTGAAAAATGCAGCAATACTGTATGAGTGTGTTCTTGTGTGTGAGAAATTTTGCAAGTTTATTTGTATCTTTACTATCTACAGTGACACACGGAGACTGATATGACATTGAAATTGCTGAAGTGTAGCAGAAAGATAACCTACATTTCTTTTCCATGTCAATCAGTATGAACAAAGCAAATAAATAGACTATGTGAACAAAAAACCCCGCTTTTTTCCTGGTCACTTAAGAGTAGGACAGTGATTTAGAGCCTAATCTGGAAAATGTTACATTATCACCACTAATTTTATTTATTTGATATCCACAACCTACCTCTGTTTAATCACTTGTTTGAATACTGTGGTATAGAATAGTGACAGATCACTCAGGGAAACAGATGAAGCAGGTTGATAATCTGCTGAAATATTGTTTTTCCTTGCAGATAGTTATTAAAAAAAGTAATTCCATTATAGTCCTTAATGCAATTACTTATGTGGATATGGTTTACATGAATAAAGACTACTTATGTGCCTACTTTGAAAGACTGGGTTACTATAGTATTTCATATGGGACATCTTCGAATTATACCCAAGGTGACAAAAAGGCAAAAGTTTGTATAATATTAGATGTAATATGGATTGAAACTCATGGTTTAGAGTAATTGCCATTCCTCTCTTTCTTGCTGATCTGTTGCTTCTTGTTTCAGCTAAAGCTTTGTTTTTTGTGAAAAGCTTTAAAACCCACACAGACACAATCAGACAAAGCTTTGCACACTACATAGTCTCTCTGATCTCGGAGGAATTATCTGCAAGAGAATAAAATGCATTTATTTCAGGTAAGAGTGCAGAGATGCAGTGCCTGTAAGCCAATATACGAGTTGGTTTCCCCAGCAGTAAGCATGTATCTAAGGCTGTCTGCTCCTGCTGCTTCCTTATGGCTGAAGCTGCTTCTCGCTAGTCCCTACACCCAGTTATGAAGATAAGCCTGCAGAGAACTAACCCTACCAAAAAAAAAAAAAAAATTTATATATTTATATTATTCTGCCAGTCTGCGTCCCTAGTTTACTGTCGTCACCATCAAATGAGAGCGTTCATGTAAGCAAGGGATGAAGGAGTGTGGGAAAAGGGACAAGGGATCTTTTTCTTCCAGTAGATGTTAGAGATTAGATGGGTTTTGCTGTATCACCCGGTTGTGCTAGTGTCTTTGCAGAGAGCATATAATAGAGCCTTGTTGATGTTTGTTTGGTTGGGGGTTTTTTACTGTTTGTATGTAGCTACTGCAATGTAGTCTATGGCAACATGATTTCTTCCTCTTTCTTTGTTAATGGCCAGTGTACGTGTTAATGCATGGCCTGTGCAACTTACAAGAAAGAAAAGAATCAAATGGCTGAGAAGACGGGTATCAGAACTGAACACCAATGTTTAAGTGGTGGGGCTGGGAAATAGCAATGATAACAAACAATGGAATTCAGAAGACTTTGCTTGATTTAATGCTAGGTTTGTGCATAACTTACAGCTAGATTCACCATGAAAATATGACTGAAATGTCATTCACCTGAAGGAAAAAAAAAAGTTGCCATGAAGGGACAAAACCAGGTAGAATTTATAAGTATTTAAAGGTTTTTGCTGTGTATGTTTATGTTTATATGCTGTGTATGTATAGTCTTTAAGTGCAATTTTATGTAGACTGAAAAATAATAATTACTTAGCTTTATTTTTTTTTCACGATCATGAACATTTAAGTTTTTTGCTGTACTACTATCATACTGATTTATGAGATAACTATTGATGATTTCACTCATGAAAAATGTTATAAAAGTGGCAGGTTAATTATAGGATATACTGTTCATGGGTGAGATATGGTTATGTCTGTTTTCCTACTTATGCACTCATAATACAGTGTTACATCTTCTGGAACATAATATATACATACGTTTTGTTATGCATAATCATTGGTAAAATTTCACAGTCTATACACATAGATATCTCTTTCTTTAGTCCTTCTTCACATTGATTTCAGGAAGGATTACTTGCAGTAGCAGAGCATGCAGGACTGAGTGTTTGCAGTGATTTTGAATAATGAATTTCTGTAGAATTCCAGAAAGGACATTTAGTTCCTCAAACATTTTCTGCAAAGCAAGCAGCATACTTTGAAGTCTGTACTAGGAGAAAAAGAGACAAAACCAAAATGTGAATCTCCTAAAGTACCATCCTTCTTTCAGGGAATGTTCAGTGGCTTAAGGGGGTTAATTTGTATTAAGTTGTGGGAAATCCTTTATCTACTGTGTAGAGGCTTTCATTTCACATGAATGTGACAGATACTGTACTTACTGCACTGGAACTTAATTATTTGATAGCATAAGGAGCTAAAATCCTACATTTCCTCTCAAGGAATATTCTTTGTGTACTCTAGATGCTAAATAGAAACTAGAGGATGGTTGGCCTAGATTTTCAATGCTTGAAATATCTTTGTATACTTTTCTAAGTTGTTTTAGTTTTATACCAAAAATTTCAAAGCAGCTTTATTAAAGGTTCTCCAAATACTATCAATAGTATGGGATTATTTTTGTTCTCCACCATTTTTCACATCTTTTCATCCTCTGAGATCCTTTCCTGTATAGTACATGAATGTGACTGCTTAATTTAATTTAATTTCACTCATTTTCCATAGAAGTCTTAAAATGCCTGATATTCTCTCCCTAATTACTACAAAACAATTCTTTCAGAAGTTTTGTTTCAGTGCGAACTTTTCCCTCACAGAATTTTGCAACAGCTCTTTTCACTGGTTTCCATTCCAGATGACTCTTGGTGCTCATTGTATTTTCTCTTAGCAGTTATGACATTTCTGTAGACCTGGTAGAGCAGTGTAAAGCTATTTAATAGAGATTGAGGAGACAAAATTTCAGGATCAGTGATACACTTCAGAATACAAATAATGACTGAAAACTAATGTAGTGAAAAATTATATGGGACAAAGTTCACCTCTTACCACTAAATTTAGTTTTTCTGTAGATTCAGTGTCTGTTTTTTTTATGTCCTTTCATATAATATATGTTAGTGAATTTCTGTTAACGTGTAGGTATAAGAGATGTAATTGCCTATCAAAATAAAAATTGATGTGAAATTACAAAAGCAGCATGTGTTTGTTCTACTATACATTATATATTCAGAATATATCCTAGAATATATTTTTGCCATATTCACAAAAAAAAACCCCTAATCTTACAACTGTTTTAGTGAGAAAAAATAATATATTTGTTTAAATTGTTTTATTGGCATATATACCACTGAAATTGTTTGGAAGATAATTAAAAGTAATTTTTTACAGCAGACTGTAAAAATATTTGCTCATCATCAAAGGTATGAAAATATCAGAGATTGCAAAGTACAGGCGGGTAGTGTGAATTGCTTTCCTCATCCTTTCTTGAATTAGAAATGATAAATAATTAAAAACCAAAGCAAACCGATTTTAAGCAAAAAAAAAAAAAAAAATCCTCCTAGATTTCTGATTTTTATGTGACATTTCAGCATATCTCAGTATGATGGATCATGGGTTAATAGTTCACATTGTATCATTTCAGCTGTAGTGCAGCATGATGTGGTGGAGTATAATGTAACCTAACAAAGTACGATGCTGTGAATAATCACAAAGATCACAGACTTTTCAGTGGACTTTGTTCTACTGAAAATTGCCTGAATGAAATGTTTAGTAGGTCATGCTTTGTTGATGGAAGACCTTGCTGCTGCCTGTTGCTTTTGCCTCTAGGCACATTCTTGGGGTCCATAGCCTACATCAAGTTTGTTTTCCTTCTTCAGGTCTTTTGGGAACTGATATTATGCAATAGTAACTGAGTGCAATCAGAGATCAATGTTTGCTTGAAAGCCTGTTAGTACGGCTTTCTCATGGAAGCTCCTGTTTATTATTTGCCATTTGGAATATAAAAGGTAGCTGAAGCATTCATTACATAGGCTGTGCATAAAGCGTGCAAAAAGTTTAACAGCAGCGGAAATAGAGAACTAAAGGGTACTCTTAAAACACGTATTGCATTGCATGATTAATATTCCTCCCTATCAAGGTTGTAGGTCAACACCAGCCAAAAGTTCAGATTTCTTTCAGTTCTCAAAAGGGGCCTATAAGAAAGATGAGGAGAGACTTTTTATCAGGGCCCGTTGTGATAGGATGAAGGGTAATGGTTATAAACTAAAAGAGGGGAGATTCAGGCTGGACGTGAAGAAAAAACATTTTATGATGAAGGTGGTAAAACTGGCACAGGCTGCCCAGAGAGGTGGTGGATGCACCACCCTGGAGACATTCAAGGCCAGGCTGGATGTGGTTCTGAGCAACCTGATCTATTTGAAGATGTCCCTGCTCATTGGTTGGACTAGATGACCATTGAAGGTCCTTGCAAACCCAAACTATTCTATGATTCCGTAATTCTGTGATTCTTTCTGATGGAAATGAACTATCCCCAGAAATACCTGATCTTGTATCAGTAACCACTGAAAGTTTAGTTTAAATTGCTCTTTTTGAACTCCAGATCTTTTGGTAACTGGATACTGAAACACAAAGTGTAGTTTAGTAAGCTCCCCTCTTAACAAGCTGTTCGTCTCATAGGGCTCCAGTAGCATGATCCTGGTGATGAGTTAGAGGAGCATGGGTGAGGGTGATGTTTACTGGATGTGGGGGAATGAAAATTGTCC